>NC_142205.1:5633333-6284166 GCF_049639895.1 Pseudopodoces humilis | reverse complement strand
CCTCTCACTCCTTCACTACCAAAAGAATCCTGTCTGTCTTCCTTGCATCCTGCCTTCAGTTACTTATTTATGTATTGATAAGAACCCTCAGACCTTCTCTTCTTCAGGCTGAACAGTCCCATCTTTCTCAGCCTTCCTTCAGGAGAGATGCTCCAGCCCCTCCAGGCTTTTCATGGCCCTTTGTTTGATTGCCTCCAGAGATGTCCAAGTCTCTTTCACTGAGGAGTGCAGAACTGGACCCAGTTTTCTGTGTGTGACCACTCCAGTGCTGAGCAGAGAAAAAGACCTTTAAGAAGCAGATGGTCCTTTCTTCCCCTTCTTTATGCAGGCTTTCATTTGGTGCACTTCAATGATAGAAAGGCTCTAGAGTGCCAAAAACTTCTCTGTCCATAACACTTGCAAGTTGTCAGTCCTCTTGCTATGAGCTTGTTTTTCTTGTCAAGGACAGCACTGACCACTTGTGCTGGCTGAAGAACTGCAGCACTTGGTGCCAGAAGCAAGCCTACAACTGGATTAGTTACATCTGTTGAGCCTTAACACCAAAAATCTGCCTTTGCAGAGGCACTGGAATACAGCACACATCCCTCTATTCTGCCCTATCACACCATCACACAGGTCTGCATTTCTGTGGTGGTATCCATGCAGTCAGTGTCAGTCCTCTGTGTTATAGGGCTCAGCATCACCAAACCCCTCCAAAGCCCTTACTGCAGGTCAGAATTCAAACTTGGGCAAGATGGATTTATTTTTAAATTTTTTTTCCTATCTAAAATGTGTTAATTGAACGCTCCATTCAGATGATCAACAAGCACATTTCCCAGGATGGATGTAGGCGGCACAGGAGCAGAGCTGGCTGCTCTCCCACCACCTCACCTGGAGCCACCAGAGCACAGAGGCTGCAATTCCATGAGGATCCAACTGCTGTCTCTACAGTTCTCACAACTTAAAGTGCACAGATTTGCTATACAACCATATAGATTGAAGATGTCAAGTTCTCAACCACCAATTTTCTGTCACCAGTCAGTGAGTGTAGCACTGAGCCTGGACACATATTTACTGAAAGCTTAAAGGTAGATTAAAAAAAAAAGGCAAAAACCCCACCCCGTCTTGATAAAATTATTTATTTCTGACTCTTAAAACCAGTATCCTGAGAACTATAAATATATTGAGCAGACTAGGTCCTGCTTAGGAAAGCAGCAAGGATTAAAATGTCTGAGAAAGTGACAGGCACTAAGCATCCTTTTGCTCCTAGGCCTAAAATGCAGTTGTTACAAGGGACTGACAGCAGACTTATTCTGGGAATCTATTTCTTTAGTTATTCTGAAGTGTTACATTTTGTTCTGGGTGTGGATGCATCAGTGAAATCAGAAGGGACTTTTCCACAATAAATTAAACCTTAATGTCCTTTATCAAGCAATAGGGAGGGATGATGCACAGGAAGGATTTAGCACAGTTTGGTTTATTTCACATTCCTTCTCAAATTCTTTATATATTTATGAGCAAATCATCTTATTAGTATGAGATTTTATTGCCTAAAATATAAAAATACTTCCTTTCTCTGCAATCCTTTGTGTCTCTTGTCTGTTCAGCTTGTAAATTTTCTCTGAGTAAATGCAGTATGTAGTACCATTACCAGGACTCCCATATTAGATGGCAATTTGAGCACTACTGCAACATTAACTGTAGCCAGCTCACATTAAATCACCATATATTTGGTGTGGAAATGACAGTTTCAGTGAAATTAGGTGAGAAATTTGTCCAAGAGTGTTTAGCAGTGGTTTAGACATGAATGTCCTTTTTATATAAAGTGATAGTTGGAAGGATTAAGATTGGGAGGTTAATCTTTCCTAATGGCTAACTCATTGTTTTCTCATGATTCCAAAATTCTTTGGTAAGAGAAACGGTCTGGACAGCTCACCATTAGCAATTTTGGAATGGAAAGTTAACCGCAAAACAGTCAGAGCTGGATATCTTGCAAAACTCACTCAAAATACTGATTTCCTTCTGAGTCTTTTCTTCTAAAGATGCCAGACACATTCCTATCCATGTCCAACAGCTCTGTTCTCCGAGGCAGGAAAGCTTACACACACACACACAAACACACACACACATATCTGAGCAGAGACACACGCACATGCAGAAGAGGCAACTTAACACCTCTGCCAAAGGACACGTATGCTGGAAAATATATTGATTAAATAACTTGTTTTCTTATCACAGGCTAAGAACACTCATCCTTTGTAAGAGGGACTGCTCATAGGGGAGGCTAACATCAAAGTTAATATTGATTAATGAGAAATTTTAATGATTTTTTTTCTTTTTTCCTTTGGTTTATGAAATGGGAGATCATTCCAACAAATACTTGGGAAAGAAGGCAATTGTGCTGCTAGGCCCTCCCAGAAGGAGAATTACTTTCTGTCAGAGAACTGGGGGAAAGCATAGAGGGAAGGTGCCGTGAACACTTTTTGACTTAAATTCCAATGTCTGGAATTTAAAATTAAATCTCTTGGTGTTCTGCTCATACATACTCAGTTCAAATCTGCTTCCAAACTCTGTTTTTAAATATCGTTCTTAAATCCAGCTATGGAACAAGTTAACAAAATATTTTTTATTTCCAACAGATTTCTCCTTGGTCCTTCTGAAACAAGTTTGTGGTTTAATTTTGTGTCCATCAGACACCCTGTCCATGTGTATTTCCTCTGGGACATTTTCGTTATGGTCTTGCCATTTGGTGGTTTCATGGCTGTGAACTCAGAGGGCCTTGGTCTAGCTTGAGTAAACATTCTGTCACAAAGATCCAGGCACTTACACTCAAATATAGAGAATTCTGGGATTTTTAGGGGGAAAATCTTTCGTATATTGAAGTTCTGATGACTTCAGGGCATCTTCAGGAGTGACCCAGCATAGAAGATGCTGCTCACCTTTTCACATGATCAGCTCAAGCCAAACATTGAGGGGCAGGATCTACCAAATGGCCCTGCCTTAGGCAAAATCTGCTCAAAAAAAATCTTCTATCTAGTGATATCTGTGGGGCACAGCACATAAATGGACCAGTGGTAGGCCAGGGAAGGGTGGTCTTGAAAATCTGCCGGGCTACAGAGTTGTGGGATGACTTTTCTGAGTCATGCTCGAATTCTCATATTCTTCCATCCTGTTAGAAGTGAAAGTCCTGTTACTTGGACTAAATTATTAGTTAGGCTTCCAGATCCTAAACAATTATTTTAAAAGGGCTATCTTGGGTTATTTATGGCACAGCTGCAATTAGAAATAAATGGCTATAAAAGTGTCATTGTTGGTATCTGGTTCAGGAGCAGCTTTCTTCTCTCTATTTTTTTTTTCCTTCTCTCTGTTGTTGGGGAATTTCAGCCTCACAAACTCAGCCAGGGAGCTGAGATTTAAATGGGGTAATTTCTGGCTCAATAACCATCAGCAGTACTGAACTTTCCATCAGATAGAATCCTCCATCTAGGCACAGATTTATATTGGTAGGATCAGAGCCTCATGCATATAAATTCTTTTGAGGCCAGTACTGCCTATATTTATTTTTTTAAAGTATCTCACTGAAAGGGGCCTTGGAGCCACATTATACTGGAATTAAATGTTATTTTTAAATCAATGTGTTCCTGAATCTTTTATGCCATTTTGGCCAACCCTAGGCATTACTCTTGATAGAAAAACAACAATTTAATTTTACTGGTTAAATCATTCCTGACACCTTTCAATGAGGCAGTGACCAGAGACAGAGAAAATACAGCAACAAAAAGTATTTGAAGCTTCAACTAGGAAGTCCAAATTAGGAGGAATGGATTTTGTGCCATACAAATTTGGTTACTGCAAGTTTGGGACTGAACTGTATCATTATATTTTATAGTACTATAAAATGAAAAACTGTTTTTAACGAATCCAGTTCTAGCTGTCCCTTTTGGCTTGTCAAGTCCAAGCATGCTGTGCACAGGATATAATTAGCTTGATGCACAAACTAGTGAAATAAATGGACTTTTAATGAAGCTCAGGGTGTGCAAAGAAAAGAGTAGCCAAAGCAAAAACAAAAGAGCAATAGAGCAGGAAGTCAAATAAAATTTCTTCTTGCAAATGACTTTTTGGCACTTTTTTCCTCATTTTGTCTCTGGATGTTTCTTTTTTTCTCCTTCCCCCCTTTTTTTTCCTTGATTGTTCATAGCTTCCAGGAGGGCAAACTTGCTGCAGCACAAATGTCCCTGGTGGGGTGAACTTCCCATCATGTCCCAAATGGCTGCCATTTCCTGGGCTCCCTCAAAAGAAACAGCCTTGCCAGCTCTCCCCTGGCCCACTGGCTTGCACCCTGGACTGCTTGGGGATGGTGCCTGTTGGCCAAGTGGGCTCCAGGCTGCACAGGCTCAGCCTCAGGATGGGAGTCAGGACCTCTGAGCTGCCCCCTCTTCACTCTGCAGTAATGTCAATCCATTTTCTGCCTTCTTTTTTCTTTGGAAGTGAAAAAAACCTCCTCCAGATCCTGGTGACTTCTGATTCTGGTTCTTCCTCTGCAAGAAAGTGCAAGTTCAGTCCTGAACTTCATGATCTGTTTCCTCAGGAACTGTCATTTCGAGAGGAGCCTGTCTGGCTTTAAGTGACTTCAGTTCTTAAGTGCATATAATTTGTAAAGAGCACAAGTCTCATGCTGACTGTACACATCCTGTGGATGTTCCTATTGAAAGGCCTTTCTCCTTCCACAATGCACTGAAAAAGGAAATGAATCACAAAACACCAGTCTCTATGAGTTGAGCAGAGTGCAAGTGTCTCCTTATCTTTGTTCAAAGAAACTTTTGGCTCTGAACCCTGGATCATTTGAGGCCATGGCATCCTTTCCACTGCCTCCAGCAGCACTGAGTTTGGTCTTTTGGACATTTATGCTGTTACACAGAACTAAGAGTCCTGGCTGAGCCAGGAGAAGGGTCCTGAACAGCCCACAGTGTCACGGGGTCTGATTCTCACTTAGTCAAACACACTAAACAACAGCATCAAAAGCTCGTAACAGAGACAAAGGTTGGAGGTTAAAAGAACTGTCTGCCTGTTTCACAGAAATCCAAAAGCAGTTGTGCAATTGCAAACACATTAAAGTGTGAGTCAGACCAGCATTTGGAGGGAGAACAAATCCCATGGTGGACAGATACAGTGAGTAGATGGATCACACGGCCCACTGCCAACCTATACTGCTGTTATTTTAGGTCTCTGTAAAACCACCTAGTCAAACCAACTCTTGTGCCATGAAGTGGAATATAACTTCCCTTTATGTTGGGGCTTTTCCCCAGAACTCATTATTTCTTCTGCTACACTCACATTTTTTTACTTTTCTATGACTCAGCTCCCATTTTTATTAACACTGCGTATTTTCCTCTTTTAAGCTTCCTCTTCCTCCCTGCTCACACCACCTCAATCCCAGTGCTTGAAGTTACTTTCTTGTTACTTTCCCATCAGTTGGTATCTTTCTGACCAGTCAAACAAGATATTTAGGATCTCTGTTGATTTCTTCTCACCCAATCCCACACCATGTTTTATTCAACTCAGTGCCAGTATCTGTACTCAATTATTTGTATCATTAACTGGCCTGGTCTGTGTTCATATTTGTGCTAGGTTTTTTTTCCAGTTCAATCACTACCCTCACCTACCCAGTCTGATGAACTCTTCCTTTGTTTTTTCTAAGGAGCATCCTTGTTAAATGCTCTTTTCCTTAACACATTTGTGGAAAATTAATCCATCTGCTGAAGACCTGCTTTTTTCACTGGAAAAAAGAAGGTGAGTCAAGGCACTGATGAAAGATTGCTTATAAGGCAGTATTTGACCTTCTACTGACAGGTAAAGTCAGCATCCCCTTGTTACCTGCAGCTTAAGACAACATCTACAGCAGTCAGTATGTGGGAGAAATACAATTTCAGCTCTAAAATTTTACACACTGCAGTTATGAACTATGAAACTATGGCAGGCTTCCACCCAAAAACAGCTGGACTTGCTTGTGGATGAAGCAAGCCCTGTATTTTACATCTATACTTGTCTTATCTACCATAAGGTAAGGATTTGTGGAAAATGAGTCAGTCACTGCATTAATATACAAAAGCCTGCTGCTATTCTCCCAAAAAGTGTCATAGAAAGTCATGAAATTATCACACATATCCCATGATCCATTTGCATGCAGATTTTCAAACCCAGCTTGGCATGTTTTCTTGGAAAATGTGAGGTTTCACGTGAATGAGCCATTTAGTAGTTAAAATATTGCCTTTTCGTAGAGCAGGATTAAATGTGTCTTGGATGTCAATCAGCTCACTCGGTGAAGAGAAAGAACAGACCAAGCTCTTGGAGTGTTAAAAAGCTCCTTAGCTGCTATTCACCTTCCTGCTTTCCTTAAGCTGCCAGCCTGGTGGGGAGCTGGCTTTTCTCTCCTTGCAAAAACACTTGGACATGTGCAGTGAACGGCTTGAGCAAAGCAGCTTGCAGCCCAAGCTTCTTCCCTTGGAGCAGGACTAAACTCAGTGGAGACAGAAATGAAAAATGAAAGGTTAATATTTTGGCTCCAAAATCTTTCTGGCAGACTTGAGATTACCTTTGGATGTGTCAAGAAAGCTTTTTGGGACAGACACCAGAGCCAAGCATTTCTGAAGTGATGAGCAGTTTTTGGGAAACTCAGCTGTGCAGTGTCCAGCTTGTGGAAGAGGGATTTGATAGTTCACCTTGTGAGAAATCAGGTCCCTTTGCAGGGATGGAAGGAGTTAACTCAGCCCCCCACTTCCTACACATAAGAGGAATGAGCAAATCCTTCTCAAAGTATTTCTCCCCAGCAAGACATCTCAGCAAGACAATTCTCATTTCAGCATGAACGTCTGGGCCACGTTATCATTTGGGATGTTTGTGTGTTTCTGCTATTGAGCTCTAATTGCTTTCAGTGAAATCACTCCCAGTGGAAAATCAAGAAGCTTTTGTCACTTACTTCAGTTGCACTGAGATTTCTAACATGTGAGAGCTTCGATGTCAGCCTGCCTCTTCAGAAAGGCCTCGGAAACCACGGGCATGAGGACACACCATGCCTGAACATGTGTTAATCAACCAGACCTCAAAGTTGGCTTCATTCAGGATAAAACTATTCTCCCTTCCCTACAGGGAAAGTTAGTTCCTCACTGGAATCTGTGGGGGTAGATACAGTATAACAGAAGAGAAAGTCTATCTAAAAATCAGCTTTTAAAGTGTATTCTGGTTTTATGGACATTCACTCAGATCTGGAGTGTGCTGAAGACAAAGTCTCTGCTTCTTAGAAATTGCACTTAAAATGTGAAGGGAGATCTTGGTAGTATGGGACATAAAACTGAAAAAAGCAACTTGCCATGCAGTTGGGTACATAATTCAGCTGTGAATCCTCTGTTACTCTGTATTCAAGGTCTGCCTTTCCTCCAACCCTCTCATTTAACCATAGGTTGAAAACACACACCTGAAATGTAGATCAAATCCAAGATTTGAAAACAATATTCCTCCTCCAGCTGACCTTTTGCCCCCCAGCCTGATGGATATTTGACTGTGTACAGAAAGTGATAGGACTTACATAGGGTGTATCTCTTCAATAACCTAAAGGTTATCTGGCCTGGCAAACAAAGCATGAACTGATATTCCAGCCTCAGATGAGCTGGAGGGGAGGTTCTCTGCAAGGACACATGTCCACAGCTGATCTCAAAGGGACCTGTCCCAGTCATCTGAACATGCCTTTGCTCCATAGGTAGGAGTGGGAGAGGAATGGCTCTTCTGGGAACCCCATGAGGTCCATGCATGTTTCCAGGTATCTGAGCTCTGCCAGGTCTTGGCAGGTTTGCTTAGATTTTCTAGCAGAAAATTAGGCACCTGCTGTGTCAGATGGCAGCTGAGAGAAGTTTGGAGCCTGTGTGCTGAATTCAGGCACCTCATCATGCAGACCATTTCCCAGGGCCTATCTGGAATTTAATTCCTTCATTTCCCCAAAATGCTGCTCTGAGTTCAGACTCACAAAGAGGCAGAGCTCAGATTCAGATGGTGAAGCCTCAGGGAACTCTGCTGCACCAACACGTCTCCATGTGCTGTGGTCCAGAGGTGTCCAGCATCCAGATGTGCAACCTTCACACTTCTTCAAGCTGGTTGTGGCCTGCCCAGCACTGTGTGAGCTAGTTATACTTCTTTCACTGAAAAACATTCCTTCCACTAGCTAATCAGGGCAGGGATAGCTGCATCTGTTGATTAAGGAGAAACCTTTGATTAATTGATCCTTTGTGGATGGATCAGGGCAATAGCAACTCGGTTATTGAAGGAACACACAAGCTTCAGACTCCAAGTTGGCTACCTCCCACTTCACTACACCCTCAACACTCAGCCTGTGTGAGCCTTTTTTCACCCCCAGACTTTGGCAACAGAGCAATGGAAAACAGAACATTTTCAGCATGTAGGAGTGTTTTCTCTTGTCATGACACTATTTGGGATTTTCCATTTGAGCTTGAAAAACAAACCCTAAACAGAATTTATTAGGAAAATAGTAGCTATGAGGTAAACTTGCATCAATGAACGCCAAGAGGTCAAACAGACGACACATGACATTTTGGTTGAATATTCTGTGTGTTCCTAGAAGCAGTGTGAAAACTGTCTCATTATTTGCTGGAACATTATAGTGACTGGGGAATAGGGCGAGTCCAGAAAGTTCCTGAAAGCAAAGCCTTATTCTGCTCAGTTATTACAGAGGCTTTTTCTTTATCCACCAACACTGAATGCTCCACATGCAAGGCTGGGAATTGCCAGGGGATGCAGACACCGGCATGGCCACGCCGTCAGCAGGAACCAGAGGATGAAGGACAGGCTGGTGGTGCAGACATCCCTGCTCCAGCCTGGGTGGAGAGTAACTCTGATTTTTCCCATGCTGCTCCCAAATTAAGCAGTCACAATTCCTCCTGAAAGCAGCCCTAACCACCCCACCAATGTGAGAGGTTCTCGGTCACTTCTGGTGAAGGTGCTCTGTTCTCATGGATGGGGGCAGAAATCCACTCAGCCATCAAGAGGGGAAGCAAAACTGATGGTGAAGGCTGAATTTGAGGAAGAGGAGGGTAACAATCCTTCCTTCCTTCAAGTGAAGTCCATATCACAGAATCATAGAATCGTTAAGGTTAGAAAAGACCTCTAAGATCATTGAGTCCAACCATTAAATTGTTAACTGATTGTTGCCCTCTGTAATTATGAACTTTTATTGCACATGGTCCTCATCTTTATATCATACTCATTTTTACTCTTGCCTTGTTTGTTTTTTTTTTTCTGGATCTCTTTCTAAAAATTAAGCATCTTTAGGCTGAGTGTCTAAGTTTCTGAACTTTTCCAATCTAAATCCTTTATTAGTTCTAGCTCTGAACCTCCAAATATACATGAACATTTGATAATTAGAGTCTGGGAAAATTTTATTCCATCCCTGTGAAGAGCCACATCTGCACTTCTGCAAGACCAAAAGAGAATAAGTGCCTGGTTGAGGCATCTGTCAGTGGCAGAATCTGATGCCCAGATGTTGTACATTTGTGATGAGGACTCAGTTTTAACTTCAGGGCTTCAAAATATCAATTTTGAACAACTGGGTCTAGCCACTGCTGACACAGGGTAGCACGGAGTTCTAGGACTGAGCTAAACAGGGTAGAAGAATCCAGTCCTCTCTGCTCTCTCCCAGCAGAGCCCAAATCCTGCCTTGGGCACCCTGGCCAGATCTGACTAGTGTGTGGAGGCATTCCTAGCAATGCCACAGCAGATCCCAACAAAAAGACAAATAGAGGTTAACACAGCTCCCCACCCTCCCATTCTTTGATGCTGCTCCCCTCCCCGTTCACCCACACCAACCCTTGATGCAAATGGGTCAAGACTCACTCTCCATATGGGGCAATGAATGCTATTTTTAATTTTTGAAAGTTAAACCATCTCTGAAGCTGGATTAGTGGTGGAAGATCCCCCTAAACTACAGGCACGTAAACTGAGGGTGGACAGCTGCTCTGACGTTCCTGGCTGGGAACCCAACCCCTAAACACACTGGATGCACATACATGGCTTCTTAACTGCCCCTTTTGTGCCCATCTGTCACGATGGCACACTGCCTGCTTAGAAGTTGGTCAGATCTTTGCCCTTGGGTAATGTACCAGGCAAGGATGGATGTATAAGGTCAGCCTGCACGTGGGGGCAGGAGATCTCTTCCCCAGGAAAGGCCTCCTCCTGCTCTGCCTGAACCTTGCAGCTTGGAGTGGTGGTACGTCCTTGCCCTCCAGGTACACCTGGAGTTTGATTACTGCCCTCCTAATAAATGAGGGAGCCAAGCAGAAGAAAAGAGGCCTGGAAAGTTCTGGCTGTCAACAATGAGCCAGGCTGTATTACAGAACATTCCCGAAATACATGCAGCCACCAATGGGGACATCAACATGATGGTCCCACCCACTGCAACTCTGCAAAACAGGCAACAAGACCAGGGGACAAATCAAATTTCAAAGGATTGCGCACATCTGAGCCCAAGATACCGCTTGTACATTTGCCTCAAGAAGAGAGCCAAGGGACACAACCCTTCCTGATCTTTAGTAGGGTACACAGTGCCCTTTCACATGGGAGCACGACAGAGTAACTATGCCAGTGAAAAGTGGGGATTTTCTTATGTTCCTTTCAGATACATTCATTTCCCTTTGTATAAAATGGGACAACCTGCTTAATTTGAAGACTGAGGGCTTTATGGTCTTCTCTTTCCCCTTGACCAAATGATTTTTTTTCCCAGAAGCAAAGATCTTGAGTCTGTAAGACAAGTAATTTTTGGTTTGATGCTGAAACAGACATGCAGTGATCTGCCTTCGTATTTGTAAAGGTCAGAGACCTCAGCTGAGATCTAAGCGCTGGTTACTCTTCCGGACAGCTTCTGTCCTGGGAAGCATAAAATATAAAAACATCATATGGACAAATGCAAAATAATATCCTGAAACTGACTACCAAGGATTGGATAAAATGGCTTATTTGTCCTCACAAAGAAAAGTTTTATTTTGGTAAAGCCAATGAGATAAGTCTTCCTTTGTTAGAATCATCTCAAATGCATTTGCACCACTTCAGGCTGGTAAAAATGCTGCTTTTGCTGCTTTTCTCTCTAAACCTTTCCCAGCACCTCATGATTATATTTCAAGTTGATTTTCTTGGTTCAGCAAAAACTTAAGGAAAAGAAAACTGTTTTGGTGTCACCTGGGAAGTTGTCATCAGGGAAATGATTCCCCAAGATCCAAGATCCTGGTCCAGGAGGGCCAGGAGCATGTTGGACCCAGTGCATGGTGCCAGTCAGGCTGCTACAACCCTCTCACCCACTCCACTCTCCCACTAAATCTGCACCAATTTCCACACTGCAAAGCAGCTTCCAAGCCCCGTGCGAGCTCCGGTGCCCAAATGGCCGCAGAGGGTCAGTGCACTCCGGCTCCTCCACCCCATGGACAGGCGGCTGGCAGCCCTTCAGAGGCCATTCCTGCACGATGATACACATGTCCCCAAGGGTAGGGCTTGGAAGGGTAACTGAAGGTCTGGATCCCACTGAAATCCTATAGTCTCCTTGTCCCCTAGGCTTCTACATAAATTGGGAATAACAGGAAATCTCTAGCTTAGAGGAGTGCTGTGAGGCACTTGGATGCTGATGTAATTACATCTATTTATGTACTTCAGGTGGACGGATCTGATGTATCACCCGTGATGGCCCTCTTGCAGTCCAAACCAGCCTCCAGCCTGTGCACACTTTGCTGGAACGCTCTGGCCCCTATCCCATCACTAACAGCTATTTAGAGTGAGCTCTGAGACTCTCTGGTGGAGCCTCTATCGTTCAGTCACCAGCATGAGACAACATTTTAATGAAAGCACACATTTTTCTCACCACCAGCAGTGAGAAGCCTTTGGTGTGAATTCCTGTCTCTGGGATTGTGGTGCAGGGTGCTGTCCCACAGACCTCTGAGTCTGGCTCAGCCCCAGGAGCCAGGAGTGGACAACGTGTGCAGTTTCTGACCGTAGGCCATTTCCCTCACTCTAATTAAGTCTGACAAGCCCAGTTTCTCCTTACACATTGAGCTCATGTGTTCCCATATGAGAAAATTTTATTCCAGCTGCCATTGTATAATCAGAAGTATTATAGGTTTTGTTCTTTCTTGCCAGGTAGCGTTTTTTTCTCTAATTGGATCCATAAGAATGCCCTTACCTCTGAGATGAGTCAGACTTTTGCCAAATCTAATGTCTGCAGAGGGGACCTAACCTCATTTATACCTTACAAAGTCGTGCTTTGAATCCAGCAGAATGATTTTATCATTGTGTTCTTTGGAAGAGTGATATGAGGTGGAAGCCACCTAAGTGACCTCATAAGTCCAAAGTAGTTAATGACAAAAACTCCTTTTCCCAGAGGAATCTTCCTTCAGTGCTGTGTCTGCTGGCTGTACTTTGTAAAATGCTGATCCTAACAGGTGCTGCACCAGTGGCTGCACACCTTGCAGGTGAAACAACCAGAAAAATGCCTGTTGTGTGCAGGCTGGCAGGATTCAGCTGTAGGTGAGACACCTTGGTGTCCAGCATGTTCCAAGTTTAGCTGGTTGTGCTCAGAGTGCATTTTTTATATATGTACATACATATATATATAGATAGATAGATAGATAGATAGATAGATAGATAGATATATAGATATATATGTACAGGCACTTTGGTGCCCAGTAGGCCATCCTTAGCTCCTCACAAAACATGTGCCAGGAAGTTCACAATAGATCTATCCCAGCTTCTCAGTCTTCCAGTGTCCTTGGGCACAAGGAATATTCATGTAAAGGACCCTTCCTTTCCTGTGATGGTGCCTCTCTGTGTCTTGACCGCTGTGAAATTCATTTCAGGTGAAATCTGGGGTCATTCACACATCCAAGTCCCCACAAAAATCTTGTCCCCAGACTTTATCTGCACACACAGACAGCAGCTGAGCCAGGGCTGGAGGATCTCACTTTTACACTTAGGACTACAGGGAGTTTCCTATTCATTTGGTGGAGTGAAGTCAAGAACACGGATAGTTCTTTTCCAAAATGCCTTCTGCTTGTTAAATCATATTTCTGTTGGCAGCTGAGGGCCTTTGACCCCTCTGAGCAGCAAGTTCTTTCCAGAAGAAAGCCTGTATCTCTACTGGCTACCACACAGAGATCACTTCTTTGTTAAGAAATAGGTAGAGCATGGTTAAAAACAAAAACACAAAGGAAACTGGTCCTTTTAGGGCAGGAAGTCATGGAAATTCAGCAGAGTGAAGTCACTGAAACACTGCTGTGTACAGTGACAAGAGAGAGGAGAGGCACAACACAAAGCTGCAATGTGATGCTGACAGGTAGTTGCTGGGGCTGAATTCACTCCTGAACCTACAACCCAGGGAATCTAAGGCTAAGGGCTGCCAGTGCTGTCTGAACCATTTCTTCAAGATTTAAATGCCAAACAGACCTAGCAAAGCTTTTTGAGTTAATGTAGGTTTGAGGAGCTCTACCCTACAGAACACTTGAAGGCAGCTATGTTACAATTTCAGGCTGACTATTGGGATGACACAGAAAGAAAGGGGAGAAACAGAGGGATATGTCCAGGATGTCTGCCTTACACAATACCTTCCAGAAGAAAGGCCAAGATTTCTAACTTCTTGGACATACTCACCCAAAAACTTGCCAAAGCTTTTCATTCTCTGTGCTGTGAACAGGAATAAGGTAATGGTAACGGGAGGTGAAATTCAATTAGGTGGAACAAAAGGGACCTTTTATGGATTTTTCCATAATAAATCCTTTACTCAGATTTTTTTTTTTTTGGGGGGGGGGTGGGAAATCATACTGTTTAAAGAAATGAGGCATAACTTATAAACCAGTAACAGTGATTAAATAAACATAAATCTGCACTTAGTGAAAATCTGGTGCAAATGCAATAACAGCACAATCTGCCATTGTCTTTTTGCCAGGAAGACTGCTCAAAAGTAATGGGTAAAAACCTACTCCTATTTAGGCATCATCCAGGCACCAGATGGATGCCAAATGGCATTTGGGATTTTAAATCACTGTCTATGCACTAAGTTCAATGAATCTCAAGCAAGGGACCACTTCCATTCCTTAGAACTACTGCACTCAATTCATGCTGACTTCCATCTTTTCATATCCCAATATGATGAGCAATTACAAGGCATAAATCTGGGCTTTTTCCATTGATACTGAGAGGATGGACTTACTGATGTCAGGGCAGCTGCTGTAAATTTAGACCCTGAATACTCTCTTCATTATATTATTTTGAATTTTTCCCTGGCACATCTCAAAACCTTTTAACTATATAAATATTGTCACACTGATGCTTTTATGCCACTGCATAAATCAGTGGTGCTTCTACATCACAAAACCTATTTTCCTCTGCCCTCAAAAACCTCAAATAGTAAAATGAGGAAAGTGAGCATGCAGTATCCAGTTTCTAGGTTTCCTTTCCTTTCCTTATCCTTGGGTTATGCATCCAGAAAGAACAGGGTTATGATCCCACCAAAAACTTCTGGTAGGTGACCCAGTTTTACCTTGTGGTGTGGCCAAAGACAGCGTGGGATGTCTAAAGGCTTTGGGACTGCTGGCACCAGAGAGTTTTCTCCCCTCCCTTTGAGTAGGCCCCTACTGGACCAAGGAGGAGGATGAAACTATCATGTCCTACATCCCACCATCTCCTCTCACATTACTCCAAGATGCTTCTCAAAAAATCTTTGTCAGAGTCATGGTGTCTATGCTCTCCTCTGAAGCCTTCATAGCTGTTGGGTTATAGATTTTCCACTGCATCCTCAGCGAAAGAAAAGGTCCATTACTCAGCATCTTTTGCACAAACAAGGCCTGCCACATCCCCAGGCACTGCTGCAGACATGGAGATGATATGAACACTGGACCTGTTTCTTCAGGTGGTGGATGAGCTGGAGCCATGGCCCCCAAGAGGTGTGCAGAGATGTCCCTTCCAACTCGAGGTTTTCCACGACTCTATTCTTATCTCCATGCTGGATCATGATACTCCCTATCTTCCTCAGGAGAAAAGAAAATGGGTCCTTCACTGATTAGTTAGCTTAAAATTCTCTTCCCTGAAAAAGAGAATATGGCAACAAGAATGTCTGTCTTCTTGTAGGGTCCAAATCCCTTAGGTAGAGCAGCCTTTAGAAACAAAAATAGCACATATGCTTTATTACAGAAAATCACACCCCACCCACTTCAGAAGAGGGAACCACATATTTTTCCTTTCCTCCAGAAGCCCACAGCAACCCAGGCCTTGGAGGGAGAGGATGTGGCCACACCAGTCACCCACCATCAGGCAGCATTTACTGGTCCTGCCCACAGACACGCTGGTCATGAGTACGCAAGAGCTCGGAGAATGGCCCATGGCAAAGTGTACAATTTAAAACCTACCCAGTTACATTCTTGGAAACATTCTTCCCCCAAGTCAAACCAAGAAAAATATGTATTCCAAACACCAACAAAAGGCACAAGGAATTGCTTCACTCTTCTATGGCTCCAGGGTTGCAGCATGGCCAAATGAAGAGGGAGGCATGGGAAGGGCAGGATGCAAAACTGCAGCCCTTACTGTCACCTCAGGGGAGGTTGGAGGGTTCAAGGAGGAGGTCACAGCAGCAGAGCTCTCCTCAGCACATCACCTATAAAGATGGCAAGCTGACTTCATACAGGGCTCAGTCTTGCTCTTAGTGAAATCAGTGTCAGGGCTTCTCCTGACTCTTACTGAACGAAGGTTCATGCAGTGATCCCCGAGTACAACAGGACATCAGCATGTCCCCAGTGTCCAGCTGTCCTCACAGCAGCACACCTGTGCACTGGTGACATGGTGAGTCCAGCACAGACACAATTATACACCCACACATTCACAGATGTTACATCTGCAAAATAACTGTTTTTAAACGTGATGATGGAAAAGAGCCTTGTATCTTTAAGAAGGTGGAGGCTTATCTTAGAGAAACAATGGTTTTTTTTCATCTTTTCAAAGTGTGAACAAAAGAGTGGTACGTTGAATTAATGTTCTTTTTTGCAAGGGTCATTATTTGCAATTTCAAGAATAGAGATCTTAAGACAAAATCAGATTCAACCTGTTCTTTAATCAGCCTTTCTTAGAATTTCTCTTTTCTTTGTAGACATGTCCACTAGTCTTTAACCTGATTTATGTGATTGGTCAATTGTGAGTTAATGAAGGGGATAAAATGTTTTCTGGAATGCTAGAATAATCAACAAATAGCAATGACCAGTAATTGGACCACAGCCAAGACAGGAACTTAATCCCCAGAAGTCCAAGGGTATTGTGAAGTTGCACTGAAGTGGGAACTGAAAGAAACCAGTTACATCATTCCATTTGCTTTCTTAGATTGGGACAAATGCACTCACTCCAGAAAGGATATTTGAAGACTTATTATACAGGGAGAAAACAAGCTAGGAAGGAATTTCTCTACTTCTAGTCAAATGTGGTTTCAAGCTCAGTTTAAGGGGTTTAATCCTCTTCATTCCTGGCAACATTTTACAGTTTGATGCATTTGGTGCAGGTTGTTTCTCTCAGAGGTCACAGACTCTCGTCCAACACCTCTGCCTTCCCTAATGATGCAGAGCAGCTCCCTCACCCTCTGTCAAACATCTCGCCTGAATTCTCAGTGGCAACACAACAGCTGAATGGTTCAGCTGGAAGGATTAAAAAGGTGGGTTTAAAGTGCATGTGTATCCTTTGAGTGTAAAATTTAAATTAGAATACAGAGACACTCTTACTTGCTCTGCCTTGGATTTCATGTAAAGGTCAGAATTCATCACTGCTGGAGCCCCACTGAATTAACTGGAGAATGTATGAATGAATGAATGAACTTGGAGCTATTCAGTAAAGCCAAGGTTTCTCAGGCTGAGTGTTTCTGGTTTAGAGCACACACCTCAGGACACATTGTGGGGGAGAAGGGGGACAGAGGATATTTTGCTGGTCAGTGTGAGGTCGTTTAGCTGAAAAGTTGACACGATGCACAGGAAGCCCTGATCAAAGCTCACGAGCTCAACAACTCAACAGGGACTGAAGCACAGCACCTGCAAGACAACCAAGAACTGAGTTACCACACCTTTGGTGGGTGGACTATGGGCAACATATTAGTGATGGTGAGAGGATAAAGGGGACACTAAAATATCCCTTCTGCCTGTGGTGGGTGTCACCAGCACTGAGGAGCTTGCCAGGAGTAGAGGGAAGACAACCTACCTGCCCTTGGCCTCTGGTTTTAAGAAGTTAGAGCAGGTTCCCAGTGAGCACCATTTTATATGTCCCAGCAAAGAAGTTTGTTGACTCAGTCCTTGTATTTAGACTGTGCAACACATCTCCCAGAGGGGATTTTGGGGATACTGAAGGATGGCCCCTTCAATATCCTGTCAACAACCAGATGTTCAGTAATGTTTTCTCAAATACACATCATTTCAGATCTTAGATCTTGCTGGAATAAAGGAAAAAATCCTACAAACAAACTGAGGTGACAGAAACTCTTCACGGACTTCCAAGCTAACACCCTTCCATGTGTTTCTGTGCTGCTTAGGATCATTTTTCTTTCAATGAGTGGTTAATTTTTATACCATTTTAAGGATATTTCTCCAACAAGAGGCCCTGGAGACCCCATGTTGCACATGCAGGTGGATTGTGAGTTTGCAGGGGAGAGGACTGAGGTTTATTCGCCTCATTTGCACCTCAGACAGTGGGTCCTGATTTCACTGCTATGCCTAATTCATGTAATTGATGGGCAAATAATTGAACAGCTTAAAATGCCTAGGAAGGCCCAGGAGAAGGTTCATGTGGAGCTATTCCTTCCCTTACAGGAACAGTTGGGGTCTGTAATGATGTGAGTGTTGAAGGGAGCAGGAGATGATGTTTGTGGTAATGAGATTTCCAGAGTCAGAGGCCAATGGGGAATCATAACAGAGAAAGAAGTGAGCCATGAGGAGTGAGAAGAGATTAATTAGTGGTAGAGAAACATCCCCTTGGGACACTTCAATAAGCCAAAACCCTCAGCTATGTAAGAACTGTGTTAATAACGTGTGGCAAAGCACCGGACAGGCCAGCACCAAGGTCTGCATCCAAATGTAGAAGCTTTTGGTCAGTCCTGGTGACTCTTGGTCAGTCCCTTCTCCCTGTCTGGCTCTGACCTGAACCTGGACTACTCACCACCTCAGGCTGAGTAGCCATGAATGAGTCAGGGGCTCCCTCTTCCATATCCCCCTTGCTCCTCAGCACCAGTTTCTTTATGCCTTTCTCTATTGCTTCAACAGTTTTACCTCTTCATTAGCATTTCAGCAAGCTAATTGCTGTTCTCCCACAAGCTGCCTGGACAAGTGTATGGGCCAGGCAGCTGCACCTCTCTGGTGTGCAGGGATTTGTTGATTAAAACAGTTACCTCATCCAGTGTGACCCTAGGAGCCCCAGCTTCCCTTGCTGCTGATGAGAAGCACATGTTGGTGGGTCTGGAGCGTTTCACAGCAGAGCTCATCCACAAGACAAGGGGATGGACAGCAGGAGGGTGCTGGCAGTGCAAACTACTTTTTGCCATGGGTTCAGGACAGATCCATGGGGACTGATGGCAATCAGCATCACAGGAAACACTAGCCCAGGATCCCATTTAAGGCAAAATTAATCAATAGATGTCTTCAGAAGACAAGGTCCTTCTAGAGAAAGATTGAAAAGGATGGTGTTGGCTGGGTGAGGTCTGGGAAGCTCAGGGAGAAGAGGTGGTATTTAGCTCTAATTTGCTAAAATAGACTTACAAGAATTATGGTAGAAATGTCTTGGGGAAAAATAGAAATTAAAACTCTTCTCATCAGGTTTGTGTGTGTTGTACTAAGAGCATTTACTTACGTGTTGCATAAATTCAGGAGAGTTCTGTCTGCTCCATGTATCAGAGGTTTCAGATGAAACTTGTTACTCATCTGCTTTCCAATGCCCTGAACAAAGGTAGAACTCGTTAGGTTACAGCCCAAGGTCCTCAGCCTCATCTCCACACAATTTTAATCACAGAAAAAGCTTGGAAGAGACATCCAGAAAGGTTTTAATTATTCATTTGTTGTCAGTCCTTAAGTGCCATATTAAGATATGGCCTATTAAGGTATGGTCTAATCTGAATAGAGTTTAAATCAGGAATACAATTAGACTCAAGATGCACCTGGGGAGGTTTAGATTAGATAATGGCAAAGATTTCCTCATGGGAAGGACTGTTAAGCACTGGAATTGGCTGCCTAGGGAAGTGGTGAAGTCACCACCCTTGGAAGTGTTCAAAAACCATGTGGATGTGGCACTTGGGGACATGGTTTAGCGCTGGCTTTGGCAGTATTAGGTTAGTGGTTGGACTCAATGATCTTAGAGGTCTTCTCCAACCTTAATGCCTCTCTGATTCTATTAATTTCTCTTAAAGGCAATAAAAAAAAAAAGCTATGTCTACTGAAAGCTCAGATCAAGGTCTGATTCACCTATTTCAGGTCTCTTAAGAACCTCCTGTTGGTGATTTTCCCATCTATTTTCTCTCCTGTGATTTGGATCTCGTGTGTCTGGAGTACACATCACTTAGGCTGTAGGGTCTGAAGCTGAACAAAGCACTCCACAGTCTCAGATATGCCTCTCTCAATTAACACCATAAACTGGAGCTGCCAAGTGGTGACTTAATAGCACATCTATTAATAGTGACGGTTATCACGGAAATGGGAAGAACAGCAGACAGACAGAAGGAAAACCATATTAAATGAGACTTTTCTCAGAAAATACACTCCAGTTTACCGACAAAATATAGTCAGATAGCCTACAGACTTATGGCTATGGTTCCGTGGGTGATCAGTCTCCCTTCAATTTTTGCACAGGAAACAGTTTCAGATTAACTTTTCAGAAGTGATAACAAAAATTATTTATTCCTACATGAGCAAGACCCCACACTGACATGTTTATGTATTGACATGGGCAAAGTGCCTTCCAAACAATCAAGATTATTCTCTTCTCTGAGCATTGTGCATATCAAAGGCTGGTTTTGTTGCTTACTGGGTTATAGCGGTGTCGATTATTAAGTTTGAAACAAAATCTCAGGTAACATAAATATTTAGAAAGAGCAATTCAGGGGGACTAAACCAATACAGGGCTGAACTCTTAACAGGATTTACCCTGTGTTGTTATTTAACATGCAGAGATAGGAAAGCCAGACTCAGTAGGGCTGTGTTGATTAGTGCCAAAGACTAAATGTGCATATGAATGGTACTAGATCCACAGGAAGGATTTAAGAATCAGTATTACACCCTTTTCCTAAATCCTAATAAGGCAATTCCTGAAGAAGGCAGTTCACAAACCCCAGCACCCTGAGCACAGCTCAGCCTAGTGCCTCTATTAAAAAAATTAAAAAATGCTGAGGGGGATAAATTTATTGTGGGATTAACAGCTGGATTTTTTTTGTTAAATCTAAACACTAAATCAGGTCAGTAACTCCTCTCCCTTCGCTCAAAGGATACTAAAATTTAAGTATCTTGCACAAAACTCTCCTGCCCCAAATAGTAACCTACACATCTCTGACATAAGAGACCTCTTTCAATGTCCACACCCTGTGCTGAAGACCATTTTACAGCTGGGCCATTATATCTTCTGGTGTAATTACTAAGGGTTTTTCCTGCAGAGGGGAAGGGGGTATGGTGTGGTGAGGAGAGAAGGGAGAAGGGAAGGTCTCTTTGCAATAGCCCATGGAACATGCATTTCTCACAAGCTCCTCCCATCTGTGGCCTGAAGAAAGCCCAAACCCCAGCTCAGAGCAGGGGGAGGCAGCTTTACGTGGTGAGCCCTGGGCTCGTACACAATGAACCCTATTTTGGATGGAAAAGCTTCAGCTCCAGCTCCAGAAACACGCTGGCATCAGGGGACTGACCAAGTTATAATTGCATCTCTTTGTGTTATTGGTCTCTTGGCCTCCCTAAGCTGAAGCAAGCTACATTTGATTTCTTTGGCATCATCCAGAGTGTGTTCTGCCAGCACTTTGCCCTCGGTGCCTTGCGTAAGCCAAACTGGCCACTTCTGTGACCTCTTGTTCCTTCTATACATGGAACATATTTCAGTGAATTTATAACTCCTCAAATAAGGTCTCTTTTATTCTAATCTGAATGCCCTGTTAACTTGTTTTTGGATCCCCTCCCAGTCTCCAGAATACCTGGTGCTTTATATTTCAGATATACCAGACTGCCTGCTGCTCCAGGTTGTGACAGAGAGTGTCTGGTTCATATACTTCTACCTTTAGATGTTAGATTGTTAATTCCAGTTCCTCAACAATGCTTTAAAAGAGAAAAAAGGAGTGGGGAAAGAGCATGAAGTCACTGAAAAATTTCACATCAGCTCACATGTGTTGCCTTACCATCTAGCAAAACAAAAAATCCCTCTTGCTGGTCAGTTCATCTTGTTCAGCCCATGAAATTGAACAGATTTTGAATAAAAAAAGCTCAGTGTGAGTTGCTTCCACATAGGTCTAAGGGCAATGTCTCAGGCATGAATCCAGAGATGAGAATCTCCCAAACAGTGCAGGAAACTGGCACGAGAAAAGCCACATTTCCTGGAAACTGCTTTGTCAGAATCCAACCTGCTCAGAGGAACATTTGGGGAACGAACAATCTCCAGACCAAAAATTTTAAAAATATACTTTTCAACTCTGTCTTTTTTTTTATTTTTTCCTGAAATGAAGAATTTATTTTGATTCTAAAGGACCTTTGAAACTGCAGTACACTTACACTTTTCAAAAGTTTTTCCTTATCTTTAGATACCAGAATTGAAATAATTCAATTGGTTCCACATGCTTCAGATTAAAAATTTATGTGGAACCAACCTGAAATTGGAGGGGGAAAGTTTGGTGTGGAGAATTTTACTTGTTCTTCTTATTTATTACAGGACAGGAAAAGCAAAATCTCTGAAACCTCTCACAGCATGGGGAAAATTTTCCTACTGACCTGTGGTGCCAAGTTCTCCAGGCAGAGCTTCTCTTGCAGCACCCAGCCCTTGTGAAGGTTTCCTTCCATCAACAGATGGAGAGAAGACATTCCCCTCTCAACTGGAACATGTTCTGGAGGGTATAACGAAAATTGTTGAGTAGATCAAGCCACATGATCAACCCATTCTTTCATATTCAACTCAGCTTCCTCCAAATTAATTTGTTGGGTTTTTTTTTGTACATCTCCTGCTTAGAATCAAGCATGAAAGATGTAGCTCCTCTGGTGGTCAAAGAGAAGGATACAGTCATAGTAAATTATAGCAACTGACCCCAGACTTCCCCTGCTTTTCATGCTCTTATGGCTCCTTTTGACTTCTCCCACTGTCACTGCCTTTGGTCATTTATTCATAGCACTTCACCCTAAAAAGGCCTCTCAGTTCCTGAGACAGCCTCTTGAGTCTCCCTCATCTGCAGATTTAGATTTTCCAATTGAAGCATCCCAGACCATGCCAAAGTTGATGTTTTAGAAAAGCCTCCCAGAGAGAAGATTCAAGTGTTTCCTCTGTTCTCTCCACATTTCTCTTCACACTTCACACTTTTTTTTTTTTTTTCCTTTTTTTTGGTTTGGACTCTGGGCTGTATCATCTTTGCAGCCCAGGAAATTATCCAGGAATTCAGCATGTGGGTTCCTGAGTTTCTGTGCCATGCTCTACTGAAGCAGTCAGGAGAAAACAGTGATTTCAGCAGAAAAAAAAGCAAGAGGAGCAGCCCTGAGTGCTTTTCTGGTCCTCTTCTCTTGTGATTTTGGTATGTGCTTAGCAAGGGTTACTGGACACTCAAGCCTTCAGTTTCTTTATGGACATGACTGATGAGTTTCCAAAGGGTTGTGAGGTCTTGGAAGTGTGGACAAGGCTGTCTGCCACCCTCATAAGCTGCTAGAAAGTTGATGTCAGTCTCTTTTCAGGTGTTACCACAGAAGCATATGGTTACTTTAGTATTTTTTTTCCCTCCTGAACTTTCTTTTGCACAGATAACTACAGGGTTTTTTTTTTTCTTATTGCCTGTCCCAGATTTTCAGTCAGAAAGAAAGTGACTTGTTGGGAGCCAAGGAAACATTGCCAAGAGATTCACCAGATGAGAAACAGCATCTGGGGCAAAACAGAGCCCCTACATCTGATGGGTCAGTAAACAAGGGAAGCTTCTCCAGGCAGCAGATGTGACTGGACACCCCCAGCTGTGCTCCAAAAGTCCTGCCATATTTATAGAGGAAGAGCCAACGCTGTGTAAAGTGCCATCCAGTGCTCTGGGAGCAGGAGCTGCTCACAAGACATTCATAATCCTGGGCAGGGGAGAAGCTGAGGTTCCCACAGGAGTCCTGTGACCAGGAAACCCAACACTTGACCTGTCCTGGTCATTTTGGCTGGTCACAGCACCAGCAAGGTCCCATGAGCAGCAGGAAAATATCTGAAAATACATCTCTAAAATCCAGCTTGCCTTTTCAGCTCTACATTTTCTCCTCTGCAGAGAGGGGACTTCTCTGGGCACTATGGCAAAGATGATCCCAAAGGGGCAGTGAAGTGTGAAAGCTAAAAGGAGGTCAAGAACAGAAAGAGATGGCAATTTGGGACTGGTCTGGACCAGAAATAAAAGACAATTTGAAATGGTAACCTTACCCTAATCTCCCAGGTAAGGAAAATATCCAGGTTTTACAAGTAATCCTTGTTCAGAAATATGAAAAATAGAGATTTGCAATCAATCTATCCCTACATGTCACTGATGTTCTGAAACTTAAAATAATAGCCTGTAATCCCAAGAGAGGAAGCAATTAGTAATTATGAGGGCAATATAGAAAACACATGTAAAAGAAATCCCAGTTCTGTTTTTTTTTTTTCCTCACAAATCATTCCCTGAATTTTGTGTAGATGATTTTTATTCATCAACCTTCAATAAAGATTTTGAGTGGTAACTGTCAGGCAGTGGGATGCCTGTGAATTGCTCTGTTAGATTTGTCTAGATTTCCCAGCAAGAGGTGGCCATGCTGCCCCTTGCAGTGCCAGTACCTGCACAGGAGGACAGGGGTAAAATGCACTGTTCTGCAGCATGAGGTGTGCTAAAGGCTGTATTCTCAGAAATGGGTGGTTAAAGAGATTCAAATATTTTAAGAAATCTCCAGTGGCTGCCCCATGTGTTTGTCAATAGGATATTTGGTTATTTGGTGGGTTCTGGGTTTCTATGGGAACCTGATGAACTTGGAGAGACACAACAAAATGAGGCCCTTCCACTTGGGCCCACAATGGTTTTGGTCCCAAGCACTTCACGGTGCACTGTAATTATTTCAATGCCAGAAGAGCAGTGATATCATGCAAAGACATGACAGATCACACTTTTCTCATATTAGGAGAGAGGGCTGGAACATGTGAGTATGTGTACAGGAGTCTGTTTATAATGAAACTGCCATTATGAGTCCCTTGTGTGCTTGCAGTCTCATTTCATTGAATTAAGAGTGCTCACTTTTCTTAATGCTTGCTTAATGTGTTTACTTAAATATATTTAATATCCCATGGAATCCTTTTCCAATTACTGATGGAGCTTTTTTAGAGCATCATAGTGGCAAAGCTGAATAAGATACCTGTGAAAGACATCAGACATTTTAACATATTGAAAGCACTGAGAGGTGTAAGAGGGCAGTGTTCAGTTTAGTAATGAAAATAATTAAATGAGGAAAACCTTTGGGACACACTAAAATAGAGCAACCAGACAGGAAGGTAAGAAAATTGTTCTGTGTACCCAAAGGGAAACAGTGAAGGGGCCCAGTTTATTTTTTTTTCTCATGTTGCTCACTGTGAAAATAACAGATGCCCAGCTTGGAAAAAAATATAATAATAGTACAAGATACTGCTCTCTGTGCTCCCAGTTTGCCATCTGACCTCATCACTATTGTATTCCTGGATGCAAAACAGCTCAGTTTCAAGGAAAATACTGAGATCTCTCAAGAAACCCTATGACCTGGTAGGTAGGACACACTCTTAATCTGAAGGAAAGGATGGTATAGTGCCTCTTGGCCGCAAAGATCACCTAAAATCTCCTATTTCTCCCTGGAGGAAGTCAGTAGCATGCAAGCAGCAGGCACTGCAAGGACAAGGGAAGTGCTGTCCTGACCACACTCTGAGACCTTCTCTGGGAAGCTTTGGATTGTTTTGGCTGATGGCAGAGACTCCAGCTGGGACATCAGCACCTGGCTTCACCACAACAAGTCCTTCTGATCCTGTTTGAGGAGTACAGGGAATAATGTCCTGAAATTCCTGGCAAATTTCCTGCAACCATTCTCATTTCTAGGTGAGTGTAAAGGAAAATCCACACTCTGTGGCCTGCAGGAAGAGAGGCAGAGGAAGAGGCTAAAAGCCATGAAGCAGAGACACCAAGAAACTGAGGATCCATCCTTAAATTGCAGAAGTGGTGAGGGGATTTTGCACTCAGCCCTCCTGTGTTTCTGTACTGTGAGTCTGGTTATTTCTGCTGGAGGTATCTCTGTGTTGAGAAAGCAGGCTGTGGTGGCAGGGACACAATGATCTCTTCAGAGGGGTCCCAGCTGCCTTCCCCTGTTCAGTGTCACTCATACTGCCAGGCCTGGGGAGCCACTGCTCATGCATGCAAAATCACTCTTTTTAATTTTCTTTTTCTGTAATATGACCTATTTCTGTACTACATCTTCATGAGGCAGAGCTGTCTGGAGAACATCTGTTGCAGTCCCAGCTGTTCGGGTACTTCCTCTGTTTCAGCCCTGATATGTGCAAATACTGACAGTAACACATCCCCCAGTTCCTCCTACAAATCCTGTTTCTCTGTTCTCACAGGGAGACGGGGGAAAAAAAGAAAAAGAAACTGTGCATGGTTAAATATGGGCTAGATGCCTTATTCTCACCAAATCGCACCAGTAGGGTCATTGTGGACTGACTCATACCAGACAGACAGTAAAAACCATCCCAGTGTTTATTCCCTTTGGAGCCTATATAATTAAAGCTGCCCACCTGCTGCTGAATTTTGCTGTCATTTTTTGATGCTATGGGCAATGTGATACTCAGTTATTATCATAAACTATGTTAAGCTCTACCCACTATGGGGTTTATGACAACAATCCTTGAGAAAACTGTAATCCTCTGTGCTCAAGTATATCTCCTTGTTATAATGCTTATGATTCTTGGCTTGAGATGATGGCAGATGATGGCCATGAAAGACTTCCAAATATGGGTCCTGTCAACTTGCTCTCTGCCCAGCATGCCTGCCTTAGATATGTTAGATGAAGCCATTTCCAGCCCATCTCTTCCAGCACAGCCGTCATTCTTGTTCCAGGATGCATGACAGGGATTTGATAGCCTGCCCCAAGGGAACAGTGCCCCTCTCATCTCCAAACCCACCCACACACGATCCTGCTGTGGGTCCAGAGGGAACCACAGTGGCTGCAAGGAGGTGGAGGGGCTGGGGTGTCACCTGAACAGCTCTTCTGCAGCTTTGAAAGTCCCTTGCCTCTTTTCCTGACTGTCCACAGCACTTGTTTTCATCCCCACACAAGGAAAAACCTCAGGATACCTGGCTGAGGGTGCTCAGAAAGTCAAGATTTGGAGCAACTCACAGGACTTGGGATGGAAAATTTGCGAGGGCTGCAAGGTACAGAGCCCTTCTCTCACACCTTGAGCAAGAATTACAAGCATCTGATTGTCACACAAAAAGGTGTCAAAACCTTTGGGTGTGTTTCCAAGGGAAATGCTGACTGAATTTTCAAAGAAAGGTTGGACAGAAGAGCACTCCAGGCTGTGGGCTCCAGGCAGACTCATGGAATTTGAGTGCTTCCAGTTTTAATATTTTGCCTTTGAAAAATGGGAATTATTGACTGTTCTTCCTTACATACTGCACAGGCATTGCCAGAGGCAAAGACCAAAACACATCTCCAGTGCTAAACATTTAATCTGCTAAATTTAAAACAAAAATCTGGCTTCTGAGTTCCAAATACTGTGAAATATCCTAGGGACATATCCTGGGACATATCCTAGGGACTAGACTAAAAGTACTAAAAATACTACCAGAGGACAGCTTAAATATTTGACAGTCTTGGAAACACAAAATTGCTCTAATTACTGACCAACACTGGTGACACTTACATTAACCATAATAAAATCACTGTAACTTTATCAATAAATACAGCAGTAATAGGTTTTGTCTCTGTAAACTCTCTTCATTGGTTTCTGTAAAATGAAAAAAGCATCAGGACCATGTCTTTATATTAAATTATTTTTAATGGCACACACACCGAAGATTTTGGAAATTCATATTTTTCATGACCATTATTTAGAATTCTGAATAGCCAAACATTCAAAATGTAACATATAGTTAGAAAAAAATCCACACCTGGTATATTTGTCCCTGTACCGATATCTTTAACCACAATCTCAACAATGAAGAACTGTCAAGATTAACAATCCAAATGTGTTTCCTGGACAGCCTGGTCATCCATAATTTTTGGAAGCAACCACTTCTCTTTACTGCCAAAATATTGTCTATCACTTGTTGCCTGATACTCCTGGAGGGACTCAACAGTGTTTAATAAATAATTTGAACCTGCTTGGTAAAACTTCCATTTTATGCTAGTTGAAATGTAAATAATTTATCATGATTTCCCCCCCAGTTTTCTTAAGGACAACACATGATCCTGGACAGAAGCTTCTGAATGCTTGACATGCATGAGCTGGAGCCACACATAGCTGAATTTCTCTGGTAGCTATAGGACAAAGGTTGGATGTTGACAGATATTGCACAGTTCCTCCAGGATGGTACAAATTTCCCCTCACATTTCTCTTGTACGTACTTGTCCAGAAAATAAAGGTAGAAGAATTATATACCACAGTGCTGATGACAGCAGTTGTCAGAAAGCTGCCAGCTTCTTAAAGAAAATGAGCTTGCCTCCCAAAAAGTCCAGCATAAGAATCCCAGTGACTTCCATGAAGCCAAGTTTAACCCAAACCACTCTGATGGCCCCATCCAGCACCTGGGGAAACAGCTTCACCTTTTAGACAATGTTTTGGGAGAAAAAAAGGACAAGACCTTGAACAGAATAACAAACTGGCTGTGCCTTCCACTGACTGAGAAACTGGGCTTGGAACTTCAGCACAGCCTCCCCAGAGGGGCTTCCAGTATCCCCATTTTGCCACCAGCTCTATTTTGGGGATAAAATTGATCTTAGTCTTGCTTTGCTACTCCTGATGCTATGAAAGACATAAAAACATGGAATCATAGAATTGTTAAGGTTGATAAAGAACTCTGAGACCATTGAGTCCAGCCATGAACCCAGCACTGCCAAGGCCACCACTAACCCATGTCCCCAAGTGCCACATCTACGTGTCTTTTGGCTTCCAGGGATGGTGAATCCATCACTGCCTTGAGCAGCCTGTCCCAAAGCCTGACCCCTTTTCTGTGAAGAACTTTTTGTAATATTGAATCTAAACCTCCCCTTGTGCAACTAGAGGCCATTTCCTTTTGTCCTGTCTCGTTCCCTGGGAGAAGAGACCACAGATGTCCAGTGATTTCCCAGTATCAAAGCAAGCACTGCTGACATAATGAGGAAGGTGATGGCTTTGGACAGACATTAATTTGGTGAATGGATCCAAGTTCAAATTTCTGCTCTTCCTGCTCTATAAAAACCTTTTCATTTACCTGTATTTCAATGTCTCTTCTATACAGTGAGAGTGGTTATTGCTATGATTCACAATGACGAAGAAATTTTTAGTGATCAAAAATGTGTGTAGTGAAGACACTGGAAATGTAGAGTTACCATTTACCTACACAATGTATATCATATTTTATCATAAAGTTATGTAATGAGTGGATTATTTTTAAGTACTATTTTGACATTGATTTGCCCATGCGATTTTCCAACTTTTGGTTTCTGGGTGTGTTCCAGCAAAGATGGAAAATCATATCAAATGCTGCAGGGACTGGCACTTTAAATGCTGATTGCAGAGCCATGTTTGCACAGAGGCCCCAGCAGCACTGTCAAGGAACCAAAAAGCAAGTGCAAACAGAGCTGTGCTGACTTTATGGCCCCTTACAAATCTTTTCTGGCATATGGGAGTATTAGGCCATAAGAACCAAAATGAGCGAAAAGTGTTTTATCACTTCTCAGTGATAGCGGGTTGAACCTGTCCTTACACACAGCCTCGACCACGAAAGCACTTTTGGAAGGGAGTTTCAGATAAACATCAAAACGCTCCTCTTGTGATGTCAAGTGGGAGAGCTCTTTGCTCTCACTGAACCATGGCAGAGGCCAGCTCAGGTTCCCCAGCAGCCCAGGGCTTTGGCCAGCAAACAGCTGCTGGAGCCGAGCGATGAAAGCTGGGTCTTGGACCAGCAGGAGATCCCACCCCGCA
Organism: Pseudopodoces humilis; assembly: GCF_049639895.1. Lineage (NCBI taxonomy): Eukaryota > Metazoa > Chordata > Aves > Passeriformes > Paridae > Pseudopodoces > Pseudopodoces humilis. Next base: position 6,254,784 of record NC_142205.1, on the reverse strand, counting down.
CTCCTCTACCCTCTCATCATCTTGCTGTTTCCTGTTCCTACAGACAGGGAGAGCTCAGGAGACCACCAGCCTCCCAGGCTGCACAACACAGCAGCAAAAGGAAAGTCATCTCTATTTGCTGACATCTCTACCAGGTTTGGGCAAAGGTAACAGAAAGGGACACTTCACCAATTTGCTGCATATTTCTGTATTTTTTCCAGAGTTGTATTTCATTGTCAAGGCCAGGTTCATCCTTTTGTCTGATGGTACCTGGGTAACAAACTCAGCTTATCTTGTTGTCTTTAGTGGAAGAGGAAACAACACTGGGGGTCTTCTTCTCCACCCAGTAACCAAACCACCTTTGGGAAGTGCCTGTTTCTCTTCCCTGTTTTAGGAAGCTTATGATTACTCTGCTGTTATTTTCACCAAGTCGCTTAAGAACAAAGATGAATCTAAACTTTAAAACATCCTTCCTTGTCTTTGCAAGCCAGGCAAGACACAAGCACACTTTAAATGAAAAATGTTCTGCTGTGCTCAAGAGAAATTGCCTGTTACACAGTGGGCACTGAGTGCTCTAGTTTGCCCTGGGTCTGAGGAAGCCCCCACAGGTGCTCCAGCTGCCTCCTGGGATCCAACACATGTGGAGTGGCTAAAGCCTTGACTTGACTTGACCCTGGAAACCTCTGGTGACATGACACCACTCCCTCTCTTTTTTCAATTGCCCCTCCCTACCATTCATGACTTCTCTCTTCACATTCACCTCCAGTCCTAGACAGTATTAATGAATATATTACTGTATTCCATTTTCAATATTAATAAAATTAATATTGGGTTGAACCTCTCCTTGCATGCAGGATAACATTAATATTTAAGTAACACATCAAAATTTGCCTTAAACCCATACTCAGCTTCTCATTAGTATTTCAGATCCTAGCTCCCATTGGTTCCAGGATCAGGACCTCCATCCTTATCTCTCTGATTAAATCATTATCTTTAATCCTTCACAGTTTTCAACCCAATAATACATCAGAGGAAAAAGTGGCTGTAAGTTTCATGAATATTTATTTTTTCAGCAATAAAGGAGCAAGTTTACCCAACAGCTTTTCTAACTGATTGTCTGCAGCATAAGGAAGCTATGGCCACATTAACGCAAGCAGTAGTAGTTTATTGTTTTAGTAGACACTTCTTTTTCCTTCCTTTTGAATAAATACACCGCAGGGTCTGGGAGGACATGTGCCAAGAGCATTACTGGGCGCAGCAACAGCCGAACAAAGCGCAATCCTAATCATAACAGAACGAGCAAGTATTGTTACAAATGTTCTCTTTAGTATGGAAATGAGCCAGGGGTAATAAAAACACCATAAAAACGTCAAAATGACCGATCACCATGAAGCACTCGCCTTTTTACAACCAAAACTTGCAATGAACTCAGAAAAAATCCTGCATTAAGAGAGATGCCATTTTTACTTAACGTTATTTTTCGACTTCTCACTTCGCTGCACAGTTAAATGATTGCAGAAGAGAACTTTAGAAGGGCATCAGTAAAGACCTGATTGATATTAAATGGCATTCGAGCACGATGGTGGACTCTGGATGGGAGCAAACTGTTAACCAGGGCATTAACATTAACACTGTTACTGCCTCTTTATGAGAATATGGGGCATATTTAGGTGCTAATTGTTTGAACAGCAGCAATAACACATAATGCTTAATAAGATACAATTGAAGAACTGTGTAATTCGTGTAATTCCATCAGAAAACGCTCAGGAACAGCAGCTTGACTTTAATTACTCAGATCAAAGGAAAAAGGCATTTTGAAGTCTGGTCTAAAATGTTATTTATTACTCCTTTCACTAAAACATAGATCAGCTCGGATAGAAATAGCACTTTGGACTGGATTTGGTTAGTGAAAATGAGAAAAAAAGAATATTCATTGCCTTGCTGATGTCCATGCATATTGGAGGATATGTTAAATCCTAATTAGAGCAGACTGGTAGAAAAGAAAAGGAAAAAGAAAGAAAGAAAAAATGCATAAGCTAAAATGAGGACAAATAAAGGTCATATCTCCATATATTGCTTGCAAAGACCTGAAGCTGGTAAACAAACACAAAGGTGCCTTGGCTAAACAAAACTCAAAATGGACATTATCTTTTCTCCAGACTCCACTCCATAAATAAATAAAATATATGTGCCACCTAACAGTCAATATAACACCAGTGTTTTAAATGTGGTTTTATCAGCCATTGCTTCCTATTTCCAACTACAGCAATCCACATTTTTGGTGTTGGGATTTGCTCGTGGCTTTTTTACGTTTGTAGCAAACTTTTAAAAGCTGAGAATCTTGGGTGAAGAAATGCTCTGCTGGTAAGATAAGGTGAAGAAAAAGTCTATACCTACAGCTCCCTACTTACTAGCATTTTCTGCCAGGTCCAGAATACAGAACTGACCTGGCAGGTGACCTGGATGCATCCCATCACATTTGGATGACAGATCCTACCCCATCCCAGCACATTTGGATCATAGATTGACAGCATGGAGTGAGTTGGAAGGGACCTTCAAGGGTCATCTAGTCCCACCCCCTGCAATGAGCAGGGACACATCTTCAACTAGATCAGGTTGCTCAGATCCTGTCCAACCTGGCCTTGAATGTTTCCAGGGATGGGGAAATCCCTGTGGATCCACCACCTCTCTGGGCAACCTGGTGTTTCACCATCCTCATAGTAAAATATTTTTTTTCTTTATATCTAGTTTGAGATTTAAAGATTTAAAGGGCAGTAACTAAGTAAGTAAGTAAGGGAGGATACTAAGAGGGTATAATTGGTTGGTGGTCTCGCAATTTATCTCACTGATGTGGCTCTGTCTTGGTGCTCCCTGCAGTTACAAGATCATCAAGGTTGGAAGAGAACCTCAAGATCACCCAGTCCCATTGCCAAACCAGCACCACCAAAATCACCCCTAAACCATCTCCCCAAGTGCCACATCCAGTCACCTCTTGAACATTTCCTGAAAGAGTGACTCCACTACCTCCCTGGAAAACTGACTCCAATGCCTAATCACTCTTTCAGTGAAAAACATTTTCCAGTTATCTAATCTGAACTTCCATGGGTGCAGTTCAGGCCTTTTCCTCTCATCCTCATTGAGACCAACCCTCACCTCATTCCAGCTTCTTTTCTGGTAGTTGTGGAGAGCAGTGAGGTCCCCCCAAAGCCAGCCTCCTCCAAACTAAACCACCCTGTTCCCTCAGCTGGTCATCAAAGGACATGCAGGATGACAGACTCTAACCCACCCCAACACACTGGATGACAGCCCCTAACCCATGCCAGCACATTTGAATGACAGACCCTACAAAGGAGGGGTGTGAGTACACAGGGGACATGCTGCTGTTTGCACAGAGCGGCTGTAAATGTCGGTGCAGAGCCCTGCTTTAGGTAAATAACACCATGACTGCACCACTAAGCTGGAAAGTGCTGGGATCATCCTGCCTGGAGGCTGCTGGAGCTGGGTGGGCAGCCTGGCTGTGCAGCCTGGCTGTGCAGCTGTGTGCCCATCGTTGCCATGAGGTCACTCATGCAACCACGGTGCTCGCTGCGAGCAGCAGAGCCATGTGCAGGGACGTGCTCCGGCATCTCCTTTTCTCTGCAGCTCAGCTGCATTTCCTTAGGGCCAGAAGGCACCACTAGATGACCTCATCTGGGCTCCATGAGTCCCTTTAACCCAGTAGCATTCCTAAAATCTTACATTCAGCCACACACTGGCCACAAAGCACCCACCACTGAAGATTTTGAGAGATGTAGTGTCTACCTCTTCCTTTGATAGCTCCTTCCAAAGTGTCTGCATTTCCCATTTATGTGTGTCTGGCTTCATACTGGGACCATTAATTTCTACCTCATCTTTCTCTGCCAATGGGCCAGCCGGGAAAAGATGTAAAAACCTGGGAATGGCTCCATGTGTCCGACTGGTTTCCCACTGGACATTGCAGGGATTTTTTTCCCACTGGCATTTCCAAGAGCTGGAAAAATCTCTGTATGGGTAATAATTCAACAAATGTAAGGATCTTTTCCAATGATTCCATGCTAATCATCAGGTCTGAGTAATCTGGAGTCCTGGGCATGCTCTAAGTACCTAATGTACACAGAGGTGCTGCCCAGGTAGGAAAGCCATTAATGGGAATTCCCCATTCATATCTGACCACCTCCCAGGATTTCTCACCTCTGCATCTCCCCCAGGTCTTTATTCCAATATTTCAAATCTCTCAAGAGTTTCAGAGAGCCACAGAAATGGAGTCAACAGACAAATACTTCCTCATTCCTAACCCAAGTGTGCAATTTCTGCACAGGGATTTTTGGGTCAGAGATGACCAAGTCAGGTCAAGATGAAGTTTGTGTGAGGGCCATCTTTTCTGAACTTGAGATGTCATAGCTTGGACATTTGCTGCCACTGGAATGAGTAGTGAGACACAGATTTGCCTCAGAAGAGGTGGAGGTGCTAAGCTTGACCTTGAAATCCCTGGTCCACTCCAGGAACTCCAAAATTTGATCTTGCTAATTAAAATTTGGCTGCTAGTGCAATTATAGCATTTGGCTGTAGAGGTGAACAGATTAAAAACTGTCCTTTTTCACTAAATACCAGAAACTGTTCCCAAATCATTAAAAAAAATAATTCCTCTGCTTGATTCACAGAACCCACACAAAATATCAGACCAAGTTGTGGCACACAGGTAAATTAACAATATTGTCTGCTTTGCCCTGCCAGCACACAGTCCTGACGTGTGCTAATACACACACACACCCCACACAGAGCCATCTTCCCTTCAAAACACAGAACTCTAAAATATATTAACACAATTCCAGGCATTTATTGCTTTCTTTCTGCAACTTTTATTACAAAGCTACAGACACACTGTGCCATTCTGTCTCCTTTGATGTGTTCAGTTATTGTATTTGTCACCAAAAGAAAACCACAGAACGCTTTATCTTCAATGTCTGATAAGTTTTCAGTTTGAAAGGGACCGACCACAGAAAGGTTGTCCATACAAAGTTAAAAAATGCCACGCACAAACTGGTAGGTAAAGCCATGTTTGATCTGTAATGCAAATAAAATTAACAAAGATAGTGAGTTTTAGGCCTAAAATTCCTTTGATCTTTGAAGCTCCATGATTTTACAAGTACAACTGCATTCTGTACCACAGCCTGGCATGGACATCCATATGCCTATATGCATAGGTATAGAAATACATAAAATAAAAATCTGTGTTCAACACAGGGTCAGTTACCACAAATGAGACAATGGTTTTCTTTGAACACCCTCTATTTAGGAATGAAGATGCATCCAAATCTTTTCCCATTGAATAAAAAACATATTCATACACAAGTATGACCTGGTTGGATTTATTTAAACCACGGAAGACTTTTCAATATATGCAAGGCACAATCAAGCCCTAAAATTCAACGGCATGCAGAGTGACTCGGAAAAGGTCTTAGAGATAAATTGTGAAGGAAAAATAAAAATGTGACATCCACCCAGGCACAGCAAACCAGCACAAGGCCCAGACAAAAAACACAGCCCCTCCTAAACAGGGCATGTGATGGTATTTCCATGGGGAGAAATTTCACACCATTTTTGATGGTCAGGGTGGAGCAGATACCCAAGGCAGGATGAAATCCCCATGCTTTCTGCAAATCAAGACCTTTATAGCATCTCTCATGGTGCATCCAAAGCCAGAGCTGCATTCTCAGTGACACAGCCGAGAGCTGCTGCTGCCCTGGGCTGATGCATCGTCCACGCTCGGTAGTTTAATGCAACATCTGCCTTTGGAGAGCTCTGTCAGCAGCACTAGAGATTTACCTTTTGATTCAGGAGCTTTCAAGGGCAGGAAGAAGCCACACCTTCCACTTGAGCCATCTGACAAAATGTGAAGTTTTTGCCTGCATGATACAGCCCTACAGGGATGGGTCACAAAGGGCAGAAGGCACTGGTGGAGAGCCGAGGCACAGCCTGGAATTCTGTGCTGTATGGGAAACGCAGGAGTGTGTCCCTTAACCCTCTAACCCTCTCTCTGAGGCTCAGAGACAGAGCTGCCCCTTGAACTGGTGCCATTAGAGAATCTCTCAGGGTTTGCTTAGGGTGAACCCCACAAAGCCAGTGCTCACCCCTGGTGTGGCTGTCAGTACTGCTCACAGGGCATGGGTCTGAAGTGTCACCTCGCTACACACCGGCCCAGAGGGCAGAGAAGGGCCATGGGCTTACAGGGAAATCCTGCCTTTTGCCATGCCCCTAATGCTGCTGGAATGTGCAGGAGTTTGGGACACACTGCAGTGTATTAAGTATCTTCCCACAGGCACAAGAGATGAGATGCAGGCTTTAGTATCTTTCATGGAAACATGCACTTACTGCTTCCTTGAAATAAAGGTGTCCTGAGTGTATAGAGGCTTTTTTATTTACTTAATTTTTAATGAAATGACTCTGTATACTACAGACATCAAGAACTCCTGCCTAAATCATGCCTTATATATCAGTGCTCACACTTAAGCTCCTCTCAGCTCTCCCTGAAGGTGTGAGGATGGGTATAAAGATATCCTTAATCTGAATTTTAGGGACTTCATAAATTTGTGTTGAACCCTCCTGCTGAAAAATACTAGTTATCAATGGGTTGCTTTATTACAACCTCTACAGGAGGACCATCAGGAGGGATGGTCTTCCTCTAGGGGTTATTACATGGATAACCTACTCCTAAGGCAAGAAAGGGACTTTTTGGAGCAGAATGTACTGGTGAAGAAAGGAGCTGACGTGTTTCACTGAATCGGGGCCCCATCTCGCAGCACCACGGCTGAGCAAACAGGGAACTGTTTGGTTTGCTGGTGATTCAAACAAACCACCAGAAAAAAAATCACTGCGGGTCAACACAGAGCAAATACCTCCAGAAAGAGAAAAGCAAAGCCTAAAGCACAGCTTTGTTTCAGATTAAATAAAGTGTTTCACTTTTAAATGGAGCAGCTGGTTTGGTGAGGATCTCTTTCATAGAAGAGGCTTGAGAAGGAAGTAATTCCAAACTTAAAAATTAGCATCTCTCAAATTTTCTTTTCTTTTTTTTTGTTCTTTTGTTTTTAAACCACCAAACTCTAAATGAAAAGAACAGTTGCATTATTGCTGAATCTGCCTTCCCCAAAGAAAATTCTGGCCCCTGAAGAGCCACTCTGTAGTGTGCAGCAGAAGGAAGGTTCAAGCCCCCTGACGGGGAGCAGCTCCTGTGTTCTCTTCTCATTGTGCCCAGCTCACCCTCCACTGGTTCCTAAAGCAGCTACAGTTATAAATTAAGTGTTTCACCTGCATTTCATGATTTCCCCTTCCAAGCACCCTGAGGCCAAAGTTCCTTTTATAGCCTCACAAATTATTACGCTTCGATTTACAAAATTTTCTTAAAAAAAGCAACCAAACAAACAAAAAAACCCCAGGCCAACAAGCCACTGCAGGTCTGGGCTTAAAAAACTAATGAATCATTCTCCCCCACCCCCCCAGAAATGCATAGTGAAACAGCTTTCCCTGTGAGAGAAGAACTCTGCCACTGAGGATGGCTGGGGTCCATGATAAGTGATCTGCAGACCCTGACAGACAGAATTTGGACAGTGGAAAAGGTCAGTTTCTGATGGACAGGATGGCACCAACAGCACCTGAGCTGACAGGAGATGACACCTGGCTAGTGTGAAAAGGCACAGAGACAGGTGGCCTGCAGGTTAGGAGAAGCACAGTTGGTCACAAGCTATATCAAGTGTGTTCTGAGCATGGCATCTACAGAACCTGAAAAAAAAAAATCTTTATTTTCTTTGATCAAAAATACATATAGAAATGCCTGTTTTGAGGAAAATATCATACATTTTTTTTTCTTGTTTAACAAAATAAATTAAATATACATGACTTCTGTTTAAACTCTATATAGAATTACAAACGTTTTATATTTTGCAATTGGATTCATTCCCAGTCCATATAGGTATTTAATATGGTCCTTATTTATTTTCTCTTCTTTCTGTTTTAACTGCTGTTTGAACTGCAATCTTTTATCACTTATGAAGCGATATCTGAGGGGAGGGGACAACCACACACAACATAGGTGGATATTTCTCAAATGCAATTTTTTCCTACAAGATTATTTCATTCTCTTTGCTTCTTACTATTTTTTCTAATGCTTTCATGTATTTTGCATTGATGCAGAAAATCCAGCAGCTTGTCACTCTAAGCCATCAGAGAAGGACAGTGTGTTTTGCTTTCTTCACCATCAGCAGTTCAATTATTATTATTATTATTATTTCTTAAATATAAATATAAAGGTGTTCTGTACAATGTTCCTCTTTCCTTCTTTCCTTTTTCCTGGCAGTGGCACTGAGTCCTAGGACCAGGGGAGCAGAGCTGATCTGCAGAACATCCCACGGGAAACAAGATGCCTTCACCTTGCAGAAACTGAACCAACCGGCTTGGTTAGCTGACTGTGCTGACCACGGCTGAGAAGCACGTGGCATTTCCCCTTGTGAACAGAATTGGTTTTTCCAGACCCTCTTGTGTTATTTTCTTTCCCTGGAAGAGATGAATGCGTTACATCTTCTGGTGCTTTGGCACTAAACCTCAGGTACGTTGGAGCTGGAGTCACTCAGAGCAGGACAGGTCTGGGGGCTTCCCTCCAAAACAAGAGATGCCCAGCAGGAATCCAGGCTCATCCAGAAAAGTACCACACACACTTCTTGCTCTACCTGCTCCTTTCAGTAACACAAGGAAGGAGGTGGTGGTTCACATGCCTGTGTCCAATCTCACTTGCTGCCACTTTGATTAAAATATCCAGGAAGGCTCTGCTGCTGGCGCCAGCTGCCTCTCTGCTGCGAATTGGAGTTCCTTCATTATTCCTCGGCTACATCCTGATTGCAATAATTAAAAAAAAAAAAATCTCTTTTCTCTCTCTGTCTTTCTCTATTATATATATATTTATATAGATAGATATAGATATATACACATATATATATACACACATACACACACACGCATATACAATTATATATATATGTATATATATATTTAAAATTACATATATAACTTTTTCTGTCTGCTTTGCCTGTTGCTGGCAGTGCGAGCTGACCTGGAGCAGTCTCTGCTGAGGTACCACGAGGAAAAGCCCAAAGGAGCCGCTGTACACGGGGCCAAGCCTTAGCACTGGTACTGGATGTGCTGGTGCTGGTGCACTTTGCCCTCCACGTGCGAGTGGGTGTGGGTGTGGATGTCCGTGTAAATCTTTGGGTACATTTTGGAGGCCATGGCAGGGGCCAGGGCGGGCCCCTGGGACAGTAAATGCTGCTGCTGGGCCATGTACTCCTCGTAGTTTATGGAGGAGATGCAGTCTTTGTCGGGGAGCTGGGAGACGCAGATCCTGTCGCGGGGCGGCGGCCGGTGCGCGGGGGCAGCGGCCGGAGGGGAGCACGGCTTCTTCTTGGACTGGCACAGCCACAGCAGGATCGTCCCGAAGATGAAGACGGCTCCGGCGGGAATGCCGATGATCACGGGCCAGGGCAGGCTGCTGGCCGAGGACGGGGGCACAGGTGCGCTGGGAGGCTTGGGATCTGGGCGTGGTGGCAGGGGAGAGACAGAAAGAGTTAATTAAACGCAGGCAGAGAGAATTCAAAACAGATGTCACACTCGGGCTGGCTGCTGCACAGGCTGTCTGGCAACCCTGCCAGACCAAGTAACAAGGGAGAAATCAAGCTAACACACGATGTTTGGTAACTGCTTTGCTTTTTGGTGCTCCTGGAAGGACAAGCAACTCATTTTCTCTGGTTTAGGGGTCAGGAGGGGAGTCTTTGGGGGATTTTATAACTCTCTTATCCAAGCTTTAATGGATACAAGACACATAGAGCCAGCCTGAGAGAGCTTCCTAACACTCTCACTCTATGACAGAGTGGGCTTTGCTGCCCAGACTGGAGGACACAACACAGGACACGTCAGTAAAGGCTCATTGTCAGCAGCCCAGCAAGCACAGTCAGGTTGCACAGAGCCACAGCACGCTGTCCACCCACCTCTGCCAGGTGTAGCTCTGCCTGCAAGGGCTCCAGACACTCTCTAGCAATCCTGCCTAGCAATCCAGGAGATACCCAGCAATGCTCCACCATGGCAGGGAGAATGAATGTGGGGTTTTGGAGGCATTGTCTTGACTTTTTTGTGTGGTTGGGAGGAAGGCTGAAGGATGGGAAAAATGTAGGTGAGCTGGTGGCCCCTCCTTGGTTCCCAAGCCACAGAGAAATTAAAGTTCATTCAGCATTGAAATGTGTCCCCAGCTTCCTACACCAAATGGGCTCTATCTCTACCAGTCTCTTTGGAGCTGCTGCTGGTTTCTCAAGTGCAGTAAATTCAGCTGCTAGAGGAGACAAGATGCTTTAGACTTCTTTCACAACTATCTTCTCCTTTATCTCTCTCTGCAGTTGGCAGTCAGTGGCTATCCCTGGATAGCCACTCATTTCTCAGCCTGATCTGCTGATTTATAGACCCAAAAGGAGTCCTGGGGTAGGATTCTAGCTATGAAAATCCTTGTCTACATAGCTTCCAGCTGGAATATCCAATGCCTTGAAACGTACCCAGGCACAGAATTCAGCTTGCAGGGAGACACCCAGAAAACATCAGAAAACACAGGCTATCTTAACCATTCAATATGTTATATTCAAACATGTATCACTTAACTTTCAAACTGAACTTCTTTAAGACACTAATGTCTTTTTCCCTCCTTGACAAATAATCCCATGGGGAGTTTGAAATGTTAAATATATACCATGTGGTCATACTTTGACCTCAGTAGATGAAATTTTGATTCACCAACACTGGAAATTACAGAATAATTTAGGCCGGAAGGCGAGTCTGGTCCAGCCCCCTGATAAAAACATGACACGATCAGAGAACTGGTCCATCAGCTGACCATGAAAACAGAAGTCTTCATGCTTGGTTGGCAGAAATCCTATGCTGGGCTGAAAAGAAAGTGTTTTGATATTCATCCGTGTTCCTCAGAGATGTCAATGTCAAATCTGGTAGACTTAAAAGCAAAATGGTCCTTTTTAACGCATGGCTTTACAACCACATCTTTGCATCTTAGTGCAAGCTGGGTTCTCCTTCTCCATCACTGCCAATATCAACAGCCCTGCAGGCTCTGGTTCTGGCATGAGGCCTCACTACAGTCCCATTTAAATCCATGGAAAGTCTCCCCCTGATTTCAGTGGGAGCTGGATAAGACTCTCATATCAGAAACTCCCAGAGGCTTTGAGTTATATCCCACCCATGCTGCTTCTTCCTTGGTATTTACAGGCCTTTCAGTTAGAGTGTAGTCCTAATTCCAAAACGTTTTATCAGGGTAGAACTGCACAGTCAGAAGACAAAGGAGCAGAAGACCAGGCCAAGATGGTGTGTCTCAAAACAAATGATACAGTCTCAGCTGGATGTGGCCACCAGCTCTGAGGACTGGGGAGGGAAGGCAGCAGATGTGAGTTTGGTACAGAAGCCCCAGGGGATCACTGGATAAAAAAGTAACTAATCATTCTAGTTTTCACACTTATTCATTTAATTTCCTTGTGACCCAGACAGTTTTTATTCTTCTCTCATTTTACAGGCCTGTATCATTGTTTCCTTTTACCAGCAAAAGCATTATAAATAAGGGCAAGAGAACGGAGGAATTCCAGGTTCTGGAGGTTGCAAACCATTCTGCTATTCAGTTCCCATTTCCCATCCTGCTCCCTGTCACTGTGATTTAGTGATTTAGCATCTGCAACTGCAGTATCTTTTCCCAGTTTGCTCCTTTTTCAAACAGGAGCAGATAATTCAATTTATGTCACCTGGATGACTGAGAGGCACCTCAACAATGTCTGTGAGTATCTGCAGGGAGGTGTCAGAGCATGGACCAGGCTCTGCTCCATGATGTTGGGCAACAGGACACAAAGAAAGGGCAGAAACTGCTGCCCAAGAAGTTCCACCTGAACGTGAGGAAGAGCTTCTTTACTGTGCAGTGACTGAGCACTGAACAGATTGCCCAGAGAGGGTGTGGAGTCCTCCTCACTGGAGATATTCCAGAACCATCCTGACACAATCCTGTACCACGTGCTCTGGATTGACTCTGAGCACAGAGGTTGGACCAGATGACCCACTTTGGTCCCTTCCAACCTTACCTAATCTATGATTCTGTGGTTATTCCCCACAAAGGGAGAAAAGGAAATATCATCAACAGGATTTCAGCAGGAACTGGCTTAAATCAGGGCTGATTTTGTCCCCCATTCACTCTTATCAGAACTGGGCTATTCTAAATCAGCACAGCATCACAGAGGGCCAGGGAAACAGTGGGCAGCAGTAGCTGAATTAATAAATACCATGATGCAGAGGACTGATAACAGAGGGGGAAAAATGTCACAACTCACCTGGCAGGACTGTGAGAAAAGCACTCCGGAAGCTGTAGCCCATGGTGTTTGCTCCGAGGCAAATGTACATCCCTGCATCCTCCTCCTTGGCTCGAGTAATCATCAGTTTGTTCAGGTAGGACCCATCTGGGCGGGACCAGACCTCCCCCGTGGGCAGCACGACAAACTTCTGTCCCCCGACATCAATGGTGGAGTTGTACTTGCTCTCCGTGCCGTACTCCACCCTCTTCAGCCACTGGATGACGGGTTTGACGTCGCTGCGCACTTTGCACTGGAAGGATGTGGTCCCACCGTAGTCCACCGTGGTGTTGACGGGGTGTGTCCCTGTCAGGATGGGCTTGGACCTCGTCCTCTCTGCACAGAAACACAGGGAGCTCCATGGGAAAAGGTGTTTGCCAACCTCTGTAACTTGCAATTGCAGAAGCATAGGGAAAAGGTGTAGGAGGGATGCAAAATCATAGTCTAGTCCAATTCCCTGCACCAAGGCAGGATGAGATTTTTGCAAACTTCTCCTGATACACATTTTTCCAGCCTCTGCCAAAACCTCCAATGGTAGATGCTCTCCAAACAACTCCTCCAGTGTCTGAGTCTTTAACAATTCTGTTCTCATGCCCAACCTGAATCTTCCTGATTATAACAAGGAACTTCCTTTTCTACCTGTATCGGACCTGGAGAAAAAAATTGTTTCCCTCTGAGCCCTTATATTTTGGAAGATTTTCTTCATCCCTCTGCACACTGAGCAAGTCTCCTACTTGTGGTTCTGTGATGTGTCACTTACTACCATGACCAGCAGGCTGTAATTTACAGGTAAGACAGAGCCTTTATGTGTTTTCAGACACAACCTCATATTTACAAATATTTATCTGTTAGGAACCCACACCTGCTGGCTACCCCCAGTTTGGGGATAGCAAGGGGTGGGGTGAGACATATTCTTTCTCCCTCTGGCCTTCTCAAACGTTCCCTGTGGACAGACAAAATCAGATGGGAAAAGACCCCTTCTTTCATGGACTATGGCAGGCTGTGGATATTCTCATCTTTGGTCTCGAAGTCCTTCAGGAGATACCTGTCACCTCTCAGGCTGGGCCTGTAGGTGTCCATGGGGACCAAACTGTACTGGGAGCAATCCCATGCCATGTCACCAGCTGCTGCAAGAGCTGAGACCACAGGCACTACCCATGAGGAAGATTTTCACTTCATCCTCACCTACTTGCTTTTATCATTCCTTTCTTTGGTATAATCATCACCATGCTCACTATGGAAAAAAAAAAAATGGTGGAGGATGAGCTCAGAAGGCTTTTGCTTTTCTAGCCAGTAACAAAATCTTTTCTTTCTCACAAATTATTTTTGCCTCAAGTCTCAGTCAAGGTAGGAAACAAGATGGAAGGAAAAGAAATCAAACTGAAGACGTTCACAAGACCATCCTTTCCAGCATGATCTTAAGTCTAAGGTTGTGTCAACACCACATAAAGTGAAAGGAAAAATGTATGCCTCATTCTGAGGAATGTTTGGATTTGTTTTTAGTGTTAGGATCAGATAAATCAGTCACAGTTTCCAGACAAGGAGGTACTGCAAACCTCTATCTTAGGCATAGGAGAAATTATGGTATCACAGTGGGTGGTAACTGCTGGCAATCATCAACTCCTTTTGATGGCAAACACTGTTGGACTGAGCATGTAACAAAACAGCTCCCACCAGCACTGGCTTTGGAGTGAGAGGGAGGAACAATGGACCCTCTTTCAAAAACTCGGGATATGTTCAATACTGAGGGCTCTAAAGATGCTTAGGAAACAAAAATACCACAGTAGTCTCTGTAGGTTTTGCCTTGGGACTGTGAGCAGCAATCACAACTGGGGAGACTGAGATTCAGATAAGCAGGACTTAGGAGTAGAGGCTCAGGGGGGAAAAAAAGGAGGAAATTGAATAAAACCTGTAATGCTCCACAGAATGATGTTAAAAATAGAAAGATGTCTGAAAACTGCTTAATGCCCTTATCTCCTTGACTCTGGTTCCAGCTTTGGTTACTGTTTTTACTCCTAGCCAGCAAAAGCTAATGAAAACAAAGGTTACATACATCTTTAAGTTGATAAAAACCAAGATAAACAGGGACACAGAAAGGGGTTTGTTCCTGGTGCTGTCTGGTTTTGATGAAGTGAAAATGCCACAGCTGCCATTAGGATGGGCCTTGATTCATTTCCCTGCCTCTGCTCCTGGTTTTAGTGTAAACACATGTTTTTACTGTCTCCACACAGCTGCATCTTTATCAATCCCAGATGTCCAGCAGGTTTGTGCCTTCAGAGCCCAACAGAGCTTCCCACATGTGCTTTTAATTCCTGTCATTCTAGAGAAAGGACTTATCAGAGAACAGATCTTTACCTTTAAGAGCAATCTTTCACACTGGGATAAACTTTCTTATGCTAAAATGCACAGACAAACAACATGCTTTCCAAGTGGCTGGAAGTAGCCCTCCATGCCCCTGCTCCTCATTAATGAGGGCTATTCAATCTTCCCTCCACTCAGCTCATCTTCTCCTCTTTCTTGAGTTGGCTACTCTGTAATCATTTCCATGACAACTTATGATGATGTCACAGGCAAAGCACAATGATTTAAGAATAAGAGCTCGTCTCTGGTAAACTTAGGAAGGATTTGAGCATAATTATCCTCAGCAATAATAGGGGAAACAGAAGATTAGAGAGCAAGAATCAGAACGGCTAGATAGTAAGAAGAGCAAATTACCTCACCACAATGCAGGGTAATCCCCCACAGCTCATCTTCTAAGGATTGAATCTTTAAAGCTATGTAGGCATCTAAAGATACAGACAGGATCCTAGTGGGTGTTTTTATGGTTTCTTTTTTTTAGTAACTCATTTGTACCTGCCTGGACTTTCAGATGGCCAAACGTTTTTTAGAATCTGGCCCTAAAGCCTGGTCTGGTTAGTCACTCTAATCATAGGATTTCTGCTAATTCCCTTGGGAAACTTCTAGATTAAATTTTTAATTGACTGATTTCACCCATTCTGGCATGCTAATCTGGGTTATCCTAGATATTCCCCCCCCACCATGGTACTTGAAAGGGCTTTCTCTGTTAGTTCTCAGTCTGTCCTTGAATTGACTCTCCTGTAGAAGACTGAATTGGGTATGACTTTCACCATGCAGGTGCCCGTGGAGACAATTGTTTTCCAAGTACCTGTCCTCATTTCAGCTCCTCAATTGTCCTCTCACTACTCTCTCCTGCCCAGGTTTCAGGCTCATTCTAGAGTTTCACCAATGTTTTCTCTGTATGTAATGTTTTCTCTGTATGTATGTTTTCTCTGATGTATTTATTAATTCCCCATTTCCAGCCATCAACACTGCACACTTGTTGCTCAGTCAACACTGTGTTGACTGAGACAGTCCCCTTCTGAAAGGCCCCTCTCTGCTCTCCCTCCTGGAGCTGCACTTACGGATCACTTCAACTTTGTACGTTGCATTGATTTCTCCAACTTTGTTAAACACCCGGCAGGTGTACTTCCCGCTGTCCTCTGGCTTCAGGTTCTTCAGGTTCAATGTCCACTTCTTCTTCTTGTTCTCCCCAATCTCCTGGGGAGTGAGGGGCTTGTTGTCCTTCAGCCACGTGATGTCGGGCCTGGGGTTGCCGCTGGCCACGCACTTGAGGCGGATGGAGCTGCCGACGGGGCGGGCGATCACCCTGCGTCTCATCTTGGCAGGCTGAGTGAACCTGGGCCGGGCTGCAAAAGACATCAGAATGGACGGTGGTGAGCACAGGACATGAGCAAAGAAGGAAACTTGTTAAATCTTGTGGCCAGATTTGCTTGAGAGGCAGCCCCATACACACCAATGTATCACTGTCCCTCATACCAGCTCAAGCTGTTTTCCCTAGAACAGATTCACCACCCAGACCAATGCATTTGAAGCTCTACTGGACTGCCCTGGCCACTGCATGAACTTCTGCACAGCACAGCCCCAGAATCTCTGTATCTGTAAGGCAATTGCACCAGACCATCTCACAAAATAATACCAAGATCATGCTATTGCAGCTGAAGGCAAAACGCGGCCCCATAATCACACGGTAATTGTTACCATATTCCACAAACTCCTTAGCCAAGACCAAAGGAAAAAACTCAGATTCCTGTCACGCTGACCATTTTCTCAATTTTTTGCTTGTCACATGAAGCTTCATTTCCTGAAGATGTTTTGCCTCTTAGTTCTCAGTGACTTTATTGGGACTTAAGAAGAGTCTCTTTTAAATACACAGGGAAGTCTTAGAAGTGTGACAGACTTTTTGTACACTGATCCAAACTTAAATGTATGCAATTCATTCAGCTCCAATTTACACAACATTCATGTTGATTGGTCCAAAGAAGCAAAAAAAGGAATGAAAAGACCAAATAAAATTCCATGAGTTTGTTATTAGATGGTACCCCATGCCAGTCCATCCCAAAACTGGGGAGGAATTCTGAAGCAATAGCTGCTGGTGGATAGAAGCGTGGGTTAAATCAGTCATCTTGTTTAAGCAAAGAAATCACCAATATTTCTAAGAACAAAGACAAAAAACTTAGAGAAATGCAAGGCCCTCACCTGGCAAAGTCTGAAATTTAAGGAAGAATTTAAAAGAAATAACAAATTTCTTACGGTTATTTTAACTACACAATGCCAGTCCAGGGGCACTTCTAACTAAGCCCATCCTGTTGGAAGTCAGAAAAGACCTCCAAATTATTCCAATGCTGCCAGCTCCACAACTAAACCATGTCCCTAAGGATCATACCTACATGCTTTTTAAGCACTTCTAGGGATTCCCTGGCCAGCTACAGGATGGCCTAGTGAGACTCCCTACCTGACAGCCATCCCTGCTGCCCAGGGCTGAGGGCCAGAAGCTCTGGGATGTGCATTATAGTGGAGGTTTCCTGAATGGAAGAGGCTGGTCTGCAGCTTCCTATCTCCAAGCACTGGGGAATGGCAGCCACTGCCCTCTGAGGTTTGTGAGCACACCCCTAAGCACTCACCCCCCTGCAGCCTTGGCCAACATCCCTCCCTCTGGGAAGAGGATACCCTTCGGCATACCCCTCTCCGCAGAGTGCTTTTCCGCAGGGGAAACCATCTGTCTCCACAGCCTTCCCTTGCCCCCCTTGGCTGTCATTTTGGGTCCCAGCCATTTCATGTTATTTCAAACTCCTGCTCAGAAATGCTTTGCTCTCCATGCAGAGGCTTTCATGTGTAACCCAATGAACCGGAGTAACTCCGGCACTGGAAGTCTTTGCCATGACAGCTGAGCAGCAAGTGTGACATACTAACCCCCTCCACAGGTCATGGTGCCTGGACTGCTGGGTGTTCCCTTTGGGGTCTGCTGCAGGAGGCCCCCTCACAGCAGAGACAATTCTCCTTCCTCACAATGGACCCTGTCAGAGCTGCACACTGCGGGCAGCAACATCCCAAATTTTCGTCTGAGCCGAGGGAGACGTGCTGATAAGGGCTGTCATTGTGGAAATTGAGAAAATGTCTGCAAGGCTCATGGAGAGGTCAGGAATCAGCCATGCAATGGGTCTGAACAGTCACTCTGTAATATGGCAGAAATTTACTCCGAGACCAGGAACTCCAGGTCTTAGTAGAGGGGAGATCCTCATGGACAGGATTCCTGAGCTGGGACTAATACACCAAAGAGCAAGCTGGAGCCAGGACAGTCACACTTCCCCAGCAGACTGAAAAGTCAAGTGAGTGACTCTGAACTCTCAGAAGAACTTGCTGGCATCCCTGCTCAGTAGAGGGCAATAAGGGCATTTTAAGACAGAAACTCTTTCCACCCCAAGAAAGCAGATATTTAACATTTCTGGTTTTCCTCCCACTGTGACTCCCATGAGTCTGTCTGGAGTTTTGTATTCACTCCTCACACATGGTTGCCCAAATACATACCAAACTACAGGTAAAGCTACACTTCTTTGGATCTTTCAGCCTTCCTTTCTTTCTTTTTCTGTTTAAAAAAGGTTAAGTGATTATGTGGTCTCAAAAGCTACTCCAGGCTACGTGCAATATGCTGAAACCAGATCCCATTTACACAGTCCTGAATGTTTCCTTGACAAAAGCCTGAATTGGACAAGTTTAGAAAAGCCAGTTAACAAAAAAAGGAGAAAGAGAGAGACACACATTAGAGAGAAAAAGAGCAGCAGCAAGCACAAAGGAGAAGAAAGAGGAGAAGCAGCACTGTGAGAGACAGGAAGAAAAGGTCTCTTGAGTTGATGCTAAATGTCTGTCCCCAAATCTGTTCCATTTACAGAAGTTTTGCCTGTTTGAGTGCCAGCAAAGGCCATTACAAAGTGCCTCTGTGTTATTCACATGCTTGTTCTCCTCCACATCACTTGGCATTTGCTTCATAAACATGAACCACACATTTTTACAGTATAAATTATGTCCCACTCAAGAGCAAGGGAAAACACAAGTGGATGGGGACAAAGAGACAGTGTTGTGTACAGGCTCCTGGCTGAAATGCTGTTGACCATGAAGATTTATTCAAAGCTAATGAAAATTAAATGCAATGGAAGCTTGTCAGCACCAAGACCTGTGAATGAATCCATTGGTGTCCTCTCCCTGTGAGACACCTTGAGAGGCATGGAGGTCCCTGAGGCTCCTGTCAGACACTGCTCACACAAAGGGAGGTGATAATCTGAAAAATGTTGTCTGCTGTGATGCAGCACCAGTACCTCCACGTAGTGACAGTCACTTCCAGCTTTCATGATAATTACAAAAAAGTGTGTCTCAATAGGACTATGTATTGAAATACTTTCAGCTCTTCTGGTTAAGATCTCAGTCAGTCGTGAGAAGACATGGATGGGGGTCTCCATCTTTCCCCACACCAGCTCCCTGCTCTCCCCAGAGATACCACTCTGTGATGGTAGATGGAAAAGTGGAGCTTTTTTTTTCACCATGCTTCTCCTCTCACATTTATCCAGGGGCCCAGGACTGTGACAACACAAATTGCTTCTTCATCCATCATCCTCCAGAGACCTGCAGACACACACTGACCCTCCCTGCACACCAGCTCACACCAGCAATTTACTGGTGAACAGTGCTAGACTGAAAGGGTGCCACAGCCAGCCCCAGGCATTTCTCTGCTTGGGGAGAGGAGAGGAGACAGGAGGGATGGGAAGAAGAAAAAGCAGAGGTTCAGGAACACTGAACTAGGCCAAGGCAGCACCGAGTAAGACACAATCTGATACAAGATTGTCAATGCCTAATAATTTGAGTAGGATTTACATATTTTCTTCATAATATTACTGTTGTACTGTTGTATTAGTCCATCATTCAGCAGCTCTACCAGGAGCACAATGGTAATGAAATGTGGAGAGATGGCAGATTTGTACTAGCTGCTGAACCCTTCCTGAAGTACTTCTAACCTGCAGTTATCCAAGACACCCTTCCTCCAGCTCTAAAATGTTATCAACCCTTTCCAGAATGAGTGGAGGTTACCTTTCTCTCCCCAAACAAGCTCAGTCTGAGATAAATACTTAATTCAAGTGTAGCCTGGACTACAACACAGCACACCACATCCCTGTTTGCCAGCTGCTGAAGAAAACTGTCCGCAGCTTAAGTGGTGGGGACTCATACAGAGAAAACCTGTCATGTTCCACCCCTACCACTACTGTGAGGTTCTCCCTGGCCACAAATGTGGTACAAAGCCATCTCTGTATTATAAAACTGAAGAGAGGGATGTACTGCCTGAGCAAAATGAAATGCTGTGCTTCATCCCCTGAGCTCATAAACTCACATCACACTCCTGTCAGTAATGGCCAAAAGCTGTTTGGCATCAGCCTGACAACTTATTGTCCTTCAAGGAGTGCTTGGACCAAACTGGACCTGCAAGTTTTGCAGAGATTCAGAGCCTGTTCCAAGTGAGATTTTAGCAGCTCCCCAAAGCTCTGCAACAGCAACAAAATCTGCCTGAACAGTCCATAGCTTAAAGAAGTTCAGGCAGGTGTCTGAAAGAGAGGGTGATCTTAAAAAATACTCATCTTGGCTTAGTGCTAATTCTCCTGAAGTGAAGTCAGACCTCCCATTTGCCCTCAGTCAGAGCAATGTTATGTTGGCACTGAAGACTTTTGGAAATATTGCTGTAAAAGTCAATATACTTTTTACAGGGAGTCTATGAAAGCTGTAATAGCTGCACATGCAGAAGAAAAGTCGCTGCCCAGAAAAACAAATACAAGGGAGAACCACGCTGGGGTAAATGGCAGGGGGCCCTAGGGCCAGCCACAGGCTGCATTTTGCAGGACCCTTGGATGGGATCCATTCACACCAACACATTCAGCTGACACTCTGTTTATTATTTGACCATATGTAGGGAGAACTCACTCCAGTTGCTCTGCCTTTCCTCTCCTTCAGCAACTGAGAGATGTGCCACATGAACAGCACTGAAGCAAGGACTGAGGAAAACCACAGAACACACACTGCTCCTTACCCCACTGCTTCCCGGAGTGATCTTCATATTCTCCATTGGAGCCTTCAGGCACCTGGCTGTCCTTTCCTGAGCTGGCATCATCTGTGAAGGAAAGGTAAAGGAAAACGTTAAGAAGGTCTCCTGCAGGATGACAAGAGTTTGCATTTTGTGCTGGAGACACCATGCAGCTGAAGCAAACTCAACATACAGCAGGCATCCACATCCTGGCACCTACAGCCTGGCCAGTTTAATGAACAATTTAGTCTTCTGCTTTATGAGCTTTTCGGCTGGCTACCAAATCAATGGGAGTTTAATCAATGTTGCCATTAATAGCTGACAAAAGCCTCTTTGTTTATGTTTACAGGTTGCTGTTCCTTAGGAGGAGCTGATCTGTGGTACCATCTAGTCAACTAATGGTATAAATCAAAATTAGAGATAATGAAACCTATGAGATGGGGGGAGATTTCAATGATGAGGCATACAGAGCACAAGCAGTATGATTGTGGCCACTAATTCACCCTTCTGCTTCCATACAAAATCAGAAAAGCAAGCAGGTCTGGGGTCAAATGAGCTCTCCAGGGATACTGAATGCAAATTTACGGCTGGCAAAACCAATATTGATTTGAAAAGCTGCTTTGGGGTGTTTCTTTTTAATTAAGACCACCCATCCACCTGTATCAACACACCACTTTGTCCCTCATCACTCTTGTTGTCTATATCACTACCACACAGCAGTACCAAAATCTCAGCTCTGCCCTGAAGAAATAGAAAGCTCTACAAAGTGAAACCCCCATCTCCCCAGCAGTCCCCACCTCCAATTGCTACTGTGATATGGCCACCTGTGAGGTCTCCAGGAGGGCCAAGGGAGCAGGAGAGTGCCCTGAGCCTCCTTCTACAACCTGAGTGATACTGGTGGCCTCACACCTCTGCAGCACACAGATGTGAAAGCTTTTCCTCCTCCAGCTTGACCTCTACTGCACGAGTGCTCAGCTCTGAGCAGCCTCTGACGTAGCAATGGCTCACACCAGGAGGGAGGTGCACCTGAGGCACCCCGAGCACCTTCACATGATGCTGCAGCAAAACACATTCTCTTCTAAGACTAGTTCTGTGCTCTACAAGGTGGCACAGCCCCCGAGGGCAGCTGCATTTCAGGTGATAGTCTGGACCAAGAGCTCCTCAGCTCCTAACTTTAGTGCACTGAAGTGGGTGAAAATTTTATTTTCAGAGACAGGTCAGGTGAAGGCTAGGAGAAAGTTTGCCTCAATGAGGAAAACAATGGTGTAAAAAACCCAAACAAATAAAGACAAGTAGAAACATCTAATTTAAGGAAGGAATGCCTCCAAATGCCCAACTCCTGAAACTCGCAAAAAAAGGGTCTTGTGAGCAAAAGAGAGGTAAATTATTTCTGTAATCTATGCAACAGAGAGGAAAAACGGATCTCAGCTTATATATAAGCATGCCTTCCTGAAAAGGTACAAATAGTAGAACTTCTCCTTAATGTTGTTTTACAAATTGAGTTGTGCTTAAAACAGGATTTAATGGGTAAAATTGTGTGCAGTCTTTGAGAGAGAAGAATGGAGAGAAGAATGTGTCTAACCCAATCCTCACTCCAGGTTCTGCTATTTTGGAATATCTCTTCAGCACAGGACATTATATGCCAACAGATAAATAATGATCTGCTCTCATTAGCCTTGTCGCTTAAGCAGAGAAGCTGCAATGCCACGAGTTTGTCCCCCTTCGACACTGAGAGATTTTTCTCTTCTCCTTTTGGCTACTTCAGCACAGTTTCTCCTGGAGCTATGTACAGCTGTCACTTCAAGGGGAAAAGAAAACTTTCTGGGCAGCAGTGCCATGCTCAAACCTCAGCAGCTCCTCCAGCTGACTGCCCCATCCCACCTCCTGGCACCCTCTGTCCATGGCTGGACACCCTGAGCCTTTCCTGGGTGCCTCAGACCATGGACATGCCCAAAACATGGGCAGCAGGGTGAAACAGGTCCCACTCAGCAAACACCAAGTCTCACAGAGAGCCTGAGTGCCAGAGCACCATCCAGGCTCTGCCTGCAGCCTGTGTCACAGAGGGGACCAGTGCCCCCTGAGCTACACTTTGCAAGTTTATTTTTACAACCTTGGCAAACCAAATGCAGGGAATACAAAAATACACATTATACATGATGGCTTGCATATGACGTTTTCTCCTTTCAGTCAAAATACCAAAGGGACTATCTCCTGGCACTTGTACAGTTTTTCTCATAAATATCAGTGTCACAAATGAACTCTTGGATACTGCCTGACAGTAAATCCCTCAGCACAATTAGAAAAATGTATTGAAATGGAGAGGAAGAACTGTGGTCAGAGATCTGGGATTTCTGTCTATTGTTAACTGCTGAATATCATAAAAGTGGTCACGACGTTCAAGTGGTGATGTTCTGTCAATTATACCTTAATCCTGCTCAGTTTGATGTATAAAGGGCATGTATAAAATCCCCCTTGCCTGCTGCCTCACATTACAGTAAGTCAGCCCCTGTGCCCTCCTCCTGCTGACACACAACCACTGACTATGGACTCCACACCTCCTGACTTGCTGCCAAGCTTTTGATGTAAGGAAAATTGCTCAGAATCCGTTTGATCCTTTGAAGATGCATCGTCAGTTGTTATCCCAACAAATTGCTGTGGAGTCACCTACCAAACCCAGAAAAAACATTTTTGGGGAAAGAGATCAGGATGACTTATGCCACCATAAATGGCTGATGGAATAGATGAATTGGTGGAGGAGCAAGACTGAAGTAACTGAATGCATTTAGGCACATTAGTTTAGATACGCTGGAAATTGCTTCACATGTGCTTGGAATCTGGTAACACTAACAACAATAGCTGAAGTCTTGAGGTGGGGAAATGCCATAAACATGGCAACTCTTGTAAAGCAAAACTGCTCCTTCCCCTCCCCAAAGCTGCTCATGGGGTGAGGAATGTTACAACAAACCCTTCCAGCTGCCATGTGCAGTGAACTTGGCTCCTACCTTCCTCATATCTGAACAAACTCACACGCAGCAGCTGTACCAAAAAGCCGATTTGTGACATCCAGAAACTGGATGAAGCTCATTTGGGGAAGATTCCCTGATGCCCCTGAGTCTCCAGTTAAACTTAAAAAGTGAGTGAGGCAGTGAAGTAGCCAGAGATATAATGATAAATAAATATAATCTAATCTGTGATGTGAGTGACGCAGGGTCAGGGCTCTCTTCTGCTGCATTCAGAGAGGAATTTGAATCTCCCCTCTTGCACCTTGGGTGAGTGTCTTAAGCTCTGACCTGTGTTTACAAAGAACCAAAAAAGAGCTGCTTTATTACTTCAGGAGAGAGATAACTCAGAAACACCCTGAGGATGGAAGGCCCCTGTCTAATTCAGACACCATCAATATTTGACTTCCACCTGCCTCAACCAAAGTCAGTATTGTGGCTGCATGGAGTTTGTTTCTCTCTGCTTTGAACAACTTTCTTATTTTTTCAGTTTTAGTGTCAAGTGCTTTCCAAGGATAGAGAAACACTTTTATACTGTTTTACAGGGGTCTGTGATGCTGAAAGCAAAGCTAAATTTCCTAAAAGCTCAGAGGCATCTGGTTCAGCCCAAACCTGCAGTCTGAAGCTTGCTTAATAGTGTCAGGTCTGAAGACCTGCTGTTTGCATTTTACTCCAGCTGTCACAAACACAACTGGCCTGGCAGTATTCTTCTTAGACAGAGAGAGGACCTGGAGAAAGACGCCACATTTGGATATATATGAGCAGCGTACAAAATGGTGAGTTAGTAGCAGAGATCATGAGTCTTTGCTATATTCAAGAAATGACCTAATAATCCGGTTGTTTATTCATGCTCATCAGCTCCCCACAGAGGTGGGCAGTTTGGGGTGATAAGTACATATAGAAAAATCAGCCTGCAGTCCAAGGGCAGCAGGGACCAGCTATGCAGCACTGCCAAATTTGCTGCCAGCAGATTACCATGAGAGGCAGTGCTAAGAAGGATGAACTGCTGAAGTTTCCTACAAGCTCCCTTTTCTGTGACCTATATTGGAAGGTCATCCTGCACTGGACTTCTTGGACAGTATCACACGCTTAGGATAGCAGCCAGTTGGAAGATGAAGTGGAAAACCTGCCTTGAAAAGCAATCACTGACTAATTTTATATCACGAGTGCTAAGAAAACATACCCATGATTTAGGTGTCCTTAATGTACAATTTGGCTCCATGGTGTTAACAGAGCATGCTGGCTGGTCAAGAAACCTGAAGGGCAAGGCTCCAATATCGTGTCAGGTGACAGACTTGGAGACATGGGACAAACTCGTGTAGGCCCTTCCCCTCCAAATATTGCACATGGCCATGCAACAGGGCTAGGATGGACACAGAGGCATCAGCCCTCTCTTCAGGAATGTCACCCCAGTGGCATCATCCTCAGCTGCTCTCCAGCCATTGCCTCTCCCTTGCTTCAGGATCTCATTCCAAGCTGGCTTTCAGGTCTGAGATGCCACAGGGCTGAGATACTGGTGGCACTGGGGAAGAGTGTGGTGTCCCAAAGCAGGCTGGATTTCTGCAGGAAAGGGATTTCTGTATGTAACTCCATCAACTGACAAAGCCCACTGAGAAGCCTATGGGACAAAGACTGCCACATCAGTGGGGATATGGTTACTGTTTATTACCATAGCAGAATTGTTCCATTCCCTCTTAAAAGTTAAAGCACATGGAAAATTCTGCATAATGGTCCAGCTCTGAGAGAAACTGATGGGAAATATTCAGAATGTTACTGAGTCAGGATCAAATTTTGTTTACCCACAGGCTCTCCATGAAGGCCTCATGTTTTATCTGAGAGGGTATGACTGGTTTTCAGACCAACACCATGTGCTGAGCATCCAACCACAACTCAAAACAACAGCCCAATTTTTGAAGCAAAAATCTAGCCATCATATTTCCCTATGATTCACAAAGTTGCTTCAATTTGTTATAATGCAAGGCCCGTCCCTGCTCTGACTTGATGGGACCAGCTTTGGAGTCTTTGATGTCAGACGCCTTGAAAGCCCCATTTCACAGATGAGCCAGCTTTGCATAAATAAACAAAGTGACCTCTGAACTGGAGCCTGAGACCTGAGCACACTTCAAAGCACTGGGGGAGGTGCTGGGGGGGCAGTGGGGAATGAAGCGATCAGCATCCATCATTAAGGCAGCCCCCACTCCACACTGATGCTGAACAAGGGGTGTAAATGAAAGGAGGGAGGCAAGTAGGGAGGGAGTGAAATGAGGGGGAAAGTGATGTAATCCAGTCAGGCTTGAACAATTATAATGAGGCCTTCTTCTTCTCCCATGGATGAATGAAAGAAATCTCTCTGAGCTCTGGCTTTAGGAGCTGACTCGCGCATTTACCCAGATGCATCATGTTTGCACATCACATTTGCTCCCCGATGTCCTTCACTGCTTCAGAAGTCTAGGGGAGCGACCAAACTCAAGCTGCTTGTGGGAGATGGATCTTGGACCCTTCCAGGAGTTAAATCAGAACTTTTCTGTTGAGCCTAACCAGGAAAATTTAGACCATAAGCTTTGAACAGGAAAAGATTTGACTTATTTTTCAGCAGCCTTGAAGGTGCAGTAGACGGCAGAAAAACACAAACAAAAGTGAGTGCAGTCTTAAAAAGTAGGTCTCTGCAGTTTAGCTCAGATGCATTCAGGTTTTCCTGTAATACTTGCTGGAATTTAAAGGGAAACACAGGCAAAGATCAGTCTGTACTTTGGCTTAGGGGGCCTTCTGCTACCCTGGCTGGTTTATCTGATGCCCAGATGAATGGTCCATGAGGTACATGTGTAGGAAGGCAACAACAACTTTATCTCTGGGATATTACAGGGATTAAGGCACTTGCTTTTCCCAGATCTCCTTAATGTGGATTAACACTCCAGGTTTCGTTAGAATTTCAGCTGGTATTAATCCTCAATGGCCAGGGAAAAACAGCCCAACCCACTGGCTAGCACAAACACATCTGAGAGCTACCACTGCCAGCTGACAGGGTTTTATTGCTCATCTTGTAATATTTGGGATGTTTCTGGAGGACCTTGAACATGATCTTGACCTTGAAGTCACTACTTTAAAATATAGGGGTTTTTTCTTACTGAATAACAACTCAACATCTGTGATTCCTAAGAACTCTGTGCAAATACACTCTAAAAGCTTTGGCAAAGAGAAGCAAAACACTAATTTTTGAGTTCTTGTGATTTTTCAGCTTGTTTTGTGTTTTTTGCAAGGCCTGAACTATGTCTTCAGGACCCTTGAGACAGGTGAATCCCAAGAATGACTTGAAATCATTAAGATGCAAAGTCTTCGCTTTGACTAATTCTGAATTTTTACCATCACTGAAGTCTAATTTACCAAGTGTCCACTCTGAACCCTCTTTCCTGCCAGAGAAAAGGACCAAATTCCAATGAATTCATCCCCATTGATACAAACCCAGCATAAATATTAGATGCTATTTTGAATGTTTTTTGTAGATCCTCCATTAAACCCCCCAACTCATGCTCACCATTCCTTAACCTACCTGTATTAACAGTGTCACCTACTGTGTTAACAGTGCTGATGTGATGAAAAAACAGGAAATAATTTTAGAGTTTATGTGGAAGGGTTCAGTGAAAGCAAATGTATCAGGAATATTTGGATAAAAAAGACCTCACGGAGGAGCCCCCTCTCCTTGGGTCCAGTCAGAGAAAACCCCTCAAGATGGAAAAGCAGAAACCCACTGATAGGAGTACATAGTCAAGGAATACTCTGCTTTTCTATTAAAAAAACCCCATAAATCTAAACCCAAAACCAACCAAACAACAACAAAAAAAAGAGAACAAAAACAAACAAACAAAAAACCAAAACCAAAGAACTCACAATAAAACTAACATGAAGTAAAATGTTACTGGCAGAGAATTTCCCTCTGTGACAGGCACTGGAGACTTTTCTACCGACTGCCTTCAACTGCAGCTGGGCCAAAAATAACCAGAGGCATTAAAACTGGAAATTTCTTGACAATAAAAATAGAAAAAGGATGTGTTGGTGGCTTTTTTGGTATTTTCAGCTCTGGCCATTTTCATGAGAATTTCCACTCAAAAATTTTCATGGATTTCACTTCAAGCCCAGGGAATCTCTTGTAAGCAGGATGCTTTGCAAAAGGAACATTTGCAGGCCACCTGCCTCCTGAAGCACTGGAGGGACTGCACAGACAACAGACAAAAGTCCTGGCTGGGTAATGAAGAAAAGAGGCTTCTGTCCAGAGCTGCATCAGTAACTCACATTTCTAAGTTGGGATGATGTGCAGGCCCATTGTATTACCTGTCAGTGACAAAGCTCTGAACTGGTGGTTATTGCTGCAGCCCACATTTCAACAACAGGTGAACATAATCAGAGATGACAACTTTGAGATCAGGGAAGACAACTCTCTTCCACAGAATGAGAAAAAGGGGGACTATGGGGTAGCACAGACTTATGAAAACCAGTTTATTTTACAGGCAGGTACCAATCAAGCTCCAGCAGCACAGAAAACACAATCCTACTTTCACTGAGAGTTTCAGCAGCCTGGAGAGAATCTCTCACTGCTGTGCATAAGCTGCTACCAGCACCTGAACTAAACCTTTTGTTACCAATTCCTCCTTAATACTGCAATCTCTGCTGGGAGACCAACACACATATCCTTGTTCTTGTACTCCTGCATAAAGAATGCTGTGGCTTATTGCTTGGGCTTGATTAAAAAACTTTGCTATGGAAATGGATTATGTATTTCCTTAGGTAAATGTGGAGAAGTGGAACTTCAGAAAAGTGGGGTGTTTTAAGGGTATAAAGAGATTAATACATAAAAAACTGAGATGAAAAAACTGAAGTCTTTAAATTGAACATATAAGAAAGTTTCCCAAGAGGGGCATCTGCTTGACTATGGAACAGTCTCTCAGAAGAAGAGAAAGAAGCTCTATTTCATAGAATTACAGAATGACTGATTCCAACTACAAACCTAACACTGCCAAGTCCCTCTAAACCATGTCCCTAAGGGCCACATCTACAAATCTTTTAAATATCTCCAGGGATGGTGATCAACCACTTCCCTGAGCAGCCTGTTCCAATGCCTGATAACCCTTTCCATTAAGAAATTTACCCTAATATTCAGTCTAAACCTCCCCTGGTGCAACTTGAGGCCATTTCCTTTCATCTTGTCCTTGTTACCTGGGAGAAGAGCCCGACCTGGCTACATCCTCCTGTCAGGGAGTTGTAGAGACTGAGAAGCCCCCGCCCGAGCCTCCTTTTCCCCAAGTTAAACACCCCCAGCTCCCTCAGCTGCTCCTCATGAGACTTGTACTCCAGACTCTTCCCAGCTCCATTGCCCTTCTCTGGACATGCTCCAGCCCTTCAATGTCTTTCTGCAGTGATGGGACCAAAACTGAACACAGGATTTGAGATTTGGCCTCACCAGTGCCCAGCACAGGGAGACAATCACTACTCTGGTCCTGCTGGCCACACCAGTGCTGACCCAGGCCAGGACCCCACTGGTCTTCATGGCCACCACGGCAAACACTGGGTCATGTTCACCTGGCTCTCAACCAACACCCCCAGCTCCTTTTCTGACAGGCAGCTTCCCAGCCCCAAACTTTAGAACATGTTAAATTGTAATGATTTAGCTGTGGCTGAACTATAGATTTTACAATTCCATTTGCCAAAGTTGGCTCATATAGTTCTCAAAGAGAGCTTTAGTAACTCCTGGAGTATGGCATGATTGATAAGAAAGAAAACACACAACAGAAAAGGATGTTAGTGGAAAAGGAGTCCTTGAAGATCATTAAATACTCTCTTCTGGCTGTATCTATACAGAGGAATTCCTGAGTTCTTCTGAGTTCATGCAGGATATGACTTGTGACAACCACACTCACCTCTCTCCTCCCCTTCTCTGTGCTCATGACTCTGTATCTGGTTCAGATCTGCACCTACTTTATAATCCTCCTTCCCCAATCACTTTCATAATGCTGTAGAGGAAGAAGCCTTTCTGAAAGTGCAGCTCTTCCTTGCTCCTTGTGGTCTATTGCTTCCCACAGAGCTCACAGAGTTATCTGAGACACATTCTCAGTCATGGCTCCATCTGCACATGGGGATGGTCCAGCTCCTGCTGCAACCACACAAAGAACCACAAGGAGAAACAGCTGGAGTTTTTCACTCAACCACTGCAATTCCCTGGCCTGCCATTACAACAATTACATTACAAAGGCAATCACAGCCCCTCCGCCATTCTGACTCCTCCAGACACCAGGACCTCCCGCCTGACTTCAGGTCTCCATTCCATAGGGGGCAAGAAAACAATTCTTCCTCCTTTGTTGTTGTTGTTGAGGTTGCTTTTTTTATCAGCATGCTCCAGCACACACAGACAGCAGCCCCGAGAGCTCTGTACCACAGGCACCAGTCTGCGGTCACAGTCTTGATCTGCTACTGCAGAGGATGAAAGGGAGAAGAAATCAGAGAACAAGATGAGTGGTTAGGCTTCTGCCTTGTCCCCAGCACTTTCTGAGCATGAAATAGCAGCAAAAGACAGCAATTACCAGCCAGTTGTTCCAGGCCCAGAACGAATTGGTAATATTTCCCAGTAGTTTTTAATGCTAGCATCAAGGCTTTCTTAGAGACAGGATCCCAGTACAAGAAAGGATGTTCACAGATAGCATAGAAGACAGACCCTGTTTAAAGAGTTCACTGCCTGTGTAGTGCAGGAACAGAGTGGATGTCACACATATTAAGGTTCCTTGAAAAACACATTTTCAGCATCCACCCCTTTTGGGCTGGTGGGGGAATGATGGGGGTCTTACACTTTATAGAGTTGAGAAGAAAAGCTTCATTTATAACACCAGTTGGGCTTTTTGAATTATAACCATTTCACTGCAGTTGTTATTAATAAGAATAAATCATTAGTTACTTATAGAAAGTTTAAAAACACTGAAGAAGAAATCTGTGATTTTAAGTGTTATCTGACAAATAAGTCGAAACAGTCCTTACTTTGGAAACCTAACTCTAGTGCTCAAGTCCAGAGAACGAAAAGAAGATCAGGGTGACACCTACCTCTCTTCCCTCACTGCAGAAGAGATGATGGCTACGTCGAGTGGGTGCCAAAAGCGAGGTGGTATGAACACTCCACCCAAAAACACAGGCCAAAATTCCATCTTCAACAATCCTAAATTGCTTAGCGTTGGGGGAGGGAGGCATGCTACTGAAAGGACTAATGCAAGGTTAATGATAAGAAGAAGATTACAGCAGAGCTGAGGATAAACTGGTAAGATCTGGCTCCCAGCCTTCTATTTTAACCACTACACAGCTGCTGTCCCCCATAAAATTATGCCTCCATCACTCCTCTCCCTACTAGCACTGATTGATGTTTATTATCTTCTTCACCAAAACATGTAGAAACATCATTGGTAGGTGTTCCATCTCCCTGAAAATTCACATGGCCTAAATAGGCCAGCAAGGAGAGATTTCCAGAGGAGTTGGAAGGAAAAGAGAGGTCACACATGTCAGTGACTGAGCACAAGCATTATTTTTGGATGGCATTTATAATCAAACAAAAATAATCAATGGTACAGTCCTGTGCCTTCCAAACACTGAGATAATTCCTTAGTGTGGAATTACCCAATTCATCACGATGAGCTGGGAATTGCAATACTGGGCTTTACAGCCAGGAATGTGGATCCAGCTGTTTCTTCTACCCCAGTATGAAAACTATTGAAACATTCTTTATGGGCTTACATATTTCATAGTCTTCTGGTAGAAAAGTAAAAATATCCCTCGTGGAAGAAAAGGAAACATCCTATGACAATTACCAAATGAAGCAAAATATCAGAGAGAACTGCTGCTCAACATCTTTAATAGGAAAAGTGTGCTTGCTTGAGGTGAAAAATCACAGCTCATCAAGACAGGTCAACAGGCTATTACGGTTTAACTTTGATTTCAAGAAATAGCAGCACCTATAAGCTGTACAAGTGCTAAGACATCAACAGAGGATGATAACTTTTAATTGCACATTGTGGAGAATATAACAGCCTAAGTGCCTAAGATGTTCATTATGTTCAGTGGGGCACAAGATATTGTTAGGGAAGCCTTCCTCTCAGATTTCAGAAGAGAACTACTTCAGAAACCAGTTCATATATGTAATAAATACAAATTTTAATATGTCATTGGCAGCAGTCAGTCCCCCCATCAGTCACCATCCCAACTATATACTCAAATCTCTTTTGATAAATAGACTTTCTAAAGGTTAGGTAAACCACTAAGTCAGAAAGTAAAGAAAAGGCATTTGAAAGAGTAGAGAGAAAATATGAATTTTAGCTTTTTAAACTTAGATTTATCTTTTATAAACAAGATGTTTTTCACACAACTTTATGCAGTTGTATAACAGCAGTATGGAAGTGGTGTAATCTCTCTGACCACTATACTTTACAGCATGACAATGAGGTAAAGAAACTGAGATTTTGGGGTCAGTGAAAGACAGAAAGTAGCCTTGGCGTCTGATGATATCAAGACTTGCAACTTTGTCCCCATATGCTGTTAAACACATAATTTTGTTAATGAAGTGCCATTTACCTTCTGCATAATGTTGAATAAATTATACATATATCTTTAGGTCATTATCAGAATAATAATAAGCTGGTTTTAGTAGCAAAATGTTACCAATTTCACAATTCTGTCCAAGAACAACCCTGGACAAGTGGCAATTTTGTTGGCTCCCAAAACAAACTGAATACTTGGCACCCTACCTAACGTGAGGATTACAGTATATTACACAGGATAATGCTGGCCTGTGTCTCACCAAAATTAAACCTAACCTAATTACATGGAGTAAATTATAGCTTTCCATGTGGGGTAAAACACAAATTGTAAAAATGGTTGCTCCACAATTAACTATATAATCCCAATGCTGTCATTAGAAATTTCTAAAACATGCTTCAAAACAATGACTAGCATAGTACAGTCATTCCTGTGGGATGGAATTAAATTCCTTTGTGTATTTTTGCATTTTTTTTAATGCCTGTCCTGGTACTTGACCAGCAGCCTATAAGAACAACCACCATCTTAGGATCAGAAAGGACCAGAGACAGAAGCTACCTAAGAAAATACAGAATCATAAAATCATAGGATAGCCTGGGTTGAAAGGGGCCTTTCAAGGTCATCTAAAGACATATGAAACTCAAGATTATTTTGGGTAGAATTCAGCAGATTTTGAGTGCTCAGTAGCAAAGTTACTGCATTTTTTTTCAGAGTGAGGGTACAGCTCTCCCCAGTACTGAGAATCCTCTACAGTCAGAGACACAGCATGTCCTATGTTAACACACTTCACACCTTGAACCTCATTTAAAGGCTTCACTGAGACCAAGCAAGGGCAGGGAGTCTTCATAAACAATATTGGTTTGCAGATAGGAAAATGCATTGAGGAGACAAACAAGGGCTGCAGGTGGAATTCAACACTTGCCAATGACCCACAACTACCTAACACCTAACCAGAGTTAGATGTCACCTAGGACCTTGCCCAGATGATCCATAAAAAACTTTTTCCAAGAGGTATTTCACCCTCTGATATTTAGAAGCTAAAGCAGGTGCAGTTTATTAGCCTCCTATGCAAGTTACCCCATATGGACTGCTCTTGGAGAGCACTGGAAGCCACAATCTGCACCACAGGGGCAACTGGGAACATTTAAGTCCCATGTGCAAAAAAACAGAGAACATCTCAGTATTATCTGTGGAAGGGAAAGTTTTTTGTTTTGTTTTTTTTTTACTAGTAAACAGTGCTTTCTCTAAAATCTCTAAACATTTACTCTAACAAGCACTGCAGTTTACACACCTTATTTTTTACTGTGATAATGCATTTTATTATTAACATACTCATATGAGTATTTCATACTGAATGTATTCCACACGCTGTTGGCTATTTTAAACAACAGATGTGAGAGGGATTTAAATGCCAATTTTGAAACTGTGCAGTTGATTGAAATCCTGTGAGCCATTCATAGATTGCCAGATATTCTATTTACATGATTCCTCCCATGTAAAATACTTCAGGGAATACTCTAGACTCTGGCATATGGTTTAGAATGATGATGACTGATGTTGGAGATGCCACACAGACAACAGGACATATTATCTGGTTACATCTGTGCGTAAAATGCTTGGAGATTTTTTGATGGAAGGGGTTATGAATGTGTGAGGCTGAGATGCTGCATTTATGTCCCTCTAAATCATGCTCAGAGATAACAAGTAGTTAGAGCCCTGTCAGTGTAAAAACAAGCACTTTTATGAATGCATTTCATTGCATCCATGTGCAGTTATCCCCCTGGGCAATTATGACTTGTGGGTGAACCTTGAAAAATTGGGGAGGATTGACTGAAAAGGAGAACTCCAGTGCCAAAACACATCCAGAGCCTGAAAACGGAAACCTTGTGAGAATAGCCTGTGCACAGTCAGACTGCAGAGCTTACTCTTCCCTCCTTCCAACACCGGGGAAACCCCTGTCCATGCCACAAATCTGACTGACTCCCACTTCTGCATCTGCAGCCTCACAAATCCCACAGGCCTGAAACTCCCACGCTCTATAGCAGAGGCCCTGCCTGACAGATTACATGCAAATGTTCCAAATACATCACAGGCTATAGCAGAGGAATGTTCACAGTGCTGCAGACACACTCGGGGGAAAAAAGAGATCCAGCAAGAGCCCTCGGTGCAGTCCCCAGGGTAATACATCCTGAATGAGGAACTCTATCGTGTGAAAACATTCCTAATAATTCCTTCTGTTTTCATTAATAATATTAAATTTCCTGCTTCTAGGGTATCTTTTGTTTTAATAAGCACAGCTTTTTGTCTCGTCTTCTCAAAGACTGCGCCACTGTAAGTGTATTATTACTATTTATGCTGAAGTCCTTTAAATGGGCCAGGCATCCATATCCAAAATCAGAAATTTGCAAGCCATAATCTCATACCAACCAGATTAATGTGACACCTGAGATGTGTTTTCTTTCAAGACACAGGAGTCTGAGTGGCTGAAAGTACCAGAAACACATGAAAAAATTGTCTTTCTGCTTCAGAAACATACGCAGTGGATTCTGTGGTGCTTGTGATTGACCTCTGGTTATTTTTTCTTGACAAAGAGTCAACTAAAATTTGAATCAAATTGTAACAGTCCAATGATTTGAAATCACTAGAAGAAAAAAGAAAAAAGGAGGTGTTTTCTTACTATCTGATATATTCTGGCCCAGAAATAATTAGGGGTGGATAAATTATCTGGCCTGCGATTTTCTCTGGCATATTATTTTACTCATGTCTTTCTTCTTCCTCTGCAGGGGGTGCTTGTGGTCATATTGTTCTTTTATTTATGGCTCACAGCCTTTTCAGTGGCAGCACGCACACCCAAGTGCAGGCCCAGAGCCGGAATGCAAATTCCTTGGGAGGTAAATGGGAAGAGAAAAATGTCCAGACCATGGCTAATCTTTACAAGGATGGCAGCTTAACAGAAATCTACACCCTTAAAACCCAAAACCGGGGAAACAACAACGCTCAATTATAATATCATGATTTGGATGTTTATGAGCTTTACCTATAAAACCTGTGGAAGCCTAATTGGTTCTTTTGAATTTCTGCTATAAAACAGCACCTGTATCACCCAGCTGATGCATCCCCCGGTTTATTTTGCCCAGTGGTGACTTGCTTCCACCCTGAGTCGCTCGCTCCCAGGAGCGCTCTCTGGCTCAGCTTTCAAGCTGATTTCTCTGACAGGCTGGCAGCAATAAAATAATTCATTCCAGGGGCTGAGCGAATCACCCGCAGCATATACTGCGAGGATCGCCTGGCAGCAGTACAGGGGCCTACGCAATGGGAAGCCTGGGGTAAACCCTGAGCTGGGATGCCTGGATGCCACAGGGAGGAGGGAAGGCTTCGGTAATTCGACCAGGAATAAAGGCAGCCTCATGGCAGTGGGATGGGAGGAACGCCAGAGAGGGGCTGCTCCAAAGAAGATTCACTGAAAGGAAGAAGGAGCAACCACAGAGAAGAGTATTTTTAATAAAAACAGAATTTCTGTGAGAAGGAGCAAAGGGATGAAGCCTGCAAAGTGAAGCAAGTCTGTGTATCCATGATTGCTTCTGGAAGCACAGGGAAGATAACTGAGGACAAGTCAAAGAGCCATGCTTTTGCAATGGCTTGATATAGTTTTGTCTGTCTGGAAATTCTGGGAATCCACAAGCTGGAAAACAAATAATCCTTGTGCCAAATAATATGATGTAGGAAGTGTCGTAACTCCGAAAATCTAAAAAATACAAAACAGTGCTACTTCTGTTCAAAAGAAAAAAGGTGAAGTCAGAATGTAGGAAGAGCACGGGGTTTTGGATCACATCTGTGGATGTGGTTTCTCTAAGGAAAAACAGGCTTGAGATACTGCATGTCCCTGAGGAAGCCACTGGATCTCTGGATGTTCAAGGCAATCCTATATATCAGTATGACATGGAATGAACTGCCCAATATCTCACTGAATAATCACCATCCTCTTGCAAGGAAGTTTGATTACACTTCCCTGTGTACTCCCAAGCCAACCCCATCTGGGTAGAGATTTGTCACTGTTTATTTATTAAACTCCTGGAGCAGGATCTGCTCTCTGATCCATTTGAAGGCCAGGAACTTCACTGTCTTTATGCCCTCAAACCTGTATTAGCACAGCCCCAGCTGACTCCCACATGCTGCAGTGGAGTCCCACTGCAACTCAGAGTGATTTGGGAAGCTCCCTGTGTGATAACAGCAGAAAAACAATGTTTGACTGTGCTGCCCTTGCTTTTTGAGCACTCAGAAATTACACTGCTGGAAAACTCTCAGCCTCAGCATGAACCTTCCTTAATTTGACTCCTGGCTGGTGGAACCATTATTTGTCAGCATTTCAAGTCTCTTCAAGAGGCCTCCTTGTACCAGAGAGAACCTCCCCTCCTGCACAACCCAGTTGGTCGAGCTCAGAGGGCAGATTTCCATTGCTTCCATTCAAACTTCCCCACATAAAGTTCACTGATCCTTAAGGATTCCCTGGCCAATATCAAGTGCCTGGCCTGAAGCTGGGATGGCTCTCCACTAACCCTGGGAGGTGATGCACCATGCTGCCCCTTCCCATGCAAAAGGCAAAGCATCCACACTGCCAGTCCAGCAGGATGCAGAGCAGGCTTCAAAACATGACATTCAATCCCATATTGAAACCTTCCCGTTCAACTGCCAGGCAGAAGCTGGCAGAATTTAGGATTATGTTTCTAATTAAGCAGAAAATTGCTTCTATTTTATTTCTAAGCTACACATTACTCAAGTGACCAGCTATTCCAAATGAAAACTGCATTGGAAAATTCCCAGAAACTGAGGTGTGGCATTCATTCTGTATAAAGCAGAGCAGAAGGCAGCTGTCTCCCTTCTATAGCATGAGCAGTTAGTTGGTGCCCAGCAGTCTTAAGAAGATTAAATATCACCTTAATTTCAGAAGCCTTCTGCTCTGGCTGTAAAAATGCTGTAACTGCAATTATAATACAAGCAATTGTAAAACCTCAGTTTGGCTTGGATTAATACCACTGCTACTTTATTCCACAGGGAAAGTAGAGCAGTGAATCTTATGTGCTATCTCCTCCAGATGAGAAGGGTTAATTACCCAATATTCATTACGGCAATTGTGGTTTTGCTTGCTCAGTGGAAAACATTGTTTTCTGCTTTACAAACAATGGGTTAATCTTATCAAAAGGAAAAAAAAAACCAACATCTCTTGAAGCAGACTTTCTTTTTCCATTAGCCTTTTTGAAAAAGGAAGAAAAGTGGAAAAGCATTTTTGGCTACTAATTGAAAAAAAAAAAGTTACATAGCTATTTTGGGGACAGTAAAGCTGGGTAACATACCCATGTTCGTAGGTAAACACACCATGGATTGATGTTCAGGACACATCTCAGAAGAGGCCTTCAGGAGCTGTTATCTCAAAGCTATCAAAGCCTCTTCCTTTTCTTTAAAGGGGAGATATGGAGCAGACAGCACAGCACCAGCCAGGCTCTAGGCTCTCCTCCACCACTGGAGAGGTGACCTTCCCTGCTGA
Source organism: Pseudopodoces humilis (assembly GCF_049639895.1). Classification (NCBI taxonomy): domain Eukaryota; kingdom Metazoa; phylum Chordata; class Aves; order Passeriformes; family Paridae; genus Pseudopodoces; species Pseudopodoces humilis. The sequence goes on along the minus strand of NC_142205.1, from coordinate 6,216,846 downwards.
TGGCCCAGGACCTCATCTGTGAACCCAGGAGCAAGGGGTTCCCACCAACTGTGAGTAACATGAGGCTAAACAGAGCCAAATTGTGAGCCTCTCTGCTACAGGCTGGGATGCAGAGAGAGAAGCATGTTGTTTTAGTGTGTATAACTCACTCAAATTTACCATGCAGTTTCAGCTTGCAATCCCATATTTCCTGTCCTAATCTCATGCACAATGTGGGTTTTGTACTGTTAAACAGTTTCCCTGTGGTTGCTCCACAGCGATGGGCAAATTGATTCCTGTATGAAAGGCCAGACTCTGTTTCCAGATACTTTCAGTGTTTCCACTGGTCTGAGATGGGAGTAGCTGGTGTGCTCAGGAACAACTGGTGGAGGAGAAGGCACAGGTATAAGGCACAGAGAGCTGACTCCTCAGTTCTCCCAGTGCCTCTGACTGAAAATGAGGAAGATACTCCTCTTACTGCCTCAAAGTTTTTACTCATACTAATATTAATTCTGCCTTTTCTGCTGTTGCCAAAATTACATATTCTTTGGGTAAGGACTGCACAACTGTTCCCAACTATTTGTGTAACAGCACCCCTCTACAAGGAGCCAGAAATAAGATCTACATTAGCACTCCTTTACAGGAAAGGCTAAATACAAACTCCTTTTTACAACCTGTACAGCATGACAGCAACATTATACAACTATCACAGGCCTGATCAAAGGACACTAAAGTCAATTAAAATGTTTCATTGGCTTCAAAGTAGAATGGATGAAGAATATTAATGTTTAAGGGTGGATGTGAACAACACTGAAAGACACAAAAAACTGAAAGTGGTCTCCAATGACAACTCCCTGAAGGGCTGAACTGTTCTCCATTATATATTAAAGGATTATATCAAGACTGAAGAAGTGCCACAAAAAAGGAAAGAAAAAAATGGCCATGGAAAGCACAAACTGTAAAAGGTCTCAGGAAAAGGAACAATACAAATTACTTTGGAAAAAAGCCTGGATAAAATTACCACCTTCACCCTTCAAAGTTGTTGCCTGAAACCAAATCTAAATCACACCTTTGCTGCACAGGGGTATTGCTGGATGGGAAGGTGAAACACCTCGTGAGCAGCTGCAGTGCAAACAGCAGCAGTGAAAGATGCAAACCCATCTGCTTAGGAACATGTTTGCCTTAGGACAACGTATGTTTTGTAGGTTATTTGTGTGAGTTCTTTGATACCTGATTTGATCTACACCTTGGGGTATTTTTTTTGAGTTTAACAAGGCCTTATGATAAATCCTGATCCTTATATGCATTCAATTGACCCATAGGCAATTTATGCTGGAATTTAGGGAACATTGCTTTAAAAGTTATCTAGTTTGCCTAAATATGTTCTGGCTAGCCTGCACACAGTGGATAAGCAGACCCAGGTTTGTGCTTCTGTCATGTAACCAAAGGTCAAGCTTCCAGTATCCCCCATCAAACCAGACAGCACACAAACAGTGTGCCACTGGGAAAGGGACTACCCCAGGTCACATTAGCACTACCTGGCCCTGTTTCTCTGTGCTTGTGATTTCTTAAAACTTCCTTGCCATGGCCAAAAAAAAGTGTATTTTTCAGGAACCTATCCAAACCTTCCTGCCTTCCAGAGCTGGAGAAGTGACAAGTGTTTTGAGCTCAGCAGCAATTATCCTGCTGGAATGGTGGATAGTGTGAGGCCACTCCAGCACATGCAATTCACCTGATAAAAGGGTGACAATCCTGCAAAAGGGACAAGGAGACAAGGTTCCACTGGGAACAAATGAAATGCTGTTGAAGATTTTAACTCAGCAAGTTAGTGCTAGTGAGAATGTATTTATTTAGCAAACCTTACCCCATGCAAGGAGAGAGACTGGACACCTGGCGTAACACCTCCCACCTTTGCCATTTCCATAGGGTAAAAGGTAAGTTGAAGAGCTGCCTTTTCCAGCAAAAACATTGCATTTCACTGCAGGTCTCAGCTGCTGGATTTTTTGATCATACATTCTCAAGATCTAAGAGCAGGAACTGGTTATTAAAATGGCAGCAGCTATGACTGGACACACTTGACAAGTGTAGACAGGGAGGGTGGGGAGAGCTGGCTTTTATGTCATACAGTACTGCTTCTGAGCGAGGAAAGCGTAATTGGCAATAAATTAAAATGAAAAGGAACAAGCTGATCAAATACTAAAATTGTCATCAAGAAGGAACTGATATAACCATCTGCAGTGCAGTGCCTTGTGACACAGGAGCTTTGCCCCATGAAAAGCAAAGGAGATGGTCTTGAAAAATGAGCTAAATGCCTCATAACTTACAAAACATAAAAGTAGAAATACCTGTAGTGTAAAGTCACAGCTAAAAACATTTTCAGCAGCAAAGCCAGGCTCACAAATAGCAGGACAGAATACAGGTTTCTTCCTGTGCTTCAACTGTTATATAAATATATATAATAGTCAGTGTGAGAAGTCAGTACCTGCCTCCTTCACTCCTGTGTAGCCAAGCTCAGAGCCAAGTGAATGCTCAGAGAGAAGTGGGGCATCAGTGAGAAATCAACTACACAAAGACTTGCCTTAAATCCACTGGAATAATTTAGCAGGTCTAAAGGCTCTGATTCACAGTTCAAGCAAGGTAAGATTAGAGAAATTCTACAGAAGCCAAAAAATAGCAGAAGAAAGCAAAAGAAACCAAAGCCAGTGGAGTTGCTCTAGAGGAAAGGCTGTTTGTTGTATTGGCTGCCTGTAAAAGCAGCCTCTTTCTCCAAAAATTGTTGGCAAATAACTTCCTAATATTGCAAAAAAATATTTTTATTACTGCAGAAAACATTGGCAAGGTGAAGAAGTTCAAGACAAACTTTCCACTCCCCAAACTCCTCACCTCTATTATAATAAATTTCCTATCTTTCAACAGATTCTGTCCAGAACCAGATAACCTGGGATTCTTGGAAAATTCAAATCTATCTAAAAAAAATGGGGCAGGTCAGACCTGCCCCAGACATTTATCAGCAGCAATCATCTGCCACTGTGTGCAGATAAAGCAGTTTTTCACTCTGGAGCCCTGTACATGGTGGGCTTCCTCAGCACGAGCGTCTATTAGCACAGCACGCAGAGAGTGCTGCGGCACAAAAGCGGAAGGATTATGCTACAAACAGCTCAGTAGCCTTCAAAAGCCTTCACTATGTTAATAGCCTCTAAAGTGACATTTCAGAGCACCAGTGGCACCTGGTCCAGCTGCTCACAGCTCTGCTTCCATCCAAACCCCTCTGTGCTCATCTCCCCACCCCACGGGCCAAGGTGAGGAGCGCTTGTGCCTGCCTACTCAGTGCTAAAATTTATTGGTCAGGCAAGAGGAGAGGACACAGGATTCTCCTTCGGTTTCTTGTGCACATTCTCCTCTACAGCTGCTGAACGTAACTTTAGCAAACATCAAGGAGAACAGGAGGCTTTACTGAATTAAAATATTTAACATACTGGCTAGTCATCATTCCCTTTGAAACCAATACCCATCTGGGATTTGACTTCATGAAGACTGCTACAGTCTTTCCATGCCATGTCCCAAAAAAGTTCAGAAGGGAAGCACATTGTTGTATACTTTATGTAGGCCCACAGAAAGATTTGGTTTGGAGTGCACATGGACACAAAAGCTTCTTATCTCCAAGGACCTAACCTTTGATAACTGTCATTGCAAGCATTTTATTTTGCTCACTTAAGTATAGCTATCAATAACTGCCTTTTGCTCTGAAGGCAAACGTGGCCTGCTTTTCCAAGCAAATGAAAACAAATTAAAGACTTAAAACACCCATCAGTTGTTCACTTCAGCAATTTGATCACTATCTTTTTTTCTTTTTTTTTAAAAAATTTATTTCCAGAAGATCCTTCAGGCCAGATAAGTCACTCACTACCTGCAACTCTGCACTGCAGTCCACAGTGTGTGTATTTTTTGAGAGCTTCAGTGAAATATGAGCAAGAAGCACAGATTAGAATCTGGCCTGGAATTACAGTTTGAACTCTGCAAAAACGGATACAGCAGGTCAAGTTCTCCTCTCAGTTACACCAGAGCAGCATTCCAACAAAGAACAGAAAATCCATGGTTTTTTGCCCTCAATTTTTAGGTTATTTATACAACCTAGAATGACAGGGGGGTAGAAAGATTAAAATTAATTGTAATAAATCCGTGGCAAACTGCATGTACACAGCTCACTGGTGCATCAGCTGAATGCCTGACTGAGGAATAAAAAAGTGAGACTGTCATTTGTGAGAAGGCATGTAGGTGTTAATGCCTTGCAAGCCCTATGCCTCTCTGTGGCAATTTCTGGAGCCTGGATGAGTGTAGAGAAAGCTCTCCAGGCAGCAGAAATTCAGCTGCAGCAGCACAGAACCCAGCAGGGTGATTTTACTCAAATACTCAAGATTCCTCAGTTATTCTGATTTACTCTGCCTAACACACAGGCTTTCACACCACCAGGGCTAGGTGGATGCTGCTCCCCAGGAGATATGGTCTAATTGCATCTGTCAACACTGAAGACAGTTGTGGATGCACACTAAAAAAAACAGTGAGGAGAATTTGACATTTACCTTTCTATGGAAAAAACTGACATAAACACAGAGGTAAAGAGAACCCTGTGCAATGCAGCCTGGGGAGTGCTCACAGGGAGCAATGCAAGGCACTTCTGATGTGCATTTGGTGAAAACAGCATTTGGGGGCACAGACATGTGTGGACATAAATGGGTGCAAGAGAGTTCCATGTGAGGAAGGGAACGGGGCACTGGAGAGACAGCATTTACTGGCCCTGCTCCTCCACTTGCTTACAGTGGGCACACATCAGGGATAAATTTCACCCTGTGGTTCCAAGCAGCTGACCAAAACCATAAAGCTGCAATCTGTAAACTTGCATAGACTTATTTTTTAACTTGCCTCCCCCAAGTTAATAACTCCCCCTCACATACACACATGCACATTGTTCAGAAATATTAGCCATTTCTCCCCTGCTCCAGCTCTGCTAAGTCAGGTAATCAAAGCTTCAAAGGAGAATCACAGTTTAATGGAGCTGTGCTTGCCAAAGAAGACAAAGGACTTTGATTAGATTTCTTCCAGCTTATTTACATGACTTATCTTTTTATAAATTCAACTTCCTTCCAAAGTTGATAATGAGATGCCTTGGAAAAAAGAAAGAAATGGAATGGTTTGTTTTGTCACAAGACAAGTGATTATTTTTGTGATAGACTATGTCTGGTGTAAAGTTCAAAAACAATGGAAGTAATAGTCTTTAGGCAAAACACATAACTGTTCCTGATAACAGTCTGAGAGGAAAAAATAGCAATTTTCAGAATTCTGCATAATAGCCTGGACAAATAACCTTCCAGAAGCAGCTGTCATGGTTAATTTCTCCTCTAAGATATAAAAACAGGGATGGCTTTTTGATTAGATGTTATTCATAACTTTTTTTTGCATTTAATTTCCTTTGCCTGAGTAGAGAATGGACATTTCTGAGACAGGAGAGACCATTAACATACTAGATTAAAATGTTTCCATGCATTTCAGCCCCTGTCATTCTGACTTGAACACAAATCTATCCAATTTCTCCACCGTGGAGTCCTCAGAAAATCACAGGCATGCTGATATTTTCCTAAATTGGCCTATGAAGTGTGGCAATGAGCCTTGTAAATATTGAGATTTTAGTGAAGGAAAAAGAGTAATTGCATAATTTGAAATGATGATGGAAGTTACTTTCTATGTAATAAGGGATACAAAAATAGACAAGGGGATTTGCCCTGATTTTCTATTCAGCAGCTGGGATGCATGGGGAAGACTTACCCAACAGAACAGAAGGATGGGGACAGATGATCAGAAAAAGGATGGAGCAAAGCATCCCCCTCTGCAGGGAGTCAGCTTCAACACTTAAACTAACTGCCTCTTTATGGTTTGCATAAAACCCTGACAATTAAGTACTCACCCAGGGCATCTGACAGTTTAATCTGGGGGTCTACCCATGTGAATTTATCCCAATTAACTACCACAGTTAAATCATGTCTTAGTTGAGTCTAAATTCACTTGGGAAGCACTCACTTCTGGCCCCAATCTTTTCCAATATATACATCAGCAAAGAAAAGGCTTGAACGCTTGAGTTTCCCTAAAAAGAAAATATATATATATATTCCATGTCATTAAATAAAAACAACATTAAAGCAAAACTATGTGTGCAATAATTAAACAAAAATAAAAAGCCTCAGCATACTTGAGCAGCAAAACTATAAATAGTTTCCAAAGAGATTCTCAACATTACTAAAAATAAAAGCTGTCATAATAAGAGCATGTTGCAATAGCAAATCTTTCTGGAAAAAGTTCTGAACCTCGTGTCTGTGAACTAGAGAAACTAAAGCAAGAATTTTTACAAGTCACTTGACTCAATATTATGGTACATTAACCTTGATTTTTATTACCGCTCAGCATTTTTGCTTTTGAACCAGACCAAACCCCAGAAATACTGAAGGATATACATATGGGGGAGGGGAGGAGAGAAATGGGAGGATTTGGGTTGTAGTCACTGAAAAAAATGCAGTATGAGTTCTGAGCTAAAGACCTGAGTGGGCTGTCATTTTGTCTGACTGATTGGCTCCATCCATAATTAAACCTGAGCTTTTCTCCCCACGGGCTATGGATCCAAACTCAGCTCTGAGAACCGTGCAGGAAGCACAGCCTGGGGTGGGATGTGGGCTCAGCCTCACTCCATCGAGGCTAGGCTCCAGGAGGAAAGTAACTTGCCAAAACATCCATTTAACTGGCCACCTCTTATTCAGTGGAATATCACATGTTTGCAAATAAAGTTGCTAAAATTAGAAAGTGTAACTGCTCTGCCTTTGCCCTGATGGGAAAGGCAGATGTTGCCTGTAGCTCTTACCCACCACAACTTTGTTCTCAATTTATGCACCACCCCCTGTTTTATGGATCACCCTGCAGTAAGATACTAGAAGTCAGAGCTGCTGATTGCCAGTATGAACCTTGTGCTGATCTTTATAGTGCCTTGTACTAACAGCTTTTGCTGGAAAACAGTTTGGAAAATATTGGGCAATACTCTCCAGTCATTCCAGGGGGACCACATGAGAGCTCTGAATTAATCTTGGCCAAAAAGGAAGCAAAAAGGGAAATAAAAAAAGTAAGTGAAGATAGCATTCTTGATAATCCATTTAATTTATGTGCCTAAATCCTGCCCTCTGATAGAAACAGGCGACCCAGTTGCTAAACAAATGCTTGAGCAAAGAATTTGGCACCCACATTTCTAACCACGGGTCATGGCAAAGCAAATCATCTTCGCTGCCCTTGGCAGCACTGGAAAAGGTCGTTTCCCAAAGATGCAGAGCCCCAGGGCTGTTCCAAGGGGGCCAGGACACCCCAGAAGCCCTGTGGCAGAGCACAAAAGGCAACACAAAGTAAGACCAAAATCAGTTCATCTCAGTCTCCTAAGGCAACCGTGTCTTTCACATCCTTCCAGGTACGATGAAGAGCTGCTCGTGTTTAACAGAATGAGATGCCAGTGGTGTGGCCAGTGCCCCAACCTTTCATCTGCCTCACCAGGAGTCTAATGATCTCATGATCATCGTAGAACCTTTCCACTTTGTAGATTTAAACACAATGCAGATGCCCTTTCCCACCTTATGTTTGCCTCCCTCCTGGCTCAGACACACCTTTGCATTTGTCAGCAACCACATGTCAGAGTGTTACCATGGGACTCTTCTAGAACAAAAATTTGAATTGTGATTTCTAGTAACAGAAAGCTCCTGCACTGATTTGTGAACACTGTTTTTCTAGACCATGTAAGATCACCAGTAAATGGGAAGGTGCCTTTTGAGGAAGCCAAACAGCCTGGAGCAAACACACTGGCACCCAAAACTAGGAGCCAACACAGCAACAAATCAGGACAGATTTCTTCAGCCAAACTGACATGTGAGTGGTTCAGCTGTGGCTCACCTCGAGTGGAAATGCAGCATACACTGAGTATTTCAGTGATGTGGTGAATGCAGTGAGGGCAGAAATGCAAGCCCAGAGAAACACATGGCTGGGTTTACAGGAGAGGCAACACAGTCTCATCTCAGTCAGCCTCCCACAACTTCAACACACCTCCACCTATCCAAATATTTTTGAAAAATGCCTAAACTACCTAATGGTCAGCTGTAAATCCCTTTACCCATAGAAGTGTGCCTTTACTGGCCAGGAAATCGCAAGTGGGTATGCACAGGTGAAAATAAACAGCTGGAAATTCTAACTTGAATTTTTTTGCATTACTCATTTGTTGCTCTCTCATTAAGCTAAATGATTCAGATGCCTTCCTGTATGCTGGCTGGTGTGGTGAGGCAGTGAGACCGGACCTCCAGGCCCACCAAAACTCCCACTGCTCCAGAGGAAATAGCTCTGAGAGCATCTGTGCTTGGAGCTGATTCTGGAAAAACTGTTTTGCCGACAGTCCCATGGCAATATTTTCATTCACGAGCTCTCAGTCCAGATGAGGAATAACTGGTGAGCTCAGACCTCTGGAAAGAGGGAAAGAGGGGTTTCCACTCCAGAACTGATGTTTAACAATGAACTTATGCCAGAATATCTTTTCCAGAATTTCCAAGCGAGGGAGGCAAAGTGGGCTCCCTGGATGGCTCTCTGTTCCAGTGAGACCTGCAGTAATTCTGCATTTGATCATATCCACCTGAAAGAACAGGAAGTTTTGACTGCAAAAGGAATTTTCCATAGGAACAGCAGGAGACAAATCATGGAGCCTACACTTGACTGTTATAGTGGCCAGTACTCATCTGAGGTTCCCAGCAAGGACAGAGGGAATTTACCTGCACACAAATTTCACATTTTGGCCCCAAGGGACTATTGATACCAAATAAAAAAAAAGCCTTTCTGCCTCCAAAGCAATAGCATTTGGGAATCAAGGGGGAATCTGAAAGCTCCCAACGAAAGGAAACATTTCTATGGAGAAACTCCTTGGTGCAAGCAAATTAGAAGTGGAAAAATATCAAAGCACTGGAGGGTTTTATGCAACAGTAACCAAAACCTTGAAAGAAAACATTGTTAAAGGTTCGGTTTTTTCTCTTTTCTTCGGGGGGACTGTTTCTTCTGGAGTGGCCTACATTCTCAGGCCTGAATGCTCCCAAATTAATTGCTTTGCGTCCTCTTCCCTCCCCCATCCCTTTTCTTTCTCTCTCTTTAGCCTAGTCCCAAGCCAGTGAAGCCTTGGCCGGGGCTTGTAATGAACTGGCAGAATGATAAAGAGATGCTGGGTGGAGGGAGGTGGGGGACCCAAAGCCCACTAATAAGACCAGGATCCCCTCCTTACGCCGTGCCCCACCGTGGGGAAGCCATTAAAGACCCACAGAATAGAAGAGAAAAGGAAGAAAGTTCTTACAAGGAGCCCTCCCCTCCCCAGGCCCTCAGCAGCGCTTTTTGAGAACAGAGCTCTCGACATGGCTAATCCCTCCACCGCTTAATGAACTACAAGCTTCCCTTTCACTCGGACAAAAGTTTCTTTCCTTTCTTGAGCCTAATCACAGACAAATGGTCCCCCCACCACGATGCCTGTTAAAAACCCATTCCCTTTTTTGAGGCTGCGAGGCAGGAGGAATGTCACTGGCAAGAATAGGTACCCTTGAAATGAGCTCCTTCTGCACTTCTGAGAGAGATAAGTGGGAGATGACATTGGAGCTATAATGGAAAAAATATTTTCACAAGGCAGCATCTGTTGTTTCAGTGGATGCAGCCCCGTTTTTGTTCCAGAATGCTTCTGTGCATCTGTCTATATCTTTTCTGTCAGTGAAACAATTACTGCCTGCCCGCCCTCTCTCCACACACACATACATTACTGGTAGGAATGTTACACGGCTGCACAGTAAAGCTGCCACAGCCTGTGCCGAGTTTTGCACGGACAACAACTTTCTGCAAGGAACAGCTTTCGGTTTCCTTCCCAAATGAAAACACAGGCATGACTTGTAGTGTTTATTACTTCACAATGTGTGGGGTGAGCTCAAATAATGCCAGTTCCATACAGGAACAGGGAGATACGATGTCTGACTGCATACAGAATCCTTGAGCATCCAAATTTTATTTTGGTACATAAATAATTACCCTTATTCCAGGATAATAAAGTGTTTGTAGTGTTCACTTCTGCTAAGCAAAAATGAAACCAGGACATTTATTTTGGTAATGACCTTCCAAATATAGTATGAATCTTTTGTGTTGGATGTGGTTTTAGATGACCATTCAAGGTTGTTTTGTGCAGGTTTACACCACACACCAGCATTAGACCCGGGAATGCGCCAGGTCTGCCAAGCCTCTCTCCAGAGCTATGTCCCCTGTCTCACACTCCCGTGTGACAAGATGTATGGGCTTTAAACAAGCAGGAACTGTTTGAACATCTAATCTGAACTCCCATCTAGTCAGTGCTGCTGTATTTGGCAAAAGCATTTTCCAGGAAAGCTTCCAGAAATAAGCTGAAGACATCAAAAGATGGAAAATCCATGCTTTCCCTCAGCAGTTTGTCCCAGAGGCTTTTCACCTTCACTGTCTGTCTGGATTCTACCTTGCTTTTGTCCAGACTCACCTTTTAGCTCTGCTTTCGGCTTATGCCTTTCTTTTCCTAAATTAAAGAGCTGTTTAATATCCTGTATCTTCCGCCCATGAAGTACTTGCAGACTGCAATTAAGTCACCTCTCAGTCTTCCTGTTGATAAGGTTTACAGCTGAAGGTCTTTAAATCTCTTCCTTCAAGGCCCTATCTTCATCTTGTCAACATATTAGTGACTTTTTGTATAATCCCCATGATATATCAGTGTGCTTTTTAATGCACGGGCCTTTGGTTGTGTTTAACATTCCTCTGTCTCACCACTGCTGCTCACGTGGCAAAACAACCTCTCAGTCCTAACATACAAGACCACACTAGATGCACACATTCAGTGTTTCCTTTCCTCTTACAAACCATCCCAGCAACAGCAGCTTCCTGACAGGCCCCTGAGATACCCAGAGCTTTGGCAATGTCACCAGCAGCCCTGAGCCTGTCTGGGAACACACAGATGAATTTTTCCCTGTGGCTCTTGCTCCTGCTCTGCTCTCCTAAAACTACACTTCTGCCTGGGCTCTGGACAAACCCAAAAAATGCAGAAGCAATCGAGGACAAGCAGGACCAGTACCACCTTCAGAGCTGTGCAAGGTGATTCCACATCACCATGTAGTGCAGAACAGAGAGAAGCTGAAACCCGCTGGTGCGCAAGCTAGCTCTGTGGCTTTGAGCCCACCTTGAACCACCACATTTATCTAAAACAGGGGTGATGACACACATTTGGATGAATGAGGCTTTAAACTCAACTAGTAACAGCTACACAGAACCAGGGAAATGCGTTTTTGACAGAAGAGGTCTCTTCTAAGGGCATTTCCCATTACAACAACATTGAATTATGGCTCTCCTAGGAGAAGGTCTCCCCATTCCAGTGGCAGAACCCCCCTGATATCTGTGTTACTCCAGTAGCACAGAGCTTATCATCACCAGCTTGCAGCTGAATTCACACCCCAGTCCAGGTGAATCTTTGCCAATGTCTCCAAAGCACACGGGCTATGAGAAATGACAAGCAGTAGTACTTTCAACCACACATTTCTGACTCCCTGGTGCAGGCTCAGTTTCAAAGGGCTGGATTCTGCTCTTATTTCTCTCAAGCCTGCCTGCCCATTAGTACTTGCAGGGTCAAGCATGGGAGGAGGGGACTTCTACTCAGAAAATCAAGCAGCTACAAAACAAAAGGAATTTCGTTCAATTATTCCCAGCAAGCAGATTAAGCAATGAAAGCAACATATGAGTCTTTTGTGTGGTATTTTTGCAATTATGTTCATTTTTCCTACATTACTAATATGCTACTAGAAACCAAACACCAGTAATATGAAAACAAGGCAAAAAAATAGAGCCAAGAAGGGGAAGAAACAGTGGAAAATGCAAAACAGTAAACTATTCCTCTTAGCATTTGTTAAGTATCAGCAAGGGCACATTATAGCTGGGTCCCTAGACTCAGGCAGCACTGAACTAAGAGAGAAGCAGCAGATGGTGATGCAGCAGATTAGAAATTGATAACAACTGCTTGTCTGGAGAGGTTTGCTTGGGATTATGGACTTGATGGTAGAGTAAAAACCTCTAGTAACAGTCATCAAAATGTAGGCATCCTTGAAATGGGAAGGGTCCAGGATTCATGAAGATTTAATCTGCCTGTGTGTACTCTGCCCTGCCAGTGTTGGAGAAAGCAGATCGAAAGGTTTTGTGAATGTGTTACTAGAAAAAGTAACTAGATCATGTTACTGTTGTGAATCAGTGCAGCTGTGCTGGCACCAGTAGATCTGAGTCAAAATGTACTATCTGAGAGTCAGGCTTCAGAGACCAGGGAAAACCTCACAAAAATAGTAGTCTTTTAAAGGATTTACAAAAGATTGGAAATGAAAACAACCATCATGGTCTATGCCTGTTCTACAAGGAAAATCTAAAACCAATTTTCTTTGTTGTGGTTTGGTTTGGTTTTTTTTTAAAGACCACTTATATCTCTGAGCAGGTAGGACTGAAGCAGCTCTGACAGGTCTCACAGACCTCTGCCCTTTCATAGAGCCTGGTGTGTGTGCTGAACTCTCCATGTATCCCTCTGGTTTCTGGCTACAAGAATTCAACACTTTTCTCCTCAAGGGTTGATAAAACAATGCACCACATTTGAAGGATGATCATCTATACTGTTGAGTGCTTGGAATAGTGACTTGCAGCACAGCAAAAGAGAACAGAGAGCGCTGCCGCACTACTTAGTGTGTGATGAGTGTCTAAGAAACTATTTCATTCAGAATTTCATTCACAAGGTCACCCTCATGTTAAATGGTTCTCAATTAAATTCCTGATAACTACCAGCAGCTACTAGTTTATCAGTGTATCTCTAACTACAAGGTGACAGACAACACACATAAGCGTGAACTGAAGAGGGCAAAGGCACTGGCTTCCCATTTTACTGGGTATAGCCTTTCCCTTGTATGACCAGAGGTATTTACAGAGCACAAGTCAGATGAAAGCCTGGGAGATGAGAGCTACTGTATCAGGATGGGCAAATGTGCATATATTTATCCCCACAGTCCTCCCAAGGACTCCCTGTGCCTTCTGCAGAGGATAGAGTTTCTTTACTGGGTGATGTCCAGGCATCAGCTTCTGCTGTTGGCTTTAATTAATGAAATGCTCTGACAATAAACTGCAGCAAGCCACATGCTGCACCCACAGTGCTGAACCAGTGCGTGGTTTGCACACACATTTTTGAAACCACATTTTCCTTGATGTGCCTGTAATTTGACTCAGTGGGTCAGTGCAATGTGCACTAGATGAGATGGGAGAGTCCTTCACGGTATCACTCACATGGCCAAAGATCTGAAGCAAATCTATTAAACACATTATGTTATTCCAGAAATTTAGCTGTGGAAACAAGATCAGGACCTGGCTTATGATCACAAGAAAAAAGCTCCTTATGACCTTTGTCTTCCAAGAGTGAAGGGGAAAATCTGCCACTTGAACATATATAAGGCTTACTGATATAGATTTCAACCTGGAGCAAAAAAACCCTAATGAGTGGGCCAAATGTTAAATCAAAGTAAGTATTTTACAGTAGTTCAGACCTGGGGTACCAGCTGTCAGTTCAACCACACATCGACCTCTTTCTATTCCAGCATCTTCCAACCAGAGCGATTCAGGATTTCCAATCTCTCTTGAGAATGCAAAGCTCCAAACAGCCTTGGAGCTTTACTGTATAATATAAACATATATACACATTTCAGAATTGCACCTTTGCCTCAGTATAATCCCAATTAGTCTACAAGAAACTATCTTCAAAAATTGTACTTTTAGAAGTGTGATAAAGGGAATCCTCTCCCATAAGCGCTGCTCTACATTCATGATGGAATCCCAGACCTCAGAAAGAGTTATCTTCATTGTAGAGGGCAAAAAAAAGAAAGTGAAATACCTGTCTAGTTCAGCACTATTTAATGCCATATATATATATATATAATATATATATATATGTATATATGTGTGTGTGTATATATGTATGTATATACATATATATGTATGTGTGTGTGTATATATGTGTGTGTGTGTATAAATATACACAGAGAATGGTGTGTGTATTTATATACAATTTATATACAATTGTTTCATTTGACACGATTTTCCCTCAGTACAGGTGCTCCAAAAGCTGGCATTTTCATGCTGTGTTTGTCAACCAAGTAAGACTTTACTGAGAAATAAATAATGCACATGGGCTACCCCACACCAAGGATTTTTCCAATATGATTGGTGACATCAGCAGCAAGACCTGTCACCACTTGCAGCCATGGGGCAGAGCTAGTGGGTCAGATCCTGACATGCAGTGTACCCCACCAATGCACACTGGGAGCTGTGGGGAGGGAGTACTCAAGAGTTTACTTCCATTTCCATGAGGAATAAACCTTGGCTAGACCGGCCAAGGTAAATACTGGCCTGCCCTCCCACCTGCCACAAAGGTCAGGGCTGGTGGGGACCAGCCAAGTGCTGGCTGTCATCTGCTGAACGTGTGCCATTCCCCATGCAGACGAGGCTTTTCCAACACACAGCTACAGCCAGGCCTGGCAGATGCTCTTCACTGGCGATTCCAGCACTTTTGCCTTGGCTTGGCTTCTCCCCTTTGGATGGGAGTCATCCTCAGCTGCAGACAGGCAGACGCCTGAGGAGGGTCTGCCCTGCAGGCAGGATGTGACCCATCAGGGATGACCAAGGGCTCCCTCTTCCATGGCCCCCAAGCCCACAGCCCAGCCCCAGGAACGGGACAAGGCTGTGGTGCACAAGGGTGCTGGATCTACCTCGCTCCATTCATCAGATGAAGGTGTGAAACATGGTCACTTCATCCACTGCAGAGACCACAAGGCTATGAAACAGCAGAGCTGGCAAAGTTCCCTTTAAAGCTGCTGCTCCTTGTAATGAAGGCAAAAGGAATGTTACATGAAAACTCCGATTATAAGGGTCTTTCTGCATCGAAAGAAAATGTAGTAACTTTGTTGCTTCCACAATAAAAGCAGGAAAAGAATCACTTCTCTGGAGATACAAATTAAATTTTTGTCTTCTTTGCTGGTAGAAAGGGTGAAGTTTCTCTCATCTACTGAGCAAGTAATTCCTGAGTTCTCCCCTGGTGTAACACTACCCCTCTCTGCCATCACAACAGTGTAAAGAGTTCCTAATTACTGCCCCTACTTGCTCTGCTTACGAGTTTTGCCTTAGAAGACAGGTCTCCCCTTGGAGATGGATTTTACTGTCAAATCCCTCTTTTCAGTGCCACACCCACAGCACAAGATTACAAAGAAAGGGGATTGTTTAAACACAAAACCACAACTGTTTAATCACAGCAGTGCTATCACTTATAAATGCTGCAGAATCTTTCAAATCTCCAGGTATTTATCTAAAAAAAAAAAAAAAATCTGTTCCATGTCTTAAAGACTTTATTCCCTCTTCATCAAAGACTTAAATTTGGAAAATGAGAATGGCCCTTATATACATAACACATATAAATATATTATACTGCCCTTTCCATACATTACTGATCTACTCAAGCATTGGCTCATGCTGAAATTCTAAATTCAGGATCTAAAAAAATCTCAGATCCAACAGAATTAAGGCCAGTTTACAGTATCAATAGGGTAAACTGCAGCAGAGAAATTAGGAAGCCCCTTCTCCCCTGAACTAAGCATAAATTCTAGCAAAGCCCTTCCTTCAGGCTAAATGGCTTTCTATCAGTACTTGTGTGTCATATTTGAATCAAGCACTATGCAGACCTTTAAGTTCATTGAACTAAACAAGGAAAATGGAAAAAATTAGAGAGAAAATACACAAAATGTCTTGAAATAAATAACTGTATGGCTATAGCCCAGTGACCTTACAAAGATGTAGGTCAAAAGTATGGAAGAGCAACTAACATGAAGCTCTTGAGAGAGATTTGAGAATTGAACACACTGAAGAGTGGAGAAAAACACATAATTTCAACATTTGAAGGTTCTTGCTGCATTATTAGAAGCAACTTAATACCTTATTGAGCTGACTCAGAACATAGTGAGTCAGATTCAGAAAAATAAGGTATCTTTTGAATTATGCGTACGCAAATAAAATTTTGTTGGGATTTTGACAATATTTTAAAGAGAATCCGATATTTTCTGAATTATTGTATTTATAATGTTTTAGAAATTCCATTTTTCCATCAGAAAAAGTTGCTAAGAAAAGTTTCCAAATATGTTGCCTAACTTTGTTCGTTAAGGAAGAAACCATCTTTCTATTCACTGGACACTGGGTCCTGCTTTGAGCTCTGGCTCTTAGATGGTCCCTTTCTGCCAATATAATTAAATACTAGAAAAAAATACACTCCCACTGCCTTGTTTTGCAACAGCTTTTTTGGTTTCTTGTGGCATATTGCTTTCATCTCCAAGCCATAAGTCAATTTTACTTTCATGAAGCTTCTTGCATTGCCAGATAAAGAACTTGTCTTTGGATCACAAAAGAAGCTGGCAAGGCTTCCTACCCCTGGCAAAACTTTACTAAACATGGCTCAAATGCCAAATTTACTATGAAAATACACAGAAGAGAAGACTCACATTGATTTCTTGTACTTTAGCAACCATCAAATAGGTCTTCTGTGGCTAGCAATCCACAGGCAGGGGAATAAGGGTTGTGTTTTACGCTGGGCTTCATTCTCATGGCACACACCTACTCCTCCAGGCAAGACCAGTCATTTTCTGGGCCTGAGGGAAAGTATTTGACAGTAAGTGATGAGGATGAATGGCTCCCGTGTGGCTCCCCGAGCCAGCGAAACACAGTAACGCGCCATCCAGGATTTGTAATTCCGCAGCTTAAAGCACATTAGGAAAACAGCCCGATCGATAAACCCGCCACAAACACACAGCACATCGCTGCGTTATTGCACGAGTGGAAACAGCAAATGTGTCAGTGCAGTGATTGTTTGATGTGAAACCATGTGGAATGCCTCATCTGGAGCGCGGCCCGGTCGGCCCCTGTGAAAGCGATCCTCCTTGCGCCATGTTAGCGAACGCCGGGCGTGAAATCCAACCTCCATCTGCGCTGCCGCAGCCGCGCTTTGTGCCCACTGCGTGTCAGAGTCTGTTTTTATTTTCTGGCACCTTGAGCAAGTGCTAGAGACTCTAAATAATAAGTGACACGCGGACACTCTGCTGGAAACAAGCACCTGGGCTGGGGCACGGCATTTATTAAAGCCTGACATGCTCACCCTCTGCGCTCTTTTGGTCCCTTCTTTTCTTTCCTTTACCACACGATTACTCATGTGCCTACTGGCAATGTGAGAAATGGAAAATGCTGCATGCCCCATTGGCCGAACAACTGGACCATGGTTCCAGAAAAACTCTCCTCTTTTATGGTCCCTTTCATCCTTTTACACAGCACACTGAAAAAAAACACAGGCACACCTTGGTCGGCTTCCTCATTAGAGAAGACCAGGCACTTGTTTTTTCTTCACTGCATCAAAACCAGGGATGCCATACACAGGTGCACTCAAGCTAAAAGTGTACATATGTTCTGCTTTAGATGAGAAAACAAATTTCAGGGGAAGTTAACTCCATCTCCATGGCTTTATAACAAAATGCAAAAAGCCTGAATTTTTGATGCATGTTAAACTTCAGAGAAAATAAGAACAGTAAGTGTGCACTATGAATTATGTTTTGAGATTTGTCCTCTGCAACTAACTGCATGACTAGGGAAGTAAAGGAGAAGGCATACTAGTCAGTCATTTCACAAACTCGAGGAGGTTACCTAGCACTGAAATTTGTATTCTTGCAGAAAACAAATTTACCTTGTCAGCTTGACTGGTCTAGTGTATGGCATCCTAGTTTCTAGTACAGAGCAGACAAAGGTCTCACACTTCACAAATGAAGAACCTAAAGAGCTTTCACATTTAAGTGCTTCTATAGCTGATGAGGCAGCAGGAACAGGAGGATGCAGAAGACATGTGCTGGATAACTTGTGGGTGATCAGGACACTGTCAGCAGTCTCACTCTCCATAGCATTTCCTGGACTGAACATCTACCATCCTCCATGGAGAAAGCTGTGCCTGCAAGGGTGGAGGGACAGTAATGGCCATGCCACAGTGCACTGGATAATACAGGACAGGATAAACATTTCCACACCATGGGAAGGAGGAAAAGAGACTTAGAGCTTTTACCTACAGCAAGCTCAGTCCAATGGGCTAAGGACGGGACAAGCCCAAAGATCTTTCAAGAACATCTACTTTTACTGGCAGATTATCCACTGCCATTAACAAAGACAATTATAACTCCTTAAACTTCTAGTAATAATATGTGTGGATTTAATTTTTGGGGTGTTTGTTTGTTTATAAGAAAGACATCTCCAGTGATTACTGGAATAATTTCCCTGGGCACCTCATGCTGTGTGACCTTCCTGGTGGCACAAAATTGTCTTGGCTGAAATGATGTGTGAAAGCAATACTAAAACATTAAAACAAAGCATACACACACACACATATATATATACAGGTTCCCTGAAAAACAGGGAGAAGATTAATGATGAAGAATGTCATTAGTCTTTAAAAAACACAGGCTGCAAAAAAGTCAAGTTAAAGGAGTGGAACACCAGGGACTCATCAAGCCAAAATCAATAAAGCAGCAGTTAAAAATCCATTTACAGTTCAGGATAAACCTTTTGCTGTGTGGGGAAGGAAAAACCATCAGTGGTAGCACAGAAAAGACAGAAGCAAAACCAACTGTGGAGAATGTATAGCCTGAGGAAAGAGATGATAGAGCATAAACTGAATCACTAAGTGAGCAGGTAACCATTCAGCAGGATGATGCAGGGCACATCTATGTGAGTCTGGAAGAGAGCAAAGCTTCAGGCTGTGAGACTCACAGCTCAAAAGCAGAGACTTCAGGATGACCAGCTCAACTTGGATTCTCAGGCAAAATATGTGGCAAAACTGGCTAATGCATTTTTTGGACACAAGGAGAATCCAACATGGAAGTGGGTAGGCGATCTGGCTGTATACACAATAATATCTGAGACAGCATCTGGGTCCAGACTCGATGTCATGGCTCAAAAATTAAACTAAAAAAATGAGACCAAGAAAAAAAAAATAAAAAAAAATGTAAGAGTAAGCCAAAAAAAATTAAGAGAATAGGAGGAAACACTTGTAAATGTTAAAGTATTCAATATTTCCCAATAGTCAGAAAGAAGGCTAAGAAGTGAGTTAATCCTCCTTAAAAGATAATACTGCATAAGCAACACATAAAATTGGTGTCTTTGCAGTCTTGGTGAATGAGGCAAAGTATCAGGCAGTGGCTGGTGGTGGGTGTTAACAAATGGCAAAGGAGCATTTGCAACATCATTCAGAAGCATCTTCACAACCTTGAGTAAAGAATTTTCCAACCTTTTCCTAAACACACACCTAGATGTAGAGCTGTAATACGGGACCAAAGAAGCCGACTCTTCTTTCCAGTAAATCTTCTGTGGATTCCTAAACCTGTCATTTTTCACTAACATTAACCTCTGCAGGTAGCAATGTTTAATACTTTTTTTTTTAAAAAAAAAAAATAAAAAGAAGGAGAAAAAACCTCTCTCAAAAAAAACCAAAAACCCAAGCCCTAATATTTCACCATTTTTCAAACAAAAATGAACCAGTGTAGCAGAGGTAGCAATTGTGATGACATTTGAGATTAGCCTATAATCCCGTTTCAATCTTCCAGCTGGAGAGTGGAGACTGCATGATTTGAAATCTGTGAAGTTATTTGATTTTAAAGGCTTAGCAGGCAAATAAAAGACAGTGTAGGCCAATGAAATCAAATTTACTCTACGATGTGTAGTATGCTGGATCCAGATTTTATACGTGTCCTCTGTGTGCTTACTCTGATATAAACAGTTACAGCAAACCAGAAATATGTGCTGTCTGTGCAAGATGGACTGGAATTCTGTCCTTGCTTATGTCTGATTTGCTCACACAGAAGTCAGCAGGATCAGCCAAAGGAAGAAAAGTTCTCAAGGCAGAAGGTATTCAACAACAACAACAAAAAACCCTAAAAAAAATTGATCATGAAGGAAGAAGGGTCATGGAGAGCAGGGTATGCATCTTTATATTCTTTGTATCATATTGTAGTGTGTGACTAGCTCTTGTCCACTAACTTAATCAGGAAGACATATTTTAGACAGTGACAAGCAGGAATGAATACAGTCAGTCTTGTTTTCACCACAGGATACAGAGATTGGCTTTGGATGTCTTTCTGAAACATTCATTTGCCAGGCAGAATGGGAGCCTGAGGGCAGAAGACTTCAAAAAAGAAAAATACATATATTCCAGAAGTCATGTAAAACACAGGGCTACACTGTCAGTTAGTGTAAATGAATGTAACTCCACTAATGAGAAGGAGCATCTACAGTGTAAGCCAGAGGAAGATGACAAACTGAAATTGTGCCCTTGGTGACATCTGATCTATTCACAAAAATATGCATGCCTTATGGGGCAAATTTTACTGTCAAGATTGTTTGGGAATGTGGGCAGCTACATCAGCTTGGAGAATCAGGAGGGGCAGGGGGAGTGCTCTTGCATAAAAAGCAAGATTAAACATCTCGAGAAGCAAACTCCCCCCTCAGTTGCACAGAGGACAATTAGCCCCTCTGGAGCTCTGCTTGAGATGGTCATTCCAGCCCCCAGTTCTCATCTCTTGTGGCAAAACTCACATTAAAGCCATGCTCTCCCGACACTGAGTTGGCACAAAATGTGATCAACTTTGCTGAAATAACCATCATGGCCATTCCACCATGAAGCTGAGCTGTCTGCCAAGGGGAGTGCAACCACAAATAGGGAATTTATCTGTCATGAGTGGCAGCGTGGTCCAGTGCAGAGCAAATTCCTTGTCATTTACACATATAGCTTGTCATTTACACATATAGCACATTTTAACCTTAGCATAGTCACTGGCAAGTCAATAGTAACAGAAGGGGCGGGGGGAGGATGATTTATTTTTCCTTCCTCTGCTGCAGAGCAACTGCGTATTTTCCTTGTCAACAGCTGTGGGTCATATACACTGTAGAGATAGGTAGAAAGACTGGGAAAACCCCACCCAATGAACAAGATGTAGGACTCCCAGGAATCATTATTACATGCTGAGCATGCCAATATAATGCTATTTGCAGCCTGCTCTCTAGGTCAGCAGAGATTCCAGCATCCTTTGTCCAAAACAGTTGTTCCTCCCCAGGAGCATGTGCAAACCCCTGCCTTTCTGCCACGCTGCCAAACCTGACGAAGGTTTTAACCACAGAAGGATGAACAGGTCTCACTCACACACCTGGCTGAAACCTGCTCTTCACATCAGACTATCATCAGAGCTGCTGTCTATCTTGCCACCTCTTTGTCATAGTAAATAATCACTCAGTCTGTCCCAATGAAAATTAAAAATGTAAATGACTGTGAGGGTGGGGAGGCCCTGGCACAGGGTGCCCGGAGAAGCTGTGGCTGCCCCAGCCCTGGAAGTGCTCAAGGCCAGGTTGGACGGGGCTTGGAACAACCTGGTCTAGTGGGAATTGTCCCTGCCCATGGCAGGGGGTTGGAATGAGATAGTCTTAAGGTCCCTCCCAATTCAAACCATTCTTTGATTCCAGAGTTTATAAGAATGCCATTTCAGCTTCTACAGTTCAGCTGATGAGGGGTAGCTCACCAAATGGCAATCATGTTGGCACTGTTCAACCAAAGCCTGGGATTTTAGGTTACCTGAATTCAGCTGTAAATCCACTATCTGCTTACTGATATGAAAACACAACTGCATTCAGACTCAGCCCTCTGCCTCAGCTTTGATCTGGGTAGGGCAGCAAATACTGGCAGCTGTCTGTGGACACTGAACACGAGCACTGACCTAAACCATCTGAGACCATCTGAAATTGTGTTCAAAAAGGTATGTTTGCTTTACTCTAAAAACTGTCTTGAATTATTACGGCACAATTAATATTTGTGTTGCGATAGTGCCTCAAAAAACTCTCTGTCAGGTCCCCACTGTCTGCAGAATCCTCCCAACTGGCTGAAGCTGATGAGAACAAGAAATTAAGGTCAATTATTTCAAGTTCCAGTGAAATCCCAGAGAACCTATTTATTTTAGAACCTCAGTTTTAAGCCGACTTTTTCTGTAGAGCAGCTCAGCAGAAGTTGAGGTCAGTAGAAAGAACTAAATTCAATTTTCCACTTTCCTTCTTTCACCAGAGAGACTTCCCAGGGAAAAATAACAGTATCTGAGTGTCACACAGTGACCATGTTATCCAAGTTTTTCAGTCTGAGATTTCATTTCATGTTTGTAATACTGGCTCCATGAATGGCTCTTGGAGAAAATCATGTTACATATACAAACATATCAGAAACAAATGCAGTCCAGCAGGAAACCATTTTCCAGGTGGAAAAGTAAGCACCTAGAGTACCCACAATAATTTTAATATTCACCTTCATAAATAAATAATATAAAATATTAACTGACAGTCATAGCAGTCCTGCAGCCAGGCTGAAATCTGATTTCAAACTAAGCACTATGGAAAAGCGAGCAGCACTGCTGGCATGTCCACAACACAGGTTGGAAGGAACACCATAACCACTGACTGACACTTGACTCCTTCCCAATAACCTTCATGAATTGCACAAAAACAACATCTTGCTGCACCCACTCTCCTTCCACTCCCACTCCATGGAGAAGAGCATTGCATCCTCCCATGTGGACTCAAGTTTGAT
Source organism: Pseudopodoces humilis (assembly GCF_049639895.1). NCBI lineage: Eukaryota > Metazoa > Chordata > Aves > Passeriformes > Paridae > Pseudopodoces > Pseudopodoces humilis. The sequence continues at coordinate 6,194,057 of NC_142205.1, read as the reverse complement.
CCTGGCAGCCACACTGATGAGAGCAAAAAACCACAAAGAATTCTCCTCTCCTGGGCCAGGCCCTGAGCTGTGCCTACGTGTCTGGAGCCAGAGAGTTTCCTGCCTGGCTTTCACAATGCCAGCTCCTCTTTTGTTGTGCAGCACGTCCGACACAAGGAGCTGCGGATCTGCTTTCATTCCCAAAGAAAGATCACCCACGGAGCGGGACCTCCGGGTGCCTGGGGGGCAATCTCCCTCTTTCACTTGCTGGCGTTTATGAGGGCTATCTTCCAGTTTGCACAGCAAACACATCCCAATCCAAAGATCATTCAAGTCAACAGAAAGGCTCCTCTTGACTCTTGCTGCCCTGGAGAGCAAGGAACTGCAGGGCCAAAAATAGGGTCACACAGATGACACGGCTCTCACCCCAGCCCCATCCTCATCCCCCACCTGCTCCTCCAGGTCACAGCTTTGTAGCCACAGGAAGATGTTTACATCATGGTCCTATTGGCACAGGTCAGAGTTCAAGGAAGCCCAGTAAATCATGAGTCTAAATAGGGTAGGGCTGGGGCCAGGTGGAGGAGAGAGGGGAAGTAATGAGAGCAGACCCATGTCTTTGAAGAGGAACAAATGTGAATGTTTACAGTCCCTCTGGTGCATTCTCCCTGTGCTGAAAACATGTTCAGACGCTGGTTGGTTAATCTGCCTTCTGAGAAGTTGTGCTGAATGGCAAGGAGTTTATTCATGCCATCAACAAGATCTCTGCCTATGCTACTCTTTAAAAATTCCTAGTGGTGTGGAAGGGAGCCAGTGCATTAGTCCTGTATCTTCATATGCACTGTATCAAAGCGTGTATCAACCATGCACTGTGTATTCCAACAAGGTTGGTGAAATCAAACTTAGTCTTGGCATACTGGATTCTTCTTAAAAAGCAGAAAGGAAAGAAAGCAAACAAGACAGGGCTTGTTTCTGCACTAAACCACAGTAAATAGCTTGACAAGGTTTCACAAATCTTCTTCATTTATCGTTAATCTGAAGGCATCTTCTTTTTCCCCAGCAGAGGATGTCAGATCCAGCTCCATTTCTGGAGCTACAACATTTCTGGGTTTCCTATGCAGCCCAGAGGATATCAGATATTCCCACTGTCTGTAATTACTGCACAGTGAATTAGCACTTCACCCTGTCACTGATTTCCTCTGCCTCATTAAGACTTCAGGAGTGTCTGATGAGAGCATTTAATTAAAGTGAGTACAAACTGATAACATGGCCTTGTGATTCTTTTGTCCATCTGTTTGTTGATCAGTAATTAGCAAACTCAAGGGGACAGTTAAGGACAAAATGAGTGGAGGGACAGTAAATAGAGAGAGTCAAAGTCCAGGTGTGGGACATTGACCCAGCAAAATCAATTTTCACGCCGAGAACCACATAGAAAGGGTGGATGCAATATTAGAAAAGCTTGACCTTTCTTCCTTTTAAAAACATGTTGTCCATGTTTGAAAGACACCTGAAAAGCATTTGTGAGACAGAACAGTGATGTACACAGGCTTCTAAAAGGAGGTGTGATCTCACTGTTAGGCTCCATCCACCTAGCAAACATAATCCAACCTGTCTTCAGCACAGCCTCTTTACTGTTGCCTCATCTACACCAGAAACATTATACTTGCACAGCTTTATTGCCAGACCCTTCCTTGCTCAAACAGGCACAGAAAATTATCATATGGACCAAATCCTGCTATTGTTAGTAAAATTGATTTATTCCAGCTGAGCAGCTTGTCTAAGGTTTCATTTGCCCTCCAAGAAAGTCCCAGCAGATATTCACACAAAGAAAATGATGCCCAGGTAACAGCAACCCTCACTTGGCTCTCTGGCCATAGCCTTGGCTGATATCATTGTTATTAGAAGGCTGTTTCAGCAAAGAAATCATGTGGGCAGTCAGCCTCACACTCCTGCAGCTTTCAGGGAAATCTCCTACTTGTCTTCAGCCTTTTTAAACCACAAACACTGCTCCTGATCAAGTTTCTTTATACACTGTAAAGGCAGCTACTGTATTTTGCAGCAGACAGTGGTGGCCTGACTTTGCTGTTCTACAGTCAGACAAATTCTTGCCCACAGAAGCCGAAAGGTTCCTCTCTTGAGGCAACCACAGAGAAGTCTGTGGTAACAGACAGGTCCTTCCTACATAACCTGTACATTTAGATGTTGTAGCTGAAGGTCAAGAGAGATCACAGGCACACCTGCACCACCACCTACCACATGGCACGACACATTGCCTAGATTCTTCACTGGAAATGCAAAAATCTTAGTTAACACAGTTTCAGATTTCCAGACAACCACAGCAAGCACAACCAGGAATGCCCAATCACTCACTCCAGACCTTGGTGAAGAAGAGGGTCAATTGCCTGAGGTAAGTCCCAGTGTTTATGCCTGACTGCAAACACACAGAGAAAGCATCTTGAGAGATCCCTGAGAAAAGTCCTAAAGAAAAAAATTTCTGGCTCCAGCTCTGGCAATGGGAAGATCTTGCTGTGTGAGAGATACGCAGAAGGCAGATATTGAAATAATTGCAATGTCTCAGAAATAGGACAAGAGGCCTCCATTTCTTTGGCAGGGTCTACTGGATTTGGCTAGAAAATAGGATAATATGAATTATTCCATGAAAGTTAATGGTTTTCCTTATGACATCCTGAATTTTTTGGGGTTGCCTGTCAATTTTAACCATGTAGGACCACAGTCATTCCAATGACTGCTGGTTTTGTTATTTGTTATTTACTCTGTAGCTATTGCCCAGAGACTCCATTCAGGCCAGGAGCACAAAGCACAAGGTGACATGGTTATGCAAACAAGTCCGATGTCTGGTTTGTGAGATGTTGTTATTATTATCTTGTTGTTAGGTAATTAACCATACGATGCAATGATATCAGTCATTTATCATCATCATATCATATCATCAGGCACCTGTCTGGCCACAAGAGTGATAAGCACAGCCCATGGTTTTGATTTTAGTAAGGGACATGCACAATTCCCTCCTCTGGCTACCCGGAACAAAATACTTCAGTCCTATCTGCATAGGAGAAAAACCTTATGTCAGCAAACATAATTATCAGCACAAAATATGACATAATTTGTCCTTCTGACCAATGATTATTGCTTTAAAAACACATTAAGTGATTTCAGGTGTTTCACAGAAGCCCAAGTGAGTGACATGTTGACATTTTTAACTGTGTTGAAACTGTGTTGGCTCAGGCCTTCTGGAAAGTCAAGGACGAGCTTATCTCCCTACCTGTATAAAGTAAAAGTAACTACCTTTATTTTTTAAAAAATTGTTTGTACCATTTGGTTGTTGAATTCTCTGCTGCTTTCCACTCCATTTATTCTGAGGCTGCTGCAGGTATTTTTCAGGATCCTCAGTAAGAGACAGGTCTGGATGAGCACACGGTGCTGCCTGCTGTGTCGAGGATGAAGCTCACCAGCTGCAGCTGCTCGACTTTCCTAACACCATCCCATGATGCAACGTCTCCTGCTCAGAAATTACTCAAAAATCCCCACTTACAAAACAGGACACAGGAAGAGTGGGTTTTTTTTAGGACACCCAGGACAGCCTGGCACAACCACAGCTCTGTCAAAATATGTGTCCCTCTGTGGGCATAGAAATACTTCTGCATGGTTGAGTGAAACGACCTGACATGTTCCAAATAAGCACCAGCTGCAATATTCTCCGTATTTTTAAAATTACATGTGCCTCCCTCAAGAGCCTGGCAAATTGTCAAGACAGCCCCTAGCCTGGTGCAATTTAAATGTCCTTAATCCAAATGGTATAAAAGGAAACAGTTACAGAAACTCTAAAAATAAAGGATGGTGCTGGGTTGATGGCTTTCTAAATATCTCTTAAAATCCTGGGGATGCTTTCTGTAGACTTTTATTTTCAGGCAAAACTTTAAAAGCCTGAGCTGCCATCACTTTCCAGAGGAACTAGCTGAAAGGCTATATTTAGAAGATCTTGTCAAAAAAGTTTCCTTTAAATCAGGCTGCTTAGTCCTACCTACAAAAATATGTCATTTTTTACTCATTTGCTTTACTCTTAGCTATTTCCATATGTACACATTTTTTAAAGGAGAGAGACGACAGAGCTACCTCCTAAACTTAAATTAAACCATCATAAAAAGCCTGCAGAGAAAATGCCAGCTTTGTGACTAGTGAAAACCAACACAGTATTTTCCTGGCACAGTGCAAATGACTGATCCAGCGGTTGTTATCTTTGAAAAATGCTCAAACTATGAAATTCTTGGTTGGTTGGTTGGCAGTTACCAAAAACTTGTGGGCAGAATCTGGCTTATGTGATTTGAGCACTGCTTAGCATCTGTCATGAGAAAGCCTTAGGCTGAGTTTTCCTCTTTTGCAGAAATGCCATGGAACTGAAAGAAAACCTGAAAGCACAAGGAAGAAGCACGTGAGCAGAACAGCTAAGATGCTATTGCTGAAGTGTTCTTCAAGTGCCTTTAACCATCACAAATTAATATGATCCTGTCTTCTTGGGGGTGATTAGATGACCTCTTTCTGTAAGTCTTTTCCAGCTCTTACATCTATGATTCATCCCTCTTGGGCAAAACATAAAACCAGTATGCTGATCATCCATCATCGTTAAAAATCTCATTGCAGTTTTTCAAAAAAAGCAAAGGCGTTTGTTCTAGCCAAAATTCCAATTTGTGTAATTACTGTACACTGCATACCTAAAAAACTCCCCTTGGTTTGAGTCACAGAAGCATTGCTCTAGAATATGTTCTAATCAGAGGAAACAACCTTCATTCTTCACTTTCTTGAAGACTGTGCAGTCATCTACCTGAAGTGGATCTAAAATCCTCTTTACACACGTTCTGTGTAGTCCTGCTGAGTAAAGCATCATACAAGATACTGTGCAGGAGAAAAATAAGCACTGTATGTGGGGCAAGCCATGGGAGTGTAGAAACAAGGACAGAAAAACATCTTGCACACTTTGATATGACTTCCTTCTGTTGCAAAGCTAAAAACCATGGTGACTATGGGGCACAGACTTCCCAGGAAATCTCACCCTATCCTGGTCCCTCATGGATATCAGCTTTTCTCCACCTCCCCTGAGCAGGGTTTGGTCAGAAATGACATTATCTATGGAAGTATTTCCCTTGCCATTTTTGCCATTTTTCTTATGGAAAAGTGATTATTTTTTTTTATTTTATTTTTTTATTTTTTTTGTCACAGGAATGATATTCTCACAGAAGATTCTGGTTCAAAATCTAGAAAACTTTAGAAAAGAAAATTTAGGGCTTGTTCTCAGAATGACCAGTGCTCTAGTCTTCAAGGGCTTACAGTGGGAGGTGAAGGACCAACTTTTGCTACGAGCCACCCAGAATGGAGAGGTGGTGACCCTCAGCTGCAGTCCTAATGCTGCTGGCAGCTATGGAAAGGAATATTCAGCCACTGCAGCCCACTCTGACAGCAGAATGAAGTCCACTGCTGCTCTCACAGCCAGTGAATTACATGGCACAAACTCAGCCACATCTCCCATATGCTAAACAGGGACATTTACTCTGTTTTCAATATTACAATATTTCCTCTGTGTTGTTGCTAATGAACCAGCACAGGCTGGGGTCCAGTGCTTTGCATTCTGTACAGAGAGTATTTCTGTTTCAGGGAATTCCCAAGGATCAAACTGTTGGAGTCTGGGCACTTATGCCAGGGGAATACCACATTATGCTTCCCTGGGTGCCCAGTCCTGCCAGTCACAGACAGGAGATTGTGCTGGGCACGTCAATGTCCTGATACCCCATTCCTAAGGCCAGCATGTAAGACTCCATCTGAGGACATTAACTCAGTGAGAGTAAGGTGATAATATGGTTACCAGCCATTGTACAGATAATTTCACAGCATAGCATCCTCCAGTAGAGATTCTAACCTCTAACACTCCTCAAAAAACCAAAAATCCATAGGGAACAGAAATTATATTTAATTAATTCATTGTATTAAAGCTATAAAGGTTGTTAAATCCTAAGACCAAATTGCTGCTGTAGAGGGCCAACAAGATTTACATCACCTTCATTGGACTCACACACTCTTAACAGACCCCTCTGGTCTCTAATTTAACAACAAAATATGGAAAACCCCATGCATGTAAAATTAATTTGGACAGAAAAAATCCCACAAAACTAAAATACAAATTATAATGGAAAATAACCATCATAGTCAGGGTTTACTTTAGGCAGCAGAACTTTCTATATTGTAAAAAAATTATAACTTCCCTATTTGGTCCAGGTATGTCTGTGGAGGTCCTGTGTATTCTCCTCTTCACACTGAGACATTCTAGCTTGATTTAATATACTTTACAAGCCCATTTGATTGGAAAATTTCAACACATGCCTTCTATATGAGTTAGAGAAGTTTCCTGAGGCACCACTGTATCTTCTATCTGTGTGCAGGGGCAAACCTGACAGTCATTGTTCTCTATCAGGTATATATGTAGCTAATAGGAGAAAGCCAAATCAAAAGGGGATATTGAATTTTTGACAGTGTGTCTGCCTCAAACTAGCAGAATGAAATTAAAAAGGAAAATATTTGGGTTCCATATGAGAAAATAAAAAACCCAAAACCCTCTCTTGAGAAAAATAATATCTTTTATTAAGTTTTGGAAATGAAGGACAGACTTTTGATTATGGCACCTGGACTTGCAACAGAGGCGCTCAGTTTCTAGTTTCTGTACAAACTTCTTTTGGGACTTCAGGCAAGTTCCCTCACTCAGTGAAATGTGACAAGGCCTGTCACTCATTATTTGTCTGTGCAGTTGACTTACCCTGTAACATCATAGGGGTGAGGTCTATTTCTTGCTACAAGTTAGAAAAATGACCAGCACAAAATGGCTTTGCTTTCTGTTGGCACCTCTGAGCACTCTGACATAAATGAGGAATAATCCCAAGGTATTTAAAGCTGCTTGGGAGAAAAAGAAAAAAATAAAGGCTGACAGGGACAAGACAGTAATTAAAAAAAAACACAAAAAAACCCCCCAAAAAAAAACCCAAAACAATTCTGAGGCAGAAAAAGCTTGGAACAGGCAGTAGATTCCTGGGATCCTTCTATCCTGGCAGATCCCCTTTCCTCAATCCCTCACCAAGGGTCCATGGTATCACCTGCCCCTTTTTCACCCAATGGACCCACCTGTCTGCTGCTGTTTACCATGGGAGAGGTGTGAAACAGCACAAAGAAGATAATTCCATAAGCCCCATTCCCCCATGGTGTAAACTTGGATCCTGAAAAAAACACATGCAAGGTTTTTTCCACACAAACAAAGCAGATTTCAAAACTGGAGAATCAAATTCAACCTTGCTATATTCCCAAGCAAATGGACAACTCAGGCTGGACTGAAGCTCAAGGGACTGCACGAGGCAACTTTTTATCAACACATTTCTGCCCATCACACCACCACACTTCAAATTAAAGGCCTGCAAAAGCCTTCACTGCATAAACCTCTATCAGGTTCCTCATACCAAACTGCAAGTGACAGAGAGTTAAGGGGAGAGGAAGGGAGGAGAGCTAATGCACTAAGGAAATCAAATGCTGTGCACAACTGACACAAGCACTAAATATTTACCTCCATTTAAAAACTTCAGCTATTTTCCTTTTCAGTCCTATCAAATCACCTTCCTAATCGCACACACTTGTTATTTCTCCCCAAGGGCATGAACTCAGCTTGTAAAACATCTACTCGAGGAAAAGCAAAGTGTTGCTGGTGTGACATGAATTGCTGTGGAAATGCTGCTCAGGGTCTGGCCCAAGGGCAAGCTCGTGCCGTGGGCTCAGGGCAATACTGCAGGCACGGGTCTGACTGTCACTCCTCCCTCCCTCTGTGTCTTCTGATTCAGCCCTAACCTCTCAGACCATCAGAACCCACATTTCACTCATTTCCTAAAACACGAGAATTCTAATGAAAACCTCAGTTCAGCTGCTTTTACCTGAGCCTGAGATCTGCCACTTGAAATAAAGGGAATACTTTTTCAATTTCTATTACATTATTTTTGCAAGGAAATTGTTTTAGAGAGGCCAAGCAAATGCTGAACCCTTTTCAAGCTGTGAAGATCCACAGGAACTGAAGAAGTTTTCTCCCATGACTCTTGCATTGTTTTACACAAGGAAGGATGACAGGAGGTCAAAAACAATGCAGGAACAGGAGCCTTTGGCCAACTGTGTGCTGAGGACTAGGAAGTCCCAATACAATTTGCTCTGCATTATACAGAGTAATACAGATTCTTTTCAGTGTCCCAAATCCTGCTCCACCTCCTCAAAAGTGGCACACAGTCTCTAGAGTAAGAAAAAATTGCTTTAAAATATTTCATCCTGTCTGAAGTGTTAAACCAGGTTTCCTTCCACCACTCAAAGCTCACTGAAAAAAATAAGCCCCAACCTCACTGCAAAGATAAAATCCAGAAGAAAGTCTTTGAATTATCGGACATCCAAGACAGAAAGAAGCTTTAAAGAAATAAACTGCTCTGTCTCAAGAATTAGACATAGAAATTAAAAGAAAAATACTTTAAAATAGTCTTGCGTAGTTTAAGTGTGACTCTGCACTAATGATGTTCTTACAAACCTTATTAAAGAACTGCAAAGTACTATTGCTGCAGCATTAATAGCTTCATTGTTGTTGTATAAATGTGTGAAACAATTCCAGATGTAATGCAGATGGAAAGGAAGAGGGTGCCTCACACCCCTTCAGAACTGTATCTTCAGATGGCTCTTTCCAGCTGAAATTTCCCATTCTGTGTCCCAGCAGTGGAGGTCTGCAGTGCCTTACACACTGGAAAAGCTAAAACGAAGCCCACAATGAATAATAGCACTTTTGTTTCAAACATTCCCATGGTTTCTTTAGAGATCTCTCTCTCCCTTCACAGATTCTATATTTTGCTGACTTTTCCTTATATTTAAACATCAGCCAGTGAGGAATTGGCAACAATTGTGGGACAATTGCTTCTTCTCATCTCCTTTTCACTGGGGGAAAAAAAATAAAAAGAGGAGAAAAAGAATTTAAAGAGATAGCCCGTGTGATGAAGCCTAAAGTGCAATCTGCACATTTTGGAAAGCATGAATCACAGTGTCACAGGATGGCCTGGATTGGAGGGGACCTTAAAGAACAACTGTGTCTATCCCCATTCAGCCCTCCCAGCATCCTCTGTGGGCATGGCCAGAGAAAAATCACCCTTCTGCTCTGGAGTGGGTCACCCTGGTTAGATGTCCCTCCTCCCTCTGCAAGTGGTCAGAGGTGATGCTTCACCTCCACAGTGCACACGGGACTCAGATCAGCATGAAGGAAGAAGAAGGGATGAGAACAAATAGACCTGGGAGCCAGAGCAGCAGGAATAGACTCACTGCACAGAAAAGAAGGAAAATCTGGCACAGGGATCTCTGCCACCTTAGACTCTATGGGTAATCACTTGGTCCCTTTCTAATCTTTCACACAAAACTCCCTGGCACAAACTGTCTGTTTTATTCACTTTCCTAACTTATTCTCTTCCATCTTTCCTAATACCAATGAAAGCCCAAGAGTCCCAAGAAACAGCTTTGCCACTGCTTTAACATGAGCACGCTGCTTGCGCACAGGAATGAGAATTTAGCCTGGAGACATAAACCCAAATATACAGCTGTGTATGGTATGCTGAAAACTAACCCAGCACAGAGAGCTGCTTTTATGGGCAGGATTTGTTTTTCCAAATGGGATTTATTTAAAAGAAAATTGAATGGTTATAAAGAGCTCACTCTAACAATAACACAGAAAATGAATCCAGTGTTCACTGCCGGCTTTGCTTCACAGTACAATCCAGACAGAGAAATCTTCTTTAGAGGGTCCTGGCAGCAATGACCTGCCCTGCAGAGCAACCCTTGAGGAAACAGCTGGGTAATAACTGGGACTCTGCTAATGACTGAAATAAAGGCAGGAATTTCACTGGGGAAGGGTGCTGCAGTGACAGTGTGAGGAAGTGACTATGGGAACACCCTGTTTCAATAAACCTTTTTCATATCAATAGCATGGCAAGGCTCTAGGAGACACATAGGACTTTGCTCTCCAGGAAACTGGTGGCACATTCCCCATTTCATCATCTTCATGAAGGCCAGGACTCCTTAAGTCCACAGGTACCTTAGCTTCCCTTGGTGCTCCAGCCAGTATAAAACTTCCTCTGAACAGCTTTATTTCAATTTCCATGGTATTTCAGTAACTTCTGTGGGTCCCACAGAAGTTTTTATCAATAAACCCGATGCTCTGTGTGTCAGTATAAGGTGTCCATAACCTGCCCCACTGAGTTCCTTAAAAAGAAGCACTCGGGACCTTTTAACCATCACTCTCTTCCAACCCTCTTTGCTACCTGCTTTTCCCAGCGCAGGACAATGTGCTGCTGCTTCCTTTGTCCTGCTAGTCTCCTTCAGTATGAATCCAAGCAGGCACTACTCCCAGTCACAGCAGTTTATCTGACTGACTGAAGAACAGAAACAAAAACGGTTCAGAGCTGTGCCAGAGAAGGCTTATACGGGATATCAAGAAGGCTTTCTCTACCAAGAGGGTGATAAAACACTGGAACAGGCTTCCCAGAGAGCCAGACAATGCCCAAACCTGCCAGTGTTCTAAGAGATGCTCTCAACAATATTTTAGCTTTTGGTCAGCCCTGAACTGGTCAGGCACTTGGACTAGATTGTTGGTGTAGGTCCCTTCCAATGAAAACAGCCTATTCTATTCTATTCTATTCTATTCTATTCTATTCTATTCTATTCTATTCTATTCTGTTCTGTTCTGTTCTATTCTATTCTATTCTACTCTACTCTACTCTACTCTACTCTACTCTACTCTACTCTACTCTGTTCTGTTCTGTTCTGTTCTGTTCTATCCTATCCTATCCTATCCTATCCTATCCTATCCTATCCTATCCTATCCTATTCATTAGCCATGACCATTAATATGTCTGATTCTACTTGCTTCAGAATTCAAAATATACTTCAGTGACTAATTGGAGAGACCATCTGATGTCTTTCATCTGGGGCACATCAAAGACCTTTCTTCTCCAGTTAGGCACTGGTCTTCATTCAGTCCTGTCCAGGACAGTGAGCCATGCACTGTTGCACAGATGTTTTCAAGTCACAAAGCAGAGAGGGTGCAGAGACAGCTTTTACAGCTCTTACTGGAAACCTATTAAGGTCATGATATTGAGAAAGAGCACAATACGGCCTTCATATTTTAAGCTTTGGAAATATCAACCCTGGAGCTGAAAGATTATTTATACTGGAAGCTGACTACCAGGCAGCTGCCAGGGCAGAGCTAATCAAGGGACTGACTGGTCTATTAACCCTGACATATTCCCCAGCCCATCGTCTCCCCATGGCCTTCCATGGCTGCTTCACGGATAAACCAAGAAGTTCTGATGAAATACCAGACACAACTGATTTTTTTAACCTGTCCCAACTAATTCCATGCAGGGAAGACACAGCTGGTTACTTAGCTCTTGTAGACAGAAATCTAGAAACGTGGATTAGTCCTGGGAGAGCCTTTCCAGACTCTCCAAGAGCTTAATCAGCTTTTCCACCCCAGAGAAACATCAGCTTTCCACTCCTCCCCACTGATGCTCTAGTTTTAATGCAAATTAGCTCCCAGCATATGCCATCACTGCCCAAGATCTCACTCACATTTCAAGCACATTGGAGCATCCTTTCCTTCTCCTGCACTCCAAGTTCAACACTCAGCAACCACCCTGAACTAGCAGTCTCCATCACCTCTATCTCACATTACCAAAGCTCCATCTTTTCCCCAGCAAACCTTGAGGAAGGATATCCTGATTAAAAGAGCCTGATGCCCCATGCTAACACAAAATTTATCAGATTCCACCCTCCTTTATTTTTATTTATTTATTTTTTTATACTTATTTTATTTGTATTTATTTTCACCTCCATAAGTTGACTGACCTGCTGGCCTTGAGTTGTCTTAGATTGAAGTTAAGATTGGATATTAAAAAAAATTTCTTCACCACAAGGGTGGTCAAGCACTTGAACAGAGTTATTACTTGGATTCAATAATCTTAAAAGTCTTTTCCAGCCTAGACACTTATATGATTCCAGTTTGGAGGAAAAAGAAGTCTGAGGAGCAACTCAACACTCTACAGCTTCCTGAGGAGGGGAAGTGGAGAGGGAAGAGTTGGGCTCTTCTGCCAAGCTGCACCAGGGGAAGTCTAGATTGAACACTGGGAAGCATTTCTTTACCCAGAGGTTGTCCAAACACTGGGACAGGCTTTCCAGAACAGTGGTTGATGCCCTGAGCCCGTCGGTGCTTGAGACATTTGGACAATGCCCTTAGCACCACACATTAACTTGGCCATCCCTGAATTCCTCAGATGACAACTGCAGGTCCCATCCAACTGAAATAACCTGTTCTATTATTTGCTATCCCATTCTGGTACACTTTGCAACGTGAAAATTAAGCAGGGTGTACAAATTATATGACAGAAGCAGATTTCTAAGACTGCTGTAGACAACTTGCAAGTTAATGTTTCTTTTACAATTACATTGGCACATTTGCTGAGAAATCCACTGTTACCCACTGCTAAGGAAAGCCTGTCAAACAGCTACTAGTGTTAAAAAGAGGAATTTCCCTTACTTAACCTTTTGAGGAACAAGAGGTTAACAGAAAAGGTAAATTGTAAATCTTTCCAATTTAGAAAGTGGGACCATTTCAGCAATATTTGCAAGGAAATCTACAGCCAGTGTGTTCCCAGAATTAAAATGGAAAACCTGACACCTTTAACAATTTCCTGCCACTGTATAGCTGTCAGCATTGCATGGATTCCATCAAGCCAAAAGTTAAGTTTCAAGGTTAGGAAACCTTTGCATGCATATGCTTTTGGGTTGTTTTTGTACAGTTTTCTTCCCTCTGCAGCCCCAAGATACCTGGCTGAGGAAAGGCAGCACTGTGGGTTTTTTACGGGTTCTTCCTTTCCCCATAAAACAGGATGCAATAAAGACCTGAGCAGGGGACGTTTGGACCACTCCCATAGCTCAAATAAGTTTCCCTTCATGTCAAGTCACGAGACACAACTTTCACTGGGGCTGTGAAGAAGCAAAGTGTGGCTGCAATTAAATCCAGATGACAAAACACAAACCAGAGCCACTCAATGATGAACACAGTCCCTCTAGGAGTACATGTAAGTCAAATATAAGACCCAGGTAGAAAGTAATAACCAGTGGCACACATGGTAAAATGGTCTGCCTAAATGCAAGAACCAGGATTAAAATCCAGTTTTAAGCTCCTTGCCTCGTGTCCAGTATGCTGTGCCACCCCTGTCTCTGGGGTAATGTGCTGACCATAATTCAGATTATGGAGGACTGAGGTGAAGTTACATCATGCTGGGTTCACACCACTCATGGATGCACACAGCTTTTACCACCTTATCAGCCTAGATAAACTTCTTGTAAAAGTAATTTCTCTATTTCTTGGCATCTTCCTCACATGTAAATCAAAGACAAATCAGCATCACCAAGATCATAATGAGCATTGAGAGTCATCAGTAAGGAAAAAGACCCCAATATTTTACTTCTTTTTCCTGTTTATTACAGAAAAAAAAAAAATAAAGCTGGTTTTCTTCTGAGGTGTTGTAAGGGTGTATTATCAGCTTATTTAATCACTGTGAAGATGTTCACATGCCTGTGTCTCAGCCAGAGATGCTCAGGACACCAGAACACTACAAGTTATTATTTGATCACTTTTAATAACAAAAGCAGTACAACATCATAAACATGACCCAAAAAGCTCTCCAAAGCACATAAATCACTGAGAGGAGAAAAGCAGAGGATTTAAGAGGAAGGGAGCTCACAGGAAAGGAAGAGACTACAAGTACGGAAGATATTTCTATGGTGTTCTTAATTATTTTACCCCCACCGCCCCCTACAATATGCTGCCTTTAAATTTTCTTCTCACAACAGAAAGAGCAGGCATTTGGTTCAGCTGTCCACTCTCAGCCCTGCAAAACCACAGGGCACTCTCTGTATTCCCACCTCCACCGTGCCGGGGAATGACATCAGCCCTGCTCCAGGGAGCTGGAGGGCCAACAAAAATAACTGTTACTGAGCAAGAGCGCTGTTGCAAGGAATATTTTTGGAACTGTACTCCACATTCCTCCGAGTCCCCTGCTTCCTAGTCCAAACATATCATGGCCTAAAAATTCCTCACATTTTCTGTGCAGTGTTTCCTTTGGGCTCGCACAATGGGGCAGTTCTTCTGCTCAGCAGCAATAGTGTTCTGGAAAGGGAAGGGAAAAAATAAAAAAAGGCTGGAGCACTAAATAACCCTAATGGCAACCACAAGGGCCACAGTGTTATTTTTAGGTCAGAAAAATGATGCAGAAGGAAACAGAGCCACCTTAGAGGTACCTTCCACCGGCCTTTACTGAACAAAAGGCCAAAGAATTTGGTTATTTCTTCCATGTGGTGGTAAGGGGACTCACCTATGTTTGTGGTGAAGACACAGCTATTTAGTGGGGTTTTGAATGGAAGAAGGAGGCCAGGAGGATGTGGCATCTCCCTCTAACAGCACCTCTGGGACTGTGCAGAGGTAACATAGACCCAAAGCCTCCTCAGGTCAATGCTCAGCCTCCTCATCACTTCAAGAGGCACAAACCAACAGAGGCAAGTTCTAGGTTGTGTCCAGGCTGTGCAGCTGCCATTGTTTGCCCAGAAGAAAAGGCAGGAGGGCCTCCAACATCCCACCCAAGTGACACTGTATGATCCCTTCCACTCCCACGTCTGTCTGTGTACTGCCATAAGGTCATTTTGGAGGCCTCCTACCAGAAAATAAAGGAACTGTTCAGAATGTGAACAACTATAAATATTCCAGCCTAAGCCAAGCATTGGAAAAAAACTCTTATTCCTTCTTCATATGCATTTCTACCAGCTTCTTTTCCCTTTCACTGGAAGAATGCCATTTTCCTTATTATCAAGGTAAAAGTCATGGCTGATCTTGCAGGGAGCAGTTACAAGTACCTTCCAACCCATATTCTTCTCCAACCCTGTCACAAGCAGCACGATTTTCCCAGTCTTCATACCAATTTCTAACTGAACAGAAACAGGCTATTAAATCTAGCCAAGAGTTTCATTTTTTAGCTGCCCAGATAAGAAAAACAAAGCACAGAAAAAAAACTAATAGGAGGCATAAAGAGGCCCCTTATTCTACCAGTGTTCTGCACAAACTTTAGAAACTTCCTCTACCTTTTAGTACCTCTTACTCCATCAGTCCTTGATCAACTTTATCTCTTCAGACTCTAAAGTCTGGGACTTGCTCTCTGCTGTGCCCTAATCTCCCCACGCATTGTTGGGCCTGGAAGCATATGTATTTTTAAAATAATTGTATTTTTAAAGGTATTTGGATTTGCTGCATGTCCACAAACAGGCCAATTCCCATGAAACCGTTTTCAAACACAGGGAAAGTAAAGCAAATTCATTCTTTGGGGTGTTATAACTGAGAGACAAGGAATAGGCTGGGGAAATCAGTATTTAGGTGGAACTAATTAGCAACAACTAAAAGCTAAATGACAATGTAACCCACAGCCCCCTTGTGGGATAGTCTAAAATGGCTGTGTATGTCTGAAACATTTCAAGGACTTTTATTATCTGTTTGGTCTACCATTTTCACAGCTCAGATAAATCAGTATTTTCTACCACAGCATGCAGCTTGGTGCCCTGCAGAATAATTCCCCAGCCATAAGTTCCAGAGATACAGAAGCACACAAAATATGATCTCTTTTACTAGGCTAATAAAAATCAGAAAGTGTACTGTATAAATTTTATAGACCTCAAAGGTCTATCTTCTATAGGAAGAAACTGGGACTCTGAGCTACTGTCGGGCACCATAACACAGAGAAAAATATTTTATCGGCTGCTTTCAAAACCCACCAGACAGAAGTCACCAGCAAAGCAAAATAACACAACCATAAACTCACCTGGATCTTTCCTCTCTGAGGAGCTCTTTCGCATTTCTGTTTCCACTTTCAGATTAACGCTTGCAGAGCCACAAGGGAAAAAGGGCCAACCAGCAAGGAAAATACTTCTGCCTCTTCGAGCCTACCCTGAGCAGGCAACTCTATACGAGGAGAATGCAAAGCGCCAGGGCTCTGCACCGCCGTGCTGAGCCCGCTCTGCGTCCTCAGAGGGGTCACGGCTCCCTCCAGCCCAGCCGCTGCGGCCGCTCGGAGGACAGAAGGCGCCTGCTCCCTGCAGAAGGTCCTGCTGGTTCAGTAGGGTGATTCAGGGAACCTACTTGTGATCCCTTCCTGAAATGCACAGGCCCTTGAGGTGTAACAGCGACAGTGAGAGCGCTGGGGTATGTCAAGCACAGCCCTCGTGGCTGTGCTGCTCCTTGCTGAACCGGATACGAGAGATGGGAAACCCAAATGTCTCCTGAAAACTCATTGCCCAGCCAAGATGATCTCCACATGGGTACAACTTCTCCACAAAGTGAGGGGAGCAGAGTGTGAAAACACAGGAGGGAAGAAAATAGAAAGATTCTTGCCATTTTTTTCCCCAGGGAAACCATGGTGCTGAGCTAATGCTTCTGTAAAGCTGAATGAATGGGCAAAAGGTGGGAAGAAGAATCCCTTGACTGTCAGATTAGTAAAAGTGGGAAGATGCTGAATGCTGGAGATCTGTTGCAAAGGAAGACAAGTGTTGTGACTGGCTTCCATTTATATAATTTGCAACTAATCTGGGAGTTGGTCCCAAATTCATTAGCTGATTTTCAGTGCTTCTGACAAAGGAACAGACAAAATCCTTCCCTGGATCTGTGGAGTGGAGGGAAACTTCTGTAACCTTGACAGGTTTGGGGGAGACAAAGAGAGAAGAAAATATTGAGATGAAGTTCCTCAAGTGAGATTAACCTAAGCAATCTGAAGTATTCTGCACAGGAGAGGCAGAGTCACAGAGCTGTCTTAGCCTAGGTTAGTGAGATGAGGAATCCATTCCCACAGTCCAGTGGAAAAAAACAGTGGGTGTCTTCAGCCCAGCTTTAGTTCTAGTTTCAGTGCTAAAAGACAAATCAAATTGATCTGGCTCGTGACTTTGACATTTGCTCAGCATCAGCTCTATCTGATAGGATGACACTGCTTAAGCTGTGGTAGCCAGAGGAAATCCAATGCTAAGGAAATGGACATTCATTTAATGTTTATCTAGGATCAGCTGCACCAATGAATTCCAGATGTTGGCTTTAATTGTCGCATTCTGGTATGTTTAAGCAGCAGGAGCTCGTAAGGCCGATTTGTAAATCAATCTGGCAGACTCGTACTGAATCCCATCTCTGCCAGCTTTTCTAAGTCAGGGGATGCTCTTAAAATGTTAAGTACTTAACGTGTCTGCAATGCAAAAAGAAGGAAAGTTGTTCTTTTAAAAAAATCCCTCCCCTAATGTTTTTCTTCTTTTGCTCCTTCTGTCCTTCATTTCCTTCCTGTAAAACTGCGAGACTTGCCATTCCCTTCAAATGAGTCCAGTGAATTTCCAGATGAGTCCTAAAGCTAAGGAAGGTGGGTATCAGGATGCATTCCTGCAACACAGGTGGGGCACCCTGCTCATCATTCATGTACATTCCTGCTGAGTAACTCCACCGACTTCCCACCACAGCAATGGCAACTGCATGCATGGACTACATCCAACAGCAGCGTTCCTGATATGTGAGCCTCCAGTTTTCATAAACCAGAAAAAAATAAATTTGATTACTGCAACCTTGGGACTGTCTCAGTTCTCAGCTTCCGTACTCCTGCTAGCTTTTATTTAACTGCTACAGCTGACAGCCAGAGGTGGCACAGAAATGGCTTTCCTATTCTGAATCCCAAAGCATCACATGAGCTCCAAGTCAGACACCAGCAATCCTTGCAATGGTTTTGCTCTCAGCATGACTTCACACATCAGCTGAATGTGCTGGACTATTGTTAGAGGATTGCTTATTGCCACAGCCAACTTATCAGGCAGGCCTTGCTTACAGGAGACAAAACTATTCTAAAAAACAGCTTTTAAGTACCATGTCCCTGCTGACTAGGGCAGTCACTATAGCCCATTAAAATTGCTTCAGAAACCCGTTTTCTCAATTTCCTTTCAAAACACCTGCTTCTGAGAAAGCACCTCGGTATTCAACACATGTGAACCCTACTTACATTTTCCCAGGAATGTGTGCTTAGTACACACATTTTTCAAGAAGTGTCACTGGATGGTTAGGTAAGGTTTCAAAAGCTTTCAGCAGTGGCAATATCCATCCCATGGAAGTTCATGGGAATTCTTCAAAAGGGGTTGACTCAGCCTCGGCTGACTGCTTTTGAAAACCTCCCCTTTATCTTCTATCTTTGATGGTCCCAGAGATAAAATGCTGAAAGTTCAGTTTACCATCCTCCTTTAACACTACAGGCCTCTAAGTGGGGTCCACTTCTCCCCTCAACAAGAACATGAAAAGCATTTCACTCATGGCCTGAGTCATCCTGTATTTGAAGAGAGGCTTGAGAAAATCACTGGCTGAAAAATCCACCTACTACTCAGAGCAGAGACCCAAGTATCAGCAAAGAGCTGGCCCTATCACCTCCCTTTAGCCATGGTTTAGCATTTGAGGATGGAGAAAAAATCCCACTGCATTACAATGGCAAATCCCCCAAACCAGGCAGGGTGAACAGTCTTGAAAATACCTTCCAAATCCATGGGGCCATAAACAAGCGAGGCCCAAAAGCAACGCCATCCCCAAAAGTTAAATCATTATCACTGCGCATCCTGCAGAGTGCTGGGGTGGCACCAGGTGTCATGTCACATCTGTAATGTAAAAAAGCAAGTCAGAACTCCATATGGGAATAAACAAACTGGTTATTTCTCCACAGGAAACAGGCTCCCTGTACCAAGTTCATAAAAGCTGGTACAGAGCTCCAGGGAGATAGTTGTCAATAAGAAAAGCAGTAAAATACTCTAAAAAAAGATTACAGCAGAACTAACAGGAATGACATGCGGGAAATTTGTTGACTTTTATCCCTCATGTCTGCAACTATTTTTGTGGTCCGTAGAATATGAGAAAAAATGAATAGGTTTGGCCCAAAACACAGAAGAGTGCTTTGTCCAAATACGAGGTGGGAAGGATCAAGTGAAACTTTTTTAAGAGTTTCCCCTTCAGGAGATGCCAAGGATATGACATGGCTTTGGAGGAACAGAGGTGGTGTCACAGGATCTGCAGTATTCCCTCCCTTGCTGAAGATGCTGAAGAGTGGCAAAAAATGTCACTTGTGAGCAGTGCAGTGTGCAGCCCATCCTCCTGATAAGTGTGGAGCTTTGAACACAGGCAGGGCCAAAAATTCTGAAGTTAACACAGGTCAAACAAATGAATAGCAATAACCCCATACAAGGCATGACTTGTGTATTTAAGATTTCACAGGCTAACTCATAGTTGAGCATGTCCATGATGCAGCTTTTGCCTAGAATGAGGGTAAAATGTATCCAAATCACTCCTTGGGAAAGGATATGAGATACACATGAGCGCTGGCAGTACTGAGGATGTTCATGGCCAAATTCCTCTCTCATGCAATTCCACCCATCTACCCCTGGAAGATGTTGTTCTTTTGTCTGTTTATCATGGCAAGGTCTCCAGGGGCCACCACAAAATTCTCCATAATTATCCAAGGACAGAGCACCCAGAAAACAACCTCATCTTTTCTGAAGGTCACACAGGCATGCTTTTACAATTATCTTGGTCAGAGTTTCTCAGACACCTCCCTGGAGGCTCTAAAACACCATCCCAGAGGAAAGGGGTGATGGAG
The DNA here is from genome assembly GCF_049639895.1 of Pseudopodoces humilis. NCBI lineage: Eukaryota > Metazoa > Chordata > Aves > Passeriformes > Paridae > Pseudopodoces > Pseudopodoces humilis. The sequence continues at coordinate 6,174,267 of NC_142205.1, read as the reverse complement.
TCCCTACAGATGAAGCCAGTGTGAGCAGGACACAGTTCCCATGTCCAGAGCATGCTGAGCACCTTGCTTGCATTTTAAGCCAGACACAGACCAGCTTCTCAAAATTCACCATCAATATTTTCACTTCCCAGAAGAGAAGGCTGCTCCATCTTCCAAACCTCATTGAAGGAAAGGGATTAACAAAACCACACTCAAACCAAAGCAGCTCACAAGAGACCTTGGCTGATACAACCCTCTTGATGCTGTTGCCACAACCTTCTCCTGGGTTGGAGTTTCTCCTGCCAAAACCCATGCCAGGGCTACCAGGAGGAGCTGCAGTGGGCTTGCAGTTGTCAGGAGACGCTGCAAACAGAGCACAAACACTGGGCTGTGCTGGGGATTGGGGAGGTGTCGTCCTTCTCCTCCACGAGATTCCTGGGATTGTTCAGCAGGGAATCCCAGCCTGCATCTGAAGTGGATCCAACCCCCGCAGTTCCCTGCCAGTGACCAAGGACTGTCCCCAGTTCTCCTCTCTCCTGCCAGCTGCACATTCAGCAAAGGTGAGGTGAAGATCCTTGCCTACTTCAGTGCAAAGGTCACCATAATTTGTTGCAGTTTGAAAAAAAAAAACAACACAAAACCAACATGCCAGGTCACACAGCTTCTCTTTAAGAAGAGAAACATCCAATATTGGACTGAAGAAAACTCAATGAAGAATTTGGTGGCAATGCTTTTTCCAAATCAAAATAGTTTCACAATGGAGGATTCAATGCCAAATATTTCAAAGCCTTTTGTTGACAATCAAGCAGAAAAACTGACTCAACTCAATAGTTCAAACGACTTGACTACGTTTTTCAGAGAAACAATGAACTGGAAGAAAAAAAAGCAATGAAATTCCTATGTATAATCTCAATTGTGTGATAAACAGACTTAGTGGCTTGGCTGGCATGAAGAGATCAGAAAACCCTCCATATTTTGCATTTTTTGCTCTACATCCTAACAACCTTCAGTGTGTCTGTAAGAACTTCATATACGCACACAGGAACAAACATATCTGAAGCAAGATCAAAGAAAAGAAGAAAAACAACAACTGCCTTTCTTGCACTGGATCATTGCAATGGAAAATAAAATAATTTGTTTCCCTTTAATTTACATGAAATATTTTCTGTACAGGCCTGTTAATAATTTAGCTTAATATTAAACAACAGCATTGTTTTCACTGTTTGTCTCCCTGTTGTTCTGCCACTTGCAGTAATTTAAAACAACCCAGAAAAATCACAGACAGATGCTTTGTGCAGAGGACAGATGTGCTGACCCACACAGCACTTTAACAGCTACGCCTGCAAAGTGTGTTTATGTTCTTTGCTTCTTGCTGCATTTTAAAAGAAAGACTTCTTTAAAACATTGACTCCAGAGCTGCAAAATACATCACGGGAGTAGAAAGTGAAGGGGTAAATTCTGTGTTATCTGATTCCTTAGTTTACCGCTTATTTCTCCCCTCTTTTCCTTGGCTGCGGTGCAAGGAGCAGGTTCCATCCCGCCAGTGCAACCAGAATAAAACTGACATTTTATGAGTGGAAACAGTCCAAGGATGGTGGCTTATGCTCTTAACATCCCGACATCTCAACCTCTGAAAGCAGCAGTGGCGCTGCTTCCAGTGGCTGCAGAGCACCTTAAAAAGCAGCACAAGCTGACAATGAAAATAAACCACGGTTGCAGCACTGCTGGAGTCTGGCAGCCCTTAACAAATACAGCAGCGTCTGGGTGTTAAAATACATAAATCTGTCATCATTACCAGGCTAAGGGGTCGTCATCCTAGTCTCAAAATAAAAGAACTGTGCATAATCAGTAGGGCAGGGAGTTCAGAACAAAGTACGCCTTTTACAAACTCTCAACTGCTGATAGATGGATGTTTGCAAGGGACTTAATGTCTTTAACAGGGTACGTTTAAGAAGGAGTGTAGGTTTCAGAACTCCTGGGATTAGTACTTTTTTTCTCCTCTTCTTTTCCAATTTTATTGCCAAGAAGTGTATAATGTAAATACTCAGGTCTTCTGACTATGAAACCCACATTATTATAAAGAAGGAAGAATCAAAGCCTTCTAGCACAATGATATTATTCATGAAGGAAAACACAGAACATGTTCCTCCTCTCATCGAACAAAAATAAATTGGATTTTAAAAGAGGTCTATACACTAATTTTCAGTAGTTTTGTTGATTTTTATTTTCCTCTTTTCATCTCTTTCTTAATGTGGATGCCAAAGACAGCACAGGAAAGGCAGAGAACCAGACCCTACAGGAATGTAAAAACACAGCTCCTCAGCAACCATACATTTTAACAGGCTACATACCTACATGCATGGATCAAGAGGCAGCATGTGAGCAATTGGTGCTGTGTACGTGCACTTACACATAAAAAAAGCAGTCTCCAAAAACAACATTCAAGCTACACATTATAAACTGATCCAACTTGGCACTGGTAATTCTATAATAAATATTCTACACTGTGCTTTAATTTACAAGTGTGCCTTTTGGGTACTGCTCAGTTAACTGATACCAAAGGGAAAATTTGGCTAAAACCCCATTTTTTGTGGTATTTACTGGGAATACTGAGGACAACAGAGCTGTGTGGTGGCACAAGGGAATGGGGCATGGTGCTCTGGCACAGATGCTCTGGAGTCACTGTGCCCATGAAGCTCAACACAGCTTCAGTGTTCCTCTGAGTCCAGTGAGGCCATGCTAAATCCTTCACTCCCAGCCTTCAGCAAGCAGCAGAGGGAGGAGAACAACTTCCAAGGAAAAACTGTGAGGAGTAGGAGAGGACAGCAGTAGCTGAAGGAAAGTTGACAGAAAGACCCTGCTACTTGGAGAAGATAAGTCATCTTGGATGCTTGGCTAGGTGGTAGATATCTCAAAGCTGCTGATGCCCAGGCCTGCAATTAGCTTGATGGCTTCTCATTACTTGGGGTGCTAGTAATTAAAAGACTCCTAACTACTATTCTGCAGTCACAGCAAACCTTGCCTGGGAATCCAGACCACCTTTGGAAAGCCTGCCTTCCACACATACTGATCACCTGCTTGGAGCAGGGACTGCCTTGGCTTCATCCACAAACTATTTCTCAGCATTGTGGATATGCAGATGTGGACAAATCTCTGCCTGAGCACAACAGGATTGCACTGTCAACAGAGAAATCCTGCCCACTGCCCATATGGAGGATTGCACCATGACAGCTCTGATTAATACAGTCAGGGGCAAGAGATGTTTTTAGCCTCAGACAAACTGACGAGAAAAACCCAACATGAACACCACAAACTCGCTGGGATCAGAGCCTCTTTCTATTAATATCGTTTAACAGAAGGAAGCCATAAATTGCTCAGATCAAACACGGTTTTAATGTCAGCCTGCCTGGTATTGTGTGTTGCTTTCATTCCCAAACAATATTCATGCAGCAAGCAGAGCTGCAGCTTGCTATTTGCACGGATGTAGCAGCCACTACACACTCCAAAGCATCTGCAAAGGATTGTGGGCTAAATGCATCCATATGTCCTGCATGCCTGGGATTTACACGGGCTGCAGCTCTGGTTTGCCACAGTCTGCCACAGGATGGAGTATGGGGGGAAATTATATATCCATACATATATGTATGAAGTTCATGCTTACACCCATGGAAAAAAAAATCTTTTCATTTCCTTTAAATTGTGAACAGGTGTTGTCACCTTCTTAACTTGGCTTCTATGTTACAGCTTCACGAAGGGGAAAAAGAGATCTACCCGAAACAGCGAGGCTTTTGTCAGCCAGAACATGATGCATTGATAAGCATACTATAAAGTTTGTTATAAAATCAAATGAAACTAATAAAACCAAACAAAGATCTTGTAAAAACTGTGGACATTATACAGCATTAGCACTGAGCTACATTATGGATCTGGACGTGGAAGAAACAAAACTGCTGCCCAGTTGTGGTATTTTCCAGCCTCTTACACCCGTTCACCAGGACCATCAGTCAAACCACTCAGTGTTACATTTTTGATCAGTCATTTTTAGGATAGTTACAGCCAATACTGGCACTCACATCATCACCTCTTTATGGAGGAAGCTTTTCAAGAACAAATTGTTATGAGCTATTGTGACATCAGTCTAGTGCAGCACTCATCAAAATGATGAAAACTAGTGAAATTGTTTCCCTGTAGCAATCCAACAATAGTCACACCTTTCATTTTGGCATATTTCTTTATCCTCCTCTCCTCTCCCAGAACAGCAGACATTTTACAGGACTCAACATGCTGTATATATTGGACAGGGAATTCATTGGACTCTGAATAGGATCTCTCAAATGAGGAGGAAGTGAGGAATCCCTGAAATTCAGGGAGTAGGAACACTGTTTTTAGATTTCTTTTCACATGCTTGTGCTGTCCCTGAGCACCACCAAGCTTGGTCAAGGGTGTGTGTCTTTATGCTAATAAACACTGAGAAGGAAGAGCCCTTGCTTGGGTGAGGGCATCATTAGTCAACAATGAGTCATTTCCAGTGGAAAAGGAGCTTCACTTCCAAGGGAACAGCTTTTAGCTATGAGTTTGCAGCAAAACATGAAAATACTGACTCCTCTACTCACTGGCATCCCTTTATGCTCATTTCCAGTCTCTTCCCACAGGCTGGCATGCAGGACTCCCTCACCTGGCAACACCAGGAAGGCAGCTCTTGTTAAGAAGCAAACCCCTACCTACACCTCCATGGAGGGTGACACGGTGGGTGACACCACATGTTGACAAGAAGTCCTTGTGCAATGATTCCAATAGCTGGGTCTTGGGAAGGATCCCCTTTTCTGCCCAGCTCTCAAAGGCCCAAACCAATCTGATCTTTAATTAGCAACACAACCATTACTAAGCATTGGTGGCTATGGCCAGATCCTCATCTGGTGTTAATCACCCTGCGTGTGCACAGGAGGCCACCAACGTAGATCCAGCTGCTGGATTGGGGCCTTAACAAACTAAACATGAACTTTGTTACTGTTTATTGTCACAAGGAACTCTTCATTTCCATATAATGACTGACTAATCATCATTAGCCATGATTATGTGCTCTGTGATTGTGTTAATGGTCCCACACTGGATGGACTGCCCCTTGCACTTCATGTTGAAGTAAATGCACTAAAGACACTTTGCTAACTCCATACCATGATCAGCACAGGCTACACCCCCTTGTTCTCAAATGCAGCAACTGCAGATTTTCTCCCTTTATTTTTGAAGTGTTGACTGATTTAAATTTTTGCTTAGCATTAGCAGACCCTTGGTGCACACATTGCTGACTCAATGTTGATTCACATCTTCTTGCTGAGCACATCTCTCTCTGCTCCCCAGAGCTTCTTAACAGGCCAAAATCCAAACACAAATGAATTTGTCATGCTTTTCCAAGATGGCTGGTGGCACCTGACTGGGCTAGAAATGTTTTCTCAGCTTTTGCACTGTAAATGAGTTCTGAGACACAGATTGATGACTTCATTGCAGAAGTGTAATGCAAACCATGTTTTACTGTACTTGATTTTTTTTTTCACACAGTATTTTCTACTACTACAAGCAGAAAAAAGAATATAAGAATAAATATCCATTCAGACAAGGCCATGAATTTTTTCAAGATACTTACACTGACTGTTTAAACAAAAAATGGTTATTTTAATGCAAATTTTTCACACATGCCTGTTATCAAAGAGCTGTCTTTGGACAAGCTGTAAAAAAGCATAAAATAGCAGCTGGCTCAGCAGGAAAACACTACTTTAAAGATAAATCATCTGATGTCAGGGCAGATTCTTGAAGCAATCAATTGTAATAGACAGACAGCAGACATTTAACAGCAAATTTGATTTGTCTGAAAGTGAGATGTAGCTCAAATTCTGAACAGCCCATCAGCGGTTTAAGACAACAAGCTGCACTCTGCCTTCTGTTCTCTGCATCAAGACTTTATTACTCCACAGCCCAAATGGGGCCAAGTGGCTGGGTGCCTCAGAGGGCCAGGCACCAGAGGGGGATATGAATTGGATAGATGATGGATTCTTCACCAAAATATTCCTAGAAAAAAAAATAAATTAAAAAATCCAATGAACAAAATAAACAACTGCAGCAGTCAGGGACATAAGGCAAGAAAAAGAAATTCAGGAGATGCTGTTTCTTGGACTTAGATGTTGATTATTTTTTGTGCTGAGATGCACCCAAGCAAGATGTGTCCTTGGCAGTTTCCAAACACCAAGTGAAGCAAGAAGGTGACAGCCCCAAACCCTGCTCTTGCTGCTGCCTGTTTTTTTTTTCCTTTGCTACAGAAAGCAGTAAGAAACATGGATGCAAATGTGAAAATAGAGACAGTTTGATCTTTCATCACCTGGTTGAGCAACTGATACAAGAAGTATTTACTGGCAGCACCTGTAGCAATAGCCCCACATGTTGTAATGCTGGCACACCTTGCAGGATTTGGTCCACAACAACTCTGCAAGTGAAAAGTCCTCTGTGTTGTGTATTAGTGAAAGAGGTCATTATGTTACAGCATAAATATTTACCTATAGTCCTTCCTACAGCTCTTCACAAACAATATTCCCTTCAGAGAATGTCCAGACTTCTGGAACTCAGGATAATATTTATTATTGCAGAGAGAGCAGTAATGGAGGTCCTCCAGCACTTCCATGTTAGAATACTTTGTTTTCTCAGTTATTTTTAAGTCAGTAAAAGCTCACCCATTTGGGCTAAGATTTCCCAGGGAGGGCTGCAGTGTGGCTCCATGTGTGCAAACTCAGTTTCTCCAAGCTGGCCACAGCTCGACAGAGGCTTCAGTTACACCACCTGCTATTTTTTTTCTGCAGAACATGCCTCCTTTCAGCACACAAGGTGGACAGTTTTCAAATAAGGAGTAGCTATTCAGCACTTTCTTTCTTCCTCTTTGGACTTCAGTTTCCTTTCAGAGCACACTGGCAAGGAATTTTTTAATTATGCAGTAAAGAAACCACAGGTTTCAACCAACCATCTATAAATTAAATAAAGTTACTTTTCACACCCTTAGAATTAATTCAGCTGAGGAAAAAAAGATAAGATTTCATGGGCATCATTTTAAATATAATTTTTGGGGAAGGTACAGCACATTTGTTTTGATGAGCCACACATAATTCTCCAAAATAAGGAACCATTGTACTTAATAACTGCAATGTAATTAAATACTGATTAAAGTTCCTCTTCCAGCATTTGTAAATCCGTCTGCAGTGTAATTGGCATCCCAAATCTTGTGGTGAGCCACAAAAACTATTAAGGATAACTAAGAGAGGAAATTGTAGTTTTGACTTATATTGGTAATCTGCTTTTACTGGCTTACATTTCATGCAGGGCTGTATTAGAGCAGGATTCCTTGGATCTCTGGGATCCAGGCCCTGCAGTCTGAGAAGATGGGGAAATAAGAAGGGCAGAAACCAATTGCTACCATCTGGGTTGGCAAAGCCTTTGTTGGAGAATGAAGATCAAAACCCTAGAATGAGAGAAGACTCACTTCCAAAAGAGCAGCTAGGAAGATGCAAGATTAGGAGGAAAATACTTTAGTATGTGTTATGAAGGAGGAATAGTCTTTTAGGGAGGGATTTGAGGGGCTTAGACTCAACTCTGAGCCTCAGCTCCTATTTTATGTGGTCTTGGCCTAATCACCTCGTCTCTATCTCAGCTACCATCTGTAAAATCACTGTAATCTGTCTCATCTGCACTCTCAGACCAAGAGGTTCTCCAGCCAGGCAAGCTGTAGTTTTGTCTACCAGACATGCAGAGACACACCTATGTCTGCTCTGTCCATGCACTGAGCTGGCTGGCTGCAAGCAAGATCTGTCCTGAATCCACAAAGGGACATTCAAACAGTCTTACAGCTGAATTATTACATCTCAGAGAGTCCAGCCAGGGAGCTCATCTCTGCCACGTCTGCTGGCCCCCCACCAGTGTTGGAGGATCCACTAAACTTTTTATTCCTTTGTACAATGCCCCAGATTTTTGCTGGTTTTCTATAATATTATGGAATACAGTGGCTAGTAAAAGTCGAGATTAGTAGGAGTTACATAGCACTGAAAGCAGGCAGAGAGGTTGGATACCACTGAATTTAGTCACAGCTCTCTGTAGGACTTGGGTAAACCATCACCTTATTCTGCTGCAGTCTCCATGTAAATAACACAGGGGTGACAGCTCCTCACTTGCCAGTGGTGTGGCAGAGCTCAGTTACAGTTATACAGAATAACTCCAAAACCTTTCAATAAACTACTGAATATTTCCCAGATATTACTGATTAAATTTCCAGAATGCTCTCATGTCAATATAAATTATATTTGTTCAAGTCCTAGTGTTTCATGAATCATTTAATGCTGTTCTAGATCTAATATCTTAACCACCTTGTCCATGTCTGACACCTGTGTGGTTTTACATGTTTGGTGTTAGCAGTAAAGCTGGAATAAGAGGGGTTTTTCTCCTTTGAAGGAGTGGGAAAATAGAGAAGCCATATGGTTCAAAAAAACCTAATCAAGTTTGTGCTTTCCAGAGCACAAACAAAACAGCTCCATCAATTTGATCTTCGTCGTCAAAACTGACATGCAGTTGGTTTTAAAACACTGCCTCCTTCTCAAAAACCAACAAGGGATTGATTTTCTCTCAACCACAAGTATTTTCACCAAGATGAACACCAGCATCTGGTCATTGCATTAAATGTCTGAGTCCTTTGAAAGAGTAAGTCAGTGATACCTTGTGTTTACTTGCAGAGCTTGACAAGAAAGACACAAGGGGAACATTTGTTTTCAGGGGAAACTGCCCCAGTGAAAAGCAATCGGTTTGAAACGCTACATGAACACAACTGTACCACTAGAGACAGGGGACGTATATAATCCATCAAAAATGGTCTGAGCAACAAGAATGCACAAGGGCACACTGTGAGACGAGGAAAGAAGGTGCAAAATTGTATAAGTATTGGGTTTAGCCAGTATTTACAAGGATGCGTGGAAGTGAATGATACCTCAGCCCGTTTGTCTGACACAGGTTTAGGTTAAAGTTACCCTTTTCTTGGCACTTGGGGATCAATATTTGTTTGCACAGGGCTCAATCTCACACCCACAGAGGCCAGTGGGAGCTTACCATTTCCTTCCATAGATAGATACCTGATGAGGCTCTAAATAAATAGTGTTTGAGCCCAGGATTTTTCAGTGCCAAATATAATGAAAGCTATTGTTCTTAACACAATTATATTTGATAATCCAATTTCCTTGAGCAACTGAATTGGAGTTTTTGTCCCTATCTTTCCTGAATTCTAGTCCAACTTTTACCCTGTGCCTCCTGGCTTTTTGCTTTCATTTGCTACCAAGAATAGGCAGAGCCTTCTTTGACTTAGAGATGCCTTGATGCCTCTGCCCTGGAATAATGGGATCTGGCTTGAGCTCTATAGAAGATACAGGATGACAGAGGAGATCAAGGACTTTGGTAACCTCCAAACACTGCAAAAGCACAAGTTGGACTGAAGCAGTCTTCTACATCATTCCTTTCTCCACCGCAAAGAGTCTGGAAAGCACAGACTAAAGGAGTCTGTATGTACACAACTCTGTAAGATTATTTCCACTTCACCCTGTTTGTTCAGCGTAGCACAGAGAAATAGATGAATGTGGTCAAGAAAGAGGTGAACGAGGAAAACCAAATCCTCAAACTACAAAACTGTAAAATGACTTCCGCAGTTCTATTCCACTGATGCTACAGGAGACACCAGAGGGTTTCCCTCACAGAAACATGTCTTTCCAGATAAGATATTCACATTCTGGTCCCTTTCTTACACTGGCTGTGCAGCAAAGTGCATTCTCCAAGAATCACCCTGTTATCGGGTGATAATCCTCCATCAAGCAGCACCAAGTGCCCTGAGTCCACAGCAGTTTCCCCTCCTGCTGCAAACAGGAAAAAGGAGAAATAGAACAAAACCAGGTCAAGAGCCAACCAAGCAGGCAGCTGGAAACTGCCCTAAACTCTGTCCTCACTTCCACCATCACAGAGAAACAGAACTTTGTAGACCAGATGCTCAGGATGCTGATCAGGCAAAAGGTGAGCAAGATATCTGATCTCACCCCCTGCTTTGTAACCCTTCCCTTCACTCCCTCGGCATCCTCTAGCACACTGATTTTTACCCAGCTCTTATTCTTCTCCCAGCCAAGCACCAATGAGCACATTTCTGGGACAGCCTCTGCAGAGGAATCTCCGATTACCCAGAGAAGTGTCTTTGGGAGCCTTTGGGAATGCTCAGCCCAGCAAGTGGCCCCAAAATCTCATTGCTGGGCCAAGCAAGCCTTTTGAAAACAGGCAAAAGCATTGTCAGTGAAACCCATGGTCACTGAGACAGTGTCTGAAGCTTTTTTAATCCTGCCTTCATCAAGAAGATTTCTCAAGATCCGAGCATCTTGCCAGCTCAGAGCTTTGTTTCAACCCAAATATTATTATTCCTGCAGACACCATGCTTTGCAACTGCTCAGCACATGGATCTCCCCGCTGTGCGTTTTCATACGGGTGCTCCAACATTTGTTTTGAGAGGTATCCTGTTCCAATAGCAAACATAAAGATCAGTGTGACCTCTCCTTATCACACAGCTTTTCCTGTGTGGAATTCATTGTGATCTGGACCCCAGTGGCTATTTCATCATTGCTGTTTATGTGTAACCTTTGGCACTCCGCAATCTTATCTGCCTGCAGCCGGCTGCAGCAGAAGATGCGCGGCAGCACAGCCAGCTCTGGCAATCCTCAAACACTGCAAGGGGCCAGCTAAGAGTGGAGTCAGTGAATGATTAGCAAAGCAAATCTGCAATCACTGACAGCTACATGGAAATCAGCTCTCTCTGTCGCCCCAGAGCAGGTTATGGCTTTGCTGCAGCTCTACTCACCGATGACGATGAGGGTGTAGTTCACGTTGGTGCTGCCGAAGCCATTGGTGGCTTTGCAGATGTAGGTCCCTGCATCTTCACTCTCCACCTCTTTGATTTTCAGCCCTTGCTGGAGGATTCGGAACCTCGTCCAGCCGCTGTGGATAGTCCGTCCGTCCTTCATCCACATGGTGAGGGGCGGAGGGTCGCCTTCCACCGGGCACAGGAGCTTGATGGTCCTGCCCAGCCTCACGGACTGGCGGTGAATCACTTTATCAGCGATCCTTGGGGGGCCTAGGAGAGAGCAGAGACAGGAACAGATGTTATGACTTTTGCCAGTGACACAGCACTGATTCAAAGCCGAGTCATCAATCTGGCCATTACACTGACTACTATACAGAATAAAGAGTCGCTTACCAAAAATCACTCACAACCAAGGCTGAAAATGTTGGCAATTACAGAGGGATACAGCAAGACCTGAAGCTGTAGCCTTGTCATCAGCAGCTCACACTAACCCACCAGGGAAGCTTGGTTCTGAGGCTCTATTGCTTTTCCAAAATTTCCAGCATTTTCCTGTCACAAGAAGGAGCCCAACAGACCAACTGTAGAACAGATGTATTTAGTAACAAAACCGTAGTTGTTTTAAAGTTAACACCTATACTGAAGGCAAAATTAGTAACAGGAGTGGTACTTACAACAAAACACTTCCCCACACCCACCAAATGTTTTAATCTTTCATGTTGTATGCACAATAATTCCCTTTAATAGTCACCATAAGGGCTTTATCTGAGACACATAAGCCTCGCACAGAACATTCATTGGGTAGTGCTTCAGTGAAAGATACGGCTTAGCCTGACACATTAACATTGCTTTTAGTCCAAAAGAGGATATTTTTATTAATCTCCTTAGCAACCCTGCCGGTTTGACCCACCTGACAAATATTTGCTCTTTGTAAAAGGTGATAATTTCATACAAAGGAAAGTGTCCCTGGAATGTCAGAGTAAAAACAGCTTGCCACATGATAACAGGATGCACTTGGACAGGCCAACAATCAGGAAAAAAGAAGTGATAAAGACTCCAGCAGTGGGAATGGTCTCATAGCTGAATTCCAACTGAAATTCCTTCCCAAGGCTCTGAAAAGTTGAGTCTTTTTCCTGCATCAGCCTTTTCTGCCTTTTCATTAATTGCACAAGTTGTCTACACAGATTGCAATAGCAGTGCTCTTCCCAGAATAATCTATTAATGGGTGTGATAATAAGTGCCCTGCTCTTGCACAAGGACAAAATGTTTTGCTAAGGATTGCTGATGCTGAGTTGCACCCAAAACCCACAAGATGTTTGTGGGATTTGGAACTGTTCCCTCATATTTTACTCCTGTTCCTAGTGTTTTGAAGGATTGGACCCACAGGGGATAAACTACAGGGCTCGTATTTGCACTTCCTCATGACTAATTCCTATTATTTAAAAGTCTGCCTGATTTTTCCTCAGCATGACTAAGGCAGTACATACAGTACAGCTCCTGAATGACTCCAGAGCTGCAGTTACAGTTACTCATGTTGAATCACACCCATGAATTTTGCAGCTTGGCTGGTGAAAAGAAACACTGCTCAAGCTGAGAACAGAGTGGTAAACTAGCTCGAAACTTATTAGAGGATTTAACTAAGAGGCTGGTTAAATCAATGGGTCTTAGACACACTCAGATTTTGATGAACTTCTAATGACCCGAAGTAAGGACCTTGAGAGCACTTATTCTGAAAAAGTCAGAGATAACAAAGATAACAAAGAAGGCAAAGATAACACCCGCCCCTTCACATCTTCTGCAGTCACCTGTGGGACAGCATCTCAGAGGTGATCATATCCTCCCATACTCCAAGGGAACTGGCAAATACACCATGAGAAATACTGCCTGTCCAGGTGTTTTTAAAAATTCCAAACCACCCTTCTATTCCTCACCTTGTGAGATTTCCAACCATCTCTGTGGATGGAGCGATAACCCCAAGACCTTTTGAATGCTGACACAAATTGCATTGCGGAATATTTTAAAGTGAAAATATAAGTAAAAACTATGAGGGGCTATGTGTGTCGGCTTTGAAAAGGTAGAATTCACAAACACTGAGTGAGAATCCAGCCCTGAATTCAGTTACACTTCCCTACATGATGCCCTCACTCACTGCAAAGGAGCTGAAATGCCCAGACAAGTCCACAGACTTGATGAAATTCTGGGTTGGCCCTTGAAGAGGTTCTTTCTGACCCAGAGCCCTATCAAATCAAGCCAAACTTTAAGAGTAGTTTCACTGCGACCTGCTTGTGAGCCAGGATACCACTTCATGCATATTCAAATGACAAAAACAGATCTATAATTAGTACTGGGGAAAAAATGTTTGGCGCAGGGCAAGCAGGGACAGTGGAGAGAGAGCACCCTCCTCCCAACTTGGAAGGCTGCTGTAGGCTCCTTCAAAATCCCTTTCCTTCCGACATTCAGGTTGACTCCTGATGAATTTTGAGACCTGGAGGAATCAGATAGTTTCCCAGTCACGTCATGTGCTTCTCTGGGGCAGGCTGCACAAGCGGTGCTCCTGATGGCACCAGAGTTGCCTCTGGACCTGTCACATGTTTGGGTCAGTGGTAAGCTTGGTCCTCCCAAATGCCATTTTCCTTTGACTGACCTTTCATTCTGAGGAATTGTTGGATCAGTCCCTGTCACAGGATCTAGCTGCAGACCTTCATGACATTTTGAAAAGGGTGCGTTTCTTAGAGCCATTCTGCCTAAAAACATTAGCGCAGCTCTTCATTAGCTCCTCCAGCAGCTTTCTTAGGAACAGGAATAAAAGTCTTCCCTCACTCTTTTTTCCTGCTGTGAATTTTGCCAGATACAGCATGCACTTCTCAGCAGTGTACAGCTCTAGGCAAAGACGGTAAGGCCTTGTTTCCATTCTTTTAGTGCTGTAAATATTCCCATTTTATTACCTATCACCTTTGCATTAATAACTTTCTGCTCAAACTGTACTCTCTGGAATCAGTGTTTTGATGTAAAAATCAAGCACCATGATAATTATTACAATATCGTAATTTCCTACTGTGTTTACAAAGAACCACAATATAATTCAGCACCTTTACATATGTCAGAGGTTTCAGGTGCCCTGGCAAGCCAATGGTAGCTAGACATCCTGAAGCTGGGCTGTAGCAAGAATAAAATGTTGATATCATCACGGATGTCTGTCTCTCTCATGTACAGGCATTCATTGAATCTTATTTCACTACATATCTGTAGAGCCCCGCCTTGGGACTGCAACAGTGACGGATGAATGCTTTTCCAGTCAAGACACATTTGGCACATCTCACCACTCTGCACCATCAGAGGGTTCAGGGGAGGCAGCAGAGCAGGGTAAGTTTGTTTTGAAAAAAGGCCCTCTCCAATATCCCCTGGGCAATGGGTGCTACTGACACCTCACACACTATCTAGGCAAAAACATCTCCCCCCTCTGAATCCAGATATTAAACCGCTCAGCACCACTCAGGTTCTCTTGGCAATGAATGTCCAGTTCATTATAGCAGTTCCATCTCCTGCTACACGAACAGAGCAAAAAGATGTAGCAGAAGCATGCTGAGTCTGCCGATATCCTGTGTGCAGCACTGTTAGTGACAGGAGCTCCCCACCTTCCAGAACTGGCCCACAATGTGCCAGGGGGTGGCCAGGAGAGCAGAGTGCCCAGTTAGCCCTCCCAAGGCGCTGATTTGGGAGTGTCCCTGGTGTCTGACCCTGCAGGGCTGGGGCACGTCTGTGCTCACAGCTGAGCACGGCGGTGTGGGAGCAGAGCCCAGGACACAGCCCTGCAGGCTGGATACATTTCTACAGCTGCTTAGCGAGGCAAAATCCCAGGAAAGCACCTGCTGCTTCACCTACAGCTGCCAGGGAGGTAAAAACAGGCTGAACCCTGGTTGTAGCCACTGACTTCCCATCCCACACTGCTGCCGGTGTCTGTCCCGTGCTCTAACACAGCATTAAAAGGCAGATGAAATTACTCCTCAAGCAGCCAGTGTCACGATCTCTGCCATTCCTGGACTCCAGCTTTGTGTCGTGTGCGAGCAGAAATTATCTAATTGAGTGCAATACCCTATCCCTGCTCACTGTAGGGCTGCTCTTGCCTGGCTTTTAGGCAAGGCAACACCCCAAGAACATGAGGGATCATACTGAAACCTGAAAACATTTCATTAAACCAGACTGTTAAAACAGTGAGCTCATATATTTACCAATGCAAAATTAATGTTAATATATATAATCTCTCTGTCTAGGGGGAATGAATGCTGTGAACTGCCATGTGCCTGCACTCACGGGCCAGAGCTGCAGACTGGATCCTTTCAAGGTGGAGTAGGAGAGAGCAACTACCCTCTGGCCCTGAGTGTAAATCCTGGAGGAGTCCCTTCACTGTGCTCCCCCCAATTTCCTAGCCATTAGGCAGTGATTCTTGGAAATAGCAGCTTTTTTAAGTGCTGAGAATCTCCAATCTGTGATGTTCCTGGTAAGTAATTGCACAGCAATTACTTCCTGCAGCATTTCTTCATGGGATATGGGAGAAGGGCATGAAAACAAGGCCCTAGGTGGATATTCCATCCAAGATTTTTAGGCTTTTCTGTAGTCAGAAGGGGAGAGGGAACTCTTGCAGTTTTCCACCAGGCAAGGACAGCTCTCTATGGCCATGGGTCACTGCTTTTTAGCCCCATCACAGAGAAGAGGGCGCAGCTGGTTCTGCCTGAACAGAAGGAGTTCTCTCAGAAAGTTAAGCCCCACCTCAACATAAGCCCAGTGAGGGCAGGTTTTCATAAGTCTCCCTTGCCCTCAACTCAATAATTTGAGGGAATAAGTTCTTAATACTCTGGCTGAGGGAGAAGGGTGGGATTTGACATCTGCGGATGTGACTCGGGAAGAAGTGATGAGAATGCAGCTGCCTCCCCCCTGTGCTTCGTTGTTATTCTTTCTCCAAATACAAACTAAATATAACTTTGCCCCATAACATTCAAATCATTTTAGTTACTAGCAGGGATCATGCCTGGAGTTCCAAGGGCCAGGGTGCAATCACGCTTAAAATATAATTTAAACAATCCAGAACCTACATTTTCCACAAAGTTATTTTCTTGCTTGCAGTTTCCCCATCTGCAAATACATATAAACACAACCAGAAAGAAACCAACAAGCCCAGCCAGATGCCAAGTTTTCTGTTCAAGATCATATAAACCCAGTCAAACATTAACAAGGAAATGCTGTGATCACCTCATTTGTTTTAAGTATTTCTGCTCATATACATGCAGACAAGTGTGCAGATTTATTTGCCTCATTTACGAATACAAGCAACTGGAATCCCCATTCTGTTCCATTATATAAAAGACAGACCCTACACCTGTCTTACTGAACAGCTGGACAATTTTCAATTTATATCCACTATCCTACACCACAGAAAAGCCCCACTTGCTGCTCTGCTGCTGACACTGCTTTACTAGCATTCCTGCTCTCCTCCCCAGTGCCTTGGGAAGGGATAGCGCTTGCCATTTCTTGGCAAAAAGAGTTATGTAAAACCCAAGAAAGCCTCTTTGCTTTAGCAAATAGCTATTTCCGGGAAGCAGCAAAAACAATTTCTAGAAGTGTATTTAAGACTCAACAGTGGAATAGCCTGGAGCTTCCTGTCCATATTTCTCACAGTCAAAAACACACACACATGTAATTATATTTTCCTGGGCTGCATTGCAAAGTTCATGCACTCGTTCAACTCATACATGTAGTAAACATGATTTACAGCTCTGTGTGAAAACCCTCTAGATATATGGTGTTTTGATAGTGACTCAAACCCAGCACTATAATTTAGTAACACCTAGCAGTGAAAGCTAAATGATTTCCCACTCCACATTCCTAACTTTCCATGAACCCCTTTTTACTGCTAACCTGGGGAGGAGATACTGCTTCTACAATTGTTTGGACTTAGCCCTGCTATTCCTTCAACTAACCTGCACACTGACATCAAGCTTCACATATGGTGAACGCACCCGCACTGACCCACGTCCTACGAGACCATTTGCCATCATACAGTTCAAAGTGAACTTTATTAACACATTAAACATAATTACAAAGAGGAAATTCCAAGGAAGGTCAACAAGCCCGGACAGTTTCTTGGAATGGAAAGTAATTTATAATATCCACATACTGTATTGTAAAGTTTATAAAGAAGTTAAATAAGTTTTAAGAGCCCCATGGGTTATGTATATTTTATTATTTAATACCAAACACATTCACTTTCCATGTAGATAAGATTTCTTTTGAAGCGCTGTGTTAGCAAATTAGCAAACTAATTTACAATGAAGCGCCCAAAGAACCCATCAACACATGGAATTAGCACGAGGGGCTGGGGTACCACAGACAGTGTATGTCCTAGGAGGAAAATAGAGCTAAGCACAGAAATGTTTCATTGAAACAGTGGGATGAAGGAATCGGACAAAGGTCACCAACCAAACTGGTCATTTGGTGTAAACGCAAATCTCTTACACCAAAACTTGAGCCAACATTTGGCCTTCACCATACTCATCACTGCAACACCTGAGCTTCCAAAGTCTTTACTGTCAGGCCAGTTTCCCATGCTTCAAAATGTACACATGCAGCTGGAAAGGTCTACCTAAAAGCCATGTTTGAAACATGCATCCAGAGTTGCCTGTCTTGGGGTACCTGCTGCTACAAAGCTGGGATGGACAACTCCTGCTTACAACCAGAGTTTAATCTTCTCTACAACAGTTTAACCCTCTCTGCAAGACCAACATGAGGATTATGCACTCACACTCTCTGCACATCATTATTACCATTATTTGTATTGGTATTTGGGCTGTAATGAGGGATCAATGGACAGAGGCCTGGCTCTACTAGGACAAACTCTACCAAGGAGCAAATCCCACAGGGAAGGCTTTACAAAGCAGTGTTGGGAACAGTTTCAATCAACAGGAGTAGGTGTTCCTGAAAGACAGGAACTCTTGGCTCTCTGCACAGTTGGAAGCCATTACATGGAGAGCAGAACTGATAAAAATGCTTTTTGAGAGAGATAAAAGGATGAATGTGTTGCCCATGTATCCCATTAACTAATGGAATAAGCAGTTCAAAGGACTGGTGAATCCAACATCTTTTCATATTTTCAAAACAAAACAGTTTGCATTTCCAAAAGGTGTGTGTTAGCCAAGTAGGGGTCAGCGTGGGGGTAACTGGTCCAAATGCTTTGGTATGTGACATGAGGAGATGAGATTAGATGAGCTAATGGGTCCTTCTTGGCTTGAAAACATAGGCGCCCACAGACAAAAACAATGCTTATCAAAAACAATCACAAGATTAAAGAAAAAAACAACAGCATCTCTGTAGAACAAAGACTCTGAGCAAGGAACACAAAAACACCACAAGTATTTGTTGACCAGTCCTGATGGCTGGTCAGGCTTAGATTTGGAAATCATGGACTGTTTGCTGGAGCAAGCTCCAGACTTGGGATGCATGGCTCAGCCCAACAACCTGATGGAGAAAACAGCTTTGCAGATCCATTTCACAGCAAGTGAAGTGCCAGATTTTCCCTTTCTTCCCTACCTCTGTGGTAGGAGTTGCTTTCCTGATGAAATGCATATTTACTGATAGCACAAAAAGTACCTGCCATATTTTTACATGAGTAATAACTAGCCCCTTGGGCGAAGGCTGCCAGTAAATTTCCTACTTTAGATGTTCCAAAACTAAGAAAAATAGAGTATCTGGGAAAATGTTCCATTTAATTAAGTGCCCTGCATACACATTTCACTGACATTTAATAAAATAGTTATTGTATGTTAACAATTGGCACTTGATTATTGCTTAGATTTATTGCAGTTCAACAACAGTAGATGAGATACATATCTCTTAGGTGGTTTCTAAATCCTTTGAGCACATGTTTTCAATAATCAGTTGGTATTTATTTAACATGAAATTACCATCTTATTAAATTAAACGTGCATGGGTGACGTTCAATTTCAATTGTTGCTGAACGTTTTTTCAGCAGCAAAAACCAGTAACTTTATCCCTCAGGTTTCGAGGTAGCAAACGCAAAGGAGAGTTAGGATTACTTCAAATTACTTTTGAAGAAACTAATTTCATATGCTGGAAAGTTTCTAGTGTGAAAGAAAAGATATTATTTACTGTTTCTCAAGTGCTGCCAGTGGGCTTAGTGTGGGCCAAAGGAGGGGACTAATATTCCTACTCAAATGCTAAAATTATTCAGGTATGCAGCTCAATGGATAACCAGAAAACTTCTTTTAGAGAAAAGTACAACAAAGGTGTGTTGGCACACACACCCACACAATCTACCTCTTCCATTCCCATTCAAGAAGGCAAGCCCATCTTAAAAAATGGCATTCCTAATTTGTTGTTCCTAATTTCTTATTTTTTCAAAAGGAGTGCCCTGAAAACATGGATTCAAGGTTATAAAATTAGAAGATTTTCTTTTTTCTTTTTAGTTAAGCTTCCTATTTCCAGGAAGGACAAACTGCCTAATTCTGGAAGAAACCTAAAAATCCTCTGGCTTGAGAGAGGATCCAGAACCCAACTAAAATTCCACAGCCCCAACCTGCTCTCTCCAAACCTAACCCAAACCTCCACCACAGGTCACGGAGGGACCATTCCTGCAAACACAAGACATTTGTTTGCTTCCCATAATCTCTGGGAAACAATCCAGTCAGGCAGCCCTGAATTACCTTCTGGGGTGGACCTACCCAAATTTTAACATAAATACCATTGTACTATGCCCTTCCAACTGTTTCCCAACAATGCAAATCCTGCTTCATGAGCCCAGTGGATTTTCCAGCCAAATCACCCACATCTTTAAGACTTTCAGTAAAACAAACCAAACACTCTGCAAGACTCAGTTTAATTCATTTTTTCTTGTAATACAACTCCCATTCAAGCCACCAGCAGTAACCACATTCCAAATCCCCAGGCTCCAAAGATAGGTGTTTATTTCTGAGACAACCTGCTCTGATTGCTGTTCCCTTCTTTGTCCCTCCTCCCTGCATGCAGCATTTTGTCACCTATCCACTTGATTTGAACAGCTCCTAGAAAACAGGATGCCCAAGTTCACATATGGTGACACAGGTTCCCCTTGAACTTTGGTAGTCAATGTTTAACCCAGTCTGAGCACTGTGCAGGGTTTAATAAGTAATTAGACGTTTCCCTTATAGACAGGCACTGTGCAACCAGGAAATTGTAAGTGTCATTGTTTATGTCTGCAGGAAAACAGAAACCACGATGGTTGACTCCGTGCCACACACAGGAACGATGGGAACACAGACCTTTAAACAGTTTGCCTTCCTGCTAGTCCACAGCAGCAACTTTTCAGCCATAGACTGACACAGGAGCCTTTTTCTCTCGTATCCAAGGATTTTGTTTTCCTCAAAATATTCTTAAAAATCTTTTTTACCAGAATTCACTGTAAGGTACAAAACCGGAGAAGACTTTAAACTCTTCCATCCACTGCTGGTTCCTACTGGCCTTTCCCAATAGCCAGGATGGATAAGGTGTGATTAGTGCCCTGAGGACTCAGAAGAAAACCATCTTGAACGCTCACTCGTGATCATGAGACGCTGACAGAATATCCCTAAGCCTTCTGCTGTTGGGGAATCAGTGGCAGTGCCCTGCATGGTGAGGCTGCTCTCAGCCCTCGTCCCTGGGGGGCTTCTATGTTTGGTCACCACAAAAGCGTGGTAACAACTGTTTGATGGTGACCACAAAGAGATAAACATTGTGGTATTTAAGAACTGGAGATATTTTCAGAGGCTTCTCTAGAACAGAAAGCATTTACAGCTGAATGGCTGCATAGCAGGCTTGATATGGAGCCTTTGGCAGAACTGGTTTTCTGTGAGAAAAAAACATTTTTGTCAAGACACAGAACTTTACCTGGTTTTCTCTTTCAAAGAGTTTTTCCTGGTTTTCTCCCTTTTTCAGCTTGAGAGATATTTTGTGTAATAATTTTGGCCAATCAGAGTAAAACATATGCAAGCAAAAAAGTTGTGATTCTAAAAATATATTGATTAAGCAATGGTAATATTTTTTTTCATTTGGTTGCTGTGTTCCTAAAATATGAAAACAGTTTTGATTTCAGACAATAATAAACAAATATATACATATATGTTTGTGTCTATATTTATACATATAACTTGTCTTGCTCTGGAAGAAAAATTAAAAGTAAAAAAAAGAAAAAATCTTGTTCCAAAAGAAAAATGCAACACACCTTTAAGTCAGCAGCATTTTAAAATCCTGCCTGAAACCATTCACTGTTGCCCTACCTAAACCTCCCATAGTAGGTATGATAGGAACTGGCCCTTTCTCTCTGAATTAAACTCTCATCATAAAGGTCTACCTTACGTGTTCCTACATCAGTGTCTTAACCCGGACCAGAGACATGCTTTAAAATTAATTTTTTGATCTTCACCACCAATTACACTTTGCTTCACAATATTAAGCTGTTTTGGTGCCTGGACTGAGTTGCTTTTGTTTGAAATTGAGCTGCAAGGGGCATTTAGTTCTCAGGATCAGTCTAAAGCTATTCTGAGGTGAAACACTCCTTTGAAATGGGGGTGCCACATCCTCAAAACCAAATGTTTTGCTTTATAGATCCAATCTTCCCAAACCCCACCAGCTGCTAATGCAGATAGTCAGCAACTGCTACCTGGGTCCTGGGAAAACAAAAGCAGAAGCTGTCCCCTGGCACTTCCATTAATGAGCACTCAATCTACATGACCAGACTGGAGCTGATCCAGAATAAACTCCCAAAATGCCTTTAGTGTGAACATGCCCTCCTTAGCACCAAATACTTCACTTTAAGGTTTGCCCCTGTTGTGCCATTCTACAATCTAGCTTATGTACACACCTGTACATCACTTCCAGGAGGGGAAAATACTTGAATGTACTTTAAAATAAAGTTTTACCAAGGTTGATTCATTGAAAACCTACATTTAAACTCAAGAGACACCAAGTCTCCTGCATAGGGAAACTATCACTGAATTCTTACAGCATTCCCATCTGGTTCCTGCTCTTCAGACATTGAAACACACACAACCTGATGTAAAAACAAAACACACTCACCAGGACAGAGGCAAGTGCAGCTTCCTGCAGCCTGCCTTCATCTGGGAGAGCTTCAAACAGACCCACTTCCTCTGCCCCTCCTCTGGTTTTCTCACAACAGGGGTAGTGCACTCTTACCTGGCTTTATTAATTTTACTATCAGGAGAGAGTGAGGACTGGTTGTTCTGTCAGACTTATTATGTCCAGTTGCACCCCTAAGACTGACAGAGGCTGTGCTGTAAAGTCCTGGGACTGTCCAGCTTCTAAAATCAGATAAAATCAGATTTTAATTTAATCTGGTATGCCCAAAGGTTTCCTGCACCCCTTGCTGCTCAAAAGCTGTTTCACATCACCTGGAAGAAGGTACTCCTCCTATACCTCTACTGCACAGGAGTGTGGCTTGTGTCAGGATGAGTGGTATTAGCAAACCAGCACCTAGCAGTGGGTATATTCTGTCGAAACTGAACCATTGAAAACAAACATTTAAAATATAAATCCATTTAGAGTCTCCAAACTATCCAAAGGATTTGGAAATACTTCTCCTTTTGCCTCCTTTTGTACTCTCCACATTGCCTGTCTTTTATTCCTGTACATCTGCATCAGCTGCAAGAAGGTGCTAATTATTAAATAATACACAAGCAAACTACCAACCCCCTTCTCTTATCACAGCCTGCTGCTTTATTTGAGCTGCCCAAACTTCAGCAGCTACAGAGACACACAGGAGTTTTGCTGACATTGACTGCCCCATGATTTCAAGTGACGCCATTCCACTGGCGGGCTGTGCACTGGAACGTAACAACATATCCAGCAGGTAGATAGAGCCACTGGAATATCAATTAATGTGCAATCCTATTACCTCAGTGTCTGGTAATGTGCAGCCCCAGCTACCCTCCTGCAAGTGGAAGGGGGAGAAACCTTGAGAGCACAGGTGCTATCTAGGAAAAGCTGTGCACAGAGAAATATTGTCTGGCCGCGTGACTGCGGAGCTGCCCCGCATCCCACGGCGCACGTGCGGGTACCGGCACACGCATGGGGCATCAGCTGTCAGCAGGAATTCCTGGCTGAACACTGAAGTGCTGCCACAGCCAATGCACATGCGAGCAGCTTGTCCACTTGCATAAACGTTTCTGGGCTTCCCCGTTCACAGAAATAGGTTTTACTGTTGAAGCGATTTGAACTTGCTCTTGAGGGAAGCCACGTCAGGAATCACCCTGTGCTGCTCACTGGCATTTCTGAGCAAGGAGTCAAGAGGTCACAACCCAAGGTCAGAGAACAGCAGACATGCAGGATCCCTCGCTGTACCTGAGGCTGGAGAAATCAGCACGTTCCTAATCAGCCTCTAATCCCCTAATCTTTATTGCATGTAAATTCCAACCCCCTCCCAATGTCTGCGCCATGGTATTCTCCAATCTGATCACAGTGAAACCCCATTGGAAGACTCATCGATAAAAGATGGAAATGTGTAAAATCGATTTGCTGTATATCACAAACAGCGCCGCAAACCCCTCCAGGGATCAAAGAACCGCCATCAAATAGCAACAAACAGAGAGCTGTTAAAAACACTTCTTATCTAACAGTGTGCCTATTAGATGTGACTATTTGACAAAAGACAAAATTCACTTCCAAAGGGAGAACAGTGCTGCATTGTCTGACTGACAGGAAAGGATCAGTTTGTGACTAAGGCAGAACAGGCAGTGTAAGAAAGGTCATCATTTAAGGCCAAACTGTAAAAGTGTGAGCGCGGAAGGCAAGAGGGACTAGATGCACTCTGAGTCACAGTTTACTCCACCAACAATCTCAACTTTACTTCCAGAAGGTACAGAAGGAGCACTATTGGCATGGAACAGCTGGTCAATTATTTTGTCATTTAGCATTTCTCTTGATGGGAAGCAATAATCATTGGTAGGGCTGAGCAAAACACTTCACCTTTTGGTTCTGACCTCACTCCAGCTTTACCTGAAATGGCTCCACCAAGAGGGTCCAGAGCTTTGGCCCACTGGGAACAGCTTGGACTCCCTTATTATAAGTACAGCAGTTTTTAGTGTTGAAAACAATGAAAATTTGATAATGCTTCTAAAAAATAAAAATACCCTGGCAGGCTCTCACTCTCCTACATCACTTTCCTATGGTGAATGTAAGGGAAACAAAGCCTCCTTCATGTAATCCACCAGAAGACACAAAAAACCACTAAATTAGAAGAAAGCAGAAGCTAATCCAACTCCTGTGTTTCATCTGTTGAGGGGAGTTTGCCAGAAGTCACAATTTTAATTTTAAAATCTTGTAATAGTAGGTGCTTGTTTCTTACAGTCTCTTTTCGGAGAGCATAATCCTGAAGGAGAATCTCCTGTTTATTTAAACATGAAAGGAATTTTGTGACCTTTGTGATTGTGGGGAATCACTAAATGCCCTGAAAGCAGGGAACAAATAAATAAAATCCAATTTGTTGTAAAATTCAAGCTATTTCAGCCAGAGTATTGGTTTTTGTGGGGTTTGACCGGGGAGTGTTGAACACACAGGATTAGTAACGTGAACATTTCCCACGGATGTGTCCCATGTGATTTGTTTAAGCATCTCTATGACATGCATTAACTAAAGGTTCACTGGCTGTGGGATCCAATAGCTGCAGGATCTGAAATTGCTTATGCTCCATTCACCATACAGGAGATTTTAAGCAGGTGTCTCTCCTAGAGGAACTGGTATATTACAATCAACAGGAAGCTGGCTCATATTCCCAGATGTTTGTCATTATGGGAAGCAGGGAGATGTGAGGGTCAATAAAACCACACTGCTATTCTTGCAGCACCTAGAGTCCAAGAGGGACTTCAGAAGCTCAGCTCTGCCATTGATAAAAGTTTTACAAGACCTCTGCTCCAAACAGCCCTGAAATCAAAGGTCTGTTTACTTAGCCTTTGCTTGCTGGGCTTTAGGATAGTGCAAGGAAGATCAAAGCAGGGACCTCGTTTAACATGTCCAAGTACACAACCAGCAAGTCTGTTTATGTTGGATTCCTACACACTGAGAGTGCTGCTGTCTGTCAACACTTCAGGCTCATTTTCAGCAATACTGGGTGAGGAGGGAAATATTCAGAAAGACCCCACAGATTTTGGTCCTGCTGAAACAGAAGTGAAAGTCAGAGTGGAGAGGTCTGCTTGTTAACTGTGACTGCCAAGGTCAAACACAAACTCCTTGCAGGGAAAAGGAAACCTTCATAGGTCAGAGATCTCTGGTCCCTACTGAAGGGCTCCACCATTAAAATGCAGATAGAGTCTGCACAAAGAGCTGGAAAAGAATTCTGGCTCTGTATAATTTGGTTCTGTAACCATTTGGTTCCATATTATTTCTTATTGACAATGCACAATGAGATTCGGCTTGGAGCTGGTAAGGGATGACACCCTGAGCACCTCATGCACAGAAAGAGGTGCAACAGCACCAGCAATTCACATCTCCCACTGATACCCATACAACCCCACACCAGGGATGGGGCAGTTTGTAATGACAGGAAATTTATTAACAAAGCTGAGTTTCCAATGGCACTACATTCTGTGGAGCTATTTCCCAGAGCCTATTATGGGGCAAGAATCTGATGACATCTTCATTTATTTATTTGCTTGTTTGTCACTCCTGCATTAATGTCTCTCTATTTAGAAAATTCATCTATATATTTAGAAAAGGCTGAAGATTTGCAATGGCCTTTCCCCCAAGCATGGTGACAGTGGGATGCAGAACAATTACAATCCCTTCTACATGACTTCCCATTTTCACAAAGTTTGAACTTAGTATCTCTCACATCACTCCTTCTCAAACAATGTGTGTGAAATTGGTTTATAGGCTTAAAAGCTACTGGAAGGGATGGAGATGGATTGACCCTCAAAAAATGTCATCACATGAATTTCATCTCTTTAGGACACCAATGTAAAGACCAGGCAGACATGGATAGGTATGGAAAGGGTGCTCAGAGAGAAGGAGGCAGCTGGTATTTAACTTTGGAAGTAGGGCTCTTTTTTTGAAAGATTTATCTGAGGATATAACCCCCATCTGGTATCACAGCAGAACCTCCACCAGAAAATCAAATAACAAACGTTGGGATGGATCCACTTTATGCTCGTTCCTTTTACTTTTCTTTGTCTTCTGTTGAAGTTTCCTAGGAAACCCCTTTCATGTTCTGAGCAATGCTGCTCAAACTAAATAGAAACTTGGGACCTGCAAAAGGCTGTAACCAGTGTTAGGAAACCAAGTCTCCCAACAGACAGCTCGCTCTGGAACTGCCTCCTGCAGCTGCCCTGGAGCTCCCTCTGAGATGCACAAAAAGGCAGAGACAAGGCACTGGCCCATAGATGAGCCCAGAAGAAACAAATTAGTATCTACCACTTCTTCCCTTGGCTTCACAGAGGAGTAAAACTTTTTAAGTTAAAAAGCTGTAAGGAACATGTGGAGAAAATCTCACAAACTGTGGGCTGGAGGAGCCCCATTAGGTCTCATTCCCATCCATCTCTCTGTACTATCTGCAGAAATGGCCCTTTAAAACAGAGACAAATAAAAGGGAAGAGAACTTAATGGATAAGGTACTTTCTTAGGTCCTTGAGTCAGACAGCAAGGGTCACACAAGGTACCAAAGTGCCACAAATTGCACAGAGCTGGGGACATCTTCCTCTCTTGAGATGCCGTGAGGACACACACCAGATTGCCAGGCACCCCGTGATCACAGGCAGATGGGAACCTAGATGGATATGCAGGTCTTAAGACTCACCAAAGAATCTTCACAGTTTTCCAGGGGAGATATTTTCCCTAACACAGCAGTACAGCCAGTTTTGCTCCACCTTATTCCACTGCCTCTAGTCAAAATCCTCATCTACACTCCTAAACTGTTCCCTCCCCCTCCTCCTGGCTCCAGTATCCAATCCCTTCATACACTTGCAGACAGTTATTGTCCCCTCAGGTGTCACTTAGCCAAGCTATACATATACTTACAAGCAGCTCTTTTAATCTTCTCACATAAATCAGTCCCCCCAGTTGTCTGATATGATCATCTGGGCCTGTCTCTCTCTGTCTGGACGAAAACCTTGCCTGTCTCCCTGACATCTCCTGGATGTCAAGCTGTCAGCTCAAGCTCAGAGCTCTTAATCTTCCTCCCCCTCCCCACCTCCTTCCTTAATTGCTGTGGACACTGCTACTGTCCCGCCTGTCGCTCAGGCCCACAGCCCTGGTGTTATTTTTTGCTTTGCTCTCCCTCTAGCTCTCCCCATCCTGGCTCAGACCCTGAGCTGAAGTCTTTCTGCAGCTCCTTGATAAGCCCAGCTCTGGCTGCCCGTCCACTCACTTGCAGTTTGCATCCAGACTCCCATCATATTTCATCAAGACTCCTCTGCTCCAGCCTTGGCAAAGCATGCTCTTGCCTCATCCAGATTAATTTTATTCTAGGCACTGCTCTGGCCACTTCTCCCTCCCCTCTCCTCACATCTACCTTCCCTTTTCCCTGCCACATCAAACAGCTGCTACTTTTCTTCACTTTTCAAGGCTCCTCCTGGCCTCTTCCCAATCACTGTTCTATCACCTCTTCCTTACCAGAGGTCCACCCCCTTCCAGCTGTGCCAGATGTCCAGGCTCTCTCCTGCTTTTTTACATTTTTCAAAGAAAATCATCATAGGTGTTTCCTGCCTCGTGTGGGAGCAGCTCCCCATTGGCATTGGCTATCTCCCTGCACATGCCCCCCTGGACCAGAAACCCACCATCACTGGTCAGCAGCCAAGCCTGGCATCCTGCTGCTCCTCATGGCCAACACCATCAAACAGTTAAAAACTAGAAGAAGAAGAGATTTAGATCAGATGAGAGGGAGAAATTCTTTACTCATCATACACTGGAAGAGGTTGCCCTGTTAAGCTGTGGCTGCTGCATCCCTGGCAGTGTTCAAAGCCAGGCTGGATGGGGCTTGGAGTAACCTGGTCTAGTGGAAGGTGTCCCTGCCCATGGGCAGGGAGTCTGGAACTAAATGATCTTTGAGGTTCCTTCTAACCCAAACCATTCTGTGATTATAAGATTTTACAATCTCACTGCTGCTTTGCTCCACCCATCTTCCTGCCATCCTCCTTCATCTCACACCCCCAGGTAGCTCTTCAGGCACAGCCTTCTTGTGTTCACACACCTTGCACAGTGGGGTGAAGGTCCTGAGCACAGCAGTGACACACACAAATCATGCTAATCACAACAGCTTCACTAGTACCTCTCTGCTGATTATCCTCATTTCTGCATCCATAGCATTAACGTATAATTGCATTTTAACAAGCTTCATTAGCACATTGCCTTAGTAAAGCTTAACACAGCCCAAGCACCCAAGGAAACCTCACGGTGCTTTTCTGCTCAATATAATTTTCAAGGCTTCTGTAACCTGATTTGTTAGGAATAACCTCAGGGCTGTGAAGCTTTTCTTCTGCCATCCAGTAATTAAGGAATAATTTGTCACAGAGCAAGTCAAGCTGCAGGGCAGGAAGGCCCTGTGCAATACAATGAAGCTGTGCAAACCAAAGTCCTGGGTACAGGAGCAAAGCAAGCATCCCTTCCCTCCTTCA
Source organism: Pseudopodoces humilis (assembly GCF_049639895.1). Lineage (NCBI taxonomy): Eukaryota > Metazoa > Chordata > Aves > Passeriformes > Paridae > Pseudopodoces > Pseudopodoces humilis. The sequence continues at coordinate 6,145,740 of NC_142205.1, read as the reverse complement.
TTAGCCAGGAGCTGGTGCTCAGCTCCTGTAAATGCTGCACAGACCCCTCAGTAACACAGCTCTTGCTGCAGGCAGAGAAGTGCCTGTGTGTACCCTGCCAGCACACACTGGCTGTGGCTCTGCCCCTCCTATACTTTTTCTGGACATGGTGCAGAAAGGTAAACAGCCCCTTGCCAAACCATACTGTTGGCATGAGCTGTATGATGGAATAGGATTAAGAAACAGGCTGCAAAGCTTTTTTAAGAAAGTTTTATGAAGCTCCAAAGGATAACTGAAACTTCATTATTTTTTTTAAAAATAACCAGCCTGGGAAGAAAAATGTAAGTAACTTAGGAATACGACAGATTGAGCACAGGTAATACATTTATCGAATATGATGGGTATTTCTGTCTGGCTAAACCTTTTTTAGCCTTAATACTTTTTCCAGTTATCTCAGTCACATAAAAGTCAAACACTTTCCCAAGCATTCCTGGAAAGATGCTTCCTGTTTTGGTGAGGAAGAGAGGGTATTTTTAAGTAAAAAATGATCTGACTATGCTGACTGTATATGAATCCCAGTCACAAAACCAGAAGTACTTTCGCAGATGGAGGTTGTTACCTGATTTTTTTTCCCTTAACTTCCATAGTAACCAGATTAAGGAACTGCTGGCAAACCTCAGTCACATTTCGAAAACCATACGTAGGAACAGTGTGGCAGGAATAGAAAGCTATAGGATATCAACTGCTACATGGCCCCAGACAGCTGTCTGTGAAAGCAGAAATCATGGGGTTAATGGCTCTTTTATACTTTTCTTTTAGTACTTGCAGACAACTGAGGACTGGTATGGAGATCATTGATCATTGCTGGAAATTCTCCATGCAGAGAGACACACTGATCTTCTGAAGTGTCAGCAACACTCAATTCCCATTAATTTTAAGGGAGCTCAAAGTTGTCAAGCATTTTGTAGGGTATTCTAAATTTGTAGACAGATAGGCTTCCATCTCACTATAAAACAGGTTTTCCTTCAGAAAACCCCTCTCACACCTCTATTTATCCCTGCTTTGCAATTTTCCAGCTTAAGCACATAAAGAAAAAGAAAAAAAATAAACACAGTTGCCAACTATCTGGTATTACAATAGTTGATTCTTAAGGAATATATACTTCTCACATCCTACTACCATTATTTTAACATTCAGAGGTAAAGGAAAAACTTCACCCATCCCCACCTTCTTCCCCCTTAACCAGACAAATAAGGCATTCAGCTTGTCTGAATTTAAATTTTTATTGGAGTTGGTCCAGCAACCAGAGCGCATTGCTAGAAGCCAAGGTCCCGCTTCCTTCAATACACCTCCTTCATTCTGGCTCCCTGCTTTTGTACAGCTTTGGTAATCTCAATCTGTGGTCAGGGATAGGATAAAATTTCAGCTATTTCCCCCCTCAACTGCACAGAACAGGGCTTGCTCTTAAATCAAAAGCCCTGCACCCTAAACCTCTGGTTAAATACTTAACTATAGGCAAGTCTTTGAAATCATCACAGGCTTCTTTTTTTTCTTTTTCTTAGGTATAGTGCTGAAAACCACAGAAGTGAACCAAGATCTTGGGAATATCAAAGGAATTCAGAGGCAACTGGGGGCAGGGGGCTCGTGGGGTGGCTCCCCAGTGCTTTCTTGACCTGATCTTCCGAAACAGATGGCATTACCAGTCCTCACCAAAAATGTAAAATTTCCTCCCCTTTTCTCTAGGGCATGAGAAAATATTGTTAACTTTTCTGGAAGCATTAGGAGGAGACAGTGACTGCAACCCAAGCAGAAGTCACTTTTCTGTCATTGCCTTGGTAAATGGCCTCCACTTTCCTGCACAGGTTGGTTTGGGCTCCCACATACCTTCTCCTGATGTTTAGATTTTCCTCTCTCAGTACTTCTCCTTTTTTTCCTCTCATTCCCTCTTCTCTCTACAAATAGCAATTCAAGAACCACAATCACCCCTTCACTTGGCTTCAGGTCTCTTGCATAGGCTAAAGTTACCTCCAATTCTCCAGCATGGTTTGGGGAATTTATTTATATTCCGTGTTCTGCTGATAGACCCCATGTCTTGCCAACGGCTCTCATGGGTATTACAAAAGGAACACTGACAAATATTTATGGAACCTAAAGTGAAATTCAAGACACTGCTAAAATAAAGTTTGCTTTAGGTTTTTGGGGTTTTTTTTAATTCTCCTGAAGAATTGACCTGGCTTTCTTGGCAAAAAGACTAATCCAAATGCTATTGGTATCTTAACAGCTCATAAGAACCACATGCTTCAAATAAATCCATTACTATCAGACATGCTGAGTGGTTCAATTAAACAAATAAGAAAATAGACACTTCATCCTGCTTTAACTAAGTGGGATCATTTCACTCCTGAATCCAGAATGACAATGAAAATGATACAGTATTTATAGAGCAGCTTTTTATCCTGAAAGATCCCAAAGGATTACACAGACCCTGCTTCACACACCACCGAGATGCTGCCACTTCCAGGGAGGAACACATGAGCTGTCCCACAGCCCTGAGGAATGGCACATGGCAACTTAGGCAGAGGAGCAGAAAAGAATTCCACATTCAGCTGAAACTATAGAAAGGAATTTAAGCAAGCAGAATGGAGATTGTTTAGGCTGGAGCACATCCAGCACAGAGGAGGTATAGTGATCTGGTGTTTCAAATACAGAAGTTAAGGCAAAACAGTAAAAAAGTGCTGGTTCAAACTATCCAAAACCCAAAATTTAAGGAAGAAGGGGAAAAGCCATCTTGAATGTGAACAAATTCATTCCTTCCACTTCATTTGTGTATGGGAAATTCTCTAGAAGATGTTCTTGCTCACTGTTCCCTTCAGGAATACAAGAACCTAAGGACTAACAATACTTTACATAGCTTCCTGACCACATAAGGATGACACAGGACACCCTATGAATTAAAAAAGGCTACTTCAAAAAGCTTTTTCTGGTGGTTTCACACACATCAGAAAGAGGAAAATTCTGGGTCCTTCTACATCACACATCGACTGCTGCCAGAATCCCTGCTGGCATCTCTGCCCCATTTCACATTAGCTGCACTGCAAATGTAACACAGCCCATGGAGAGAGAGAGAGAGAGAGACTTGCCCAAGGCTGCCCTGTGAGTCTGTAGCAGCAGCACCAGGAATGCAGTTTTGACTCCCAGTGCTCTGCTGTGACAACCAGGTGATGCCTCCCCACTCCAGGATAAGTTCCCTCCTGTGAATCCATGGTCTGGCACGAGGAGCCCAGCACGCCTCGGTGTACCAGGTCAATAGGTGGCCAAAAATTTTCCAGTAAAATTTTCTTTTGTGCAAGACAGAAAAGGAAACCACTGATTAATGGAGCAGCAGCATGGCAGGTCATGGTAAAACAGGGAAAATCCATCACTTTAAGAAGTTAGGGACACGGTGACATGACATGAAGTCATGTGGGCTCACACCAAATGTCAGCTGCAACTCTGAGGGTTCCAGCAGGGACAGGAACCAGCTCAGCGTGAGGAGCTCAGCCTGTGGAATCAGAGAATCAGAGTCACAGAACAATCTGGATTGGAAAAGACCTTCAAGATCAAATTCAACCATTAAACCAGCACTGTCAAGTCTACCACTAAAACCATGTCCTTACATGCCACATCTGCACATCCTTTAAATCCACTCAGGTATGGTAAAGAGAAACATCCCTCTAGTACTGATGTGTGAAAGAAATATAACTGTGCCATGAGAGTTTTTCACCTGGCACACAGACTAGCACTAGCATGAGTCTCTGTGCAGAACAATTAGCAGAAAGCACCAGCCTTACAAAGCTTCTTTCTTTTTTCCAGTTCATTTAGCCTGAAGTAGAGCAATCAAGACTCTTCTGGCAGGACATCACATTCTCAATATGTAACCACTTAAAGGAAGAGGACAGCTATTGCAGAGAGATGTCCCAGGAGAAGAAATCATTGTACAAGTGAAAGGGATTTCTTTGGAGTGACTTTCAAAATAATGTGAAGCTGCTCTCTTTTTTTTCCTCCTCTATTTTATCTTTTTTTCTTTTTTCTTCTCTTGTCTTTTTGTCTCTTTTTTCCCCCAGGACTGTACTACAAACCTTTCTTTTTCTTGTCAGCAGTTGTTCACAATCCTAATCTTCTGTGGTTTCAATGACATACATAAGGCAGATAATCATGTACTATGAGGAGGAAGTGAATGACTCCATGGCTGTACAACCTCCAGGCACTATTTTTTTTCCTGGAGGGACGTGGAAAGAGCAAAATGAAAATACTCAGACTTGAGATATGAGCAAAGAAGGGAGACGTGGCATGCTGTGTAAAGGAGACTTTCAGTGGCTCTACAAATTGCCAACAGATAAGTCTATTCTCTTATTTATACTTATTTTAGGGTGCTTTCAGTGCTCACAGAACTCACATCACTGACAGCAGAGGGAAAAGTGCATCTATACAGAGATTGTGCATTTCTCTGCTGTGACAGGGAACCTGCCCTCAGGTATGACAGAGGAGGAGGATACAGAGTTCAGCCCTGTCTGGCTTGAGATCGCACAAGACACGGGACAGCAGAACTCCAGACCCACACGGCATTGCAGAAAAGGGCTGTGGGATAAATCATGGCTAAACAGGTAAGGAAAGCAGGTGCCAACTCTGGTTTGGGAGGTGCATTGGACTGAGGCCACCAGCTCTGCTGCTGTTTTGGAACAAGAAACCCTCTATTTTCACCCTTGAGCAAGAGCCAGGTTGGACTAAAGGGCAGCAATCTGACCTGGAAAAATCTCTGTGCAGCAGCCTTAAGGCAAAGCAGCCCACACAGCCCACAGGACCGAGGATTTCGTACAGAAGTGACTCCAGCCCTCTGTTCCTGTGTGAACACGCTGCTCGTGGTGAGTAAGCCTGTGTCATCCTGCAAGCCCAGGGTGTTAGGAACACACCCAGCTCCAAAATGCAAAAATGATGGTGAACATTTGCAACGCCACTCTTTGAACTGCAGCGCAGGGCTGTGCACAAAACCAGGCGCCTGCAGGACACGGCGGAGGTGTGGTGCTAAGGGCTTCTGCACGGATCAGCAGCCAAAATGTGTGCCTTGGAGAACCTCTGGCTGGTGTTCAAGAAAAGACACCAAGCCTGGCAGAGAGAGTACCTTCTCTCTCCCCCTCTCCCAGTGCTTTAGAAAGGTACACTGTGCTCTGGCTGGTGCTGATGCACCTCTGCTGATACACCCACGCAGCAACAGCACTGCTGCTGCCTGCAGAGCCTGAGTGCTCCTGCTGACCTCCCCACCCAGCTCCTCTGACCCTGGAAATGCCCAACAAGCCATCCAGGCCGTGCTAAAATGCAGTGGCTGTTGCTGGAAACGAAGGCAAAGCATAAAGGGCAGAGGCAAAAGAGGATGTTTAAACAATGCAACAAGTGACTGAAGAGACTAAAAATTATTTAAAATCTATTTTTATAAATTAAAGGAGATTACTGCAAAGCTTGGCATCTCACAGTTGGTTCCTCTGCATACATGTATGTAAGCACACATGAACAGCATGTAAAAATACTGCATTTTATCACATCTCTTTGCACATCAGGACGTGACATCAAAAAATGTGCAAAAAATCCATGTGTGTATTGCCACATATTTCATGAAAGTAGAACTTTAGCACTGTATTAATGAAATGTATGATGTTACGCCACAGCCACGAGGGCTCTCTCTCTGTATCATGAAATACATGGCTATTTTAGCACATGCAGAGACTACTTTCTGCAACAGCATGACATCACCAGCCCCACATTCAGAGAATAATCATGGCCTTGTCTACACTGCAAAAACTGGCCCCATAATTCAAAAAAAACCACAGTGCAGTTCAGCCAGTAGCAGCAAGAGCAGTGCTCTAATGCAACACTGGACTCAGCTGTTTTTAGTGTTGGATCATCTAATTCTGCTCAGAGTGGGGTAAGAAAAAACCATGGGGCAAAGCTCCCACACCCCAAAGACCCCTTGCCATTGTCTAATTGCGGCAGCCATGAAGAAAGTGAAGGGAAAATGGTTTCACAGCCCCCAGATAATTCTGTGAAATGTCAAAAGAAAAATTCTATTACAAAGAGGGGCAACAAAAAATAACGAAAAGTAAGAACCTCAGCATTTTCTTAAATTTTTTTTCTTAAAATATCTTTAATCTGCAAACATTTTTCTATCCGATCACATGTTCTATCAACGGTTTGGGAATGTTTCATTTCAATACTGGCAGCTGCTATTCATTTTTTATCTTTTCAAGCTTTTTTCTTTATAAAAGGTAACCTAAATTGTAGATCAAACCCAAACTATGCCAAATCAGACAATCTTACATTTCATTTGACGAAAGTAAATGGCAATCACAACCTCCCTGGGAGACAATTTTATTCCTACCATTCTTTATTTGTACAACAATTAGCCTTTTTCTGATCCAAGATAAAGTCCCCCAGGCACAGTTGTGAAACATGATAATAGCCGAGTGCTGGGTTTTTTAAAATGAACCTGATGAATGACCAAAATCAGTCATTCCCTCAAAACTTAACTATGATGAGCTGGCATCTTGCACCCTGCAAGTGTTACCTCCAAAATTTCTCAACTAGACCCAAGGGTGATATAGGAGCATCCTGAACTTCCATGTCTCGTAGCAGTTCATGGGTGTTATGTCATTCCATGGTGCTTCCACAGCTGTGCACTGGAACAGCCACTAGCTGCTCCTCTTAAACACAGAATACGTAAGATTTCATGCACATCAGACTTTAAAGGCAGGAGTAACCCCTTCCCCTACATGGCAATGTCAATGAGAAAAGAAATTCAGTGAATTCTTGCATGCCCAGAGCCAATGAGCTGTAATGCAGGGCAGCACACCAGCTCCCCGCGTCAGCCAGCGAGGAAGAAACGCACCGAGACCTCGTGCCAGATGTGCCTTATCATTTCACTGGTATGCAGCAATGGATGAACACACCAGTAAATCCACCCCTTCCTTCTGGTAAGTCCCTATCCCTCAATTCCCTTCCAGGGAAAGTGAAGCCACTGCAAAGTGACCTCCGTTGTGCAGGCACCTGGGAGGCTGCCCCGAGCAGAGCTATCTGCGTGGCCTCCAAGAGCTTCCATTCCTCTGCACACGTTGCTTCTGGCATCCAGATAAAAGCAGAGGGAGATGACAAAGCATTTGTGTCTGGAATTCCCTGAATTTCATTACCAACCACCAAGGGCTTTGCCAGGGTCAAGCTCTATGGTTACTGCACAGCCATGCTTTCATTTTGGGGTGCTAAAAGGGGGGGATGTGGGTGACACTGGACTAGACTCATGCAGACAGCTGAGACACACAGTGCCACAGCACTTGTCCTGTTCTTGCAGTGCTTAACCTATGTCAACTGCTGCCACCTCCTTCCAGACCTGGCAGTGACAGTAATTTGGTCTGGGGAGGCGTGGGACCTGCTCTCCCTCCCCACCTCCCTCCCACATCTATACACCTTCCCTGCTGCTGGGTTATGTCAGCCCAAAACCTTCTCTGGGGAGGAGGGACAACAGCTGGTTCTCTCCAAACCATCTCACCCAGTTAAACAAAAATCTACAATCCATGTTTACATGCTTTTATTGCAGATGGGGGCATAAGGCCGAGGAGGAGTGACCTCACCCTCCCTTGGCTGTGCTGACTTAAAAAAATTCCTGAAAAAAGGTGACTGAACAAGAAGGTGCCATTTGTAGCCCTTAGTTTACAACAGCAGAGCCAAGCTGGTAATTTTAAGGCTTACATAAAAACCATCCAAGATGCCAGCTGTGCTCTTTTCACCCTGAGTTAATGGTATTTAGTATGTTTTCAAGCAGTCACAGATTCTAGTGTCATGGGACAGCACAAAAGGATGAACCTTAAGGAATTTTTTAGCTGTTGTGTTGACAAGCTTGTAGAAAGCTTGAGAATTTGAACACTTAGCCAGAAAACAAGTAACCAGTGTCTAAATGCAAATTTTTAAATGTCTTAATATCCTTCTGAGTATTGGAGACTGAGTCATGGTTCTGGGAAGAGTAACATTACAGCTTTATGGTCTGCTGCAAGACTTGGCTAGGATGAAATCAGAGGTTTTCTGTAATTACTGGGAGCCTCTGTTCCCTCTGTGGAGGGCATGGTCCTCAGTGAGTAGCAGAGGATGCCTGCCTATTAAATTCACATTAAATTAATAGAATTAACTGCTTAACAGTCTTCACAGATCAGGACAAGGCAACACATTTAAATGCCTGTGCAGATTTAGGCATCTATTATTAAACATTTGAGTTTGAAGGCTTGGACCTCAACTTCTCATTGTTGTTTCTTCCCTATCACTTAGGTCTAAATTTAAATCTCTATCTCAACCACAGCATTAAGAAATTATTCTAGTGTCTGTAAAGTAACCTGAAACTGAATGAGATGAGCAGTGGAAGAAGTATTTTGTGCCAGGGACATAACAAGGTAGTATCAGAAGAGCAATTCTTAGGCAATCCCAAGTAGAGTCCCTCTAGCAAGACACAGGCATTGTAGTATGAATCTGAGATCAACAGATCAGTACTCGGGCAGGTCAGGGCTTTAGGGGCTAAAGCTGTCACAGATCACTCGAAGACAACATGTCAACTGTACTTTTTCCTGTCCCCTGACCTTCCACCCTCTCCTCTCCTCCCAAAACTTAAGCAAGTGGCACTTCTGGAGGAGCTCTGGAGGAACAAAATCATTTTCTGATGGTCACAAAGCAAAGTATGACAGGCTGAGGGGTATGGCAGGGATTCCCCTTCCTCCCCGAGCCCTTTCACTCACAGATCTGCAGAGCCCAGGCTCCAGTGGCTCCAAGCATTCTCTGTACTATTGTTCTCTGTAACCCTCATGCCTATCAGCTTTTACCCAGGACATTACACATTTGGGTACCCCCCCTTATCACCATCCCACACAAAAGCTCCCCTTCTCTTGGAACAGAACCCTCAATTCTGCATCCCCACAGCCTGGTCCTGCTGTAGCCCCCTACACAGCATTCACATAATCCTTGTTATTTATTAACAGAGCCATATATTTCCTGCCAAGTATGTTTCCCCTTCACACAGCTCATGGGGCCATTCAGCTCTTTGCCAAGCAAACCTTTCAAATACATAGTGTTAAAACTAAAAGGGCCCTTGTAGTTGTGCAGTGTTGTGAGGAGAAATGTTTCTTCCCCGACACACGTTGTAGCCCAGGTACAGCTCCAGCCTTACTCATGGGAAGCCAAGGGCTAAGTAGGGATATTGCTGCTGTTATTCCAGGGCACAGGGAGCAGGGTGGGGGCACAGGTCCATTCCCAAGAGGACAACTTGATGGCCTGGATGTGGCAGGGCACAGTCCACCCTTATCAGCCAACAGCTGGGAGACAACATGGATTTAGACCTGGGTTCATCACACTGGATGATTCTTGATTTTGCAGGAGACATTGCACTCAGCTCTGCAGAATCCCTGCTCTTGGATCTGAAACTGCTCTGGAAAAGGGGCAACAATCTGACAAACCTGGCAAAAAGTGCTTCACAAAACTCAAAATTTCAGGCACCACTCACCTGCAAGCCCTCACACAGCAGCAGCTCAGCCTGTGCAGGAAGGGATTCCTTTCCTGTGAAACTCTCCAGTAAGAATTATCAACCCAAAAAGCTCTTACACAGGTAGGAATCTCAGCAGGACCCACCAGGCTGCTTCCATTGTGCACGGAGAGCAGGAGGCAAATGGCACTTTGATTATCAGTCATCTTCATTACGCTCACAATCAGGAGCGGGGAGGGGGTTTTCAGTAGCACTGGATGGCCTGGCAAGCACGACTGGTGCTGAAAGACGAAGGGACTTTTGCTCCCCAGCCAGCCAGCAACTTCAAAGCCTTTTTCATTCACTTGCTGTTACGGCAGTACACACACACACAAACTGCTGTTAAGGTATCACCAGCCTTGGCGGAGGTCAGAGCTGCCTGACACAGCTACAACTGCCTGCTGCAAACACAGGGCAGACAGATTTCTAAAAGGGTTTTTATCTACACAAAACTAATGTTCTGTGCCCAGCAGAAACCCTGCAGAAAGGACCATGAGAGATTTTGTGCAGCACATTATGCAAGAGGTCGGCCGAGATTACAGCCAACCATTTCCAGCTGCCTGCGTTTCAGTCAGAAGATGCCAGCTTGAGGGGAAGTACAAATTTGGGATGGAAAGATATCAAAATTGATCTACTGTAAAAAAATGCCTTAGGACTAGGATGGAAATTTGTGTTTCTCAGAACAGCCACAGCCTAGATCAGAAAAATCTCATTGCAATAAATCTGTATTAAATAAATCAATAAGACTTAGGTATTTTCTCACAGCTCTAATGCACACACAGATGCACCTATACAGCTTTCCTCTCTTCATGCCCTGAGGAATACTGACTTTATGAGAATAATAAAGAGCTCAAATAAGTGAGATTGGGCGAGCATCACTTCAAACTAGCTTGGCTGGTAAGAACTAACTTCCCACCCACCCTAGTGATTTCCCTTTCACAGAATAGGCCGGTGCACCTTTCTGTCTCTTTTGGATTTTTTTCCTTGCAAAAACATTACCTAATTCAAAAATACAATGATAAAACTGGAAAGCTTTCTTGTGAGAAGAAAATCCAGATGATCCTTTTTTCCTTTAGAATCTAGGAAAGATGTTTCTCACTTCCAAAGTCTCAGGATCAAACTCTACAGTGGCTTTTATAGGGGAGCTCCCTGCAGTATCAAGCCCAGTTAAGGTAAGACGCAACAGCTAAGTGAAAGTCTCCAAAGGAGAAAGGGTGAACTGTGAAGAAGAGCACTATTATAATTTTGTACCATGAGAGAAGAAGAATAAAACAGCAAAACACGTTAAAACTCTTCTTAGGTAGGTTGTTGTTTGTTAGTTTTCCCCTGAAGCGTTAACAAGAAGAGAAATGAAGATAATTGTCATGAGGTTTAAGCCCATGGTTCCCTTTAAAAAGAATATTCACTGTCTTCTGCTCTCAGAAGATTTCCATTGAGCAATTGAAAGATGCTGTTCTGAAAGCCAGGACTCAACCCGGTTAATTGTTACACCTCTTTGTGTTGCCTTTTCTTTCAACGAGAAGCAGCTAAAGGTTTGCAGGAAGGAGCCTCGGGGCTGCAACAGATGTCACGAGCCACTTCCTACAAATTAGAAAAGGAAAGTCACCCCCTCAGGTTAATTATGGGGAGAGGCCACACACGGAGCTGTGTAATGAGCCTGTGGGATGGAGAGAAGGCAACTGCTTCATATTGGATTTCAGGAGGCAGAGCATGAAATCTCTGGTGCTGACTGCATGCTTTCACACTGCCAGAGCAATGCCTGCTGCCCGGGGAGGACACAGCTCCTGTCTGGGGCAGGGAACAGAGGGAAGGGAGGACAATGACATTGCTCAGCCACCCTCTGAGGACGTCTCTTCGTGTTCCTGCCCTCCCGAGGCACGGCTGTCACAGCACAGGGACTTTGCACCTGCCTCCCTATTTACACAGGTGCAAGGTACTTAGACAGCCATAGCCTAAGGACCAAAGTGTAAAGACAGGGACTTGGCTGACCTGGATGTTGTTGTTTTCCTGGTGGGATGAATAGGCCAAAGTCCTTTCATCTTTCTCTGCCTCATTTCCCCATCTACATAATGGAGATGCTGGTATTTATATTTTTCTTTTTCTCTCTTTTTTTTTTTTTAAATGAAGTGGCTAGATTTTCACAAAGGGAAAAAGCACCAGAACAATCCTAGCGAACATCATTAGCAAAGAGCCCTGTAACAGCACAGGTTATGCCTTTTTTCTCTCTTCTTTTCCACTCCCCCCACCCCAACAGGTTCATGCAAGCCCATCTTGTTTCTTGAAACTGTGTCCTTAGGTATTGGGTCACTTTAAAAAGTCACAGATGCTTGTTTAAAGTAAATTTGTGCACTTAATCAATTGTAACTCAGCCTTGAACGTCAGCTGAAGAATCAGCCTCACGTTGCCTTCCATTAAAATATACATTTATGGTCAGGTTAGCATAACCTGACAACAAAACCAACAAGGACAAAAACAACCCTGAATGCGCCAGCTAGAGTGCTAGAAGATTTATTTTAGTGGGTGGGAAATGGCTTGATGTTTATTTAAACTATGATTCGCAGATGGGGGCCACGGGGTGTTTAAGTGACAGTTAATGGGTTAGTCTACAAAAAAGGAGAATCTGGGCAAAAAACTGAGCTACAGATTCACATGGGAAAGCATCTCCCAGAGGAGAGGTCACTGGGATCCAGAACACGCTGCACAGGCATAGCTGAACCTCCTACTGCCAGGATGGCCTCGGGTAGTTGTTCCTGAAGAAGCAGGGTAAGTAACTGTGTGCTTCAATGAACTCGTGCAGTGGCCAGGAGGAATGGAAAAGGTCAAGATTTTCAGGCCAAGAGGGACATTCTGTTGACATTCCATCTTGTGGGGGAAAATAAAGTGAAACGTCTTGGGTTCGTTCCAGTGCAGAACAGTTGAGGGTTTTTTTGGTGTCAGAAAAGAAATGGAAGATAGATCTGCCATCCTTTGGGCAGCTGTAATAGCAGCTCCTCCTGTAGCATCTTCCCACTTGGGTGCACATCACCTCTGATGTATTTGTTGATGAATCAAAGAGGCTCAAAGAAGAGGCTAAGAAGCAAAATTTGAATCACTTCACATCTCTCATAAAGCATGACCAGTGCAGAGCAACACACAGTGCCCACTGACAAAAACACTGAGCACTGCTTTGTGGCAGTGGATTTTCATCAACAGCTCTCTCTTCCAAGTGCACAGGAGGATGTTCACACTAAAAATGACTACTGGCCAGTGAATGTTAGATGTGTTCCAATTTTTCTACACTCAGTAATCCAATCTCCAGACATGAACTGACAGTTTGCATGTCATCTTACTCTCCACTTCTTCGAAAACAAGGCACGCCAAATCCACCCTAGCTTCAGCAGGTAGATGAGAGGCTAAGAAAAACTGGTTTTCTTGAGCAGGATTAGCTTGAGGTGCTTCTGAGATAATCTGTCTGCCTTTCAGGCACTGTCTAAATACTCAGAGGCACCCATTTGTCATCACTGCTGCATTATCCCTGCCAAATGCATCGTCCTTGCATGATGGAGCTACCTGACCTGCAGGGTAGGAGTTTGCATGCCTCCTACCTTGCGTGTGCTACCTACTGGGGAGGAAAAACACGGTTTGTGGTCTGCCTATGACCAGCTGAACAGCAAGACTGCTCAGATATTGCAGGGAGACACATTGCTGAACTCTGATCACTCTGTCCCAACGGCCTAGAATGGCACAAGCTGGGTTTCAGGAATGTGGACAGTAGATCCAAAAAATGACAATTCAGCAGGGCTGAAGGAGCAGTTTCAGTTTCTTGAGGCAGATAGGAGGGGTAAAAACACCACCTGGACAGTTATCAATGTCCTGTTAAGAGCAACAGGATAGCAAGTCCGCCTGGAAAACTAATAAAAATACAAGTCCTGCTTGTACGTGTACCAAATTTTCTTAGGCTCAAAGGGTTTCTCTAAGATTTGAACAAATAATAGGATCAGAGGGTTTTGAGACGCTCCCATCGACTCACATAAGGAGCTTGATTCAGCCCCCAGTGCAGTCAGTAAGTTTTTTAAAAAGAAATCTCCAACTTAAATCCAGCTATTGTGATTTACACCAGCTGAGGATCTCTCACCCTGCCTGCAATGGGAACATGACCAGGCTGCCTGCCAGCACTTCTGGCTTTGCTGCAGTAGGAGTGACGTTCAGGTATGCGTGACCACTCACCATCAGATTTCTTTACAATGACAAGCTTTGAAGTCAGAGCACTTTGCTCTCCTTCCACAAACCATTTTCACTCAAAACAATAACTATTTAAATGGGAGCCTCACCAAAGCCATTTCAGATTTTTATTTTTTTTGTACTTCTTTGGCAGTGGTAAAATATAGTTAAATCACAGAAAAAGAGACACCTGCATCATAGGCTGGATATCCCAGCACTAAACTACTTCCATTTACTTTCAGTGCTGGGAGAGAAGACACCAGTGGCTTCACCCAGTGTTACACTGAAACCTAGAATAAAATTGAGCAAATTACTCTTATTGCTGAAAATCTTGTTACCCTCCTCCCTACAAAACCCACTAAAAGTTGTCTTTTCATAGCCAGCGGGGCTGCTAGAGGCTTGAATGTGATTTGTGGACCTCATCCTGCCTATTCAGAGCAAAAGATAACACCTGCGGGAAGCAGGCGAAAGGTTAAAACCTGGTACCTCTGTGTTTTCCTAAGTGCAGAGCTTGGCACCAGAACAGAGCCTGGGAACAATGGCAGGAGCATTGTGCCTGTTTTCTTTTCCCTTAAAGTAACATTTTTGCTGCAGTGTCATCTTTCTGCTCAGCCAAGCAGGCGCTCTGGGTCAAATCAGCTGCGTGAGCCGTCAGCAGATTTTTCTGGCCCTCTCAAAAGATCTTCAGGCATTGTAGTAAGAAGCCAAATCAGTGAGAAAACAGGAAAAAAAAAAATAAAGAAAAGGGGACAGACTGCCCACACGTTTTACCGGTCAGGCGCTCGCATGACTGTGAAATAATCAGCATTCTTTTGGTGAAATGCAGCAGCTTTAAACCAGCAATCTGGCTTCGCTCTCTTGAAAACAGTGTGCTTTCTCGAAAAAGCTAAACCCAGGGTATTACAGCCTGACAGCTTCAAAATTCCTCAGACCTCCCGCAGGAATCACTCACAAAAGAGCAGGCTGGATGTCATCCACCCATCCCAGGGCTGGATGTCAGGGAAACAGACCCTCTGATGGAAAACCCTAAGGGAAGGCATAACTTCCACTTACACCATCTTTTATGTTTTGGCTAAGTGGCTTGTTTACAGTTGTTGGATTTAGGCGAGGAAGGCTTCACCTCTCCTTACAGTTTCTGTAATGCAGCTTTGGGGCCTGTTGGGTCACTTCCCAAACAGAGAAAATAGGAGAAATTTTCCTAGAGTTCTTTCACACATTTTGGCAGGGATCCTGCAGCAGCCACGGACACAAACAGCACAGAGGACAGTCCCACTTTCACAGTCCTTTGCACAAACCATACCCATTTCTGGGAGGCACCATGCACCAACTTTGCAGACAGACAAGAGGCACTGAACAAAATTCATCTCTATTTGCCAGGATTTCCCTAAATCATTAAAAAAAGGACCAGCATTTTTAAACTGAAGCAGCATTTTTAAAAATAAATAGCATTTTTTTAAAAACCCACCCTTTCTATACAAAATTTCTTCAAGGGCTATTGCTATCCCAAACAAAAGAAACTGAGGAGTTACATATGGCACTTCCACACATAACAGCTACCACAAATCCCTGTGGTTGTGGCAAGAATCAACAGATTGCTTAAATTGATGAAGACAAAAGTTTAATTGCTCATAATTTTACCACACAGAACCATTTGGGCTCAGACTTTCCAATGCCCGGGACATATAACTCCATTCTTATGAGAGAAAAATAGGAGACCATCTAATTAGAAATTCTATGATTTGGCATATTCACACATGAGCTGAATTAAGGCAGAAAAGGGCATCTTCAGTTCTCTGTTTTGCAGCCTTACTAAATTGTCCAATTTAATTTTATGTATTTGTAAATTTATTTAATTTGGTAATGTGATGGTAAGTGAATGCTAATTCCTGGTACTTGACGAGCAGAGGACTCAATCATTGTTGCGCATTAAGTAACAGAATATGGTCTTAATTTCTATTTGTATGGTACTAGAGGAGTAGCCCTCAAGCTTCCTTGCTGCCTCTTCTCATGTGAACTTCCTGCAGCCTGGACTATAGTGAAAGCCAGATAAAATAATTTCTAAAATGGGACAATTTCCCCCTGAAATGCAAATCAGGGGAAGAAGTCGTCAGAAAAGGGGTCTTCATACAGACTTGGTAGGTTATCAGGTCTTTACCTGCCTGGTAATCAATCCTGGTGCCTGATCAGCTCCAGGAGATGGACCCAGGAGGAGCACAAAGGCTCTTTATTCCCTCTGCTCATGTTGTGACTCTGCTGTAAAGCCTGGTTCTCTGCGAAGGGCAAGGTGGAGCTGGACATGGGGCCTATCAGGTGACGTTAATGTTCAGTCAAGATATGGACCTTGTGTTTGAATGAGACAGACAGTCTTTGAAGAACATAATCTGTGTTGCCAACAATGGCTGGAGTGAAAGGAGCTCGCTCTGGTTACCTCAGAGGATGGACTGGTAAAGCAAAGTTGGATTCTTATCAAGATGTTGGGTTTTTTTAATCATTGATTCATATGGTAATGGCTGTGAATACACAATACAAGGTCTTCAAAGGGAGGAAACGTAAGAAGGGTATAGTTTCACCCAGTTCACGTTAAGGTTCCACACTTTTGTCCTGTGTGATTTTTTTTAAAATACATCAACCCTGCTATCCTTGCAGGGACAAATTCTATCCATGTATTTTCAGATTCCCTCCAATTCCAGTTGGATCCAGGCTCACCAGCAGCAGTGAGAAGCAGCAGCTCTCCTGGGGTGCTGTGTTTCTCAGATTGACCTTAGCTCTGTTTACCCTTGCTTCCAAAGTCTGGGCCAACATCTGCTAAATAAACTGCTGAGTGCTGGGGTGATGGGGACAGGGAGGGGGGTTAAAAACAAATGGGATTGTGCTGAAATGAGAGAGCAGTGAGAGGAGCTCTAGAGAGATTGTTGTGGGTCAGCACACAGAGGCAAATCCCTTTGAATCAATAGAAAACCATCTTCTGACATCTCTGACCCAGTTTTCAAGCATGCAGAACATAGCTATCCAAAGTTCATGTTTCCAGTTCAGAATGAAGCACTCTCCTAATACCCAGACAAGCCACACTGCTCTTTCTTCTGTTTCATCTCCGTTTCCAGCACACTGGAAATACCCATGCAGGCAGTAGTAGCTTCACCCATACAGATTGGTTAAGGAGGGCTGTAGCTTATATTCAAGACAGCAGAATCTCTTTTCTCTTCCACCAAAATTCAATTTAATCATCCCAAGCATCATGGCAAGCATGGGGGATAGAAAGATGTTTTCAAAGCTGATGGTGCGTTCACTCCAACACATCACAGTTTAGACCATCACTACCACCGATCACAGCATTTCACAATCACAGTTCCTCCCTGATACAAGAGGTGTCTGTCTATGTCACTCAGGACTCTAGGTCTGTGCAGTGGCCTGCACAACATCACTGGAACAGGCTGCCCAGGGAAGTGCTGGAATCACCATCCCTGTGTCCAAAAGCCACGTAGATGTGGGGACATGGCTTAGTGGTGAACACAACATGGGTGAACAGTTGGACCCAGTGATCCTGGAGGTCTTTTACATCCATAACAATTCTATGGTTGTGTCCTGTGCTTGTGCTTCCTTAGGCTTTTGGCAAGGGCACACTAAACAAAGTTCATCCCTCCTGGCAAGTGTGAGGACACTCAGCAGGGATCAGATGTGCAGGTATTGTCTCACATCTACAGCCTTCCCAATCTGAAGGTCCCTCCAGCTAGGCCACCATCCAGGCACTAATCCTCCCCTTATTTACCAGCAAAGTGCTCCTTAAATAACTATATCCTCAGGATTCAGCATATGCCTTTAAAGCATCAGGATTAACATCCCTTAAAAAAGAAAAACTGGGTAATATGAGAGCAGATATTCCCATTATCAACATATCTACATATTTTTTAATCCCAACCAGCATCTGGTCCTGGTATTATCTCATGGCAGTATGTTCCAGAGCTTATCTGGAATAACTTTGCTTTTCAGCACCTTCAAAGTTCCCTGAATATTTTCTTGTTTGTCTGTCAGGCTGCTTTTGGCTTTCTGGACAGCTCTGTTCATACTCAAGGCATCCAAGAAACAGATTCCAGCTCCTCTAAGACACTGAAAAGAAAAAGAAGGCAAATGAGGCTCTCCTGGATGGAAAGCTATCCGATACACAGCATTAGTGAAATCAGCACAGTGTCATCTGAGGTGAGCACAAGACCAAGAAAACAATCTCAGTACCTTACAGGCCTCTATAGCAGATCTTGAAGCCCTGAGAAATCCAAGGTGGCTAATTAGCCAAGAAAATTGGGTAAAATGCAACATTTCTTAATCAAAGATGCCAGCTAACCATGAATCTGCTTTTGAAATGAAAACTAATTTTCTACACATTAAAAGGTGGTGCCGAGTTTGAACAAAGCACCATTGGCTCCAGCCAGTCACACAGAGAAACTGGGTGGAACTCATCTTGTCTGAAAGAACCTCACTGAGCCATGCTGGGAATTATCAGTGAGCAGGAAGAGATGGGGACCAGTAAAGTGAACTGGTCAGTCCCTGGGCAGGAATCCACCCAACATCAAGAAAAAATACCAACCTCTAGGAACCTTCCCTAGCAGAGTTCTTCCAAAAGGATACACAGGGTAAACCTTGCTAAAGGAAATCACTAACACTTTTGGCAGAGCATAACACAGTTTTTAGAAGCTGGAAGGCTCTGTCTCAGGGTCTCCAACCCATTCACCACTCCAGGCACAGAGCTGGATGCCACAACTCTGGCTGATTAGAGGTAACCTGCTGTTTTCCACTGGAAGCATTTATATGAACCATCATTATCCTTGTTTTACGCCTGGGAAACTCACCCACATGCTGGTGATGGCAAAGACAAAAGGGATTTCTCTCAGATCAGTCAGGAAAGTGACTGATCAAAGATTTAAATGATGGTTTGTTAAGTGCCAGATGAGAACAGTAACCATCAGTCTTTCTCTCCCCATGGTTGCACCCTTAAATTCCTCTACTGGAACGGATCTCACATGCATCCATCCTACATTGGGATATTTAAGGGTTAAATAGGGATAACAAAGCATTTTCTCTGCTTGTGGTATAACATTCAAAATCTATTACAAATAAAAATTACAAAGGAAGCTCTACTGATAAATGTCACAGTGAGAACTCCCTGAACTACATTTGTAGTCAAAAACAGCAAAATAGCAATCTAAGTCTGTTCAGTTCACCTTTAAAACAAGAAAACTAGAAAAAGGAGGGAGTTGAAATCTGTGTCACTTGATAGCTCCTGGCAAACTCTTCCTGGCTTTATGGTTATGCTTCTAAATCCTCTCAATTTAATGGTGTAGGTTTCCCTATTTTTAGATCACAAATTAAGGCAGCTCTGCTTTTTCCCCTGCATTATTTTCTAACCAGACCACGATTATTAAACTTAGCAGGCAAAGAAGCGAGAGCGCCCTTTAAATAAAAAAAAAAAAAAAAAAAACCACTGTACAAGCAGAATAACCACACGGCTGGAGAAAGAAAATCACTCCCAGGGGCTGACAGACCTCTTGAGTTTCCACTTCAGTGGCCCACGAGGCAGCTCCGCTGCTGGGACTCCCGAGGCCCCGGAGGTGCCAGGACGTTGGGCGACCGATGGAGGAGCTGCCTTGGCACAAGGTTCCCCTCCAGCACAGGTCACCCACAGGTCTGCGCTGAGTGTCAGCCCACAACACTTGGGCTGGACTGTGACCAAAGAGCCCCCAGTTTAATGCAATAATCAGGGTGAATCTGGCACCTTGCTGCCCCTCATCTCTGCCTGGCTGCAGCGGGGCTGGGGGTGTCTGCACGGGAGGGCACGCTGTCCTCCAGATTGTTTTGAAACAACAAGGAAAAAGCTTATCATAATCCTCCTGGCAATTACAGCCTGGCTGGCTGCAAAGTGCAATGCATTTATCAAAACCTCCTTTGAAGGCGCTGAGGGAAGTGAATTTGAAGCTGTTGGGGACTGCAGGAGTAAGAGAGCCCAGCTGCTCCCAGGGAGCCTGAACCGAGGCGAGGGGGCAGAGGGAGGAGGGAGAATTTCCCTCTCTGGGACATGCACGTTTCCCATCAGCCTGTGTGGATATGCGAGGATAAATAACACGCTATCTCTCGCCGTGTGTCTCTCGAAAGCTCCGCCGATTACAGCTGGCACGCTTAGGGGGCTCTTCCTGCAAACTCTGCCAAAAAATTAACCACTCCTGGAGCCATAAATCATCCCAAACCAGGCTTCTTCTGCCCTCATCCCCACCAATGTGAGAAAAACCCAAACCCCCCCCCCACAAAAAAAAAAAAAAAGAGAGAGAGAGAAAGTTGCCAGTTTCATGAATGTCAGGAGGACAAAACTGGCAGCTTTTGCCATTTTTAAAACATGCATCAGCATGAGCTTCCCAGAGGCAATTCATACACAGCAATATGTTGAAGGGACTCATCAGCCCTTGCCATACACTGAGGCTCTGGTTCAGTAGCGGGAGGCAGGATTAAAACAAGGTAGTCCTGTAAAAACCATCAAAAGTAACTGGCTGGAGCACAGTTGCCAGAAACTCTTCCAGCACAGACTGGGTGCTGGCATCTGATTAAATTTTCTAAACCCCTTTATTTTCCAGCCTGGTGCCCACTGCTCTCTCTACAGCCCTACAGACTTCTGGACATGCTTTTCCCTCTCCCTGCTATTCACAATTACAAGTCTCCTTACAGGGCAGGAGGAGGAAAATTGCTCATGATGCTCTTTTCTCATCTGGTTCTCTCTGTCCATTGCAGGCATGCAGACCTTGGCCACAGGACATCCTCCTTCTCTTGGAGCAAGATGATGTTCCCTCTGAGCACAGACCATATCCCTGGGTTTTTATGCTGTAATGTAAGTGCTGTCCCTCCAGCAGGCAGGGAGGTGGATCAGGACACCAAACCTCCCCTGCCTTAGGGGAAGGAGCTGTGTCCAGCCCATGGGGCAGCCACCCAAAACTGCTACAGCTCTTTGCAGAAGCTTTTGGGCACACGCAAACCCTCAGCACAAAAAAACAAAAGGGGTGTCAGAATAGGGAGTGAAAGCCATGGGAGAATGGGAATAAGGAGATGGGAAGGTAAAGATGTATTAAAGATTAATTAATTTGCCCCGAGCAAACTGTCTGCACAGAGCAGCACCCCTGTGTCATCTCCCTGCATCTCCACATCCCCTTCCAAAACAGCTTTTCTCTTCTGCAAGGCTTTGTTCATCCAAAACCACTGAACAGTTGTTGCCTTGAGTATTATTTTAATCATTCCCAAATGCCTTTCCTTTGGAGGATTCCCGCAGAGATCCCAAGCTGGGTTCTCCACCAGAGTAAATCAGCCCAGCTACTGTAGCTGGGCTGCTGATTTAACATCTCCTAGAGACCCACCCTCCTCCCAGCCAGCTCCACTCCCTCTGCTCACCCTGCACAAGCCTCGTCTCAAAAGCTCCCGGCAAAACCTTGCTCTGCATCCTCCCCTACACAGGGCTATTCGTGGGATTTAAGGAATGTGGTCAATATATTGCAATGAAAAGGGGCACTGTACTGAATTTATACATGGGAACATTGCAGGGATGAGAGCAGGGGTGTAGTGGCCTTACATCTGTGACAATGTTACGGGGATGACAACAGCAAAAACACTTTGATCAATCCCGGAGTACAAACGCAGGTTTATATCCTTGCCATCTGGCAGAGTATCATGTTAAGAGCTGAGCAGACAACAGTGGCTGCTGCTACACAGTGTACCATATACCAGTAAAAGCTGAATGGATCTGCAATAGAGCACAGTTTAGAAATAGCTGTGAAAGGAAAATCTAGGCCACTAAGTGCTGTTAGAAACAATGTCCTTATATTTTTTTCTCTTCCCCTTGCTATTCTCCTCTCTCTTGCTTCTGCTCTTGGGATTCCTCTTCCCTCCCTTTTCCCAGCACTGGTGGCTGCACAGAGAGCTATCAAGTGAAATGCTGAACCTAAACTAAAGGTTGTGTTCATTTAACAAGCATTAAGTATGGGTCAGGAGGGGCAGAGTGGCAGCTGCCCTCACAGCTGAGGCCATTCCCCCTCCATAAATGGTGAAGCACAGCATCCCCACGAATGGAGGAGGTGGCTGCAATCTCTTCTTTCCTGCTTCTTCCTCCCTTACTCAGCATGAAGGCAGACAAGACCCACATTGACCCAGAGACCCACGGATAAAACCTGTGACTAGTGTAATCATTGTCTTTTGCACTTCTGCAGAGCTTCCTCAGCACAAGACACTTCAATCGTTCCCTGAGCCTTGCCCAAAGCAGCTACAAACTCCCAGCTATGACAATCCACCACTGCTCAGTGGTGAACACTCCTCTGCAAATATCTCAAATGCAGATGTCTCAGCTCAAATGCCTTTTCCTAGAAACTAAGTGGATGCACTGCACTGCACTTCCCACATGCCAAAAGCTCAGACACATGCAGGAGTGCCTTACACGCTGCTATTTAGGCTGCCAAGAGACTATGTATCCATCTGATGGGCATCAGGAGGAACAAAACCTTCTTTTGCTCACGAGTTCACCAGAGCTGAAGGATATTTGCCCAAGTTAGTAGCAAAGGCAGCAAGAGATTGGTTCCCAAAAGTTGGTTTCAACACCAAGACCACCACTCCTGCGTTATTTAACCTCACAGGCCACAAACCTCAACCCAAAACATCATTCTTCACACCAATCTGTACAAAATGTCTCAGCCACCAAATCATCACATAGAACTGCCAAGAGAGGCTCTGCAGTGACACGCTGGAGAAAACACTGTGGACAATGGCACGTCTTCCACGGGACCCCATGGGATCTCTTCTCTGTTTTGGTATGCACTTCCCATTAAATGAGTAAGAATATTAACCAGCAATTAGACACAAGAAAAATTTAGCCTGCCAGTCAGGTCTCATTGTTACTAAGCTTTCCTATCAGGAAATAGAAGGGTCTCAGAAGGGAAGCAATGGAAATGATCACTCAAAACAACTGAACAGGCTGCTAGACTAGACACTACAGGCAGCAGTCCTGACCTGGCAGGAAAACCCAATAGCCCTATTCTTCCTCTTTGGCATCTGTGATCCTACAATTGCTCAGTCATTTCAATAAATCCTTCAGCTCCTCTGTCTGGTTTCATAATTTTATGGGCTCAATTCTCAAAAGAACTCACTGCCCATCATCCAGGCCAGCTTTTCATCTTCAGCTGCAACTGTGATCTTCCCAAGTGTGCTCAGCACCCAAAAGCCATCTTTGCAAAGTCCCAGGGGCAGGCATTACCTTGCCAAGACCCTGAAGCACTGAGTGCCTATTCCGTGGCTGCCTAACTCTTCAACAGGAAGAAATGTCTGCATGATGCTCTTATGGATGTTCACACTGTCAAAAGGGCTAGATACTATTTTCCCAAAGTAACTTGACCCATTCAAAGAACTTCTCCAGGGAAGCCAGTTGAGTATCTCTGACATCTGCACTACCACAGACACTCTAGTATTAACCATTCCCTTTATCTCACTATATTTTTGCTGATAGCTGAACTATGCAGTGCAGTGGTTCTGGCATCCCAGCAATGGCTAGTTATCAGGAGCAAGAAAGCACGAGGTCTGGGAACTCACTGAAAACATTCAGAGGCGATACATGAGGGACTGGGAGAGATTAGACAGGGCTTGCTGGGGCTCCAGGAATTCCTGCAATTCAGGGGTTACGTGGCAAGATTTCTTTTTTGCATGGTACAGCAGTAAGAAGCAACACAGAATTTCCATTTCTCTTTAAAGGTGTTTTCCCAAAACTGTCACACGTATACAGCCTCCCCTGGTTTTTCTCCACTGTTTCAACCAGATGGGGTACCCAGGGCAAGTCCCTGGATTAACAACCCTCATGTACACTGGAGAGGCTCAACTAGGCTCTCGTTTCACCAGGAGCTAAAAACTTTGGAGCCAGACTGACAACATCCACAGCTGCCTGCCTGGCAATTCACCACTTAGAAAGGGCTAATTAGTATGAGGTAATTAGTTTCAGGCAAAGAATGTTTGAAAAATAATCTGTGTAAGGTCAGCCATCCTACGTTTTGTTTAACATACTTTTTTTTTCTCTGCTGCTGAAAGAGATCCCAGAAAGATGATGTAAGACACCTAAAACAGGCAGATGCTGGAGATTCAGAGAATCAAGTGTTAAATATACTAAAATGCCTAAAGATGCAACTTCAACCCTAAAGGCTTCTGATGTAACAGGCATATAAAATGTGAAAGTTTCATGGATGATGCTAATTATCCTGAAAGCTAATCTCCCTTTCCCATACGCCTCCACACCTAGGTTCTTGCTTTTCCAGGGGAAAAAAACAAGGCAACACAGAAGTGATCCAGCAGAAGACAAAAGTGCTGACAACAAGGTCTGGCCAGAGTTGTGGCTGAATTCATTTGCCACTGGGCTCCTGCCCGGTCATGGGGCAGCTGTGAAAACAAGGCCATTGGGAAAGCACCACGTGAAACCAGAGTGGAAATGCCAACACAACCCCAAAGCAACAGCAGCCAACCTCAACCACAGACACCACAGTGGCAGCTTTCTTGCATTGTTGTTGTTTTTCCCTAAAATAGCCTGTAAGATAAACAGAGGCAGTGATAGCTAAGTGCCATCCTCTCTGATATGTGCTTGGCCATTATCTGCTCCTGACACCTAACATCTAATTGCAGAGCAACACCCCAGCAGGACAGCCTGTCCCAAGAGGGACTGAATGGACTGACTGGAGACTTAAAAAAAAAAGAAGGGAAAATAAAGCTTGCTGGCATATCCAAGAAATGGAAAGGTTGTACTCCAGCAGGGTTAGCATGTCAGAATGGGGATTTCAACAGCAACAGCGCTGGAGAGGTTGGCTACCTCTCAGAAGCACACCCAGATTCCAAACTTGGGTCTGGTAAGGTTTCCCAGCCACAAAAATAGCCACATGCTCCCTGTCAACAAGACCTGGGCTCTTCCCTCTTTCCTTCCTGTTTATAACACATCTTCTCAAGGATGTCAGCAGAATCAGCAGCTCTCTGTGCTCCAGAGACAGCACCTGTCTCACCAAGTGAAAAATCTCCACAGAAAAAAAAAAAACAGGGTGAGGTAGAATTATCACTCTTTTGCCATTTTTTTTTAAAAAAAAAAAAAAAAAAAAAAAAAAAGTCGTTCATTTCAATGATCCTGTTTGCCAAGCAAACATATGAACAACCTGATCAGCACAGTGGAAGAGCAACATACCAACCCTGTGGGCTCTGGGACTGACAAAAGCCATCCCTGCCCTGAATGCAGGACTGAGTCCCCAAAAACGTGACACTGTTTAAGTGTTTGTTGCAAACAGAAAGGTATCATATTTGGGAACTTCATGTTTTCCATGCTGGAGAGAGAAAAATATTTGGATGGAGACACCAAAGGGAAGGCTGTGTGTCTCCACAAGCACCACAAGCAATGCACAAGCACACACAGCACCAGCTAGGGACAAATATGTAGCCCCCTTTGTCTCTTTTTTCTCTCAGTTTACTCTTATTTCAACTTTTTCCCAGGAAGAAAGTTACAGTTTATCACCCATCCAAGATGCAGGGTCAAGTGTCTCTCACTCTTCCTCTTCTAAAAGGGAGAATACATTTCATTCCAGATAAGAGATTTGATCATGGAGATCCATATCCTGAGCCAGCAGCCTGAACTCAAGATGAGGAGCACCTCACTGTCCTGCTCTTCCTGTGTCTTGGCCTTTTTGGAGACATCCCTATTTACGTTTTCTTCTTACACAAGTATGTTAGTCTCAATAAAAGTACCCAAACAATTTCAGGAAATCTTCATTTCCCAAGAAATATTTCCGTCATCTCTCGTGGTAACTTAACGTTCTCTAAGTATGCACAATGTGAGCCCAGCTGCAATGAGTGTGTTGTGTAAACCTGGTGAGACTGCTGAAGTCAGCAGATGTGGTGTGGGTTCGCAGTGCTTTCTTGGAATGAAGAACTTTGCCTTCCATTTATCACAAAATTCCTTGCTAAAGAAACACTCTTAAAATGGCATTCACATTTTCAGTAAATGCTTTAGAAAAAGAAACAGAAAAGACCATCCATTACCAGGAGAAAAAAAACCACAAAAAAGCCTTCCTATGCATTGGCAAAAAAAAAGCCTATAATCCAAGTTTTGCTGTTACATTGACACAAAGTTGGACTCATCCTGATCTTGTCTTTAACATAACTGCACAGTCACTTTAATTTAAACAGGCAGCACAAAGCTGTTCTCATGCAAATAATATACAAATCTGCCATGATTTGGTAATACTTAGCTTAATTTGACAGCTATTCATACCATCAGACAAGTATTGATTATAAATAAAGAATGAGAAACTTGTGTTTAAATCCTAAGCAATTAATAACTAAAGACAGACAGAGGCAGATGAAATCTGTCAGCACACGGAAAGGATCCACTAATTGCATTGCACATAAGTTGCAAAAGTAGACAGCTTTTACTGCTTTGTTTTTCAGAAAGACAGACTTACAAGAGAGCTTAAAATGATGATGCTTATCTGTGGCTGCAGCTCCCCCCTGAACAGGACTATGCCACATCTGCCAGGCACCTTTCAGGTGTCCTGTCCCAGCTCCTCTGCTCCACAAGGGAACTGGGACATGATCAGCATCCCCCTCATACTCAGATTTTCCTCCTGTTAAACAGGTGACTTCCCTGTTGAATTAACTTCCTTTTCTTTAATGTCTCTAAGGCTGAGCTTTCCAGCATAAGTCCCATTCATATTTAATCTCTACCTCTATTTAACTTGTCAAGGCTCTAATAAATAAGGACAGCACTCTTGGCTGGAGGCTTTCCTCTGATCTGCTTGGTCCAAACGGGCCCAAAGAAGAGGATATAAACCCCACAGTTCACATCTGGGAGGATGCAGCCAGCAGCAGGGCACCCCAGCCACACATCACACCCACCACAGAGCCATGGAATCTGAGGGTGGAAAAGACTTCTGAGATCATCCAGTCCAACCCAAGACCCAATATCAGCATGGCACCACATCCAGTCTCTCCCAACACCTCCAGGGATGGGGACTCCACCACTGCACCCCTTCAGACTGAGACAGCAGGCTCCAGCTCCCACCTTAGCCTTGCTTGAAGGTCACAGTTAAGCCCTGAGAGAAGGAAGAGAACAGTCACATGGTGAAAATGGCCACTACAAAGGTTAAGTAAAAGCAGTTTTGAGGACTGCAGGAGGCTGGGATGCTGGGTTCACCACAGTCTCCTCTCACCTTGGAAAGAGACCACTTTAGAGAGTCACTCCACTTGTTTTTTTCAGGAGCAGGAACTGACCCCACTCTTTTGGCCCTCTTGGAGCTGCTTTGCCTCTGAGGCCTAATTCATTAGTACAACTTATGCTGGCACAAATCCCATAAACATGATTAAATAAAAGTGACACGTGACAGGACAAGAGCTGACCCTGGCCAGAAACACCATAAAGAAAGGCTCCAGCTGCAGTGGTTGAGAAATCTGGCTTTTATTTGACCAAACTTTGATCTCTTTTTTCCCCAAAACCCTTGGTGTCCTCACTGCTCACAGCTCAAGAGCTGGATCCCAGTCACCAGGACCTTCCCCCATCTCTCCTCTGTCACGTCCTGCCACAGGCCCCCACTCTTGCCATCCCCACACATTCAGGGCACATCAGCCCTTCCCACCCTGTGTGCTCCATCTGCCATGTCACACCCTGCCCAGCCCACCACCAGCCCAGCCCCTTGCACACTGCAGCAGTCCAGATCACTCACTCAGCTGACAGAACAAAGAACAAGCCCTTCTCTGCCTCAGCTGCCGGTTTTTCCCCCGCAAACCTCCACAGCAGTAGACATTTATCTGAAAAAAAGTCACCTTTGAAGCCAAAACCCATCTGGGGGCTGGATGCTGGGAAGAGGGGCCCTTTTCTGTCCATGCTGTCCAGACGCTCCGGCAAGCAGCACTATCTCAGCTTGGCTCCCTGCTCAGCCCCAGGAAAACGTGGCTCCCCTCTTGACTTGCTATTTAAAACCTGTCCCAAGACTGGCGCACGGTGGTTTCAGATTAACGAGCTGGAGCCATCGGGGGCGGGCGGTGTCCCTGTCCCCTGCCCAGTGCCAGGTGCCCCCACAGCAGAGCTCCTGCCTCCTCCGTGTCACACCAGCCCATTTAGTTACTGCTGGCTTTGACTTTCTGTTTAATTTAAGGAGGATCATTCCCTAAAACCCATCAGAAGCTCCAGCTGCAGGGGAGTGGAGGCTCAGTCGGATACAGTGCATAAATTTAAGGGTTTATTGCATTTACACATCCCCTCTCAGCACACTTTACCAGAATAGCTCTTTATCTGCAGACATGGCTCGTTGACCCGGGCTGAATGTGGAGCCTGTACCAGGGTGAACAGCAGAACTGAAACCACTTGGCTCCCTGAGTTGAGTCCCTCCTCCCAGCCTGCTCCCTCTCAAGAGCTCACAGCTGCCCAGCCCGCTGCTCAGGGCACTGAAAGCCTCCTCCATCAGGGGTTGGCACAAGATGGGTGTTTTGTTTCACATACCATCTCAGAGATTTTGAAATACGGACCAAAGTGAAGCAGCAGCAGCAACACCTGAAGTGTGGAAATTGTCTTACAAGGAAAATCTTATTTTCCTTTAGAAAACAATGGACGTGTTGGAGCGAGTCCAGAGGAGGCCCCAAAGATGATCTGGAGCATCTCTGCTATAGAGACTGGCTGACAGCTGGGGATGTTCAGCCTGGAAAAGAGAAGGTTTCATGGAGACCTTCTAGCAGCCTTCCAGTATCTAAAGGAGATTTATAAAAAACACTTATAAAAAAGGATCTTGGTCAGGTAGGTAGGACAAGGGGGAATGGCTTTAAACTGAAAAAAGAAAAGGAGAAGAGACTTAGATTAAATGTTAGTAAGAAATTCTTTACTGTGAGGGTGGTGAGGGTCTGGAACAGGTTGCCCAGGCAAGCTGTGGATTCTCCAAGTATTGAAAGCCAGGGTGGATGGGGCTTTGAGCTACCTCATCTCATGGGTGGCACCCTTGCCCAGGCAGGGGGGTTAGAATGAAATGATTTCTAAGATCCCTTCCAATCCAAGGCATTCTACAATTCTATGATGATTTCAGTAGGATTGTTTATGTCTCAAGTTCAGTAAAGCCCATACAAGTCTGGGAGACACTTTAATTTCAGTGTGATAGAATTGCAATTTCTGAAGGAAAATAGTTATTTTCCTTTATTTTTTTTTACTCTTTATATCATAGGTAACATAATTACATACACAGAAGACTGTATATTTGCCATTCTTTGATGCCCAGGGCAGTCATTTGCAGTGATGTAAAACAGGTTAAAGCCCTGTCACATGGACACAGTAAGATTTTACATGACTACTGTGGCAGCTCCCCCAAGGTCCCTGTCAGGACCAGAACCCCAGGCTGAATGAAGTACAGTGCAAACACACAAAAAGAGAGGATGTCCAAAAGAACAGACGAGAAACAAAACAGGAGGATGAACAGAACTGCGGAATCAATTTGCCACAGTTCCACGGAAGATCAATTCTAGGACCAGGAATAATGCCAAGGGCAGGACACACCAAGCTTTGCACAACTGTAAGTGAGCAGACACTTTAAAATCAGACTCGCCACATAGGGAAAGATGGGTTTGGGGCACCAAGAGTCGAGACATAGGTGCCAAGAGCCTCCTCTTTACAGCTCACAGCTGCAC
The DNA here is from genome assembly GCF_049639895.1 of Pseudopodoces humilis. NCBI lineage: Eukaryota > Metazoa > Chordata > Aves > Passeriformes > Paridae > Pseudopodoces > Pseudopodoces humilis. Next base: position 6,116,288 of record NC_142205.1, on the reverse strand, counting down.
CCCTGCTTACTGTGGCAAATCAGCACCAAAAGAGCACCATCACTAGATAGTGACATCATTTAATACCTTTGCATTCTTAGTGCACCTGGCCAAGAAAAACAGCAGGCATTTTATGTTGATTTGGGATGCAGGTCCAATGCTTTCAGGATTTAGCTGTACTGCAGGATGAGAAGCCTGGGGAGACCAGTGCTGGGTAGAGGAAAAGAAATAGCCAGCAAGAGGATTAACCTAAACAATTGCAAGAGGACTGACAGTGATGGACCTTGGTGATAAAAACCAGGTGCAAAAGACAAAATTACTTTAACACTCAGAAGCAACTCAAAAAAACCCACAGGAACATGGACAGACATTTATGTTATCCTTGTGTGGACACAAGGCAGCAACACGCAGAAGGTGAACAGCGCAGGCTGTAACCATCTGAAGGGCTCAAGTGACAACCCCCAAAGCTGCTGGAGAAACTCAACTACAGTGGGTGCAGCCTCTCAGCAATCTGTAGGCCCATCTTGGTATTTCACATTTCACACCATGGGATGTGTGCTCCTTTCCACACACCCAGCGATGCCAGCACAGCAATGAGGTGACATCATGACTCAGGCAATGCCATCAAGTCACAGCACCCAAAGAGAGGGGCTGGAAGCTGAAGGGACAACCTGCAGAGCTGCGCCAGCTTTTCTCCCTCCTGATGCTGTTGGCATATACTAAAAACACATGACTGCTGTGGAAGATACCTGAATGAAAAATAACAGGATTTATACTCTAACTCTAGGAGCTGCATGGCTGAAGTCAATGAAAAATCTGGTCTATGATCCCTACAAGACAAGTCACATCCTAGACTAAAAAGCCACCATCAGGCCCAGCAGAGCTGCGGACAGAAAATCACCATGACCTTCAAGTCCATCACCAGGTGCTGGCTCTTTTGTGTCCCTTCAGATTCAGTTGAGGAGAAAAGGCATTAAATCCCCAGCAGATCTGTGGTTTAGGATTCCAGCCATAAAAAGGGAGGGTTTGCCTTACTTATTTTCACATTCCAGTCATACATAACTAAAGAATATAATCTGCTTTTGAGGATTTAAAATCTGTGGATCTCGCTGTCCATTTTAAGGTGCTTGGCTGGTAGCATCACTGGATCTGATGTGCCAGGTTGACTTTTTTCCCCCTCACCTAATGTTTTAGGGAGGAAGGAGCATAGAAACCAACCTCCTGCACTCAGGCACCTATGTATAGAGGCAGTGCCTTCCACCCAGGGGTTGGTTTGTAACAAGAAGGAGAAGAAGAGAGAGAAACTTCTCTCCAAACTTGCACACCACCTGTCCAAGAGGTCAGCTTGCCTCCGGCAGTCTCTCTGGCACACAACACACTGGATTTGGGCTGTGAAACTTTCACGCTGCAGTGCATCTGTAAAAATAACAGCCACCAGAAAAAGGAAGGGGGAAGGTCCGGGTATCCTGCAAAATGTAACTAGCAGGAATTAAAATGTAAAAGAAACACCCTCCGGGGTCTTCACAGAAGCTATAAACCCAGGCAACTGCTTTGCCAGGTGTTACTGTGCAGTGCCTGCTGTTAGAATTGACTCTCTGCTGGCACCTCGCCTGCCCCATCTTCCCAGTGCCCCTGAGCCCACTGAGCAGGCAGTGCTGAGCTGGCCAGCCGGGGAAGTTATTAGCCAGCCCTGCTCAGCAAGGGCAGCACTGGCACCGGGCTTTGAGCAGCTGAATGAAGTGTTGTCATTTCCCAGCTGGGAGTGGGAAAAAGCACGGTGCCGCTTCCTGATGCTGTTATTTTATTTTGCAGCGGCTTCCCCTTCCCGCTGTCTGAATGTCACAGATTACTTCACTGCTGTGCAAGCCTGGGAGAGGGGAGCAGAGGGGGAAGGGAAAAATCTGGCAAGTGCTTCCCAAGCTGCCGGCATCCCCCATGCCCCAGCGGCTGCACGGAAAGCAGAGGCTGGAAGGGATGGGTGGCAAGTTCACCTTTTGGGAAGTAAGAGCCAAGCACAGGTCAGTAACACCTGCCATGGTCTGCTAACACCCACAGAGCCCACAGCCCTCACTCCCATCTCTTTAACCCCTCTGCACTAAGGCTGGGGATCTCTTGCTGGCTCAGGAAATACAAGCCCCAGGCTGGCTGCTTTTTGGAGCCTGTCAGCAGCGCTCTTTTGTCAAGCAGAGGCCTTCCTGTCGAGTGATACAAAGTGCTCGCTCTCCTTTTCCCCTTGGGATCCGCACACGCTTCCTCCCAGCCTTTGTCAGCCCGAGGGAGCGGGGCAGCTGGCAGGACTCCCGAGAGCCTGGCAGAGAGGGACAGCACTCTGCACAGCCCACAGCTCACCCCTGCACTGCAAAGGGCCTGGCCAGGGGAGGCAGTGGGGAATTGGGGACACCAGGCTGGAGAATGGCAGAGATCTGCAGCGAGGGTGATCAGAACAAGCGCAGCCACGCCACGATTTCATACAGCTTACAGAGAGCTCCATCCCACAGCAGGACTAAGGGTCCAGCCAGGGCTGGAGTGAAGCTCTGAGAGAAATAACAAGAATAAGAAACAAAAGAGACATGGCATGATTTCCCCAATGAAACAGCAGTGAGAATATCAAGTGAGCAGCAGTAGTGAGAAGGTCAAACTCTCGCAGCACACAGGAGAAGCCTCTTTCACCAGAGCATCCTTGTCCTCACTCATCTCTGAAATTTTACCTAGCCATGGCCCTGTTTTGGGAAATTGACTCCATATTGGCAAATTGACACAGCTGGGGTAATCTAGCACTGAGCTACAATGCTGTCACTACCAGCCAGGTCATCTTCTCCTTCTCTTGCTGCTTGGTTTGGTGGAAGCTCTTCCCTCTGTGCCTTGGACTTGTAAAGCAGGGACAAGGGTGCCAGCTACCTCTGTAAAGCATTTTAAGACTTGTCCACTACAAGGTGCAACACCCATTAATTTCAGCAGGACTGTTGCCTGAATAAGGCAGCACTCAGAGCTCAGAGGGTAACCTGAGGCTGCTAAAATTATCCTTTGTTTTCAGACAAAAAGAAGACGCAAATGAAAGTATTCTGCCTAATTTGTTCATTCTGAACAAGATGAAAAGGATAATTAAACAGCAGAGATCAGGGCAGCATGAAATACCATCTTGACAGTCTTGTTTGCAGGTTCCCCATATAATTGTCGTGTCAGAAACAACTGTCATATCTACAACATCTAGTAAGAGCTGTGTATGAGGAGCAATTAAATTTAAAACATTTGTGATTTCTAAGCTTAAAGAGCACATTGAAATCCCTGCAGAAAATGCAAAAAGTCAGACTTGATGGCAAAACTAGTGTCCCAAGAAAGCCTTTTCTGATTGCAGTGGAGGTCCTGAATCACATTCTCTGAGGGAGGGGTAGACCAGAGCAGGGCAGGGCAGGAAGCAGGTGGGACCACTTCTCTCCATAGCAGAACCAGCCTGTGGAGGCTGAAAGTACCAGTTTTAAACACTGCCAGCTCCAGACAAAAGTACAGATAACATTTGGTCAGGCACAGCACTGCTCCAGAGTAATTCAGGCTAGAAGGAATCCACCAGGACACAGACAAGCGGAGTTTAAGCAGACAGGTTGCATTAAATCCCATGTCAACACGCAGCCTCAGGCTCTGATGTTTGGGTTGAGTGAGTGTAACTCCCCACTGATCCCTGGGGTGATGGAGAAAACACTATCCTCACATCCCTCAAGGCACAAAGAAAATCTTTTCATTCTCACTTCTTTTTCACCCCTCTTAAAGTGATGGCATTCCTCACCAGCTGTAATCAGCACGCACACTCTCCCAAAGTGCCATTTAATACCGTCACACAAAACTGCTGCGTGACCCACTTTGGGTTATTATGTGCAATAATTATAAGACACCACAGTCCTGGTCTGCCAGGCTCCAGGAGGCTTTCTGCAAGGGCATTCCCTCAATTCTCCCTTCCTGTGGACTCTCAGCTTCCTGCCTGGGAGATGGACAGCATTTCTCTCCATCACATCCACCCCCACCTCCACTTAATTTCATGCTTGGACTGTGACTACACTAACAGGGCATATCGAGTTTCTCCCTCGTACACTGATTAAACCGACATGGTGCTTTGCACAGTCTTTCACGGACTCCTTATCTCAGTAACAAGAGGGAGGAAAAAGCACAAGGACAACTCTGAGCGAAGCAACACTGTCTCCTTTCCTGGCACTGGCAGAAGTCTCTTTTGGAAATGCTGCGCACCCTCTGTCAGGAAGCTGAGGGAGAAAAGCTTCGACAGCTCAAGGGCTTGTCAGGGCAGGCCAGTCCTGGTTAATGGGAAATTCTGGAGGTCTCTTTAACAGTGTTTTGTAGCCTTTTCATTCTATGCTTCAGCTGTATCAGATTGAAGAGGTGGGTAGAGATCAGAGACTCAGAGAGATGGTGTTTCAGAAATGCCTCTGCTTCTGGGAGCTCTGCAAGAGATGCCCAGGAATGGGCAGTGTTACCTCAGTGCATGCTCATGGCAGCCAGGGTAATGGCTATGGCTGCAGAGCACTGAAGCCACAGCTGAAGGGCTGTCACTTTCCATCAGTCCAAAATTCACCAGTTCCATTTTTACCAAATTATTTTTCCCAATAGCGTCTTGTCTTCCAGGCTTTGGTGTTGTTGTAACCTAGCAAGCTTGAAAGAGTTTTCTGTCTTGCTTCAGAACTAAAAAAAATACTTAAAAATATGAAATGGAGGATTTTAATCTATTCCCATTTCTTTGATTTTTCACAAGAACATAAAAGAAGGGAATATTCCAAGGCCTACAATAATTAGAAGGAATTGCCATCATGCCAGGATAAATCAGTGGCAGAGCCATGGATAGAGGCAGGAATGGAGAACAGCTCTCCTGGCTCTAGGGCCTTGAGCCACTCCAAGCATAAGACATGCAGAGCAGCAGAAGACACACTAGGTCATCCATATGGAGCTGGCACATAGGACCCTGAACCTATGGAATGCCTATATTCCTGTGGGCTAACAGAGCTTTGGGAAAAAGTCCCCATGTACCACTCATCTGTGTTGGGAAAAGCAAATAATAGCCCAGATTTCCCCAGTGCAGCTGTCCATGTTCAAGCCAGCTCCCTTCAGCATCCCTGTACCACGAGTACAATGACTCTGCTCATCTCATCACGATGAGGCACTGGGGACAGGTCAGATGATTCCCACACCAGGTCTCAGCCCACAGCCCAGCACACCCTCATCAAGGACTCCATCTGACAGGCTCTTCAGGCAGCAATAGAGCAACAAGGGCACACACTATCAATTTGGTCCCAAATCAAAGACTTCATCAATCCTAGGATTTGAAGCTCTAAGAGACCTTTGGAAAAGGCATTACTTTGCTTTTCTCTCTTGGCTTGTTCTTGGGCAAGAGCCAACTATGAAACTGTTTTGGTACCTTAAGACAGACTTTTAATTTCTCGAGGGTTTGTGAAGCACTCACATCTCCTTTCAGCTCCTACTAGAACCATTCAACACCTTTGCAAGTTCCTTGGTTTCTCAAAGGAGCCAGCATCTGCAGAGCCAATTATGGGAGAGCACAACACAAGTATAAAAGAACAGACTCTGTTTCCAACACACTTCAGAGCCCATTTGCTTAGAGAACCTCCAAATCCATCACAGGTTTACTGCCTTCACAGGCAGCTGCCTTCAAATCTCCTTGCACAACCCTTGCAAAGAGGGCAGCCTGGAAGAGGAATGGGAGCTGATTTCAGAGGTGGATTGATCACCTGGACACACCTCACTGATGTAAAGGCTCCAGCTCGATCCTCAGCTTTTCCAGCAGACCCTTTGTCACGAAAAGCTATGTTTGAGAGAGACTTGTTCCACTCACACAGACCCACAGGTGACATGTGCAGTTTAGAACAGGCTGTTTTCAGGAGGGTATTTCCTTTTTGGCTTGCGTTTTTTGATGGGACCATAAAATCGCTGCTGATAACCACAAGTGAGTGGAGCTAGGCTATCATTACAGATAGATGGTCTGCTGGAAAGTGCTCTCACACACTCACATAAACACACACACACACACACACACGTCTGCACGCTGAGTTTGGCTGGGCTGGCTAAAACACCACAGCACTTATTGCTCCTTGAGGCCTATGAGTTCACTTCCAGGCTCCCAGCCAGCTTGGAAATCACATAACCCACGTGAGCAGCAAGGTTGTAAGGAGACATTTGTCCAGAAAAAAACAGTTCCCGAGTGCTGTTCCCTGCCAGACGCATCTCAGCAGCCCTGAAACCAAGATAGCAACTAGTCAACACTTTGGGGACTATCCTTGGTGAGGTCAGCCAGAAATGACTGCCCCCCATCACGAGTGAGAGGGCTGCCATGCTGGGGATAAAGGAAAAAGCACCTCCTTTTTTTCAGGGAAGCCTCTTCCTTGCAGGGAAGCAAAGAAAATTTTAGTCATGCTCTAGTGCTTTTCTGTCAAGTAAAAGGGCCAAAGAGGCATAAAAAGGGTGTAAATCATTCCTGCTGTCTAAAAAAGACAGTGGAGCACAGGGCACCTCTCAAGGACCTCCTTGCAAACACTAGCCCATGGGACAAGGGCAGGATGCCAGGTAGCCAGAGGATGGCACACTGAAGAGGCACGGAGCATCACTAGGTGGCCCCATGTGGACCACAGGGCACCCCATGTACAGACACGCTTCTAAAGGTGACTGCAAACCACCACAGGTATCCTCCCTCCAGCAGAGTAACACACAATGGACAGACAGCAAGGCAGAGAAATCAGTCTCAGAGATCAATGTTGATACAAGATCATGCTGGTCCTTCAAAAACCCTTCCCACTCTGTCCTCTCTCTGCCCCATCAGCTTCAGCTGGATCACAACGGGGTGAGAAGCGGTTCTGAGGCATGAGGGGGGATTAGGCCACTTTGTCAGGCCAAATTCAGATACCCCACAAGCACATGCAGCCATTGTGCAAGGGAACGGGGATTTGCCCCTTCTGATGGGGATGAAGTTTATGCTAAAGACAAGGTAAAGTCAGGGCAACCCCCTCGTGCATCATGGTGTAACAATCTGCATGAAAACACAGCTATTGATATAATCAGGTTTCCCATCCCTAACATTCTTCTTGTTCTTCTCTTGCTTTAATTTTTGCTGATAAGAGGTAGCTCATTATTTGGGGGGAAGGGGAGGCTGCCTGTGTTTTTTTCACATTAAACTGTGGCAGCGGTGTGCACTTCCCCCCTCTCACCGGGTAAGCTGCAGCACAAAGGCTTGGGGCTGATCTCACATCCTCTACAACAATTAAAAGTCAAGGCCAGCAGCACAGCCAAAACTTGACACGCTCTTTTAGAGAACAAAGGTCACTAGATTGAAGTCTTCACTCCCTGCTTTGGCTGAAGCAGCATGAAACATCCTCTTCAAAACCTAAAGCAGTTGAATCTTTATCAGGTGATGATGGCTTTTTGGAGAATAAAGACAACTGACCTCTGTGTCTTCCCTCCTACTGTTCCACAAGAAACCTTCAGGCTGCCTAATTAGTATAAATCATTTTCCAGTAAGTGCTCCTGCCCCATGACAGCCTCATCAGACACCAGGTCCAGAGATAAAGCTCTGATGGCCACTGAGGGCTGAAGGAAGCCAGGAGCCTAATGGTCACAGCCATGGTTGGCTCCAGCTCCATGAGGAGCAGAGCAGGCTGAGGTGGGCACTGCAGATGTGCAGGTGTGACCTTCACAGCCAGGAGACAGGGGCTGGAGAGGACAACAGCTGGGCAGGAAATGAGCCAGAGAAAGGCTACATTAGAAACCACAGCACTCTTGGTGTTTTTGCACAAATAGCACTTTTTGGAAGATTAAATGAAATAAAAAGTCATTACATGGTTAAATGGCTAATTTCATGGCTACAGTCATAAAGCTGACAGAAGCCAGAGCCACCACAGGGAGGCCCTGTCCAAGCCTGACAGCATCAACACCCTCTCAAGAATGAGGCTTCACAGAGTAATTTGGTTTGGGCTTATTTAACATCAATCCTCAGAGCATACTGCCTGGTCAGCCCAGGAGTTTCACTTGTGAAAGAGTACAAAAGATAGACTCAGCCATCTTCTTGCTCATCATGGTGTAGGACTAAAATCCATCCCAGACTTCTGGAGGTCCTCCCTGCTTGCTGTCCCTTCTTAATGCTCCCTGCTTTGCCCAGCAGAGTGAAATCCTTACGCAACTCAAAGGTAACCTCCAATTCGAGGACGCTTTGTGTGACTGGTGAACAAGGCCTAACATGATCCCAAGTCCACTTTACCTGGTCAAAACAAGGATGACCCAAGAGGCAGAACCTGCAGTGCTGGCCTGAGATTCCCATGGGTTTCATCCTACTCCTTCCACTGCCTTGGACAGACTCTGGGAGTGCAGACTGACTGCATTTCCCCACACACTTCAGTTCACTTCTAGCACAGATTGTGTTCCAGCAGAGAGCATTCCCAACATCTCCTTGCAGACAGGGAAAAGCCCCACAAAAAGGGTATTTTTGGGAGCTGTTTCCTCCTATCAATCTGAAGAGCAAGAGGCATTTCCCTATCATTAGCCCAACAAAAATAGAAAGCACAAGGCACCATAGCATCTCTCACTTCCATGAAGAACTCAAGAGGCCTGGGATCTTCCCCACTCAGGCTCAGACTGCAAAGATGAAACGAAGAAACCCCCAACAGCACCACAAAAGCATTTGGATGGCCCTATGAACTTGGAGAGATTTAAATTCAAAGCAACAGTAAAGCAAAAATCAAACTGACTCCTTCCTCCCCCCATTGTGTGGTCATTCCAGCGTGGTGAGAAGGAAGATTCAGGTCATCAAACCACCTGAAAATACTCTGTTGCATTGTTTCTCAGTAGTGCAATGGGTCTGGCTGGCCCAGTGCAGGCAGAGAAGAGTGAGATGGCAGCAGACAGCCAGCAGCAGGAAAGGATGCGGGGAGAGAAGGGCCTCCAAAATGAAACTCAATGGAAAATACCATTTTTATATGAAACAGCCTCTGCTGACAAAAAGTTCTTTGTCCCAACACAAAGAGCATGCTTCAGGCATGAGTTGGTAAGACAGAATTTCCCCCTTGCAATTCCCTGCTGAAGATATACTGCAGAACCCCGTACTGCCTCCATGTGCCCTACCTGCTCTGGGGTTAAGAGAAAACATTTCCAGTCATGTCCTTACATAAAAAAGTTCTCCATTTTGTCCACTGATCTGCTCCACCTTTGCTAAGACAAACTCAAAACCTTCCTCCAGTCCCACTGAAGTGAGAGGGGCTGCACTGCTGGGACTCAGCACTTCTTCTCAAAACCTCACCTGTGTTAACTAAGGCTCAGAAAACATTTGGGAACACATGATGCAGCTTTCAGCAGGCCATAGAAATTAACACCTTAAATTCCAGCATGTAAATCAAGTTTTAAGAACTGTGTCTCCCAGAAAAAAACCAAAAAAACTTAAGTATGGGGCGGGGGGGAACCCAAATTTTTGTCATTTTTCTTTCATGGGATACGGATGATATTCTAAAAGATTAATTGATAGAGTATAATAAATTGTATTTTAACTCTGGGATGAACTCATTACTGTCAAGATCCTTGATCCAAGATATCCCAAGAAAACTGGAGTCAGGTTTATCAGACATTAATTACCTACATTAAAAAAAATAATCTCACCTCTTCCTAAAACACAGTGATTAAAAAAAATTTGACAAAGAAGTCATAATGGATGAACACACATATGTATTCACCCTGCTCCTTACTAACCACAGCTCCTAATAGGAGATAATGGAAGCTGCTTTCAAATGAAATGTCTAAATGGGCCTAGAGCTTGTTTTCTCCAAACTCAGCCAGGCATTACTGCTGCCACAGCCACTTTCAATCAAGCTTTTACTGCAAAGGAAAACAAAGGAAGAAGTTAAATCCATGGGAGATTTCCAATGAATACTTAAAAATCTTTTCATGGGACAGAGTGAGGGAACTCTGTACCAGCAATGACCTCAGAAATCTTGTGAGTTCACTCCATTGCAGGCTGTTCTCTCTCTCCCCTAGATTTTAATTAGCTAATTCAAGGCCTTCTATGGAGGAGGAAAGAGTAGTGCTTAAGCAGCAGAAAGTTCAGCTGAATTTGCTGTGTGCTTGGAATTTAATAGACAAATACCATGATCCTTTTGGGATCTGTCATTTCCCACAATTAAAGGTGGACACACAGCCACTTGGAGCCTTTCAAAGGACCAGGGACACAGACAGTGTCTTCTTACATCAAAAATATGCTGAGATAAAAATTTGAGATTTTTATCCTACACCTTCCATGGGGAGAGGTGCGGCCACCGTGTTCCCCCACAAATCTGAGTGTGCAGACACACAACACACACACGAGCCATTCTCCCTGTGTGCCTGTTTCTCCCCCCACAAGCTCTTTTCACCCGCCTGAGGAACAAAGCCAGCGGCTCAAAGATCCAGCAAAAGTGCCTTGTTACGCAGAAGAAAGAGATACTTTAACTCAGCTGTCAATAAGTTTTGCCCATTTACATGTGTGCAGAACACTTTGAATAAATTACGTTTCCAGGATTTAGCTCCACGACAGTGGCCTAACAAAAGGAGACTTACAGCTCCAGGGGAGAGGAGGGGGATGAGGGGGAAACACATTCTGCACAAGACAAAATCCCTTCCAGAACCATGAGGGCAAACTGGGTTGGCTTTTTCCTTTGACGAGCACAGCTTTTACATCATTTGCAATCTATTTCCAGACACATTTTCTGCATTTGCATCAAGCACAGAGAGTGGCTTCCACATATGGTCTCTGTGGGGGTGAGGATGGGATGGTTTTGTTTCTTTAATTACAGACACAGCAAAAGTAAAAACAATGGGGGAACCATGGGGCGCTGCTGATGTCAGGTGGAACTGTGCCCCTCGGGGGACCAGTTTTACTTGGAGAGTGAAATCTGCTGTTCCAGCTTTCAGCAGAACCAGCAGCCAACAGAAGCGCTTACAAGACACTGGCTGGGGTTTTTGTTCTTATTTTAAATATGCATACATGTGTCCCCAGGTGACTACTCCGAAGAAAATTTACTTGTGGGGAGTGAAAGCGAGGAGGATGCAGTCTGCTACATCACTATTGGGCAGGAAAAGCAGCTTTCTCATGGACCAGTCCTCCTACACCAGGGGAATCACTTCTGCATTTTCCTGAGCGAGACACCCTGAAGAGGAAAAACCTACTGGGGTAACGTCAGTTGGATTATAATGACAAAAACTGGGAAATTTAAGTTTCCTGCTTATTGAGAGAAGACTACCAGTTATAAGAGTCTCACCTGCACCCTTTACTTGCCTGCAGGGAAATAATCATATAGAGAGATGCTAGAACAGACTTAATCAAACACAGGTTAGTGCCCCCATTAGAGATCCAGCAGATGAAGCTCCCAGCTCTGTGCCAGCCAGGACAGACCAGCCATTCTAATGGCACACGCTGATCCTCGCATCCTTCAAATTGTGATGCCATGAAATAAAGCCTGGCTGCCTTCCAGGGTTGCAATGGTCACTGATTTTAATAAAAACAAGTGAAGTAAAATAGATCCATGAGGCTGAGAGCTCAGGCAGGTTGTCCACAAAAACAGCAACTGAAAATATCCCCAGCTGACAGACTCCACTGGGCTTTGAGGGCAGCAGCTTGGGATGGGCAGCCAGAAAGAGCTAAAGACTACCCAAAACCTCCCTCCTCAAAGGCAGCAAACATGAATTCCTGACCTGATATGAAAACCAAATCAACTGAAAGCAGGAGGAAAGGAAACCACCGACATCACAGCTTCATGTTTAATATCAGTGGGAACACGGAGAACCTTTCTCCACTGCTTCAAACAAATGAGTGACTCATTCCCTTCTCAGCAGCAACCCTCACAGCCACTGCCAGCCAAAGAAACAACGTGGAAAAAAGAAAAATCCATGTCAATTAGGTGAGTTCTCTGCCCCCAGAACCCACCAGCGAACGGTGCTTGACAAATGATACAGCAAATTTCTCATCGTCCAAAATACCCTCTCTGCAATTACCACCCAGAGCCAGTAAAAACCACTGCCAGAAGCGTGCCTATTTCCATGCTCTTAATCTTATCTGTGGAAGAGGATCCAGGGCATCAGCTTCACTGATGTTTCCAGGAAGAGGAGCCCTAATCAAGCATTTCTGCCCATGAATAACAGACAAGGAATGTCTCCGCTTGGCCAGCGGTAGCCTGTGAAAAATTAAAAAAACATTGTAAAATCAGCTTTGGAAGCAGTGAGAGCTGAGGGGTGATTGCTGTCTTATCTCCACTAGTACAGATGCTGGAAGGACAAGGCTGACCCACAGACAGCTGTCGCTCCGAGACAGCCTAACCAAATCCACAACAGAATGCGTCTACAATCCTGGGTGCCATCACCCAAAATGGAGTTCTCTGCTAACAGATGTTTGGTTTTTTTCCATTAACAGAGTTGTAATAATCACTGATTTTCTTAAAGCTTCAGGTGCTGTTCAGTGCAGAAGTTACAGTCAAAAAACATCCATGTTTTTCAGAGAACTCTGAACATGCACCAGGAATAGTCAATGGATCAGGTGTGAACCTGAGACTAGCTGGACCCAGACTGAGGACTGGCCCTTTACCTCTGGAAGGTACCAAGTGGGCCAGGTTGACTTTTACTAAAGAATACCCCTGCAAAAGAAAAGCAAATGTTAACAAGTCCTTTTTCATGCCAGCTGGCTCTGCTCATTCCCAAGCAAACCCCACAATCCCGCATGCCTAGCGGAGAGTACTGAATCTGCCAGGAATAAATGATGTTGGAGTGCCTGTTCCCAAGCAAGTAAAAGCACTTCCAAGTGCATATGTGCATGCAGGTTTTGCCATGACACTTTCTTAGAGATCTGACAACACACAGCAAAGGGTCAGCAGTTCTCTCTGGAAGGTTGTGTTGATATCTGCTGCAAGATAACGCACCCTGAAGTCAAAGGAACTTACTTATTTTCTAGGCTCGTTATCAGTTGTTATTGTAAGTAAAGCAGTACTATGTGAAATGCCCCTTCGTTCTGACCTTCCCATGGGCAGGACCCACTAAGATCTCACGAAATGTGAAATAATCATTAATACAGTCTCTGGCGGTGTTAATAAATCATACAGCTCAACAAAGCCATAAAACTCTACCAAAGACACACCAATAAACTGCACACTCGAGAACCATTCCACCCCCACACCTCTTCCCTCACATTCCAAAAATGCAGAAAAGCAGCAGTGACGTTGGCTCCATCCTCTAATCCCCAAATCCCTCAATTACACCCAGGGAGCTGAAGATAACACAGATTTAAAGACCTAAAAGGAAGCTTCTTTCAGAGGTAGAAGAAAGGTGTTATATCAACAATCCTGGGTAATGGATTCATTTACCATGACACTTCTCCCTGTGCAGACAGGCAGGCAACACAATGTCTACAGACATTATGCCTCCCTTTCAGAGAGGGGTTTGCTGGTACCTGAGCCTTCTGCAATGAGCTGAATCTCGTGCCATAAGGAAAAGTTTTGCCTGTGTAAGGAAATGGACTGACTTACATATTAATCCTTCTAACTCTCACTGAAGCCTGAGGGTAAATTCACATATATTGGCTTTAAATTAGCCTTTCCTTTTCCACTTCGAAGAAGCCATTCCTGATTTACACCAGAACACACTCAAAGCCGGATCCCATCCTTCACCTCTAACTTCTGACACACAGAGCAGAGGCACCTGAGGGGTCCCTCATCTCTCTTTACAGGAGGAAAAGGTCCTTTTAGGGCATGAAGCATCTCAATCCCACACAGGTAGAGTGGGATAAATAAATCCTGCTCTGCAGCACAGCAGGAGCTGGACAAGCTTCTCTTGCTCCCATTGTCAAAGGGACCGCTGGGGCTGTGCACAGAGCACTTTCTCTTGCTGGCTTTTTCCATCTGCTGCCTCGACTGGATGCCCCCTTTCGTGACAGTGGGACTCCAGGCCATGGTGTCCATCTTTTCCAGTTCACACAAAGCAGGAGCTGCTCTATCAGCCCTGTATCAGGCCACGGTGAAGGCCACCAAGTCCTCTGCGTGCGTCACCAGCCTTGTCAGCAAGGGCAGGATTTGCAGCACTAACCCAGAGAGGAAAGTTTTGCTTCCAGCTCCTGATCCACCACCCACAACTCCTCCTCCTGGATCCAGCTACAGTCCCTCTGCTAGGACTCTAAAAAAAAAAAAAAAAAGTTGTTTTCAGGGTCACTGTGAAATGATGTTGTTTTCAGCAAGCAGAACTGCCTGAACCTAATTTACTGTACATCCTGTCTGTGCTTCACAATGAAAACACCACACAAGGTTGCAGGTCAGACCTCTGAGCCCCTCCTGCTTGTGATGCTAATTCCTGCATGGTGATGAGAAAGCCCCAAGGCCTATTAATCCTTCTCACTCTGGGGTATAAATTGATCACCAGGAGGAAAGAAAACCACTTCTTCCCTTAAATACGTATTACATAGGAGCAAGGAGCTGGTGTGTGAAGCTTCCAGTCACAGCTGGTTTGTTGACAGTGACCAAAACACATAGGAATACATATCACAGGAACATCCTTGGATGTTTAACCGTGATGTGTCCTCAGGCACACCTGGCAGGGAGGAGCTGGGAGCTCTGGATAAGAATGGCTGAGAATATTAAGCAGCTATGGAGTGAGATAGAGCCTATTCAGCTCTAAAACTCATTGGAGGGGAAAAAAAGCTCTGTGGGGACTTGCCTGTGATTTACCTGTAGGCTTTAATTACTGGCACTGCATGCAGATATGCATAAGCTATATATGACTATAGCAGCATCACTATTAGATATCCCAGAAACTTAAATATGGCCAGGACTCAGCTCTTGGGTATATCTAAATTGAGGTGTCAAAGTCTCATAACTGTCTACAGAGAGATGGTCAATACTGGCTCAATGCCCTACTTACCAACACCCCCATCAGCTTTGAGGGCAGCTCAGACATGGACACATGAGCTCAGCATGGTGCCTTGGCCTCAGGCTGCAGGACAGCATTCCCATGCCTGGTGGGGTGAGCCCCATGGAGAGGACAAAGGGGTCCCCTGGAGCCCCTTCCCCACTTGCACCCACCTCCTCACACTCCCCAGTGGTGCAGAGGCTCCCTGCCCACCCACAGACTCAATGCACCAGCACAGCTGGGTCACAAAATCATCTGCAGACCTGCAGATGCAATGGGATTAGTTCTACCTGAGCAGGAGCACGGGGAGGCAGCCAAGCCCGTGGGTTCCTCCGGACTGTCCTGATGCTCCTTACAGACAGAAGACAGCGTGAGAGAGGAGGCAGTGAGGGGAGCCCTGTGGGCAGGCAGGAGTTTTCAGAAACGCTTTTTCATTCTCACTAAATCCTCTATCCAAACCTTTCCCTTTTGCTAAAAGTCTTTGCAAACACTAGCAAAACCTTTCCCGTTAATCTTTCTCCATCTCGCTAAAACAACACAGACTGTCTGTCTCCAGGGAAGGCTGTCACAGGATATGGGGGAGGAATCTATCATTTGTAATGTACGGAAATATAACTTACATATATCAAAGGCATTTGCTGCAAAAAAAAACAAATACGCAGCAGAGATTGGGAGGCCAAACCCTCATTGCCTTCAAGCTACTGTGCTTAGCAATTGTGTGAGCAACAGCCTGAGCAAACCCAATTAATTTGATTTGTAGATTGCACAGATTAGCAATTGTGTTCCAGTGGTAAATCCCACAAGGAGCCCCTCTTGCTTACATTTCTGTACAGCTCCTCATTTGTTACCCAAATATGTGAAGGCACCTATCTAAATCCCTTCCATTTATTTACTGCCAGGTCTGTAGCCCTGGCTCCCAACAGCACCTCCCGACCAGGATCTGTCCAGATCTCTGCAAACTTTAGTTCTGAAAACTCTCCAGTGTCCATGTCAGGAATATAAGCAAAAACCTTGACCCTGAGGCACTGAGTGGCTCAATAGAGCTGTTTACAGACAGTCTGGAAAACAACTGAACTGTCTGTAGGACACTCTTTCTGCTGGGCTTCACCAACCACGCCAGGTTCTGCACCCTCCAACACCTCTGGCTTGATCCAAATTTAATATTCAAGGGGTTCAGATTCAAATGTGAGACCCTTTGCACAATAACAACCCAAAAGAGGGCAATCTAAGCAAAAAGAAACACCTGAGTCTGAAAACTGAAAAATGCTGTATGACTTTTGATTAGAGTGAAAATTATTCTTTCAGCTTTATGAGCAGTTATCTCTCAAGTAAAAATGCCTGATGAAGAAGTATATAGTCAAACCTTCATGAGATTCTAATGATGTTTGTTTAAAACCAGAGATGTCCCTTTAAAATGAGGTCTGTGAAGCTGAAATAAAGTAAAACCAAAACAAATAAACCAGTGACGACAGAGGGGTAGGGAAAGCTTTTTTCCTAGGTTTTTAGTACTGTATCTACCAAAGAAACATGTTCTGCTGGTTGAAATAAGAAAAGCAAGATTCTACTGATATTGACTGGATTTCAATATTTCTAAAAACACGAGCACTTCATAAATACACTGAAATATTCTGTCATCGCCAGACAGAACATGCCGGTTTTCTATAAATATAGACATCTGGCAGTGGTTTCTTCTACTGCTATAGATTGCTGGTGTGAAGAATGCTATTTTGTAAGCAAATGCATGTTGGAAATTAATTTCATATGCAACAGGTTACATTAAAGAGCAAGAAAGATTTGCTGGGCAGAAGCACGTAACAAAACCAGTGTTGCCACGCCGCTCCTGACCCGCTCTGTGAGGTTTGTGTGTGATGCCTTCACAATACTGTAGGCATAAAATATGCTCCTCCAAGCAGTGCTCTGAAAATTAATTAAAGCATGCCCACAAAATGCATTGAAATTTGAAAAGGGGACTTAGTTTGGCGTTGTAATTCCAGCCATGGCGAAACACCACTGACAAAGCGATGAATATTAAATATCAGCAAGTAACAGCCTGCTTGGTACAAAGCACCTGAGGGGTACCTCAGGCAGCAGCCAGGTATATAAAATCCAGTGCTGCAGGGCTATGCCATGAGTTTTAGATGTTCCTTTTTTGTTTTTTTAAATAGGATTTCCAGTCATATCTATGTCCTAATCTGACCCATGGTACAACCATCCACAGAGTTGCATCAGACAGAAGGCAAGATATTAGGAAGAAATTCTTTCCTGTGAGGGTAGTGAAGCACTGGAACAGGTTGCATCATCTCTGGAAGTGGTCAAGGTCACGCTGAGAGGGAAACCTAGTGGAAGGTGTCCCTGCCCATGGCAGGGAGTTGGAACAAGAGGGTTTTTAAGGAGTCTTCCAACCCAAACCAGTCTAGGATTCTATGATTCTACAAAACTGGGGACACATGGGGTCATAACAAAGAGGTGAGCATGGGGGCAACATCTTACTTCAGTAAGGGCTCACCTGGGCTAAAACTGAACCCCAATATCTCACTCAAAGGGTGACAGAAGACATCTCTGTGTAAGGGCATGGGCTGTTTTCCATCCACATCTGCTTTGCTCTACAAACTCCCTATTACAAAGTTATTAGCATCAGCAGATAGATCAATTTCTGACTGGAAACTTTTCCCTTCTGGTTAACATAAGCCAAGCGTAAACACTCCCTCAGAGGTTAACAAAAGCCAGCAGCCCAAACAGGGACAACTCTGCAAGAAAAGGGGAGTGGGAGTCAGGGGGAAGTTGAAAAGACAATTAATCACAGGTTTTCATACACCTTTACACATTCCTGCCAGTGATCAGGCATTTAGAGCGACTCTGTATTTCTTCTCACCCCCTTTAAACCCTGTTTTAGGGGGAGTATTTTCCAAGTGGAAACATCAAAACAACAGATCCCAGAGGCACCCTCGGCATCCAGGCCCCACTGCCCACCTTCCCCACTCCCTTCAGTAAACACCACTAATTCCCCAGCTCCATCAGACCTTTTTTTCCTTCCGAATCAACCTAAAAGCATTTTGGTACTAAAGACAAAGAGAAAAGCAGGGGGGACCCACTAAACGCAAAGTCTCCAGACAGCTCTCAGCGTCTGTCAAATGCTTGCTAAAAAATCCAAATAAAGAAAAACCCGAGCAGCCCTGATACCTTGTGTTATCTTTGCAGGCTGGCTGCTGCCTTATCAGCTCTGACAGAACCCAGCATGTAAGAAAAATTCAGTAGTCTTTGGGTGGAAGTTAGTTCCTAAAAAAAACATGCAGCCGAATTGCTGGAAGTTGGTGCAAGAGGAGAGGGTGAGTGGGTAAGAGATGGTCTCAAAGCCCCCACTATCGTCTTGCTGTTCCCTCTCAGGAAATACCCTGCCATGTAAGGTTTTTAATTATTTGTTCATAATTCACTCCTCACATTTCACACCCACTGCACAGGCCAAGAGCTACAAGGGTGAACAATGGCTCGAAATGCTGCTTGCTCACAGTAGGAATGAGAATGGAATGGAATTGGGATAGAATCCAGGTAAAGTCACCAGCTCTTCATACCAGGTTTTCAAGCTCATCAGAAATGGATGAAGATATTCTGATCACTACTGATGCTGGTCATAAATGCCACTGTCCTGATGAGGAGGATAAAGAGGTTTTGTCCTCATCTTCACTTCTAAAATAGATGCTCTTTTTGGATAAAGTCTCCTTGGAAGAATTTGGATGTTAGGGAGCACTTCTTTCATGAAAAGCAGAAGTTCTGTTTGCTCTCACACCTACCTCACCATGCACTGTGCATTTTGGCAGCCACCTCACAGAGGAGTTGGACTTCTCCTGTGCAAAGACGTGAAGGTCCTGCTCTTGAAAAAGTTATAGAATAGTTACAAAACACCTTTGCTTGACATTAATTGATGGGTAGAAGGAGCTAGCAAGAGAAGAGCTGTCTCAAGGCCAAGGGCTGCTTTTCAGAGCTGTGTTTGTAATGCAACAGAGAGAACAGTTGGGGGAAGGAATCAGCCTTTTGTCAACCCCAGAGGGAAGGACGGACAGACAGACATTCCCTGGGGAGCTGCCCTGGCATTATAAGCCATTCTGATAGAGGGTGAGTGCCTTTCTACATCTGACCTGACCCTTTCTCCCTCTGAGAGTCCTCACAAGTTTTCCTCAACACCTAACAAAACCTGAAGTGACACAGCTGGGCTCCCAGAATTACCCCTTTATTTTCAAGTTTTGCTCAAGATAACACTGCAGGGCAAGCAGAGGAATAAAGCAAAGGGAACTCCAATAGTGGAAGGCCCTCAGCAAGTATTTCTTTAAGTACAAGCAACCCCCAGGTGTATATGCCTAAACATTTGGAAAAATGGTGTCTGAGAACAGAGACTTCTCTAGTTGCAAAATGGCACTGAAATCCTTGGGTTTGGACCTCCCCTTGTGTGCCTCCAGTGTTGTGCTACATGGGTTTTATTGGATCCAAACTGGGATGAATTCAAATAGATGTGTCATACACTATTTTCCGTGTTTTATTTGACTTTAATTACTTCTTAACAGTACTGCTGTTTGAAAAATCTTTCTCAATTGAGGGTGTTGGTTCTGCCTAGGGCTGCCTGGCCCTCTTCCACTGAAATGCCCTTTCAACAACCACCAGAAGCTTTTGCAAGGAAAATGAAATCTTTTGGAAGATCTCTTTTTCTGTAACTGTGTGAAAACTTGCCTCTCTCAATTCTCTTTCCTTCTCACAGATTCTAGGTTGGTTGTTTTTTCCACCTCTCTAGAAGGTGGAAACCTGTGG
Source organism: Pseudopodoces humilis (assembly GCF_049639895.1). Lineage (NCBI taxonomy): Eukaryota > Metazoa > Chordata > Aves > Passeriformes > Paridae > Pseudopodoces > Pseudopodoces humilis. The sequence goes on along the minus strand of NC_142205.1, from coordinate 6,096,602 downwards.
TGGGTTCCAGCAGGCTCTGGAACAACACCTGGGAGTAGTCAGACCTTGCTGGTAGCATAGATGAAAACACTGATGATGACGAGGATGCTAATAACAGTAATAATGCTTGAATAATCTGTGTAATTTTTTTTTCCATTCCAGGACTTTTGATGGTTGTTTCCATAAAAAATAAGCATGGTGAAATGCCATCTCTCCCTGAAGTCAATGATGCCTTGTGCCCAGCAGAGAGGGGACAACTGGACTTGCAATTCAGGCAGATGAACTGTGATGGGTGTTCAGCGCAAGGCTCCAGCCTGTGCATGGACAAATGTTTGCATCTGTTTCACCTTGGGCACTGAAACAAGGTTTGGGGACAGAATTATTGGCCTGGTGGGTCTGTATTGTAGCAGCAGCAAGAAATCCTTATCAGGGCAACATCTGCTTTGTACAGGGCGCAAGGGTACCTCAGCATTCTGAGGGGAGAGGCCCTTTGTCAGAGGAAAACAAAGTCTCTATCCAAAGAGCTGCTGCATTTAACACTGTAGCTGTCTGTTCTTCGTTCTGAGTTTGACAGCCCTTACCACAACAACAGTGCTTTGGTGCAATGAGGACTTCCAGGCACTAACCTCAATCTAAAAAAAAAATAATAATAAAATCACACCAGCTATCATAACAACTTTGCCTTATGCTGTGCTCATCATACCAACCAAAGCCACTGCTCACTTGCTGACCTCCTCACCAAGAGCAATATTAAATTTCTCAGATGTTGCCATCCTCCTCAAGCTCTGCCTCAATATCCGTCTTGTAAATACCCCCCAACACATGCCACAGACAGAAAGCCCTGAGTCAGTTTTAACACACGTTTCATTACAGCAGAAAACCTGTTCAATTACTTTGTAGCATTTTTCATGTCCCTCAGACAAGTTACTGGGTTTGCAGTTTGTGGTTATTTCCCACTTCATAGTATCTGCCTTTCCCTTGCAGAGGTAAAAGGGAAAGCACCTGTATATACACAAAGAAAAAGATCCAAATCAAAGCACCATTAAAATTCATTCAGGGTTATTCCTCACTGCTGTTATTTCAGTCAGTGTCTGATAACTAAGCTGTTCCCTTTTTTTCTTTCAAACACTTGTCTCAGTTAAAGTCTGATGCTGTTTTTCCTTCTGGAGAAAGAAACCCCAGAGATGTATTTTCAACCTCCCGGCTCAGTGTTTCCCAGTTATTTTAAATCAGGGACAGTTGCCAAGATTCACATTTTTCCCCTCACACTCTCAGCCTAAAGCCATCACAGATCCAGGGACGGACCCTGCACGGTTCCTACTGCACTGTTCCTGTTGTTCTTCTTGCAGTCCATGAGCCAGCATGGGAACCCACACTTGTCCATCTCCATTGCCTGAGAGGGACCCATTGTCCAGGTAAGAGAAGGTTTGGCAGATTTTAAAACATACTTAAGAAAAAAAAAACAAACTTTTTCTTTCAATAGGTAGAGTTATTGAGTTCCAGGTTTTGATTCTCACACCTGTACCTGAGTTTAGTCTTCCAAGGCAGAGTAACCCCAGGAGCCTACACATGCCCCAGGATTCTTTCCCTTTTTAAAAAAGCTGGATCAAGAGGCAAAAGCCACAGTTTCTCCAGGGTGCTGGGTCATGTTTCAGAAGGTTAGACATGTGTCAATCATTCCTGGACAGAACTCATGCACCACATCTCACTGGCCAACATAAACAGCCCCTTCCAGAAATCCCCTAAAAGTGTTGTTGATGCAGCCCTGCTGTGTTACCTGTTTAGCCTGCTGGCTCTGTTACTCTCCCTGGAAAAATATTTTCACCCACAGGGAATATTTTGCCCAAGCTGTTTTCTCTGCCTTATTTCTGCAACCTGCTGATGTGGTGTCAGTAGTCTGAAGTTTTGTAGAGATAAAGCCAAGCCTGAGGAGAAACTTGTGGGCGACATCCCTCATTCACCTTGTCTCCAGGGTGGATGGACAGTGTGCCTGGAGCAGGGGGAACACCTGGTCACCAGCAGCACTGGTTGTAGCCACCTTTGCTGCCCACTGTGCTTCTCATGGAGCAGCTCCTTCCTTGCAGCAGGCAATGCCATAGGCAGCAAACAAAGGCTGACAGAATGAACTTGCCATTTTCCATTTCATCAAAATGATCCTTCTGCCTCAGGAGACAAAAGCAGAGACAGAGGAAGGAAGGTGTCACTCATTTCCCTACAAAGTACTCCAAATTTCAGGGGATCACTGAGACAAACAGAAAACTGTCACTATGCAGAGTGTGAAAGAAGCAATCTCCCAGTGCAGAAGGTCCAACAATGCACTACCCCTGAGCTGAACCAAGAGCCAAATATGACTTTTCAGTCTTCACATTCACTGCCCCCAGGCTATGTTACATTTTGTCCTGTGGACCTAGGTGCATTTAAGATTCCTAAAGAGTCATTTTATAAATGTTCCCATAAATATCCAGTCCTTCGAAGTACTGAGCCTTCCTGCCATAAGTGGGAACAGAAGAAAGGACTTGCTGCCTGTGGAGACACTGTGATATTCCACAAGCACAGCCCATGCTCCTCTAAGAATTTAAACCATCACATTTTTTTCCAGGTTGGCTTCCTGCCCAAGTTTCCTCCCCAAAACATCCACAGCAAGGTCAGAGGAGCTCTCCCCAGCACAAGGGAGTTACCAGGCTGGGAGCAAAGGAGGACAAGGATGGGCCAGTGAGGGGGTCAAGTTCAGTCATCTTCAGCTGCCATGAAATCACACCTGAGAAGGATTTACTGCCAGCATCTGAGCGGCTGCAGTCAGGCAAAGGAAGGGGGGTCCTATTTGTGCATCTAATGACCCAACTTAGCAGGACAGAAACCAAGTGCTTGACCTTTCTCAACATCATGTGAAGCAAATGCTCCATATGACACGGCTCCAGCATTATCTACCAGGCACAGGTGCATGACTGCAATTAGAAATGACCGGCATTTCACACATAACAGCACCTTTCAACCCAACTCAGCCCATCCAAAACCACTCTGAGCCTCAATTACCATTTTCTTCCCACCCAGCCTCCCCAGCTCCCTTGCCAGCTCCAGCAGCACCAAATAATTCCCCATGAAGTCTCACAGCTGTTATTTGAAAATCAAACTGGAAGTCGCGACACCTCGCTGCACACTGGTGGATCTTACACTTGGCATTTGGTTTATCCCGACACCATTCCTCACCCCCACCCCTAAACCAACTTCCGCGGAGAACAATGCCGCCCGTCTGTGTCCACAGCAGATTTATTCCCCCCTTCCCAGCAGCTCACAACGCCCACACCTTCAAGGGGCAGTAGCTGCTTGAAGCAAAGGGCTCCTTCTGGTTTCTGGAAAGAAAAGGCTGCCCTCTATAATCAGGGTATTGTTCTCCATAAATGGAGCCAGACTCTGTAAACACTCTGCTCTGTGCAGCGCTGGGAGGGAGAATGCCAGCGTGTGTATACATACATGTGGGGAATGTGTCCTGTTCTAAACAACAGTAAATTATGTTAATTCATTTCCTCTGCCTAAACAGTGCTAATAAGCTTCGGGAAAGGAGGAGGAAAAAGTAAACAAGAGTCCATTACAAAAAGGTGAGGGGGAGAGGTAACCAAATAACTCCACCAAATGTCTCCTCTGGGGAAGGACATTCACATTACAGCTTGGACAGGCTTCACACAGCCCTCCCTCCGTCCTGATGGAGGTGGAAATGTAACAACAACAATTTCTGTCTTTTCTTTCATAAGGTTTCAGCCTGTTTGCACGAATTCAATCTTGTGAAATGGGAAATGAGCCCCCACCAGTGCCCTGATCCACAGCGACTACATCCCTGGGGGCTTTGCACTGCATGTGATGTGAGTGCTCCGGTGACCAAAGCCAACACGAATAGTCAGAGCCTATTTGTGATTTTCTAACAGGAAAATAATTTCACTAAGCAAACTGCCATGCTTTGACTCAAAACCCTGATTAGCACAGTTTGAAAACAGGGCAGCATACTGTTCTGGGAATTAACTTGCTTGACCCCTAGTCTATAATGGCACTCAAATAATCTGTGAGTCAGACCAAGTTGAAAAACTCTTGCAAGACCACACTGAAAGAATTTACTGGATTTATTGGATTTTCTAAGATAAAAGAAAAATAAGCTTGGAACTCCACTTTGTCTGTGGCCTTCAGAAAGACAAGCTTTTTCTCCTGACAATATCTAGAAGAGGAAGACTGCCTATGCTGAGAAGCACCTTTTGGGTCTCTTTTTAATGTACTGGAAACTCTCAATAAATAGTCATAATTATTACAAATATGCAGGTCAATTGCTACGATTACTTTTGAGCAGCACCTTGCAGTACCTTTCTTCTTTGCTACTGATGGTAAAGTAAGGGACAGATTCCTAACCCTGTGAAACTACAATCCTCCTCCAAACAGGAATACTCAAGGGGAGGAGAGCCCTGAATTTAAATTCATTTTAAATATTCAGAGGCTACTTTACCAACTCCGTACAAGGACTACTAGTCTGGTGTTTCTAATGAATTTCCAAGGACAAGAATAAACCTGTGTACATCACCATCACAAAGTACTGCTTGACATCCTCCAAATCCTCTGGCCTACTCCTGTTTGAGCAGGCAGGAAATCAGGAATAGCATTCTGCCTTAGGAATACAAGCAGGACTTTGCTCTGGTCTAGATAAAACACTGACCTATCCCCATCTTATGGTTTCTGCAAAATGCTACCAGTCTCTACTACTTCTTTATATCCCAGAAACAATAGCTGTGTGCTTAGAGCAGTGGCAAACACCTTCAGAGAACAAATCCAGCAATTAGCAATCAACTGTCCAAATCCAGCTCCCTGCATATGCAAATATCTCCCTAACAGGTTTATGACTCCTTGTCAGTCAAAAAAGGCAAAGTAAACACCTGCTTACTATCCTGGCCATGATTAAGTTGAAAGTTTCACTCTCATTAACCCTTAATGAAATTAGCCCTGGCAATACTGCATTTCTGATTGGTTTGGAACAGCAGGGAGGAGGAAAGATACTCATCAGCTCTGATCTGTTATTCTAGTTTTATATTAACTATTGCAGATTGTGATGAACCCTCCCATGGCATGGTGCCACCCTGCACAGAACTGAAACTCAGCCTGGTCTTACAAGGCTCCAGTTTCTGCTCTCTGGTAGGATTAGATATTTAAATCCTAACTCACACCTACTCAGCCACAACTCACTGAACCTCAAGGGACTATCACTCTGTAATCCAACGCTGAACATTAAAATATGAAATGACTTATCAGAGCGTGGAGCCTGATCTCCATATGCTGGAGGAGCTGTCGACTCCTCCCCAGTTCTTCCATTTCAAACTGCCCAAAAATACATGAGACACTTCCCAGTGTTACTCATCTGGATAAAGAGGCGCTGTTATCACCTCCAAAATGTTGTGTTCTTCTGAAAAAGAACAGGGAAAATTTAGATTCACCTAGAAGGAGAGCAAGGTAGCTCACAGCACCGTCTCTCTGAAGGGTATCCACACCCTGCAGAAGTTAGAGCCCCCAGTTTGACACTGACTGGTCAATGGCAAACAAGCATCCTTCCTTCCACAGAGAGTCTGGAGTATCCCTGGGGAGGTACTGCACAGTGTTCCGAGGTTCATCCTGTTACTCATTAACCCTTCCATCCTTGACACACAGTTCATACACCTGTAGCTCATCTGGGACTTGCCATTGCTTAACCAGCAGTTACAGATCTGTGTTAACAGCTCTGAGAACAAACACTGAGAAAAGTAACTTCCTCTGTTACTCCAACTCACACAAATCTATAAGAGAGGAAGGAGGGGGGAAAGAAACCTGTTCACAGTGCTCCGGCATCCACAGCAGCCTAACTCCAGTACTTTGACTTGTGCAGCTTTGAGAGACTGGTGAGTGTGAACAGCCTTCCCTTTTCCCTCCTTTGTGGTTGATTTGGCCTCACCCCATTCACTTCTGTCTAGAACAAAGGAGATTAAAATCCATACAAAGCAATAGTAGAACAGTAGCTAACACAACAAAAGAACCCCTTTTACATTACAAGGCTTTTCCTCAGAGTCACATATTGGTCAAAAGTCAATCAAGTCTCACACCTGTACATGGGGGCACCTGGGAGGACACAGGAGACAAGAGAACTACAGCACAGACTTGGAAAAGCTGCATCCCAACATCCCCTTCAGAGCCACACACTGCCTGCTCGAGCTGCTTTCCCAGGCACCAGCAGGCCTCGAGAGCAGGGGTACACCAACTAATCTGGACTAAATTTTCTCTTGGAGGTTGGCTAACACATTTCCCTCCACATTCCTCTCCAGCTTCTTCCCTCTCCCAGTATCCTGGGTAGAACTAACAAGCCCAAAGTCACCACAGAGATGTTGTGCCGTTCCACACTAATACCTAACTCTTAAGGTCATCAGTTCAGGGGGAGTGTGGAGCAAACCCAGCAAGGAGAATATGGATTTTTAAAAATGCCTATTGCACAAATTAAGTCCACATTTCCCTATTTGTCTGCTGTTCCTGTGTTTTTATCTGACAGGCACAAATACTGATGGCTCCTAAAATACCCACCCAAGTCAATGTCACCCAAGCGGCATCTAGGGTATGACACTTCTTGCATTACTCACTTGACAGGATACCCAGGATTGTGTGAATCTCTCATGAAATAAATTTGCCACATACGAGAAGAAATTATTTTGTGTCCCATCAAGCTGGAAACAACTTGTAGAGAAGCTGAGCATAGAGGTGCAGCCATCCTGAGAAACATTAACCTGCTCCAAGGAGTCTCTGTTCCCAATTTACATTTTTCTTCTTTCCTTAGTGAAGCTCAAAATTAAATTTGAACACTTAATGGAAGAAGTAGCCTGGAGTTATTGGCTGAATTTCTTTGTGAAAATTGGAGTAGCTGGGATGAAATAACAGCGTCAGGTTCCTCACAGCACTGCAGGATGCTGTGTTTCTGCTGCCATGCGAAGGGGACACTGAGTAATCAGAGCAACCAACCAAACTCCACACAGCCCAGGTTTACTTGACTGGGAAGGGAGGGGGAGGGAAATAAAGAAATCAGAAATGGGAATGGATTTGGCAACAAACAGCATACTTACTAAACAACACTCAGGCAAGTCTTTAGCCCCTCCACACCCAGAACACGGCCAGCAGGATGGCTCTCTGCCTTTGGGAATAAACCTCTCTGCGGCAACCCAGAGTTTAAACAATGAATTTCCAAATCGTTTTCAGCCACAGCAGCACATGCTCCCCCCACCAGCCAGAGTTGGCAGTCAGTAGCAGCAAAATGTGCTTTTCTAGAAAAAAAACATGAGTCCAAGCCATGCAGTCAAGCAAGTGAGTGGCACTCTTGGCCCACATCCCCTCTGCTGTCACATGTGAGGTGGGCATCACAGATAATCCCAGTAAGTCATCCTTCAGGGATGGATTCAAAGCCTGTGGGAGTGAGTAGGAGTCACAGCACCAACACTCAGGCTCTGAATCAGGTCCTAACCTGTCACAACTGGCATGGCTGCATCTGCTTATCTCATACGACATCAGGACAGCACAATCAGATGAATCAAACTTGCTTTTGGAAATATTTTTCTTTTACCATAGTACCACAGTTGCTATGAAAGAGCAGCAGACTGAACAGACTTGCATCACACAGAGGCCTTTGCAACTTCTGCATTCACCACTGGCTCCACTCTCAAAAAGTCCCTTATATGACCAAAAATGTTTCACCTTGTTGAAAAAGGTTAGAACAGGTGAACACAGCTAAATAGGTTTGGGGGTGTTATTACTGGAGAAAGCTCAAAGTAAAGACTGATTACAGAGAACAAGATAAGGAATAGAAATCCAAATTAAATGTTCCAAACAATATGAAATCCATTTTAGCTTGAGCAGCCCACCAGAAAATACAGGAGAAGATCAGATGAAAGACAAATTACTTGAAACAAGACAAAATGAGGAGGGTAATGAAAGAAGTGTGAGAAAACAGCATTTCCACCAACTCCTGAAATGCTGGAATATATTTGTACAGATCCTTTTGGCAGCACGGTTTTACAAGTCACTGCAGACACAAGTAGGAGCTTCACATCATAGGAAAATCAGCTGCACTGGTTCAAATCTCACTGAATAACTAAAGCTATGACTAAAAATTGTTGTGGTTTTTTTATATTCATCCTAGGCACAACAGGATCTCTGCATTATTATTTTCCTCTTTCAGTGGGAATTTTTATCTCTTCCAGTAATTAATCCAAAAATGCACAGGCAGACTCCACTGCACTCACACTATTCCATGATGAGTGTTCTGTGCCCAGATGTATCAGCATCACTTATGGTGAGGTAGACACCCCAAAAGGAATTATCAGAGAGGATATTGGAAAAGATCAGCTCTATCAGCCAATTCATGTCAAATGAAAAACTTCAGCTTTAGTTAATAAACTGGCACCAATGGCCACAAATCTTGAAAAGGGAGTTCCTACTTGCTAGCAAGTGTCATTTATTTTTCAATTTCAAATTATATTCTTTTCCTGAAAAAAACCACTTTCCTGTAATATCTCAAGCACCACCTCATGGCACATGAAAGTTGCTTCTGTGGCTAAAACTCAGGCTTAGGAGTCCAGCCTTTGCTGTGTGCAAGTTCATCCCAGAAAAGACATATTTTGATTTGCTGCTTGCGTCTTTTAATGAAGGTCAAAGAAACATATGGACTCAGAAAACAGAGTTATAAAAACTTTAGGGAAAATCTAGATGTATTTAAGCAATTTGCTGAATTTTGTAATATTCCTAATTAAAAACAAATAAAATCAACCCTAATTTTCCAGTATGACGCACACTGAATTTTATGTTTAAACTCAGCCACAATTTAAAGCAGCCGACAGCCTCAGAAGAAGGGAGGAACCAAGGTTTAAAAAAATAACCAGGATTTTCTTAGATCGTCATGTTGACTCTAGGTACAAGTCATGCTGACAGATTATTCATGAGCAAGCTCCCCAAGAGCAAAATCCAAGAAATGCCCCAAACTTCACCAGAAGATGTGCTGTGACTTCCATAAAATCTGAATCAGGCTGTTAGATCTGAACATGCTTCTCTTTCACAAGCGAGAAATTACCTAATCGTTCTATCTGGTAACAACCACTCAACAAGAATAAAGGCATAAAGCAGAAGCCAATAACCATCTCTCTCACATTACCATTATTTATCTTTTCTGTGCTTACTGAAGGACTCTTATAAACCCCAAAATTACAGAATGGGAATTCTGTTCATCAGAACAAAGAACTCAATTTCTAATAAATAAAAAAAAAACCATCTCTAGCATCCTGTTCCCTTTCCCTCAATATTAAGAGAAATCAGAATGGCACATAACATTATTTCTGCATGAAACCATTGAATTTTGAGGCGGCCCAATCAGCAAATTCCCTGTAAAGCAGACACCAAGCAGGTTTGCAAGCCAAGGTCGCACAGAGAAGTGCCAGAACAGAAAGCAATTAAGGTCCCGTTCTTCCCCTCCCTACGCAATGCACCGAAAATGAAATCAACATCCAAACTAATTAGTTTCCAGCAGAATATCAGTTTACTTGCTAAGAGGAGGGTGGTTACTGCTCTTACCAAAAACTTCTAAACATACCATACAAAATCTTGCTTAAGCCACAGGACCAAGCCAGGCACATCCCAATGTTACCATATACGGTCACCAAGGCGAATATGATGGCAACTTGACAGATTTGGAACAAATATTGCGTTGTCTGTCACTGAGATAACATAGGCAGGAAAATATCAGATTGTATTACCTGTGTCCAGCAGGAGGTGTGGCATGGCAGGAGCTACATTGCTGCAGGACATAGTCACTAAAGGTTAGTGGCCCAAGATGGCATTAACCCCTGCAGAGGACGGCCAGGGCAGGCCACTGAAGACTTTTATGCCCACTATGGGGCTGCTTAGAGAGAGCAGGAATGGAGTAACATGAGGGATGAGCCGCTGGACCTGTTATCCCAGGTTCAGACATTATCCATCGCGGCTGGGAACCAGGCTGAAGCTGCTGCCCCATGCCTTGGCTGTCAGCTGGAAGGCACAGTCCGTCTTAGAAAACCACAGCATGCAGGTTTTGTGCTCCAAGAATGGGTTTTGAGAACACAGGCTTTCTAGTCTTCAGCCACAAGGGAAAGAAGGGGCTTGGATATCTATCAAAATAGCTCCCAAGGAAGACTTTTTTTGGTACAGGCTCCCTTCAGGAGATCCTTAGCCTGGAATAAGATTGGCCACTGAGAGCTATTCCTAGACTAAGTTTTTTGGAAGGGTTTTTCCAGTGCATTTGTAGGTGTACACAAGCCCTCAGTCAAAGCCTTTCAGTGTCAACCCCAAAAGCATTGGTTCAAACCCAACCAGAGTTACCTCATCCCCCCATCCCTTCAAACACAGACAGTTCTACCACCTGCACCTCTAAAATCAGACCTGATCTCTGTTTTACCTTTCAAAGGTATTGCCTCTTCCTTAAGAGTATATATTGGTTTGCTAAGACATTCCCTTTTTTACAGAGTTACATCTCAGTGATGAGATACACTGGTGGGACAGAGCCAGCAGGCACAGATCCGACTCTGGAAAAATTCCCCTTTTTTCTGGGAGGCGGAAAAAACCAAACCTGCCCCATAAACCCAATCAGTCATTCCTGCAAAGGCCCTTTGCCTTAAAAGGTGTCACCTAAATAAAGATGTAAAAATAATACAACGTAACATTTAACGCAAGATTGCAGCTGAGAATTCAAATGTCAGGAAATATCAAACGTGCTGGAGCGCGTGGGCAACTTAACTCTGCCCCCTTGTGCAGATGCACCACGGCACAGCCCTTCCCCAAGCACGGGCACAGCATTCAGTCGCCTCCAAATTAACACCCTAATTACAGCATCACCTACTTTTGCCTAAAATGAATAGAAAAGAAGGACCATCACTTTCCCAGAGAGTCTCCTCAGCCACCTTCCGCACTTGATGGCCAGCCAGCAAGCACCTATTTTACTTCTGGTACCTCGGATCAGGAGGTGCTGGCACACTTTGGGCCACACAAGTCTCATCTGCAATCAGGACACAGATATTAAATGCTGTTTGACCAAAACAAAGAGCCCTTCTTCCTCCAGAGAAGAGCCTCACGACCTCAGGCTGAGATTTGGCTGAAGGACTGCCTATAAAACCTGAGCGACTGTAACAGGTAACGTTTACACATCTCCAGTGGCCAAAGCCCTCATATGAGGCGTTCAGAAAAACTCTGCAGGTACATGAAAAGCCTGGCACATTTTTCCAAGAACCTGAAATTATCCCAGTGTAAACACCTAACAACTGGAGATATTTGTCAGCACAAAGTTTCATAGTTCTGGGAAGTGTCTCATCTCTACTCAGAAGTTTGATCTTCCATCTACCTCCTTTGCTATCAAAAATGTTCTCCTCCTTAAGGAAGTCTAAAGCAGGACTTAAATGTCAGAATTTTGTCTCTGTTTTCACAGCAATGACTCCTTTTTCTTCTCTACTTCCCCTCTCTTAAATCAGCCCATGAATGAATGACATTTTTCATGGGTTTGGCCTTGGCTTTTAACCTCTATTTCTAGATAATTTTAAATAATCAGAACCATCTCTCCATACACTTGTAGGATGGGTTTTTCAAAAAAGTGTAAATAACCCAATTACCAATATGATCCTATCAAAGTTCTATTAAAAAGATCTTTCCACAGGAAAAGTAATGATGTCCTGAAACTACTGCTGTTAATTTTCTGTCATTTCTTCACATGACAACAGCCCACAGCGCTTCATTTTCCAGGGGCAATGAATTTACGAGCAAGACAATTGCAAACCAAATTTAAACAGGGTCAGCCAGTAAAGCAGCCGATATTCAGCTCACATCAGAGACAAGAATCTTTTTGTCTTCTCCTGCCCACTTCAGATCTTTTCCGGAACTCCACCAACTTCTCAGGTCCATTGCAATAAAATACGTCCATGAAGTCATCTTAATTCATACACTGCTGCCCATCGCCCACAACTTAAACTGAGTCCCCATTGTAAGCCTTGCCTGGAATTCAGACTTGCAGGAATTACAGCCTATATACTGTTTTCTTTTTCATTCAGCTTCCAGCCAAATCATTTTATAGTGCTTTTGCCTCCATAAAATATTTGCTTGAGAGCCAATGCCAAGAAGAAAAAAAACGCAGTGCACTAAACCAAACTTGGGTTTTCAGAGTAATGCTCCCCTTCTCCTTTCCCACACTTTCCCCCCAAGATTTATTTTTGGCAAGTTACAGCCCAAGTGAAGGGCAAGTTTAAACCTTTTAATTCACAAGTCCATCACAATGGGTGACTTGAAGGTCTTACAACAATTCACAAAATTCTGAGACCACTGGGAATTGCAGCTGGAGCAATCTGCATCCTAAAGTTGTACCCCCATTCTCCTGGAACAATTCAGCCCCTACTTTGTGACCAGGGGCAGGGGAGCTGAGAGCCTGGATTTGCATTCAGGCTTTCTAAGGACAGCACCCACTGAGGTACAACACAGGCAAAAGCACAGGAAGCGCCGCTGCTCCTCACACTCTGATCCCAGAGCTTTGCTAAAAGCACCTTGACGTAAAGGAACTTTTTTCCTACCTCCATCATTCCCAGGTCAACGTATTTCAAGTTTGCCTCTGGAAGCGTAACCTGTTTATTGAAATCCGATCAACTGCTGGAGCCTCAGCACTAAAATACGCTCTCGCTGTTGGGAACTGTCATTTGTCTGTCACCAGGGAAGTTAATGGATGTGTTTGTTTAGTTTGTAAGTGGGAATACACGGGGCAGAGGCTGGAGCGATTACAGGAGGGGAGAGGTATTTCTGATCCACAGAGGAATGCAGTTGCTTTTCTTTAAAATTGTCTGTGTATTCTTACACAGACACAAGAAAAGTTCACCTGTGCCTAACAGACCTCAGCAAAGCCACAGTGACCGCGCTCCATCCCAAACGACAGCCCAAAACCATGCAGGTAAGGAGGCACCACACGTGGGCACAAGCCTGCACCTCTGTGCAGACAAAAAATGTACAGGGGACGAGTCCCTGCGGACAGCAACTCCCCTGGGGGGTCCCCTTCGGGGGTACCGCGGGTGTTTGCAGAGCCCACAGAGCAGAGGGAAGGGGGAGAGTCACAGGGTGATCACACCGAGCGCCGTCCCCTTACCTCTCGCCGAGTCCGAAAATGCAATTATCCCTGCGAGAAGGAGCGCCAGCTGCAATTCCATTTTGAAAAGCAGATCCCGCCGTATCGCACAGGGTACTGTCCTCTCAAACCTGGAGTCAGGAAAAAGGAGAGCAAAATAGTTACTGGGGGGGAAAACTGAACAACTCTCAACTTTGCAGAGTTTTAAATCCTACTGAGAAGGCTGACAAGAATAAACAGCAAATGAAAGAGCAACATACTTGTAATTCATTCCTTGGTGCTCACTAAGTAAAACTTTGCCCTCCTCTCTGCTTTAGTCTGATATAAATCAAGAACCCACTGAGGCCAGTAAGCTCCTCTAAGTTTACAGTTAACGCATAATTCTTTGGTATCCTGTACAGAACCAGTCTGGAAGGCAAACAAAACGCTAGCAAGTGGCCATAAAACAAGATTTCAGGTTAACAATTTGCGGAGGAACTTGGTGGAAGGGGGAGGAGGAATGTTACCTCTCCCATCAGCAGCCCAGAAAACTTTGTGTTGCTGCTCCAGTGCCCCTCAGCCAGGCTCCGCTCTGGGTACGCGCCTTCCTCCACTCCGAGCCTTCTCTGCACAGCACAGATTCCTCCTTTCCTCTTCTTCCCCCCCTCGCCACGCTCCCCCCACCACCAGCCCCACTTGTTTCCGTGGGCTCCAGAGGTGCGTCCCAAAGCGCAACCGCACTTAATTACCCAGATTCTTGAAGATGCCTTCGCTGTGATACGCACACCCGGGGAAGATCGGGTTTACATTAATTACACCCTGTTCTCCTCCTAAAACTCTCACTCTCTAAACACTGTCTGGATTCCTCACCCTTGTAAACTCCCCGGTTTAAACACCCCGTGCCCCCAGGACACACAACAACCCGCGTACAGCATCCAGCAAAGCAAGCGCGGCCGCTCGGTTCGCGGCGGGGGGCGGCGGGGCTCTCCCGGGGCTCTCCCGGGGCTCTCCCGGGGCTCTCCCGGGGCTCGGCGGTAACGGGATATTCGCCGCCGGGACTCGGGGTCGCGGCAGGGAGGGACGAGCGGGGGGACACCCGGCGCGATGCCACCTGGTGCTGCGCTGGCGGCTCCCAGCTGTGCGCTACGCGGCCCCGGCGCGGTGTCCCGGCCCGGGCTGGCGGCTCGGGGGACACTTACCTTGGCTGCTGCCGGGCTCTAACACCGCGCTCTGGAGCCCATCCCCGCCGCTCGCCGCCTCATGCCCTCCGCGGCCACGGCGCCCGGCGGGCGCTCCGCCGCCGGCCTCTACCTCATGCCCCCCTCCCCGGGGTGCCGGGGGCTGCCTGGGGGTGCCCTCCCCACGGAGCGGCTCTGCCCCTTCACCGGCTTTTTAACAACCTCCCCCCTTCGCCCCCGCGGGCGATTTTTTTCCACTCGAGAGTTACGGGCGAGGAGGTCAGGGAAAGGGGGGAAACCTTGTAAATTATTTTTTTCCTGCTTTCCGGGCCGGGTTGAGCGTGTGTGTGCGGGGAGGGACAGCGGGGACCTGCCAGAGCCTCCGGGGCTCCGCGCCGCGGGATGCCCGGTGATGCCGTCCGGCGGCTCGCCCAGCCGGAATCCCGTTTAAGGAGCGAGGGGAGGAGGGGAAAGGGGCTGGGGAAGGGGAGGGGATGGGGCGGGGGAGAGCCGGGTAGAGAGAAACGGCGATAAAGCAACTTTCCCTGCAGGGCTTTGTGGGGGGGGGGGCCGAGCCGCCGCGGAGGGCGGCGCGGAGCCGCCCCGCTCCAAACTTCGCACCAATCCCCGGGAGCCCCCGGCAGCCCCCGCCCTCCGCCGGCCCCGCTCCCCTTAACCCTTTGCGGGCGGCAGCGGCGGCTGCGGAGCGTTCGCAGCGCCGGGAGCGGGGAGCGCGCCCCGCAGTCCCCGCCGCTGCCCAGCCTGGCACCCCCGGCCGAGCTCGCCGTGCCCCGGAGCGCTCCCCTCCCCGCACCCCCGTAAGGCCGGTGGCTGTGGAGACCTGCGAGCCCGCAGCCCCCCCGCACCCCAGAACCCGTCCCGGCCAAATCACCCCTGTGCCCAGGCCGGGAGAGAGCCCCGGGCCTGGGAACCCACCGCGCAGGCAGCGGGGGACAGACGGGGGCAGCTGCCCCGTTTTGATCTCTCGGCTTGGCTGCAAATGATGCCAGAAAGAAGCTGGCTTGAACTAAGCTAAACCAAGTAGAAAATAAACTGTGGAGATGTCAGCTCCTTTTATTAAGTGTTACAATTATTTATTATTTACTTTCAAACATGACTCGGCTGATGCTTCCGCTCTTACAGCAAATCGCTCTTCACACAGGATCAAAACCAACCTGGCAGAATTCACCAAACAGACTAAACAAACGACAAGAAAAAATACTGCCTCAATAGCTAAACTTTTTGTATCTCAATAGAAACATCGTTGCTGTTGATGTTATAGCTTCTTAGATCTCTTACTTGATACGCTCCAGCATGAAGACCCCCTTGAAAACAAAGTTATCTCAGTACTAGTTCAGTGATAGGCAGCAGGAGAATGCCTGAACCCAAGCCAAGAATTAGTTTGGACATCTATCTTATCTATTTTGTTAGGATTATGAAATCACACCCTCTATATTTATTGTTTTTACTAAATATTTTTACTGAGTGGTTCCTGACAACATTAAATCTTGATACACAAAATCAATGTGAAAAACATCTAAGACTAAACATATAAACCACTTGAGCCAGAAACAAAGTGTCTGACAACACTGTTTTTGTATTTTACATATTTATATCATCATTTTTATCATTTTATCTGAGAAATCCCAGATGGACTCCTCTTCCTATCAGGCAATAACTTCAGCCTCATTGAGTTCAAAGACAGTGTTGACTGAGAGAAACCTTCATGGTCATGTTCATGCCATGCCTTCTGATAAAATCACTCTAACTTGCACCAGAATGAGAGCTCAGCTTCATGCTTCATCTCAGAGGATAATGTGTAAAACACCTCTTTGTAACATTTTCCAGCCATTTCACCCCAAAGGAGTCAAGGTCTTTGTCCCAAGGACATCACCACACAGGTGATCCAGCCATAAAACTATCTACACAACCCCTGTTTCCATGCAGACTGAAGTCCAAAGCAGCCTCAGTTCTGGTGCAGATGTGGGACATTGGTTCACGGGCAGGTTTTCCACCAGGACAGAGGGACCTGACTGAGCTCCTCCTCCTTGTCTTGTTTTTTCTACTCATGCACAGAGACCGAGGCTTAAATCCCAGGTACACCATGACTGTCTTGTCTCAGACTGTCTAGGCTCGAGTGAGCTCTCTGGGCCTCAATCAGCTCCGAAAAAAAAGACCTTCTTCCAACCCGGGCTGTGCCCAAGCCCAGCACCGAGCACCCAGCTCAGGTTGGACACAGAGGATAAAAATCCCCTGATGGATCCACTCCTTCCATCCTCACTTCCTTATTGAAAATCACATGTGTGCCTTTGGAGGCTCCATCTCCCAGACTGAGAATTTCTCCTTGCAGTACAACTACAAAGCAGAACAGCTTCTACCAGTGTGAAATTCTGGGAGATGCAGGATTACAGAGGTGGTACACAAGAAGTTAAAAATTAGTCAGGTGCCTCAACACCTTCAGGTGCCCTTTAAGCCCCTTCCATAGGCATACAGAAGCTTTTTAAAAATCTGATTCCAAACAATGTTGCAAAGGAATTACACAGGGCAAGGAATGGAGCCCACAACTTCCATACCCCAGGCTAAAAGTAACCAGAAAATAAAGCTTTCTGACATCAAAACCTCAGCACTATTTTATAATTTTTTATTTTTTTTCAGGGGCTTGTGAGTACCTGAAAGGAAGTCTGAAACCATGCTGTAGGCTTCATCCATCTCAACCCTAATACCATAGCAGAGGAATAAATGTAAAATATTGATACAAGAAAAATAATTAATATTCCTGAAACAGCCCCTAGTTTATGAGAAACAAAATCTCGTGTTGTTTTCCCAACACTTCTACCTAAAAAAGGAAACATGCAGAGCTGTGTTTTTCTTCTGGGCTGGCTGTAATTTGCAGGATGATTGAGTAGTCTGAAAGTCAACAGCCCCAGTTTGCTTCTGCACCCCACGGTCCTGAGACAAGGCTGTGGGAAAACAGCTTTCTGGAGCTGAAAAACAAAAACTAATGCTAAGCAACAAAATACGTGTCTCCACATGGCCTGAGAAGCAGCCTAACAGTCCATTTGTATCCCAATTGTCCCCAAAGCCCTGTTTCCGGACCATGGCTTTTCAAATTTTGCATAGCTGTGATGGTCTAGTGAACATCCATCCCCAGAGTGACTTCCCTTATGTCTCCAAAACCACAAACTGGACTTTTTCCAGCTTTTTTACCTCTTTTCTCACAGGAGCTGCTCACCTCCACTATCACAGAACTCCATTTTCCCACATTTTCTCCCTTCCAGCCTCATTGTTTGGCCTTTTCTTTTCCCCTGGGGACAACCTGGGAGACACAGCACCTCCAGACTAATTCCGAACCCGTTCCAGTGATATTTTTTTTCCCCCCAAGTGCAGGTGGCAGCCACGCAGCCGGATTCCCCGTGTCACCCGGCACTCCACGGTGACCCAAGCGACTGTGGCTGGCAGCAGTGCTGTGCTGGAGGAGCATGAGGCCCCATGGCACGGGTCCATGGGGACATGCCACCGGGGCGGAGGGCGTGCGGGGCTGGGCAGCTCCACGCAGCTGACAGAGCACGTGAAGGTGATGGAAGGGCATGACCAGGATTAGCACATTCCCTCCACCGGTCCATGCGGCCCTCCTCTGGTTACCCAGCCACGTGGGGTCAACCTGAGCATCCCTCCCAGATGCCTGGGAAAGGGGGCTGCTCTGGATGCAGGGAAAGGTGAGTGATTGATGGAGCAGAGGGTGGGTTTTCCTGGGTGGATCAGTTCTCATAAAGCATTTGGTATGGGACAGGGCAGCACTGAAAATGTCCCAGCTGGGAAGACAAGGAGCACTAAGTGCACTTTTCCATTTGCACAATATCAGAGTCACTGTGCTGCTCCATTTGGGTCTATAGTGAAGCCTAAAATGGTGTTTTTCAGAGAAAGCAGTGTTGTATGAGAGCAGAATCACTATTTTCCCTATATGTGGTAACTGAGACCTAGCTATAACCTAGAAAATATTCCGAGGTGATGAACGGGCAGATGGAAAGATCAAACGGGGTGATACAGTACTGAAATCTGTGTCACATGTAAATGTAGATTTAGTCCCTTAGAGTAGTTCTGCTCTAAGTGGTGTTGCAAAGAAACAAATGGTTCATCATATGCATACAGTTCACTTTTATACATGAATCATGAATGCCAGTGTCTGACAGAGGGACAGGACAGTAACAGGGTTAGATGTCCTGTCATCCAAACCTTGGGTCCTGTGCAGAATGCTGGGAGGTCCCACTTCCCCGTGGCCATTGTACCAGGGTTTTCACGGCTTTCCACAGGCACAAATGATCCCTCTGCTACCCTGTGGTCTCTGTGTTGGTCTGAAGCACCACCAGGAAAGAGTTCCCAGCCCTTTCACCAAGGACTGGTCATACTACCCAGCCTCACTGTGCTTGGAGAATGTGCTTGGATTTCTCATTGGTGCTAAATTTGCACATGATGGCATCTGCAGGAAATCATTTCCACCATTCCCAGTTGGGCAGGAGGCACTATCTCTCTTGGCCAGCTTAGGCACGCTGTGTCAGCGCTCCCTGGCACCGGGGAAACGTGACAGCCCTGAGCAGAGTCCAAGAGGTGCTCGGGGAATGCCAGCCCAGCCCAGCCCAGGAGGATGCATCTCACTGGCAGTGTGAGTCCCCTCATGCTGCCCTCCCAGAGGCTGCCAAATGTATTTCAAGGTCTCGGTGTTTAGGACACTACTCAGCTGCTTAGCTCATGTCTCCAAGGTAGGTGACAGCAGAAGAAGACTCCTTGCTCCAGGCTAGGCTGAGCTCTCCTGAAGGCAAAGCTCACTTGTGCAGGAAAAACAGCCTCCCAAAGCAGCAACACAAAATACAGACCAATATTCCCTGGGTGACAGCTTCAACCAACCTTCTCTGCTCCAAAAGGATATATAAGAAGGTCCTAGTATAATAAAACACTACAATCCATGCAAAATTCTCCTTCCTTGCAGGAAAGGTAAGAAAAAGGAAGAGGTTTTGATCAAGCAATCCAGACAGAAGAATACACAGAAACTTTAAGACACACAGGGCCCAGACCTGTTTTTTCTGACTTCTCTCAGTAGATCTAAGAAAGGACACTACACCTCCAACAACATCTGATTCCCTTCTAACCAACAACTACACCATGATCTCAGGAATAAACTGAGCACCATTCCCATACTCCTGGAAGAAGCTCACCTGTTCAAGATGAAGAATATGGTATTATGGCAGACTAGGCCACCATTTGTTTAAAGGAGTTATACTCCTCCTTTTGTTAACTGTATCTCATTCCTCTTTTTCATATCCCTTTGCATCACTCTGTACTTCTTTCCACTCTTAAATATTTGCAGGCAGTTCTGTAACTCTGCGGTTGTTCAAACTACAAGTAGTTAAAGTTTCCAAATGTTCTCTATAAACACATCCTTCCTCAGGCCCCTTATCCTTTATATCACTCAACACTGGTTCCTTGGAGTCAGTCTGACACTGATGTATGAAGGATTTGATTTTGCTTTCCTTCTACATCTGGCCAGAACAAGAATAATCCCACTGGAGCCATTGGAATCATTCTAAGTGAGAAAAAAAACCTGATCAAACCAACAGACTCATATGAGCAGCCACTATTCAGTCCAGGTAAGCTGGGCTGAAGACTGAAAATGCAAACTTTGAATCGAAATATCTCATTCTGGGAAGAGACCACAACTTTGAAGGTCTAAATCTCCTCTAACTGCTTCCTCACATCATCCTCCTGTTCAAGGAAATTTGTACACATTGATGCTGGGTTTAGCAAACAAATGTAGCAAGCATGAAAGAAGAGTTGTGAAAAATAACAAAAAATAAAATAAAATAAAAGCACCCAATATCAACAGACAGAATGAAAAACAGAAATGTCAAGTATTAATTGCTGAACAGACGTGAGGAATGTTAAGGGAAACTGTTTGGGGATTTATGTTCCAAAAAATAAGACAACTTCCCAAACTATTTCCTTTCAAATCTCTCAGCATTTTCCATAAATTCCATGTGCATGTGTGGTGCTCTCTGATAACATACAAATCTGCATGCATAAACTGTTTTGAAATGTTTGTACAGTTTCATCCAAAAATATGACTATATGTTTGTGTTTTAATTGTCAGCAATGGCAGATTAGGCAAGAGCCACATGCATCATGTCAGGGGCACTGACTAAGTTTAGGTGGTACAAGCACAACCTCCCCCCTTTCTGGCTGGGTCTTGATAACAAAGAGAAACCAAATTATCTGAAGGACAAACCTGCAGTAAAGCAGCAGCACAGCCCCTGCTCTCAGTGGCTGGGGTGCCAGCCCAGACAAACCCCCTGAAACCAACAAAGCCATTTCAGATTCATACAAGTGTAACCAGAAGAAATTTGCTGATTTCCAGGTCAGATGTCAGAGTTTTTGCAACTCTGCAAAAAAATTAAGCCTTGGTGGGAGGGGGGTAGATGGGGGAAAGAGGGACTGACACTTTGCCTCAATCAGTGTGGTTTGAAATGTCTTTCATTTATTAACATTCTTGATGAAGCCAAACTTTAGTTCCACTCAATCCACTCAATCAGGAATAAAAATGCAGCTGCATTTTCTGGATGGGAACACCACCAAAAATATGTTAACTATACAGTCAACAGCTATGTCTTGTTTACTCTCATGCGTAAAAACCACACGGAAATGATCCTCATAGGAAATTTCTATCCATATGCAAATAGAAACAATAGGGGAGACTGGAATAGGAAACTTGCTGAGAAATGGGGCGGGAGAGCTGTGCTGCCTTCTCCCCAGTGAGCATCTTGTTCCAGCCTGCCTGGACTGGCAGAAGCTTTGTTTTGCCCAGGGTTTGTCTGAGAAACTCTCCTTCGTTCCTTCAAGTAGAGATCCAGCCAGGGCTGCTGTGATACAGAAACAGAGTTTGCAAGGAAGATGCATCCATCACCTCAATGCTTTCAGTCTAGGACATTCCTCTTGGAGATGCAATTTTTCTGAAGCTTGTGGATGGCCCTCAGCCCATGCAGTCACACCACCACAACGACTCAGCTGTGGTTTTATTCCTCATGGGGAATGAGCTGCCTGTGGGGGAAACCCTGAACTCAGTGGGGACTTCTTGGCCCTGCAGTTGCTCAAATGACCTTGTCCTGGTGTTGTGCCCATGGCTTCATCCAACAGCACTGTTGGGGTGGCTGGGTGTGCAGGGGGGAGGACTCACACCAGGAGGACAAACCTTGATGGAGCTGAGGAGCTCAGCCTGCTTGTCCACAGCCCAAGGAGGATGGGTACACAACCCAGCATGGCATGGTGCACCAGACACTACGTGGGGAGCATCTGGCCCACCGTCCCCAGGCACAGGGAGGGTTAAATATTAACCACACCAAATCTGCTCAGCCCCTTGGGCTGGGCAGCAGCCCCCTCAGCTATCCCCAGCAAAGGGAAGAGCAGAGAGCACACTAAGGAGCCTTGGAAATATGCAAGGAGCTGCCAACGTTTGCTGCCAAACACTTTTATCTTTCGACAAAGATAAATCTGTTGCTTACTTAACCCAGCCTTTATGAAACTCACAGTTCTGGGTTTCCAAAATAACAGGAGCAGAGCGGGGCTGGCTGGTGTCCTGGTGAGCAGCAGATGTACACAGGGCAGAGAGAAGGTGACAGCATATCTCATGAGAAAAATGGCTGGGTAGTAAATCATATATGATAGAAATAAATAAGAACTTAACCTCTATGGGCCAGAGGACGTATCTTCTCATGTTTCTGTAAAGTGCAGGTGTCTGTTTACCTAAGAGAGCTATTAAGATATAGTGTTAATAATGAAGAACAAAAAAATCTGCTACTCAAAAAGAATAATGAACATAAAAATCTTGCGTGGCAAGGCAGATATAATGCAATAGTGAGAGAGCAAAAGGTGACATAAATACATAAAAGGGTGTCCTTGGCTATTACATCATTTGCAATCCAAGCCCAGAGGGAAGAGATGTTGGGACACAAGGCACAGCAGCACCCTGAGCTGTTCAGAGCAGTGATGGCTCTGAACTCCAAGGTCTGTTCACTGGGGTGCTTTTATCCATGTTCTACACAACTGTGAGTTCAAACAGATTAATGTCATCCCAGGGTCTGGAGCTTTGGTGGGGCCTTGGGGCCTGCCTCCTCCACGAGGTCCTACATCTGACTGACCAGGCATTGCCCGTTTGCCAAAGCTTTTGTCACATCTCAGGCTTCCTGCAAAAATGAGCCGGACTCCATTCTCATTTTCAGATCATTTGCTTAGTTTTTACAGGGTTAGGTGTTGCAAAGCCACTGCAACTACTGGGAATAGAAACTCCTTTTTTAGCTATAAATCTCACTGGTCCCAGGAAATACTAGTTTTCTTTTAATACTACAGTTATTATCTGGCAAGAATATAGCCCCTTACTCTGCCACCCCTGACCCAGGCTGAACCTGTTTGGCCTGTGTTATTGTGCTAGTGTAATTCAGTGGAAAAGAGATTGGATTAAACAGGCAGCTTTGGAGAAGTAAATAAAAGGGACATGCTTTAAAGTGTAAATAGACAAGTCTGGGTATAATGGAATAACTCCTGGTCGTGCTAAATCAAATTGAAAATAATGCCCTCACAAAAATCAGTACACGGGTGTTTGTCTCCGCAAGAAAGAGAACCAACAAAACCCAGAGGGGAGCAGAGGATGCTCTGGGGCTATCCACAAATCCACACTAGAAACAGTACCCAAAAAAAGGAAGTAAAAAAAAAAAAGAGGTAAGCTCCCCGTAGCAGTCAAGCTTGGGCTGGGGAAGAAACCACACAATTTCTGAATGATCTGCACAAGTTTCCTAAGATGAGTGTAGAGAAAGCCAGGTTGGTTCCAGGTAGTTTCTCACTGATTCTAGATCAAATTCGTTTAGCAGCAGAAATATTTTCTTTCCTCACTGCCAGCCCTGCAGCTCAATCTGGAGTGGCAGGTTGAGTTCTCAGCTTCACCTCCCCTTTTCCTTTCACTCTTCTCTAGCAAAGCCAGGAGCATGTTTGATGTTTGAAGACATTGAGGGGATTTTCCTAGCACAGGGAATCCTACAGGAGCAGCCAGCAGCTTCTGTCCAAGCCAGCAGCACAATGTTCTAAGGCAGGAGAGAGGCCTGGGAGGATTCAATACTCCCTGGCACCCTGAGCATGAAGATTCCAACTTTGGGAATGGTGAGCTGGCATCATCAATCAGCTCAGCTGTAAAGTCTATTGATTTGTCTTCCTTCACAGGCTGTTTTACCCCCAGCAAAAAGTTGAGAAGATGCTGATATAAAGCTCACTGCATTCTCCCCCTGCCTATCAGGAGTTTGTACTCCAGGAATACTGGAAGAGAAACGGGGCACTCACCTCTCCAGGACCAAAATAAGAAAAAACATTTGTTTGCAAGCCAGTGGCTGATTCTGGCTGTGTTCACTCCTGTATAATCCATGGTGGATCCTGGTCTGTCTCCAGCCCTGGGTTGGCCTGAAAAAAGCAGGGGAAAAGATTTCAAAATCAATTCTCATACTGCTCATACGAGCATTAAATATCCAGGTGGGGTAAAGGACATGTGGAGTCGCATTTCAGAGTGACATTTCCACATTTTCATGCAGTGGCATCAGAAAAAGCACATTGTGCATTACTCAGGGACATTTGTTTCCCATCAGCTGCAGAGGAAATTCTCAGCACTTTAAAGCTGTGAGGGTCCTTCCCATGGGAAAATGGGACAGTGAATCTAGTAGCCAAAAATGAAGTTCTCTTCCTCCTTTCTACAGTGACTTTAGTGACAGGGCTTTAAGGAAGAGTTTTGACAAAATGCAATATTGTTATATGTTGGCTCAGCTTCATGGATGTATTCCCTCTCCTCTGCTAATAAGGGAATAGGGATCATCATTTCAGCTGAAAGACATACAAGTGCAGGAAGGCTAAAAATACACAATTTTATGCAGGCATTTTTCTAACCAGGTCCTAAGTGTCTTCTTCATAAATCATTTGCTATTATGAAAAGGGTAAGAATGTTTGAACAATTCAGAGTCCTGATGTGGCCATAAATTGAGATACCCAGATTACAGACACAGCCACCCCTACTTGAGCATAGCACTTAAAGTGAATAAATGGAGAGAAGGAATTCCACATATTGTAAAGTTATACAGTGCAAAAGAATTCTTCAAGGAATACGACATCCTGAGCCTATGACAAGGAGGCCATCCAAGACAGGCATTAGGGGAAAAATGAATACGTTTCAAGGCCAGGCAGAATTAGCAGGATGATCAGTCTGAATAATCCAAGGTGCCTAAACTCGGGCGTATTTTCCAACAAAGTGGAGTAAGTGAGACTCAGTTGTGTGATCCAGCACCAAGGTGAGGGACTTGGGTTACAGACACCAAAGTCAGCTGCATGAAAGGGTCCTCATGGCACCAAATCAGAAGAGATTCAAAAGCAAAGAGATAATTAAAACTGCAGGTCAGCATTTCCAAGTCACTGACCATGACTCCTGCGGGAAGAGCCTTGCCAGTGGTGTGCTCTGGCAGGACACTCAGCTCTGTGAGCCCCCGTGCATGGGGCAGATGGGCACCAGTGCAGGGAGTGGCCCACAAGAGCTTCTGCTTTCACCAGCTAAAAGTTCTTTACAACCAGTCCTGGAGTGACTCTTTGCTTTCACCTGGCCAAGATTTACTCCCAAAGTGTGTTTTCCCAGAAAAGTTGCAGGGCACAGTCTTGTTGGCACTGTCTCCAAGCAGCACACAAGCTGTGCCTCATGAGAAGCCCTCTGGAAGGTGCTTCAAGATGGGCTGGTGGAAATTTGGGTGCAGGAGGCAGGGCTGCATGGCTTGAAACTCAGGAGTCCAGAAAAAGAGCAACATCCTTCAGCACAAACACAAAGCTTTGTCCGTGAAAGATGGCTTGTCAAGAGAATGTGGAACAGGAGAGCATTCGGGATGGTGTCTATAAGAAGAAAATAAGAAAACCCTCACTTTTGAGGAGAGAAACATTATTGCTAGCACTTGTATCCTTGTAGAATTACTTTTCTTAAACATAGGTCCATGCTGTTCCAAAGATACAGCCCAAGAAGCTTAACCTGGCATGTGCAAGAACATATTAGTTATTAGTAGCTACTTTTTGCCCAGATCTCAGAGCTGTGACTTAATAGTTAAAACATGCTTATTGGATCTAAATAAAGCCTTGTGAGCCACTCAGAAGTGACACCAACCTCAAAGTGTTAGCCCAGTGCCATTTCTGACAAGTCCCTTTGAAGGCAGAATTGCAGTTGATTATAGTAATGAACTTTGGTAGAGTGGCTGTCCACAGGTCTGGAAATGCGTATTTCATTATTTTGCCATTTGGTAATTGAGTCCTAGGCATCAGAACAGTGAAACATGTACTTGGGCAAGTTGGACAACACAAGTTTTCACTGGAAGAGGGTTTTCCACCCAGGATATACCCAAGCTGCAGCACAGAGTGTGGATAAGGCAGATAGCAGCCCTTTTCCTCTCACTGCCACTTCAGATGTCAATCACATGCAGGCTCCTGTCAATCAATCACATGCAGGCTCCTGATTTACAGCAATTCATGCCATCACCCTTGTGAGCTGAGGTGCAAATGCCTGCCTGAAGCCGCGGATGCCACGCAGAGGGCAGGGCACATGGTGTGAAAGGCGTAGGTGTAGGGCAAGTGGCTGACACCACCATCCCCTAACAAGCACAGCTTGCACAAAAACAGACTGAGCACACGGGCTAAGGCTGACAAACTGCTGCTCAGAGATGAGCTGCAGCCACAGAATTCATCTCTGGGTCCAAGCCTCTTCCACAGGGACACTTGGGCCTGGAGCTGTCATTCAGCCTGTTGGAGACAGTCTCACAGAGACACCGTGGGACACAATGGTTTCTAGTGCCTGATCCAAATACCTGCATGAGCACATGGCGCTCCCAGCATTTTCCTCTCCCCTTCCCATTGTCCTGACGTGTCCTCGTCAGCTCACTCCAGTTTGTATTGTGTTTAGAGAAGCTTTGCAGACGTTTCTCAGCTTTCCTGGGAATTTATTTCTTCATCCCAGTTTGCCCAGAAGGTGGCCTAGGAAATGACATATTATTCTATAAGAAATAATGTGATATATTATTCTATAAGGAACTACCCATGGCTAAACATTCCCCTTCCTCACCATAGCATTAAGACAAAAGAGGGAGAAATAAATGCCTCTGAGTCTCAGTTATGGATGAACAACAGAGGGGTGGTTTATTCCTCTGCTGCTGAGCTCTCCTTGTGGTGCAGGGACATCCATCTGAGCTCCATCAGAGGCAGTGTGCCACCACTTTGCTCCTCACACCTGGTACCATGGGAGCTGAGTTATGCCATTTCCAAGGCCACATCAAAAGTTACTGGCAAGATCCCACATGGGAATAAATCCTCTGAGACCCAGAAGTGCTAGTGAGCAGAAGGAAAAACAGGTTAGAAGCACTGCAGAGAGTCTTCCACACGTGCTAAGATGGGTATTGATGATCATTGGAACGCTGGTGTGGCTCAGTGCAGAATGTGTGCAGGCACGTCTCCATTGTGCTCCCAGTGCATTCCAGAGCCACCTCAATTCCTGTCAATGTCTGATTATCCCTCCCTTCCCTTCATAGCTAAAGGAAACATTGAAAATGCCAAGATTTACTTTTGTTTATTCTTTCTTTATCCATCTCTCCCTCTTAGCTAGGAAGTGCTGCACAGCCTCTGTTCTGCCACGTACAGCAGTAGTGTGTGGATAATAAATAACAATGATATGCTTTCAGCCAGAAAATAAACCCCATATGTGTCCTCAAGTATCTCTTTTCTCTTGAAGTATTCATGCAAACATTGGTTCCAGAGACTGTTATAATCCTGTTTACTTGTCAATGCTCGGAGTGAGCATGTAATTACAGTTCCACTGTAAGATACTTAACATGTAATTCAATGGCAAAGAGCTGCCACGTTATTATAGTCTTCTAAGTTTGGATTTATGCCCTGAAATCTAAATTAGTCCAAACAATTTCTGTTTAGAGGAGGATAATTTAATGCAAATATTATCAAGCACACCAAAGAGCAAATTTCACCAACACAAGAAAAAATGCAAGTAATTTATTTTTTTTTAAGCTTGTTTTGCCTCCACAGTTTTCTTGAACTTGAGTCTCACTAGATAGGCAAAAGGTTTGTGTTTGATGCCAAACAATTGCAAAGTGAAATTAAAGGTATCAGTGGCAATCAGAAACCTTGGGAATCGGTTCTGTCCTTGAAGACAGACACAAAACCTCTGGCACACATCTCTTATGGTGATACCAAAGTGCAACCTTGATATGGGTCCTGAGCTAAAAGAAAAGGAACTAAAGGAAATTGCTCATTCATTCACCCTGGTGTAGCTGTCTCTAGGATCTGTCATTATGCTACCGCCTGTCAGACCATCATCATCAACTACTCTAATTGGGCCCTGCCTTTAAAATAATCCATCCCCAGCACCACAGCACTTTGCACTCCTACAGGCCTGTTCATTCAAGACTCTCAGAGGGCTTTACATGTCCCAACTGCTCAAGCAATACCATGTGCCCAAGGGTTTGGTCAGAGGCACAAGAAGGGTAGCTGTGCTTGCCACAAGACAGCTACACTCCTGCTGCCTATGGTCACAGGGCTTCAGCTCCTGGCTGCACTCCTTTTCTGCCCCATGTTCTGTCATGAGCCTCGGTTTCCCGTTTCTAAAAGGAACTTCAGTCTTTCAGCCTTTCCAAGGGCAGGCTGACACAGCCATGGGACCACTCAAGAGCAAGTGAGTTATCTACAGCCATGGAATTACTTGGGTCTCCTTCACCACCTTTCAGCAAGGTTGCCCCTTCCCCAGCCACTCCCCAGCTCCTGAAGGTCATTTCCAGACCTTTCAGTACAAAAATAAGGCAGGCAGTTTTGTTCCAAGGGGTAAGAGGCCACAGCTAGGCCGGGAGTCCACGGGAGTCATGCGACCGCGGGCAGAAAGTCCCTGAAGCTCAGAGGAAGGAGAAGAGAAGAATGTGGCCCTGGAGCACCTGGGACCCCGCTCTGCCAGCAAGGCCAGGTGTGCACCACACCAGCAGAGGGACCACAGGCCATGAGCCGGCGCTGACAGCCCGGGGTCCCTGATACAGCAGCTCTTGGGGTCTCTCATGCATCTGCTGGAGGGTTTGAGATTTGCTGTGGGGATCAGTAAGCAGCTGGGCTGCTGGCTGTCCAGCATGCCTGCCAGGTTCAGGCAAGCTGGAGGGGTGTAACCCCAAGGAAATCATGCAGGCACGTGGATGAATGTGCAATATCCTCACCTGTGCACGCACATGAACACATGCGGAGAGGGAAGAGGTGAGTGTCGTGCTGGCTTGGATGCATTTGCAGAAGCACAAGAAGACCTCAGGAAGAGAGATGAGTGACCAGCAACACAGAAGCAATCACCTGAGAGCTGCCATACACCCCCTGGAAAATGCCTGGCTATTTAGCTCTCCTCTTAGCAACTCTCCACTCATATTTAGAGAGTTCGCTGATGGTCCAGGTTCATACAGCAGTTACATTGTGCCATCTCCTGGTTAAAGGCTGAGGACTCCCTCTCCAGGAGTCCTGCTTCCCTCCAGCACACAGGGAAAGGTGTTTTCTTATGCCTTGAAGGAGTGAGATCTGGAGATGTCAGGGCAACTTGGCTGCTGTGGTGCAACATCACCTCCAGACAGGAGCCACAAGCCCAAGGCAGTTTGTGAGGATCACGGGGTTGTAGGAGCTGCCAAACACAGCCCTGGTCCGCCAAGCCTGTTCTTGCCTCCAGGAGAAACAACAATTGAGCATATATTTTCAGTGAGACACTGAGATACCCTTATACCCATTTGGCTGGCTGTGCCCTTATGAACCACCTGTTGGTGATGAGCAAACCTGCAGGGAACTTAAAAAGAAAGTAGACTCAGTGGGGTCCTCAGAAACAAAACAAGTTCATCTCTCTAGTAGGGAAGATCATAAATATCCATAAATGATATGCATATATGCATGAGGACACATGTTCAGAACTGCTGCCAATTACTCATGTGGATCATGAATACGGGGAACTGGATGTTCCAAACCCACCCTTTGCTGAAGAAAAATGAAGATACAAAACTGCAGAGGGATATATGATCTTGGAAAGAGGGCTCTTCACAGAGAAATAACTAGTCTGAATGTGCAAGCCTAGACTTGATGCAAAAAGCTTAACTGACAAATCCTCTTGTTTTTTCAGCAGCACAATTTAAAATGTAAGTTTTAAAACATGGCTCCTGAAAGAGGAGTAATTTCCAACACTGCCACATCACACCCAACTCTGACCTCACTTGCACCAGCACAGCTCACTGGATTTCAACAGCAGCATTTCTCCACCTACCAGGATCATTTTGCAGAAGTAGGTGTGCAGGATGATGAGTTCAAAAGGAGCTAATTAGGCACATAGAAAGACAAATTAGAAACAAAGACTTCACTAAATACTGGTTAAGCAAACACAGCTTCAGGGAAGATCCGTGCTGAGGATTGTCATCAGCAGCACTGGTGCGAGCTGGATGAATTAGGTGCACAGCAGTTCCCACCAAAAAGCTGGCACATAATGATGTTGCTACAGGAAACTGTATGAAAGGATGAAATCACCTCCGGTTCCAAGAACGGGAAATCGCCACTACATTTCAGACACTGCAGAGCATGGGACCTGACAGACCTGTGGCTGCATTTGCTGCCCTACTAATATTTAATTATTTTTCTGTAATGAGCTCTGCAAATGTGTTTAGTCTCAAAATGTCTTTTTATAGTGTTCTGAAATTTGAAGTAAATCAGGGTGGTTGTGAAAGCAGTCTGGTGATGTTGCACACAGGTATCAGCCAGTATCAAGGTACAGTTTTGCTGTTAGCTTAACTGAAGCTAGAGAAGCAGACAGAGATTTTTACAAGATTTACATGACTTCAGCCTGGTCTGCCCACTTATAATCTGCCTACACTTCCTAACATGCCGAGTATCTCCTTGCACAAGTCTGTCATCAGGAGGAGATATGGGAACTTGTCCAGATTTTGAAGCAATTTGGTCTGTCTGTGCCCTCAGTGATTTGGCACATGAGCAATGGGGAGCTTGGATTGCACCGTGCTGCAGCCCGGCTGTGCGTGAGGTCTCTGGGCATTGCATGGAGAGCAGAAAAATGCTTTCTGAGCCTGAGCTCACACTTGCATCCAGATCACCAACAGCAGAAGAAGGATTTTGGGTCTGAAGTTAGATGCTTGGTGGGTACAAATGAGAAATGAAGCACATAACCATCTCCCAGCAAGGAGCTTTGAGCTTAGCTAGTGTTTGACCACTGCTGTTATCCAGTCATCTCCCAAGAATAAGTCCCTCCTTACTAATTGCATCTTTGCTTGAACACATTGGTAGTAAAATATTAAGTGCTTTTTCTTCCTGCTAGTGTACCAAATATCAGTCCCCCTTAAGTATCAGTTTTTAAACCTTGCAGCATTTTTCTTTAGATCATTTCTGTGCCTACATTTCTATGCTTGCATAGGCTAAGACAGACTCAAATATTCCATATGGGGTCAAGGCTGTGGGCTTCTGAAATCAGCAATCTAAACATGTAATTAGTTTGTTTACTTTCAAACTTTCTTTGAACTGCTTTTTTGTCCATTGAATCTACTTATGGGTTGCTGTTCATTCATTGCTGCGACAGTTTTCCTCCTCTCCACCCCAGTTTGCCTCTGTCCTCCTACACTTCTGGCATCACAAGCTGATAGTTAAGGTTTTCTGCCAGGTCCTCAGCACTGTGCATTTTACAGGGTCCCTGGGCCTCAATCTCCCTTCCTAAAGAACTATCCCTTTTCATCCCATCTCCATTTGCTGCTCTGACTGATGCTGGAATTTTTGACCCATCCCTCTCTTTGCCATTTTGTTGCTTATCACCTGCAGCATTCCAGCATCCCATCATGGGAGAGTTCATGTCACCAGATCCTCTGATCTGATATCCCTGGTGGGGCCCCATTCCCTGTCCCCAGGCATTGCAGATGGTACCACAGCCCATGGATCTCCCTGGTACCCTCTGGGACCAAGAAAAGGAGCAAGTCCCCAAATGACCAGGCACTGGCATTTGAAGACCTGAATTAAGAGTCACATCTACTGCAGACCTCCTTGGCACCCTGCTATGCCCAGGGGAGCTCAGCAACTGCAACAGCTCTCTGCTCTGGAAAATACACGGTCTGAGCAAGGATATTTTTATCCAGTTTCTAGCACAATGCAATATGAAATACCCTGATGAATCCCAAATACTTCATGGGTGCACTAGATTCACTGCCTCTACCAAACTGGGAAGGCAATTGTACATTACTTTTGGCATGATTTGGTTTTAAAGTGCCCATGTTGTCTGTTGGCCATTGGATACTTTCCTGCCAGTTGTTGCACAAATTCATTTAACAGACTGTGAAGTCTGGACCGCTCCCCAAAACAAACAACCTAATTTCACAGAAGATGCAAGACCTGATTTCACCATCTTCTTAAAGGCAGGTGCCATATTTGTTTGCTGCCAGTCTTCAGATGTCTTTGACCTAGAGGTTCACTGACTTAATTTTTTCTGGCAGTTTTTTTCTCACTAGATGCGTGGTCTTTTCATGTTGTCCAATTCCCACTGGCATCAGAGAGAACTTTGGCTGATCTAGGGCTAGAGGACACAGCCCTGGCTTTTTTTAACTCCCCTAGGTGCATTAAATCTATTGATTTATGTGAGAAATGGTTACTTTGCCTTGGTGGAGAAACAAAAACACCCAAGTGTGAAAAGACAAGGCGACTGAAGACACAATGGTCATGTCGTTCCTGAAATGTTCGTCTCACTTCAGAAACAACACTCTGCACTCAGACCAAGTGATAAGTGGAGACATAGAATAAGCCAAAATAAACCTCCTTATCTTAAAAAAAATTCAGCTTCCTAACGCCAACCTGGATCTGATCTGTGTGAACAGCAAGAGAAAGTGCAAGAACGTCAAGATATTTCTTAAAATAATATTACCATAGGACCCAACAAAATGTAAACTCTGCTCACAGAACAAAAGTTATTTGCAATTAGCACTGACATGATGCCCATAAGAGGTCAGATGGAGAGCAGAGCACTCACCCTTCTATGTCTTGCACTTTTAATTTGCAAACATAGGCAATGATCCTGTTGGGAGATACCTTGGCTGGACATCAAACACCAACTGGTTCTCATTGTCTGTGAGCTTCCCTTTAAAAGCAACAGGACTCCTCCCAGCACATAAGGAGACTTTGGTTAAAATCTGTGTGTTAGACTGAATTCAGCAACTCCACTGAGAGAAGAAGGATGACTCCCAGTGTGTGGCTTCATTACAAACCCTGGCCCTGTGAAAAACTTCTTGGGTTGAATTAAAATTTTGTAAAGTAACTCTTGAGATATTCTTTGTGAATGATTAAAAATGCCTCTTGGACACCAATCCAAGCCCTCAGGTGGTCTAAAGAGGCATATCACAGAAAACTCAGTAAGGTCACAGAGTGTATGGCATGGAAGATGTCCCACACCATGCCTTGAAATCATTCCTCCTTACTCCCCTGATCCAGCATCATGGATGTCAACCAGAGGGATTTGTCTTCCCTGTGCAGTGCAAACCCCTCCAGCATCAGACACAGATGTGTCTGTCCCAGTCCCCCTCCCTACCTACAGCACATGGACCAGCCCTGGGCTGGGACATCTCTTCCTCTCTCCTGCCTTGCTAGGAATCATCACTTAAGATCCACTTTTCTTGCCTGTTGTGCAGTTTTCTTTCCTTTATACACAAAATATAAATATAAGGAGGTGCCCACATACATGTTTAGGTGCTTGTACATGGTACTGTTTGTACAGGCTATATCTTTCTCTTTTAGTTAACACAACCCGTCAGGAAAAAAAAAAAAAGGGAAGCAAAAGATGTTATGTTATGAAAATGTTACTATCCACATGGCACTGGTAGGTGACAATCTGACACCTCCATATGATAAATGCAGGGCTTTGGATGTGCCCAGTGGGATGAGAGTCCAGTGCAACCCCACAGCAGCCAAGTCCATCAATGAGCTCAGACCAAGAAAATTCTGTTGCTTTGCCAACTATTTCACAGAGAGAGAGGATTTTCTCCTGGGACACTGTTTCCCAGCAGGACAGAGGTGAAATGGGACTTGAGTTGTGCTCACTAAAGCCCATGTCCAACTTGTATGCATGCTGAAAGAAGTCCAGCTTCACAATCAAACCTTCCATGAGGGGAGGCTGCTAATGAAGCAGAGCATCCTCAGGGAAAGACTGTTTGTCCCTTTTCTCCTGGCAGAGAATCTCTCAGCGCAGTTTCAATCACACAACACACTCAGCAGTAATGTGGACTGAATTGTTGCTCCTCAGGGGTCTGTCTGCCAAGAAAACTGAGGAATGACTCATGTAGTGGCATTCAGAGTGAGGGGAGGGAAGGACCCAGAGGTGAAAAATGACTCAAAAGCACAGAGGTTGAATTCCATGGGAGGACAGGTCAGTCCCACACACGATGCAGGAAGATGCCCTTGCACCACATCAGGGTGATGGAGCAGAGCAGTGGGTGGTGGAGAAATGCATCCTTCTCCTTAGCCAGAGGCAGCATTGTCATGAGGAGGCAAGTGATACACATCTGATCCACCGTCAACCAGGATATCCAGAGGGTATGGATGGTTCAAGGCTGAACCAGATCATTGGAAAGTAGACTGGTGGCAACCTGAAGTGGGGACTGGAAATTTTTGCTGAATTTCTTCCTAAATTACAGGAAAGACTCAGTGGGAACATTCAAGGAATGGGCCAAGATGGGCTTTCCTCAGTCAGAGGTGGAAAATTCATTAGACCCACATCATGTTGGCTCCACTGTGACCCGTGCAATATCTGGAGAGAACCAGATGTGCTCCAATGGTATTTCTGGGAGATGCACTCGCTGAGCCCTTGAAAGCAGACTGCACAAGGGGAGAATACATCCCCTTTGCTTCCAGAAACATTTGCTTTACATCCACTACTTTACCCATAATAACTCTCCCCCCCGCCATATACAGAGCCCAAGTGACCCATCTTTTGCCTTTCCTGCTGCTTTTACAAATCACGTGTTAAAAATCTGTACCTTCTTTCACATCCACTGTTCAAAGGAGAGAGTCATGCAAGGGAATATGGAAAACTGTTATAAATCCTGTCATAAAACCAGTTATAAAACCAGTGGCTCCTTGTTACATCCCTGTCCTCTGCTTTCTTGTGTGTCTTTGTCAATTAAAGTCCCTCCCTGCTTACATACCACCCTCCTCCAACCCAGGCTGGGCATCTCACAGGAGGCAATGACACCTTGGGGGCCATGTCAATTTTACAGAAAAATGGGCAGGTTCTGGAGAAATCATTCCCAAAGAGGCAGTTTTGCCTTGAAACTAACATAGAATACATGGCTGTGCTTATGGGACACCTGACACTGCCAAAAGGAGATTGGAGTGGGAAAATAAACCACCCCCCACCCCTCGGCTTGCTGCCAGCACCAAGTGTGTGCAACTGCTGCATTGGAGAGACCCCACCAGCCATGAAAAACCGGCTGCAGCTCTCTCATTGCTAGCAGGCATCAGGAAAATTTTCAGGGGCAGGTTCCAGGACTGAGCAGCAGCCAAGCACAGCCCCTCTGGGCGCAGGGCTGGGGTGCAGAGGTTGGGGCTGGCTCCTGGACTCACTGAAGCAAGGATGGGGTTTGCTTTTGGCAGGGGGTGGAGGGTTGCTGCGCCGTGGCGTCATGGCCAGCTGCTGAGACGATGTCTGGGCCCAGGCACTGATTAGAAGCTATCCCAGACAGAGCAGGGTGAGGGCAGGGGGGGAGAGTGAGTGATGGATTAACCCATTTTGAGTCACACTCTTTATGAAGAGCGGGTTGCTTTCTGCTCCAACACTGAGTTACACTAACAGGAATCGCTGAGACGGGGCCTGAGTGAGATTTATTTATCTTGAATCCCTTTAAACATTTCAACACCCCATGGCTGTGCACCCAGCAAGCCTGTGAAACCACATGCCTCACAGTTCCAACCCTCTTCCTGCTATTCCCTCTTGGCTGTTTCATTCCCTCCTTGCTGCAAGCCATATTCCTTGTCAAAATTAAAACTTAAGGCATAGGAGGCATGCACTTGGCTTTCCCTTGTGCCCACCTGGTCAGGCCTGGTCCTGCCTGGGGGTGCTGGGACCTCTCAGCAGCACATAATCACTGCTAAAAGACCCCATGGCCTCATCTTTTTTTCGAAGTCCAAGGTGATATGGATACTGGGGAGCAGCACAGCATGGGAGACTTCTTGAAATGGTGTTAACTTTGGAGTGCCTGGTGCTGCACACCAGGCCTTGGGAAGAGCTCCTACATCTGCAATCCAGACCTGGCTGAGGAGATGAGGCTATACAGCCCATTTATTAACTTTGCCATCCTCTGACTAGCAAAACACAGTGGGAATGGCACTGAATGGCACAGGAGCCCCAGCACCCTTGTTTCCATCCAGCACCTTTCTCTGAAGGATGCACTGGAACCATCTGTACTCCCTGTGGGAACAGGGACCTCTTAGATATGCATAAACTGCTCCATCCACTTCAGTGAATTGCAAAAATGGAAAAGGACAGCAGCTTTTTTAAAGATCTTTTTGCAAAATGAGCAACCAAGGCACAGAAAGTTGTCCTACTCTTGCACTACTGGACTGATTCTTTTTGTTTTGAACCCAAATTGAAGGGCATGAGGTTCAGCCCTACTATTCTAAACTGCCTAAATATCTTCCCCCCACTTCCAAAAACATGGCATTCACTATCCACCAGGGCAAGGGGAGCAGAGGTGAACATTTCAGGCTCCTTCCTCTCAAGCATCCTCAGTACCTTCACCAGACTCTCCTGCCACACCAGTTGGTAAATTCTGTGCTTTGCTATCTCGTTGTTTCTACCATTTCAACATTTTAAAACCATTTAGAACAATTTCATCCAAAGATTGCAAAGTGCTTTACAAGGTTTAGTTAATTAAGCCACTGAAGTATTATTACACCTCTCTTATGGAGGAGAAAGTCAAGCAAAGATGTTAAATGACTTGCCAAACGTAATATGAGTCAGTAGCTAAGTTGGGAAAAGAACCCAGGAGTCCTGACTCTTAACCCATGGCTGTAAACCATTTTTCCCTATAAAACAGACATTAAGCAAGCAGAATGGTGGCAGCACAGATTTTCCTTTTATTTAAGCTGCCTTACAATTAGGACAGCAATAGAAATATGGATTCTTAATCTTGAAACGTGGAACATTTGTTTAAAATTGACTGTGTGGACATTTTGGGGCACTTGCTGCCTTTTGAAGCTCTCACATCATGGTCATATTCGAAGAAATTGCTATGATAGCAGGAGTTACGGGCTTGTTGCAGGAATGAGTGCTGTGTTATCTGGGAAGTGAAAGCAGATCATTGAAACATCACTCCCAAACAGTCTGAAAAATTTATGACATAGTCCTGCTAACTAAAGCCATAAAATCCACAAGAACAAGTTACTGTTTGTTCTCCCTATTGCTAAAGAGGAAAATAAGGGAACATTAAGGTAAATTCTCTTGCAAGAAAAGGACTCTTCTGCCAACCCAGCCCAGCCAGAGGAACTGCTCCAAGTCTAAAGATAAACACAGCGATAGCAAGGGCATTTCCACAAGGAGGCCAAAGAATTTGAAAGAGGAAGGAGTAACTGGGACCCCAATGAGCCATTTGCCTGTATCCTGCTGTCCGTAAGTTTTATAAATTATGGGAGAAAAAATGCTATGTGTAACTGAAAGCTGCCCCTAGACACCAATAATTTGTCTGACCTGCATTTAGACGACCAATCCGTTCAGCTCTAACTACCCCTGGCAGCCTCGTGCCGGTTGTATTTTTACATGGATGAACTGTTCTTCAACAATTTCCTCCAGTGTGCTTGCAGTACAAACAGGCTTTTCTTTGCAGGCAGGTATGTGTGCCTTCTTTTTCCAGTTATTTTTTTTCTCACGCACGTGATTCATGTGACCATTTGAGAAGAAAAAACACCCAGCCCCCGTGCTCCTTCCTCCTCACAAGCTACAAGCCCTGCTGCAGTTTTATGGGACAGGGATGGAGGTTTGCTTAAGTTTGGACTCTCCTGGTTTAGGAGGCAACAGCATCACATTTTTCTTCCATTTCTCCAAGTCCTATTTCCATTATTCCCTAACATTTGCCTGCAGTGTCATGGTTTATTACTTGATAAACTTACAATCATAATGAGAGCTAGTACTTAGAGTTGCAAATTCCCAATGCTTTCTGGGGTGATTCTGAGGCTGAATTAGACATCCAGAAAAAATCAGTGAAGAAGGAGAGATAGCTGGGAAAGCCATCACCTCTTTAAATCCAGAGTTTTGTCCTATGTGTTTGCTCCTCATGGCCAAACCTTTAGTCACTTGGATCTATGAGGCAGAAGATGTGGTGGGAAAAGCATAAAAAAAAGAAAGCAGATGGCAAGGGCACTGCCAGACACACGTAGATATCTAAACAATATATACATTTGCTCTTTCTGTGAAGGAATCCATCATAAACAACAAATGCCCCACGACCTCAGGGTGCAAGTGCAGGATTTAAGGCCTTGCAGGAATGTGCCCTTGCTCTTTATTTAACACCAAGTGGGATTGTGCCTGTAAGAAACCAACACATCCAGTGGTTTCCCGCAGACATTTTGATGATGGATTGCTGGCATCACTTGTTTTCTTTTGAAGGCAATTCATTTATCAGAGACAATTACTCAACTGATAAGTTCAGTGTGTTCAGCTGTTCGTGGCTACACAGCAGCTACAGGCCAATAAATATGAGCTGCAATTAGCTTGATTAATGATTTCAGATCACTAAACTGCAGCTTTGTTTAAGATAAGGCTCTAGGAAGCTTTTCTGCTGAATCTGGCAAGTTTACTGGCATTGGTGACACTACCTTCATTGTAAGCACCCCAAGCCCAGCAGCTCCTTCAGCCTGACTTTGTGATAAAGTGAGTTCCAGTCCTCGGGACCTCTGAAGAGCTCAGCAGGTGTTTGGTGGGGGAAGTAAGGAGACAGGGAGCCCCCTCCCATCTGCCACATTGC
Source organism: Pseudopodoces humilis (assembly GCF_049639895.1). Lineage (NCBI taxonomy): Eukaryota > Metazoa > Chordata > Aves > Passeriformes > Paridae > Pseudopodoces > Pseudopodoces humilis. The sequence continues at coordinate 6,058,209 of NC_142205.1, read as the reverse complement.
AAAGTGCTAAGGAAATTGTTTCCAAATGTCCCTTAATTTAGAAGTTTACTCCCTCCCCCACCCCACCCCAGCCTCCTGTTTTACTCCTCTGGGCTGCAGACCTTCACCTCTTCTGCTGTCCTGATGCCGAGCCAGCCGTGAGTGCCTTGGCGCGTGCAGCAAGGGAAGCACAGCAGTGCAGAGCAGGTTTCAGAAGCACACAATTTGCTTTAACGTGTTGGCTGTCACCAGCAGTGCTCCAGAGGGTCCTGCAGAGCACTGAGTGTGCTGGCAGCAGTCCCTTCAGCTGGGATGGCGTTTGCCTTTCATTCATTTTCGGGCTGTAAAGAACACGAGTGTGAGTGCATGTGTGCAGATACGTGTGCCTACATGCTCTGCCCTTGCTGCCTTCTGCTGAAGGAATCAACGTCACTGATTCCTGTGCCACAAGCCCAGACTGGTAAGGATTGTGCTTGTGGAGCTGCAGTTTCAGAATGACAGCTTCTGCTAAGCGCCAGGTACAGGCTCCTAGCCATGAAATGAGCTGGGGCTCACCCCACTCTACCCAGCATGTTTTACACAGACCCAGTCCCACCTCCCACTCCTCCCAGAAAAGGCATTTCCAGGCTGAGGAGCTTCTGGGCAGAAACCCATGGAGATTGGATTTCAGTGGTCTGGGAAATGATGCAATTGGCATTTCACTTTGGATGGACATCAGGTGAAATTCAAACCTTCAGACATTCCAGTTATAATGTAGGCACTTGCCTTAACCAGCTCACTCAGAGGCTGGAAATGGGGTGTCCTCCCTGAATTCAGGGGAGAAATACAAACCATTTGGTTCAAGTAGGAACCTGCTGTTTCAGGGCTCAGGGTAACACCAGGCACAGGGGCACAGCTGCAGCCCCAGCCCCTTTCTCCATTTAGGTGCTAAATTATGTCTGCAGCTCTTTCTTCCCAAGCTGAGAGTCTCAGGTCTCCTTCCAAGGAAGAAATGTTGGGATAAGGCACCCACCCCTTGACAAATGTCCTGCAGCTGCAGTGTAAGATTTTTTTGTGCAGTGCAAGATTTTGGGCTCAGTTCTCACATCAGGATGGGGAAAAACAGTGCAATGACTGCTGCGTTTCATGTCTTCAATCTAATCTCTGTGTGGGCACAAAGAGCAAGAAGAAGAGTGATGGAGCAGCCACAGCCACGAGGAGGAGGAGGAGGTCAGAGGAAAATACACTGCAGCTGTCAATATAATGCCCCTCTCACTTCTCAGTTTTACCCTGAGAATCCATTTAAAATATAGCATAAATATTTGGAAGTCAATACCTTTCCCTGGGACATTTCCTCACAAATGGCAGGTAACAGATATATTTTATTAGCTCAATTGGAATTACTTTCTTCCATACCAGCAATCCATTTGTCAGCCACAGCCAAACACTGAACTCTTTACCAGATGTCCCCCAGGGGCTGAATAAAGGAAAGAAAACAAACAAAGCCATCCTAAACTGTAGGCACACAGGTCTGTGCTCTCAGGGACATGATGGGCTCATCTTTCAGACAAGCCTGAAGCCAGGAAGGGTCTGGTGGAGCCTCCTGGAGGAGCCCGAATCCTGGGAACCATCACTTACCTGCCGACCTGAAGGGCTGAGCAAGTACGGCCAGAAGAGAGGAGAACAGGAAAGGAGGAATTGTTGACCCAGAGCTTTGATAGAGCCCCTGCAATCATCTGACCTTTACTGCAGAGAAAAAGGAGATTTTGGTGTGATTTTTTTGTAAGCTATGGCTACTTGATTACATTATGAAAAGGAAATATGCCTATCAGAAATGTCACCTATAGCTCAGGGACTGGTTCAGATGAAGTCTCATCAAATTTTTCCAACTTTTAGTATGCTTCTGGGTTCTTGGGGTACCAATGTGCCAGCATCACCCCAAGGAAAAGACTGAAAAATTTGAAATCAATAGAAAAGCAGCCTTGGGAAGTAGATGAAATGCTGGGTTAAGGCTTTATGATACTCAAAACTTTTCAAGATTTCTTATCGCATTTCTGGGGCTTTTCCATGGCAATCCACACTCAAAAGTTTTAATCACATCATCAGGTTCTTACTGGAATACAGCTGTTTTCCAGTTTATGTTCAGCAGATAAATCCCCTCCAGTAAGGAAAATCCAGAGGTCTGAGACAAATGTGCTCAGAAAATGGCCAAGAGATGAATAAAGCCAAATCAATATAAATGACACATGGCCATATCCCAGGCTTGGCTGTACCACAGTAATTTCCAGTTGATCAGCGTTGCTCTCCCTGGCTTCAGGCCTGCAAAGCTAAAGGTGGTCCCTTCATCTGCACACAAACATCTGAAGCAAGAAGAAGATGGACTAAGTGGGAGGATGAGACAAAAAGAAAAGGCTTCACCAAGGTGAAAGCCAGGACCAGTGACAATCTGGAGAGCAATTTCTGTCCCAATTTCCACAGCCTGGTTTCTACAAAAACACGGTTTTGGCACATGCACTATACTCCATCCCTTGCCAGCCCAACCAGGAATTTAGCAGGATGATGACAACAATCCCCTCTGAGAAGAGGGTTATGCCAACACATACCTCACTGGCTGGACCACAATCAGGATCCAGATAAAATTGCAAAGGCGACATGATCAGGTACCAAATCAGGTCTCTGAGGAGGTCTCAGCCCATGGAGGAGAAGGGCCAGGCCATGGCCTGAGTCCAGGTCATGCTGTCAATGCAACCCACACCAAACCCACCAACTCCAATGGCAGAGGGGATGGTTTGGCTCAGCAGGGAGGGAAACATGGTGTAAAAATAGCAGGGAAGTCCCATCTGACCATGGGGTGCACTGTGCCCACAGAGAGAGGGAGATCAGCAGAATGTACAGGGAAAGGAAGAATCCACCAGAAGTTCTCCCTGAGGAATGCTCTCCTGAAGGAAAGGCTGAAGGGTTGTTAAGGGAGTGATGAGGTTTTCGCTGTTTTGACCTGGAGTCAGGGAGAGGTCAGACCCCAGAAATGTGAAGGTCTAGCCTGTGATTTGGGTTTGAAGTACAGAGCATGACAACTTCAGTCCTGGTTTCTCTCTTCTTAATGAGCCCCCTTGAAATACTGAAAGGCCTCAATGAGGTTTCCCTTGAGCCTTCTCTTTTCCAGGCTGGACATCCCCAGCTCTCAGCCTGTCTCCACAGGGAGCATCTTCATGGCCTCCTCTGGATTTCCTCCAACAGGTCCACATCCTTCTTATTTTGGGGACCCCTGTATTCCAGGTGGAGTCTCACAAGGAAAAGATGTGGAGAATCACCTCCTTCGAGCTGCTGGTCACACTTCTTTTGCAGAAGCCCAGGATGCATTTGCCTTTCTGGGCAGCATTTCAACAACCAACAGGGAAGCACACAACAGGGGGATAACAAACAACCACAATTATTTTTTACCAAGCAAGCAAGAGTGGGGCTGGGAGCCTCACAGCCCCTATGCTGGGCAGGGGGGGTTTATTTAATCTATCCCACTCTGCTGACCCCCTGTCATTTCCTCCTCCAACAGCTGCAGCTGTGGGGGACAGCAGAGCACAGAGACACACAGCTGTCCCTTCCGATCGCCACACACCCCTGTCAAGGCTTGCTGGATCTGGTTCTGGGACCAGCTCTCCTCAATCCCCATTCCTCGTGAGCTGTTCAGGACAATTTGTGAATTTTCTTAATTTTTTTCTTGCCTCAACCACATTGGTTTGGAGAAAAAGAGATGCAGCCACTCCTGGTGAACTTTTCCTGTTTCACTACTTTCAGCTGCAGGGCGATAGGAGAAATACACAGCATTTCCATAGTATTTTTTGCATTTTAAATATTCTAAATGTATTTCTCTTTGGCCAGCACACCAGGTCTGTGAGATGGATTCCAGCACAAGCTGCTCTTGATCTATACCCCCAGTGTGTGAACAGGAATGATAGCTTTTGCATAATTCAGCTGTCATGAAGTTCTTAGAGAAGTTTGTTAAATCTCTACTGTAAAGCTTACAGTCCTGCCTGAGGGGAAGGGTTTGCCTCAGTTTTCTGTGTTTTGGAGGAAAGGGGGTTGTTTCTGCCAGTCAGCTGAAGGGGATTTTGTAACAGGAGAACTCTCACGGTGGTGAATATCACTTCTAACAGGGAGGGCTTTTTCCATGGCAAGATCTGCACAGTTGGAATCTGAATGGAATAAACCTACAGGCTGACCAAACACAAATGAGCTTTTTGAAAGATCTGCGTCAGATTTGTAAATGCTGGTCCACAAAGACCTGGCTGTAGTCATGAGGACAAAGGCTTTAAAAGAAGACTCATCCTCAAACTGGGTTGGATTCCCCAGTAAAAAAGGGGACCAGAACAAGGGCACTAGCTGCACTTCTCCTTTAATTTTTTTCCTGTTTAGTTGACCCTACCCATAGATTAGTTTCCTGGCCTGGTTTGATATAAATGACAACTTTATAAAGTTGAACTGGTCTTCTTCTAACATGGAATTTTTTTATTTTTTATTTTTGGATACAAAAAGTTCAGTGTTGGACATAATCACTTTTTGGCATGCTATCTAAATATGCATTTTCTTAGATTGATTGGCTCTGTGTAAAGACCTAAAAGGAGTAAGGTTCTACTATTCACTATTGTCAAAACTATACCCCAGACTCCTAACCAAATTTGCTGCTGCAAAGGTGGGAAAAAATAATGACCCGTCTATAATTACCTTGCCTGAAGCCACTGCTCTGACACCACAAAACTGAGGTTTTCTGTGCAGTGTAGGAACTCAACTGATGCACTTTTTCCTAATGCATAGTCACTTTCTCAATGGGACAGCATTTTCCCCCAAGGGGCATCCCAAACTGCTCAGGTTACAGGGGGTTAGGTCTCAATGTTGCTAGAGAAAGAGCACAACTGTCTCAATGTACACAGGCTAAGGGTGCAGGGATGCTGAACTGGAGAACCACAAACTGCCCAAAACACAGCCACACCAATGGTCCTCACAGCAAATTTAAATCATCTCGAGTTCAGACAACTGAACTTGGGAAAAAAAATCTGTATCATCCCTGTTCAGCTACTTTGCACTTGCTGTAACAATTAACAAACCTGTTGATGCAGTCAGTTCTATCCTGAAAAATTCAAGGCTGATGCTTTGAGATCTGGGCAGGAGGTTTGACTAGCTGATCTAGTTGGGGCACTGGAACTTGATGAGGTCCCTTCCAACCCAAACCACTCTATCAGTCTCTCTCCAGAGATCCCCTCTCCCAGCCCCTGTTTCTTGTGTGCAGGTCTGTTCTTTCTTTTGCCACCAGTATGACTTCAGCATTTCACTCACAAATAAAAAAAAAAATCTGCCTAGAAGGGATCATTTGACTCAGCGAAAAAAAACCAAACCTACTTTCATTCTACTGTTTACATGTTTTTGCATATTAAAAGAAATAAAACTACTCATTGTCATTATGGCACAGACTTCTGATTTATACACTATTTTTTGGTCAAACGTGTATGTAGTCTTAAGATCTCACACAGACAACACACTATCAATGCAAACAGCCTGGAGCATTTCAAGGACAAGCAAGCATTGAGAAACAAGATTTTTTTCAGGGATTAGTGAAGGCTTCTATTTGCATTTTCATAGAGAAACAAAGTCTAATTTTATCTTTGTACATAAGAAAATACTTGGGGGTCAAGAGATCAGTGTCTGGATCTATTACGAGTTTCTTTTTTTTAAAGACCATAGGAATAAAGATGTGCCCAACTTACCACGCTGCTCTATTCTTTCCCTGTTCTCCAAGAGACATAAAGTGTTTCTAAATTAGATTATTAATTATCAAGCCATCAGATCAGTCTCACAGCAGCTGCATAAAACCAGCTTTACAAGTTACATCCATAGCACTGTCACTTCCAGGAAGAGTCCAGGAAAGCAGATTTTGCACATGACCCTGCTGAACAGCAACAGTCAACTGCTTTTCCTCAACTCTTCAACTCCTCTTTTTAAGCAAAAGCTGTTCCTTTTATTTCTGATCAGCCTCGTAAGTGTTATCCCCATTTCACACTCAAACCATTCTGTGATTTGATGAAGACAGCATTTAAAATCAAGGGAGCAACAGAGCAATGTGCTCATGAACAACAGCTTATCTGGGCCCTGGGCCCATGGATCTGTCCAAAAGAAAAATTGGAATGGGAAAAAAAGCTGTTTTGGAAGGCTTTAATGGCAGCATGTCTCTGAAAAAGTTCCCATTCACTAAAGCCACTCTGTCCATGGCTTGTGGGAGCAGTGGAGGACACTTAGGTAGGCATCAGCACTGCTGGACATCCTCCCCAGACTGTTACAAAACTTCCCAAAATAATCTTTGCATTGTTATTAAAGCAAAGTATTTCAAAATACTGCTACCCCATACCATGGAAGGATATGGGGTAAGTGTCGTTTCGATTTTAATCTCAACCTAGGTATTACTGCAGCTTTTCATTGGGGAAAAATATTTAGCAATTGATCAAAACCACTTCTTATCTTCCTTGCCAACAGGAGGTAATGGGCAGGGAGGATAAAAGGACCCTTGTTGCTCTCTTACAGCCCTCACACTGCTGGCTTGGATACTTGCAGGGGAGCTGAAAATGTCTTTACAACCCCTGGCACTGCTCTGCAGTTTGGCTATCAGGACCAGGAGGAGAAAAGGAATGTGGGTGAATGACCATGAAACTTATCATGCAATCAGAACTTGGTGTTCCTACCCATTTCCAAAGGGGGAGAGGGGAGCCAGCCAGGAAACAGAGCGAGACCTAAAGAACACACAAACCAAATTTGATTAACTGAAGAGGAGGAAAAAACAGCAAGTTAGTCTCACTTTGAGTGTTTTATGTTAATGCACAAAAACACATTTGTATTTAGGTTTCCAGGCCTAAAGTAGCTGTGGGAAGGAAGAGGGGGCTCTTTTCATTAAAATATTTATTGAAGCTTTATTTTATAGAAGCCCTAATGCTCTTCAAAACACAGCTCTGACAGTGTGGTCTCCAGGTGGAGATGGAATCACGTCTTATTGGCATGATGGGGATGGAGGGACAGAAGGCACTGAATGTCCACAGAACACTGCAAGAACACTGTTGCAGAGGAAAGGGTCTGTAATGCACATGGAAGACTTTTTTGGACACCATAGACCAAAGCAAGATGAACCCATCGTGGAGTGAGGAGTCATAAAATCAGCCCTGCTTGTATCCAGAACTGAGATGCCCTTGGTCACCTCTTGAGTGAGGACTGGGAGGGACACTGAGCAAGTTCACGGATAATACAAATCTGGGAGGAGCTGTTGAGTCCCTCAAAGACAGGGAGGCCCTGCAGAGAGACCTCCACAAATGAGAGGGCTGGACAATCACAAACCATGTGAGGTTCAACCAGGGAAAGCGCCGGATTCTGCTCCTGGGATGGGGCAACCCTGGACGTACGGACAGGCTGGGGAATGAGGGGCTGGAGAGCAGGGCCATGGAAAGGGACCCGGGGGCCCTGCTCAGTGGCAAGTTGAACTGAGCCAGCAGTGCCCTGGCAGCCAGGAGGGACATCCCTGTCCTGGGGACATCAGGCACAGCATCACAGCCGGGCAAGGCAGGGATTGTCCCGCTCTGCTCTGGGCTGGGGTGGCCTCACCTCCAGTGCTGGGGGCAGCTTTGGGTGCCACAATAAAAGAAAAACATTAAACAATTAGAGAGTGTCCAAAGGAGAGCAACAAAGATGGTGAAGGGCCTTGAGGAGAAGCCGTGTGAGGAGAGGCTGAGGGCACTTGGTCTGTTCAGCCTGGAGGGGACTGAGGGGAGACCTCAGTGCAGTTACAAATTCCTCGAGAGGGGAAGAGGAGGGACAGACACTGATCTCTTCTCTCTGGTGGCAGTGACAGGAGGCAGGGAATGGCCTGAAGCTGTGCCAGGAAGGTTTAGGTTGGATATCAGGAAAAGGTTCTGTCCCCAGAGGGTGGCTGGGCACTGAACAGGCTCCCCAGGGCAGGGGTCACAGCCCCAGCCTGACAGAGCTCAGGGAGTGTTTGGACAATGCTCTCGGGCACAGGGTGTGACTCTGGGGGATGGTGCTGTGCAGGGACAGGAGCTGGACTGGATCATCCTTTTGGGTCCCTCCCAACTCAGCTTGTTCTGTGATTCTGTAAATGAGCATTTATGGAGTGATCCATACAATTTAGACTAGCAAGGTGGTAAGGCCACAGCCTACACTTATTCTTTTGGTTGTCAAGGGGGCAGAACCCAAAAGCACCAGCCCCATGAGTGCTTCCTACACTTGTGAATGTACAAACACCCCTCATGCCATGAAGTCAGGCATCCCCACACAACTGAAAACAGCCTTTTTTCCTCTGTGAAGGAGCACATGCTCTCCCTGAGCAACCCACAGTCTTGCTGAAAATTCGAATCACCATTCCCATGCTTGCTGCACAAAGTCTCCCATCCCAAACTGTATCCCAGGCAAAATGCACATTGGGCCCGACCCATGCCCTCTCCATCCTATACCCAGTCCACTGTCCCAGCAGCAGGCCTGACCCTTGGGTGAGAAAGCAAGGGTCCTCCTTGCACCACACTTTTCAAAGAGCACATTAACCCTGATTGTCTTGGCTAACTCTCTGGAATTTCCTTCCTTGCCCCGGAGACAGAGCATTCTGTGGAAATGAAAATTAATACTTACAGGCGACTAGAGTTTGGGTGTGTTTTCAATTATATATTGAAAAAAAAAAAAAAAAAGAGAGAGTGGAAATTCAGTGGCTGTTACAAATAAGCCCATTTTAATTGTAAATTTATTTAGCAGGAGGTGGAATTAATCACCTAAAAGAGAACAGGGGGAGAGCCCCAGCGCTGCACACAAAGCAAGGAAAGTGCAAATCACACAGTTGGCATGGGATCCCATTTCATTTTTGTTAAGTGCAGGGGTTTTAAGTCCCTGAATATCTCACTGTTCTTTCCCTCCTGTTCTCCAGAGGGAGAACAAATGCAAATGGTGTCGTGTTAGAAGGGGCTAAAAGGGCACCCTGTAATAATCCAGTGCACGAAACCCCATGGATTCATCAAGGAGGGAAGGTGTAACAGCCTTCAGGAAGCCTGCAATAGCCTCTGTGTACACATAACACCTCCAAAGGAATTTTCTGCAGCTATTCAAGAACAGACCCAGGTCTATTCACCCCAGTTTCACCCCATAGCTTGCACATGCCTAGGCAGCACTCAGAGAAGCACAAGAGGACTGTACACACCGAAATAACCCCAGTCAGATGGAAAATAGGCTCTGTTCTTTCTCCCCTTGTGCTGGTGTTGGGTTTGACAGTCTTTCCACAGCATGTACCCCACAGCACAGCGCAGCAAGAGCACAAACAAGCCCCCAGCTGCAACCAGTCACTTTATAACTCTTCCCAACACCACACCTACACCTTTTCCACACCAAGCAAGGATGGGAGAGGCCAGGCAAGAACCTGGCACCACAATTCCCCAGCAAGCTCATAGGTTGCCTCCGATGCAGCCAAGTCCCAGCAGATGTGGCCACAGCACAGCAGGCTGCAGGCAGGATGAAGATCCATTGGTGGAGGCTGAGGTGGGGGTCAGCTCCAACATGTTTTCCATACATATTTTCCTTGAAGGCTGAAGGAAGGTGGATTAATTCAGCTTGGGCAATCTCACTGTCATTTCAGATTCCTGCTCCACTGACATTCAAGATTTAGCTGTACAAATAGAGGAAATATATTCCATGTTTCCAGCCAGTGCTTGTCACACCAGTGAGCAATGAAACCTTCTGCTGTCAATGAATTTGTTCAGCTCCTCCTTGGAGCTGCTGATCCTGTCTCCACAGCTGCCTGTGGCTGCACCTCCCTTGACATGCTGGCACTGCTCTCCCTAATGCACCCTTAATGTACCACTGGCCTTCTTGTCACCCAGGGCACTGATGGCTCATGGAGAGCTGGCTGTCCACCAGGACACTCAGGTCCTTCTCTGCAGAGCTCATGTCCAGCAGGTCAGTCCCCAGCCTGTACTGGGCTGGGGTTATTCCTCCCCAGGTGCAGGACCCTCCATTTGCCTCTGTTGAACTGCAAACAGTACAGCTTATTCATTACCAAGAAGCTTTTTAAAATTTGAATTGTGCTCTACAACCAGCACCCTCCTCCTTTCCAGGTGTTGCTTATATTGCCATTTCTTGTAATGACTCAATCCTGAGAGCCAAGTTGGGATCATCAGGCCACTTAGTCACCTCCAGTGAGTAATCTGCATATGACACTTCACTCTCCTGCTTTTTTTAATTATTATTATTGCAAACTGGTTCTGTGCAATGCACGAAGAAGAGTGTGTTGCCCAAGTTTCCATAGGAACCCAATTTTGAAACTGCTACGTGCAAGAACAAAATATCAGCTGTGACCATGAGAAAAACCATGGGTCTCATCCAAGTGACCACAATTTCCACGTAATGAGGAATCAGTCAGTTTGACTCCCGAAAAACATACATCTCTCTCAGTTACAGGGTTTATCCTACAGGGTGAAAAATAAATCTCTTTTCAGTGTACAAGTAGGACTGAGAGTCATTAATCCATCAGTTTGGCCAAAACATCAAGCAAAAAACATTTTGTTTGTGTGTATTGAAGCGGTAATTTTGTACAGCTTTACTTAGATATGAGCAAGATATCAATCCCCCAAAATGGCATGGAAAGCCTCACACAAAAGCACTCATTTAGTTTTTGAAACTGCAAAACTGATTTTCCAAGCTACTTTCTAGGAAACACTCTGTGAACCATGAAGCATTTCTCAAGAAGAGCTGAGCAGAGGGTTTGTGACATGGAAGAAAAAGCTCCTACTGCCGCAGATTTGCTGCAAAGTCTGTTAGCTCACAGCCCTTCCAGAACTAGCTCCTCTGGCACCCTCCACAGCAGTGAAATGTCATATTCCCCACTGCACAACAGACAGGCCTTAGAAACTCAAAGGGCACCCCAGCAAAACAAGGTCACCAACACACGATCCTTGGTAGCACCTTCACTGTTGGGTGTGAATGCCTCACCACAGGAGAGGAGTCAGGAGCCTGCAAGGGAGATGGGTGGAAAAGAAAGAAAAAAAATAAGGGGAAAGCAACAATTAGAGTTACATTGTGCAGCTACCAGAAAGGACAGAAGGTGAATTATACCACAGAATTATTGGCTGTAGCACTGCAGAATGATAACAGGTCCCTGCACCATGAAGGCGCAGCTGCATTTGAAGATTAAACTTTGTGCTCTCCGTAGGATGCCAGCAGCCTGATACTTTCAGTACAAACTCACTTTCTGATGGAATAAAACAAGCTTTCAAGCATCCATCTAGAGGAAGTTGTCTTGATGGACAGTATGCCCTGTGAAGTGGTGAAATCACAGCCCCTGAAAGTGTTCAGAAAACGTGGAGATGTGGTGCTTAGGGACATGGTTTCATGGTGGACCTTGCAGCGGTAGGTTAATTAAGTAATTGACTCAATGATCTTAGAGGCCTTTTCCAGCCTTAATGACTCCATGATTCTGTATGCACATGCATGGTATGTACAGGTTATAGAGCTGATTGATTGATAACTCTCAAATTGATAGACACATTCAGATTGATGGACATGATCTGTAAAATTCAAATTTTCAAATTATTTGGCTTAAACATGAGATCTGGGGAGAAACAGAAAAACATTAAAAAAGCCCATGATTTCTGAGGGATGGACAAGCAATTTCTGAAAGTGGGGTCTGGCCACATTTCCAAAAGATTCATGGTGGACTTCCTGTCTCCATTTAAAATTGTTATTACTATACCAAATGTTTGCCAGTGAAGGTAGTGGCCAATCCTGCAGACTGTTTGCAAGCAGAAGATAACCAGTTCCTAAAAATTATAAGGAATTACAGAGTTTAGGAGCATTTGCAGACTCTTCCTCCCAGTGCCTGAATTTGCTATAGGCTATTTATTTCAGGGTAACCTCGGTTCTTCTGTGCAGTTACTATCCCTGTGCTGGCTGACACACCCAGGAGCCTGCCAGGCACTAGAGATGATCATGACATTTTCCTTCCCACACTCCCTTTATCCCTTCACCCTCTCTATGCAGCACCAGTTCAAGGCCAGCATGGATGCAAATTCAGTTTCAAAGCACTGGCAGTGATGCAACAGTGATTGCATCTGCCCAGTCAAACCAGGTAAAAATTATTCCCATGTAATTTCTTCAGAGCAGCAGCCTGGAATCATGGAATCACAAATGGTTTGGGTTGGAAGGGACCTGCTTCCAAACCTCCCACCTTCCACTATCCCAGGTTGCTCCAAGCTCCATCCAACCTGGCCTTGGACACTGCCAAGGATGGGGCATCAACAATTTCTCTGGGAAACCTGTGCCAGGGCCTCACCACCCTCACAGGGAAGAATTTCTTCTATAAAACACCAGACTCCACTTCACCAGGTAGGAAAAGGCTTTAAACAAAGGTATTTATTTAGAGAATACCAGTGGCACTAATTTACATGCTGTTCAGTAGGGATATGTGGGTGCATTTGTTACCAAAGCCCAGTAATCAGTTAAAGATGTGCATCACTCAGAGCCCACTGGGGCTTTGCACAATGTTCTGAGCACTGCAAGCCAAATGTGATGCTGGTAACACCTTCCTCCGTTGTGCAATTGTTGTTCCTCCATTGTGCAAAAATACCAACTTTTTCCAATTTTTAAGAAAAGAAGTAGGAAAAAAGAAGGGTAAAAGGGATTATATAGATCACCTGCCATATCTGGGGGAAATGCACAGTAAAAGAAGCATAATAAATCCTTAGATCCAAAAGGGACTTTTCAGCTGTAAGGAATTTTTTGGTGCTGTTTAAGCCCTAAGAACTATACCCAGACACATAAATATGATTACGTTGAGAAGTGCTGCAGGTGGGTATTACTAAAACAACGATCACAAGGAACAGAAATTTAAGAGGAGGGTGAAAGGACTGGTACAAAAGCATCCCAAAGACAAAAACAACCCATGACCCCACCACTTGCAACACAGATATCAATACGTGGGAACCAAATCCCTTTGGCACATCAGCATTGTGCAGCCGGAAACTTGTGAAACTCGTTCCACTGGTCCACAAACGCAGCGGAGGAGATGCAGCCAGAGCACGGAACACAGAGAAACGACACCAGGGAAAAGTGGGGTTATGGACAGAGCACCAGCAAATTAAGCCAGGAAGAAATTAAATTGAGAGGAAGCAGGAATGGGCAGTTATAGATGACATCGCAGCTCCTGCTGTGAGCTCTCTGCCCCAAGAGGGCTCTCAGCCTTCAGAAATTGTCTTTCTGCAAGTATCCCTGCTCCACTTTAAGAGTCCACACCCTGTGCAGAACCAGAGAAAGGGCTCAGAGTCCAGCAGGATGCTCCATTAAAGAATAACGTAATCCAAATTAACTTGGGATGCACCAAGTCCTGACAAACCCCTAATGACAAAGGAAGGGAAGATTTCTCAATTTATATGTTGCAAAAACATTCCCAGTAATTGCCACTGCTCCTTCATCAACAGCCCCTTTTCCCTTGCATCTTCCCATGCAGCAGATTGTGCTCTCCTCCCTCCACAGACCGGCATCATCACACTGTCCTACAATCACACAGTGCCAATGGCAAAAATGGAGCATTCAAACCCAAGTAGCAACAGATGTCTCATTTACAAATTACCACAATTTCACAAGACAGCAGGAAAAAATGACCAGTTTGGAGACTCTCATTGAAGTATTTCATTCCCCTCTCAGTTGATTCACAAGCTGAAATCTTACAGTGTGTTTTTGGTGAAGGAGGGGTGACAAAAGAGACTCTTTTCACCATATCCACCATTTTAAGGATGCAAGACCATCCTCTATGCTTTATGACAAGGTCCACTGGGCTTTGTAGGCAGCTTTTTTAATTTGCATGGCTAATAAAATGGAAGAAAAAAAATACCACCTTCTCAGTCCTGCAACATACAGATTTATGTTATGGCATCTGGATCCTTGGGGTAACCGAGCACATTATGCCACCACTTGGCCAAATCTGGAGTTTTTCCCTGCTCAGCAGAACTGTTTTACAGCAATGCTTGTTCTTTAAAGCCCCTCATGCTGTCTGTGCTGTCCCTCTGATCACAAGGCTTTTGTGTGACTGTCATAGTGTCACAAACATCATATGAGGAGGGGTGGCTCCCTCAAAAAAAACAAGACTTCCCAGAGCTGCAACTCTCCAAAAGCAGTGCTGACAATACTCTGACCATCCCAGTTCTGCCAGCCAGCTGGTTATGCCCTGGAAAGCATCTCATCTTCCAATTTAAGTGTCTTTTCATCGCCCCAGTGGCAAATGACCTCCAGCTCTATAAACAGCACCGGCCTCACTGCAGAAACCCTGTGTCACCCAGCCCATCACAGCACACGCAAAGACCTTTTCTTAAGAGGACCAGAGAAGTGCTCAAAGGGCACATGTGGACAGTCAGCAGTAGATAAGGATAGTGTTTGCTCAGACATACACAAATTCATTGTTGACTAAGCACAAAAAAGTATGGATCATGCTTACCTGGGCAAGTCTATAAATAATCTCAGTGGATGGAGCACACTGCTGACAATATGCCTGTGGAGCTGAGAGCTGCTGTATCTATCAGACAATGCTAAAGTCCTCAGATTCTAAGGGGTTGAGTCCTCAGAGACATCAGCAACTGCACTGCTCCTGTAGCATTTCAATAGTTCAGTAGCAGTGAGGCAGCTGCCTCTTCATGTACCTGTGTCCTCTTCCAGGTGAACCATACCAACACCAAATCTGGCACGTCTGCAACTTGACAGAATGCTTATGCAAGGGAGAGGTTTCTCAAGTGCCTCTAGCTTTTTGCACAGAGCCACACAAGGACATGCCCTGTGGCTGTGCCTGGGAGCTGAGGACATGCAGCAGCCCATACACAGCCACTGGGCCACTACAGGCGTCAGAGGGACTAAATTCATAGAAAAACACCTTCCAGAGTCTTCCTGGACAAGTTTTCCAGGTAAGAGCAAAAGCTGTCTGAGATATGGACAGACATTAGCCCTGCATGAGAGAACCCCAGGAACCCAAACAAGACCTCAGCATCCCTTCCTGTCCCTGCAGGCAGAGCCCAGATATGTTATCCACTTCACCCAGGGAAAGCTGAACATCAGATCAGGAACACAAACTTGTGTTCAGACCTTGCTCTGTCCTCAGGCACATTAAAGATGGTGCATCTTCCACAGCTATCAGAGAGTTACACTGTTCATATGGAAAACATCTCCATAATCCAACAATCCCAAGTGCACACCATGAGTATGGGCTCACCAGAAGATTCCAGATTATTCCTTTCCCTCATTAGGGGCAAAAAAACAGATCCTGTTTGATCTGCAGTGGGAAGAGGAACAAGGCATGAATGCCCTCATTCAGCTGCAATTAACCGGGGCTCCTCCTTAGCTTCAGTACAGGAGGGAAATTATTTGAAAGGCTCAGCAGACGGGGATAACTGGGTGGGTTTGGGATGGAAGGAGCAAATCTTCCCGCTATGACAGCTTAATAGTACCACCTGGTGGAGAAAGCCAAATTTGCTCTGCCTCTCCAGAGTGGGGCTGCAGAGGGATGCCAGCAAACACAGTGAAGGAAGATAAAGATGTAACAAGACTATTCAGGCTTATTTTCCTACAGACACTGAATTTTCCACCCCTTTTCATGAGGCGCTCAGTGAGGGTGAAAAACACACAGAGACCAAGCAGTTTAGTTCAGGTGTCCCACTACAAACCCACTCCAATATGTCCAGCAAAGAGGGCCTTGCTGTGGGGCACCCAGCAGCCTCCTCTTGAGCAGTTTATTTTATTTTATCACAAAATAAAATATGCAGGAGCCTCCAAGGACTTGTCAGGAGGCAACCAGGCAGCTAACGTCAACCTAAACAGTACAAACAGGTGTCTCTCTGTGATAGACATCTCCAAGTAGAGAAATTTCACAGCTGGATGTTTAAAAAAAAAAATAAGGCCTCTGAAATTTCTATTAACAAAGGAATTATTTGGAGAAGGCCTGGATGAAAAAGGAAATATGAAAAGCTGCAGAACTAGAGGCCTAAATAAATTCCTATGACTGCACATATCTAAGTTTTGAAGTGTTTAATTAGAGATCTTTCCAGAATCTGCAGACAAAACGTTCATTTTTGACAACGAGAGGGTTTCATTACTCTTAAGTAGCCTCATTATGCAGTTCCATCCCAGTGTTGAATCAATTAAGCATGGCAGCAATAAAGCAAAGTGGAACTAAAACTAATGTTCTAGTGGGAGCTAAATCACCAGGATTATTCAGAGTGAAATGTTGCTTAAGGAGACCCAGGCGAGGTTTATTTACACTGGCGATTGTCCCTGTGCTGTGCCACGCAACCTGGAGAGCCTGACCTAGTGCTGCACCCCTCCAAGCAGCAGCAAATTAAATCCCTAAATCATGGGAGGTGTTTGCACTCTCATAGCTAATTTAGGGCTCTGAATAACCTTGTTTTTTATATATATATTACACAGATAACTCGAATAAATAATGTTTTAATTTTGTGTATCTAAAATAAAATTCTATCTAAATTAGAGCTCTAAGGGAAAGACTCATTTAAAGCCAGCAATAGCTTAACAGAGAAAAGATAAATAATTTCCACTTTTTTATAAAGCTGTGCAGTGCAAAATCATGAGCAAGAGTTTTGGCTACTGCAAATCAAACACTGTTGACTTCTATTCAACTACAACAACTTGCAGACTCTTCCGCAATTTGCCATAGCCACTAATTAGTTTACTGAAGACTCCCTGCCAGTTGTGAACTCCTGAGATGATAGAAGTTAGTGTTGGAGTTTTTTACCATGCAATTAATTTTTCCATTTGCTGTTTTCTCCCCTCCTTGCTCTTGGCTCAGCTCACACTGCTCTGTCTCTGGATCAAGCTGAGCTTAGCTCAAGCATGGTGCTGCAGCTATGTTGTGCTTAGCCCAGGGATTTCTCCCCAGATGTTAATGCTGTTTATTAAGAGAAGTGATTGTGAACAGAATTGCTCTGAATTTCAGCCAAAATAGGCTTTCAATTGCTCAGGCCCTTCAGATCAGCAGGAAAACCAAAGTTTGGGTTTGAAAGTTTCAAAGTTTGAAACAGAAAACTGCTTCCATTTGGAAATGCTGGTGGGAGGCAAGTTTGGGGCATGAGTCACCTGCTCTCTGTCTCGACAAAGGGCAAATCAGATTTTACCTCTGAGTCTTTGGCCCAGGGTATCCTGTCACTGACAGGGGAAAATCAGTATGAAGCAGCCCAGCCAGCTCCTCAAGCTGCTGCTCTGATATCCTGCTGAAATCAAAATACTCTGGGGACCCACCACTGCTGGCCTGAGAGAAGTCACTTTTGCATGGAGACATTTATTTTGTGAAAGCTTCAATTCAAAAGCTTAGCGCTCCCACTCGAAAGACAATTTCATGAAAATATTTCCTTAGATTAAGTAATTTTAATAGCATCCCTCTAGATACCATTTACATACCATTTGCCTGGAAACAGACCAGCTTCCAGTAGGAAAGCAGGCAGTCCTGACCCAGCATCTCCCAACCATCCTGTGAAGACAGAAATGAAATTAATCCCTGGTTGACTTCCCAAAAGTTGCACAATTAGATAGAAAGTCACACCAACTCCTGAGCCAGAAACTATCAAACTGGGGAGCAGAAAACTACACCACTACTTCACCTTTACAGGCCAGCAGGAGCTTGGCCATTGAGCAAGGAGGGACTCATGGTGTCGGGATGGGGTGAAGGGTTAATGTGGAGGATGGAGGCTCTGGCTCTGCAGATCCTGCCAGGGTGGGCTGTGAGGAGCCAAGGAATTGGGTAAGAAAACAGCCTGGCTTTTCTCACAGACTCAGGGCAGTGATACAACCCTGCAGAGTGTTTCCATTGTAAGGAATTGGGATTTTCTGATGGAAAAAAAAAATTCTCAGCCTGGAAGCAGTTCTGTAGTGAGCACTGCCAGCACCCACTGCACTCAGGGTGTTTCAGGACCCTCTTGATTTCTCAGGTATCCAAAATGGAATTTCAGAGCCCAGTCCTGGGCTACTCTGTTCTCACCCATCTTGGCTGCTCTTCAAGCTTTCCTTAAGATGGGTCAGCAGCAAATCTTGTGGCCAGCAAATCTGTTCTTTGTGCTGGGGTTGCTCCGCAAGAGGCATCCAGGGTCTTGCTTCTTTCCTGGATATGGGTAGATATAAGGTTTAAGATCCTGTCTCAGGAGGGTTTTTTTTCTTCCATGTCCTTTCTGTTGTTGTTCAGGCTCCAGGAAAGTAAGTATTGTCATTTCCCAACCCCTCTCATGCTTCACGGAGACATTCACAGCCTGAGGCATCTGCAAAGATGTTGGAAAGGCAGAAGCTGCCCACTCTTGCCCATGCAAGCAATACTGGAAAAATTTTGTATTTGGCTCTGCCAGCAGTGTTGCTTCTGGACTTTCAGGGGTGTAAAGCATCCTGGTGATGGCTTCTCCTAGAAGACATCCTACATGGAGGCATGGAAACTGCCAGGGCTGAGGGCCCAGCATGAGCAGCAAACTGGGCAGTGAGCAGAGGAGCTGGTCCAGCTGGCAGATCTTTCCTTGTGCTTCTCCCACTCAGCTCCACACATCTCCAAAAGACTTTGAGAAAGTTCAGGCCTGTCCACAAGCCCCTTTGAGCTTCCCCAGCAGAGAGCCCCGCAGCTCAGGCTAAAGCTCACCCCAAATTCCTGTCTTCTGGGGAAGACTGTCAAGAAAACAGTCACTCTCTATATGAGGCACTCTGGGCCCTTCTTGGACCAGCAGGGAAGCCCCAGTTCCTTTCTCTTTCTCACAGGCATCTCTGCAACATCTTCCACGGCCTGCCCAGCCCCATCCCTCTCTCTCCAGCCAGATTTTCCTCCCTGCCTTGGGCTCCAGGGAAGATTTTCACAGAAACATTTAGTTTGGAAAAGACCTTTAAGATCATTGAGTCCATCTGTTAACCTCACACTGCCAAGTGCTAAACCATGTCCCTAAAGTGCCATGTCTACTTATTTTCCAGAGACAGTGACACCATCACTTCTCTGGGCAGCCTTTTCCTAGGCTTGACCACCCTTTCAGTGAAGAAATATTTCCTAATATCCAATCTAAACCTTCCCTGAGGCAGCTTGAGGACACTTCCTCTTCTCCTGTCACTTGTTACCCTGGAAGAAAAATGTTTTCCAGCTACCAGAACACAACCATAGGGTAATTAATACTCAGGAATGAGCTTTGTTGAAGACTCAGCCCTGTCCATTTCTGGCAGATCTGCTGGGCTCAGGGCATGTTGCAGTATTCAGGTCAAAGCAACCAAAACCTGGTAAAAGAGGTGATTTGGAGGCTTCCTGGAGTCCTAAGGAGCACCTGTATGCTTTGACAGGAAAAAACATGAGACAAGTTATTTCACACAAGAAGGATTTTGACCTTCACTGCTGAGTTCCATAATGGGACTCATCAGGGTTTAAATTTACAAAACTCTAAAGGACTTACTGGTATCCAGCAACTGGCACCATTTTCACTCCAGGTAGCTAAGAAGGGTCTTCTCTCAGTCACACATGCTGCAGACAACCCTAAAACATCTTCCCTGCCTCACCACAAGGCCAAGTTTTACCTCAGCTCAAAAGCTCTCCATTATCTGACCTGTTCCCCCCACACTCACCCTCATTACTCCCACAGATCAGACTTCTCAGGCCCTCAGCTTACAAACCAAGAGGCCCCACTCAGCCTCCCTTGGCTCTAAATAACCTGGGTTTGGGCATGATGCCCTGGCCCCACCTCCTCCCACACTGACAAACACCTGGCTCAGGTGAAGCTGAGGTGCAAGAGCCTTCCTACAGGGTTGTATCAGCCTGTGAGGACATCCAGCAGTAACACCCAAATGAAGGCTTGCTTCTAGAAATCATGGTCCTAACAAATGTTATGCACTTCCCCTCAGTGTCCTCCATGAAGCCAGTCACAAGAGTAGGTGCCCAGGACCCAGAAGGAGGAAGATGCACACTTGAGTTTGGGCCATAGCATGTCTTAGGGACCTGTCCTTGACAGCCAGGGCCACCAGCAGGAGTAAAGGCAGATCTGGACAGAGTGCTGCACACAAGCAGAACTTCTCCCTGTGCAGTGCAGTCCTGGAATAGCTAAATATCCAGTGAAAAAAGCTCTGAGCCCCAAGCAAGCACTGACTTGCACACAAAGGAGAGACAGATCTTCAAACAGCATGAGATTGGATCTGAAATGTCCAAATTCCACTTCCAGAGCTTCATACAAGACTCTCAGCCATATATGCCCTCTCCCTTCTTACAGAGAAATCTGGGAATATTAATGCCAGAAAAAAACATGAATCCACAAAATCCAGTTTTCCCTTCCCACCAGCAGCTGTCTATCCCAATGCTCATGCCCAGAGTGGCTCCCTGGCATGGAAGCCCAGTGGCACACAGCTGCCCATGTTCATACCACTGCTCTCCAGGAGGGAGGGACACGTCCAAGCTGCCATGGGCTCAGTGCTGAGCCCCAGCCAGCTCCCAGGCAGCTGCAGTCGCTGGCCAGGGACTGACAATTTAACATCACAATTGAGTTGCAATGCCTGAGGACATTCCTTGGCTCTGCTCAACTGCTGGTGTTGCTGCAGTTCCTCTGACCACTCCCTTCCTGCCTTTCATAGCCAAGGCCTCTTTGATGTATTTCCAGAGTAGGTGAAGTTATAAAACTGCTGCAGAGAGACCCTCACATGATCCCTGCTCAGCAAGGACTTCCCATACCCACCTCTTGCATAGGCAGTCATCATTACACAAATTATATATTTTCTTTTATCTCTTCTGCAAAACGAGCACAAGGGAACTCACCTAAAAATGGCCAGATTAGTTCTGAATAACTTATAGCTACAATTACATAGGAGAGGATGGGTCTTCCCCATGCACTTATAGCCCTTGCTGCCCATTTCCACCTGCAGCTGGACATCTGCACAACCATGCACCAAGAACTGTGTCAGGTGTGCAGGAAAAATGCCTTTTCTGGAAGTGAAGGGGCTGGGTGTGGCTTGGAACAACTGCACAAAATACTGCTGACCCAGCTGATGAACAGCAGGAGATGGA
The DNA here is from genome assembly GCF_049639895.1 of Pseudopodoces humilis. Lineage (NCBI taxonomy): Eukaryota > Metazoa > Chordata > Aves > Passeriformes > Paridae > Pseudopodoces > Pseudopodoces humilis. The sequence goes on along the minus strand of NC_142205.1, from coordinate 6,037,178 downwards.
GGAGCCAGCACAGGAGGCAAGGGCATAGCAGACCAATATTGCTGACTGAAAGACATCACTGCATGCAATCACAAACCCAGCTGGTGACTGCTATGGCATTTGCAACTTCACCTTCTTAAGCTGGCATGAAAATGTCTGTACAAGCTGCAGTTGTGCAGCAAAGTGCTGTGCAGGTGTGCTCTGCATGGAGAACCTCTGGATGAAAATAAAACAAAAAGGGAAAAAAAAGGAAAAGAGCATTCTAAGAGGATGCTTGTATTTGACCTGAGAGCACTGTGGGAACAAACATCAGCTGTACCACATATAGGTGTCAGTGCAAAGTTTCTTCCTAAACAAGCAGTCTTTTGCTATTTAAAAAACCTGTCTTGTTCTCAAGAACATTCCATCCCTGAATTCCACACACAAAGCTTGGATCGGATGTCTACTATTCATATATTTTTCCCTCTTGGTTTCAATATTAGCTGAGGAGCATTATCGGCAGGAGTTAGAGCCGGAAATAGGAAATGAGATGGAAATTGTTAACAAGAGGGGAAAATAGCTCAAGAAGGTTGATCCTTCTAAGAACAGCTACCTTTTGCAGCCTAAGGTTATGTGACACTCAGGCCAGAATGAATTTAGCAAAATTCATTTGTGGATTTTGATGATGCTGGTCAGCCACCCTGTTATTTGCTGTTTTGTTGTGCCTTACAAACACAGAACCAGGAAGGTGAGAGTCTAAGTGTGAAAGGAAGGGCAGGTGGCTACATGTTCTTATCTGTATAAGAATTCAGGATGGGACAGAGGGAGAGGCACCACTGCTCTCCACAGTTACATCTTTTCCTCTTTGTGCTCTGTGCATTGCATTAATAATAAATAAACAGGAAACACGGAAGAGGGAGAAAACCCAACCACAGATAAATTTGTTGCACATTAAACAGATGAAGTTGGTACCACAAGGCAGGAGGGCACTAAATAACAAATCAGTACTGCAGGCAATTCTCAGTGCTTCTGTCCAGTGATTTTCCCATTTGTGCTCTGCTGGTGTTAATGTCTAATCTTGTTCCAAACAATTTATCCTTCCTGAAGACCAGTGCTGTAGTCTTTGTACTCACAATAAAAACTTGTCTGTGCACTGGGATATAGCACCACCCCACTGGCTGCGAAACAGGTTCTTGAGGGACACTACAGCTGTTTGTTACTGGTGGTTATTTACAACTAGAGTAGAGAAAAACAATTGTTATTCCCATGTGCTGGAGAAGAGTTTTACCCTGGGGCAGGATGATTTAGGAGTAACTACAAAAGAGCATGAGCAATCGGGTTTTGTGTCCTGAACAGGTAACCCCTCCTGTTACATAATGAAATCTCCTCATGTGCTGTAACAGCAAAGTAAAATGGGCTTCCTTGAGCTATTATGAATGTGTCCTGTCTTATTTTACACTCTCACCAGCCCTAATGAACATAATTACAGCTGCAGGAGAGTAAATCCTTGCCATATGCCAATGTGATGATTTGCTCTCTGATCCTACCCTAACTTTTTGGATAGAAAGCATCAGCAGAAGCTTAAATTCCCATTCTCCAAGAGGCAGATTAAACATATTATCTATATATACACAGCCTATATTGATGCCATTTCAACATATGTTGCTGCAATTCTGATGTTTTGCTGGCACCACCATTTCAGATTCAATTAATGCCCAAAGAGAATCCCTGAGCAGTGTGGTTTGGCACTGCCAGGAGAGGTGATGATGCTCCTCACTGTGTATCTCAAGGATAAAGGCCCATCTGGCAAACTGTGCAGTACAAGAATAACATAAATGTATATATTGGGAATATAGGATGAGTACTGATTAACTAAATGTGCAACAACCACAGATTTTAACTGTGGATTTGATCAAAATGGTGAGTATAATCCTAAGAACAGAGTGTTTAGTTATCTTAAGGACAGCTGTGACAGGCTAAGATCCTGTGGCTTTGGTTTCAAGAAAAAAAAAGATAATTTTGTCTTTCTTGACTTTGGTATGAGTAGTTTTGGGATCCCTACAATTTGCTTCAATTTGCAGGCTAAGCATAAATTCAGCAAAAATAGTTTGCCTGACTGCAGAATAAAAACATCCTCAGTTATATAGGGACTACTGTGTTTTCCATCTCAAAATAAAGTGCTGCACTGCCCAGAGAAAGGCAACATTCTCACCTAAAATTAAATCCTATTCTCTCCTCAAAGTATTATTCTGAATTGTTGGCTTATCCTACCTTCTCCTTTGCTTCTGAGCTATGTACACACACAAATGGGATTTCTCCACTCTTTAATATTGAGTAAATTACATAGCAAGGCTTCACAGGGCTCCCCATAAGCGATCTCACATTAGACATCCACTCTGCAAACATACAGACTGCACTATGGATGTGACATTCATTCATAGTTTGGCTCCCACCTTAGGGCACATTTCCTCATAGTGCTGTATCTTCCACCAGAGCAACACATTTCAAACCAAGGAGACAGTTTCTGAACAAGGATGAGCCTCATCCTGCCCAGAAAGTTGCAGCTTGAAGATTTTGTCCTTCAGCAGCAACAGTCATGAGTGCAGCATCTAAGTTGGGGTATAGACCCTGACATTCACTTCCAGAGGGACTGAGTGCATTTGTAGCCATTTTTCTGCTCTGGATACCACTGTGAGATATTTTCCAAGGGACTACTTGCATTCCCAAGGTTTATAAATGGTATGTGCTGTGGGAAATGGAACAAGCACAAGCAAGGGATGGAGAGGACTTCCTCTTGCACTCACAGAAACAAAGCCAGCCCTGGGGACTCCAGCTGGCATGATGAACCATCACATGTGTTTTTGTCCAAAAGGCTTTCCAGCCTCACTGATCTCAGCCTCTTTGAGCCATTCAGTGCCCAAAGAGTATTTCAACCTCAGCTTTCCATGAATGGATAGTGTGGCACTGGTGTGAACTGGATTAACTCCCTAAAAATGTGTATTTAAAAGGAGTACTGGACTCTGAAATGAGCTGGGTTAGCACTTCAGGGGGATAAAGGAATGCTCACCTATTTTATTAACCTTCCCAATGAATTAAAACCTCAGGCCCTCCACAGGGTGGTATCACAGAGTCTGGGGTTTGCAGGCTGAAGAATTCCTGTGGGCTGCTCATGCAGCTTTTTCCTGAGTTCTTCAACAGCATCTTTATTTCTCTTCTCTCCTTCTCTACTCAAATCTCTTCTGCCACACCTGGTCTAGGCATTCCCCAGGAAGAGACAAAGTAAAACCCTCAGACCCCTCACTTTCAGTCATTCCCCTGAAAGGGGTTGTCAGAGTGCACCTAGAAGCTTTTATTAATTTAGCTTTCCCACACTATGGTTACTTCCCTGCTTCTCCTGTGTAATTAGAAACTCATTTCCTGAGGGATACATGTCTCCCAGAGGGGAAACAATAAGAAACATTTGGTAATCACTAGCCTATGCTATAAGTTTATTTTAAGGCTGTAATTGCTGGGAGCTCCAAGGGATTTGGGGGATATTTATTGTTACAGCAGAGCAACTCAAAGTGCTGGCACTAGGACAGAAAGCCTTTCATCCCTGGCTCACCAATTCAAATCCAGAACAGGTAAACAGTGGATACAAGTTGTCTTCATCCAGTGAGCCCTCAGGGGTGAAGGTGACATTGGTTTGGTTTCTCTTCATTTATTGCCTAGCAGGCAGATGCCAGACTCCTGAGTCCACTCCCTCTGGATGACCCCACCAATAGTCTCAGCAGGGCCAGCAGGAAAGGTGTTGGGAAAATTATTTATTTTCATAAATCCAGCTGTACTCCTGTAGAGGGGCTTATGGCCAAGACTAATCAACTGGAGTAAAAACACATCCAAGTTCCTCTTCTCCTCCATATCCATCCTCTGGCTTTCAACAGAATGAGCAGTGTTCTGATATTGCCATGCAAATTCACACTGTGCATCCCCCATCTGAGCACACACCATGCAGCCAAAGGAAAACAAATGCTATTACTGAGCATGAAATCTTCACTGGCCTCACCAGTTGCAGGTGGATCTGCCCTGAGCACAGGTCTCATGCTGGACCCAAAGGTGTGGTGGATCTGAGACCTGGTCCAGACTTATATACTGAAACCCCCAATAGCCAACCATCCTTTAGGGTGGCAGACCCCCATGAGCTGCTGGCTTTGTCCCTTCAAAGGTACAGGCACCACAGATCTCTCTCCTCTCCTGGGGTCCCCACACTCTCCGTTGCAGCTTTGTACATTGGGCCTTGTCTCCTGTGGTATTACTTCTGAGTTGTCCAAGATGTTTTCAGACAAACACAGCACAAGCAAACAGTGATATCTGAGACTGATATCTGAGACTCAGTGATATCTGAGGGCTGGCCCAGCTCCAGCATGGACCTCAGGCAGGGCTGCAGTCTGGGAGCCACTCTCCATCCAAATTCACCAAATTCTCATCAAATTCACCGATTCTCCACCAAATTCAGTACCACAACTCCACATGGAGGTGACACAATCACAACCAGGATCTGGCTCTGCTGTTGCAAACACCTCTATTGTAAAATTTGGCTCAAGGACAGGTGGTTATGTGGGCTCAGCCACCTGGCAGGCTGAGCACACACACCTTTTGCCTTTTGGGGAGCATACGTACAAATTGAAGGCTTCTTCTCAGACCCAGAGACAGCTCCTGGTTTGGCCAGGTCCACCTCAATTTTTTGGGAATGTCTGAGGGCAGAGCTGAGCTTTGAAGCATTTAAACCTAAAAGATCCAAGTTTTATGAACCAGAAAAACACAAGGTGCACTCGGTCTTGACACCTTGTGCACAATTTGCGTATTTCCCAAACAAGCCCTCCTTAAGCCGTCCAAGAAGTCAGCGTGAGATTTGTAAATGCTGACAATTTGACAGCTTTATTTTTGATGAGCAGAGCTAAATTACACAACTTTTCTCACTGATACTTAATTGGCTTAGACATTTGAAATTAGACCTAATTACTTTTCTCGCTCCACTAATGTCCATTGTCAGTTGATTTCTGTTTTGTGAGAAGACTTGGAGCTTTTGCTGAATTACTCAACTTCCACCTCACTGTGAAGGATCCTAGGAAGTAACAGCAGCAACCTCCTTGGCTAGTTTATGCTAAAATGCCTTTTGCACACAACCTGCTTTTCACCCAGGTCAACTGGCTGTAGCTAAGCCTCCTTGGATCACAGGTTACTTTACTTTGTGGAGAATTTTTTCTTACTGGGCTGCTGTGGACAGACTCCCACTGCTCTCAGTGCTGGAAAGTGCTTGACTGCTACCCCACACTGCTTGGCTTGGCACTGGCTTTTGCACTCGGGTGTTTGTCTTTGCCCCAGGTTATTCTGGCAGGATGTCTCCTCCCCATATAAATTATTGTGGGCAAGAACTTCACCATGTTAAGCTCAACTAGCACTGAGGTCGTGTAAAGCTTTCCAGCTGCCCTTTCCCCCTACACTTTTATGTGCATCCCTTCAGAGCACGGCCTTTTCTTGCCCTGTTTCTTCTCTAGAGAGAGGATCCCACGCAGAAAAGTATTTGAAAAGCTTACATATATCCCAAAAAACCCCTCAGAGTACAAGGAAAAGATGGGAACAGCATTTACAAGCTGGAGAAATAACATCTTAAGTATCTTAATCTCCATCTCAAGATCAGAGCTGGAAACAGCAGCAGTTGTGCACTGAGTCTATTCAGCATTTTCCACAACTTGGCTGACACAAACAGGAGAGTCATCACCTGAAAGAGGGGAACATAGGTCCCTGGGTGGAACTGGAAGGACAAGAGGTGGGAAAACCACAGCCCTTCCAAGATGCGGCCTTCAGGACAGCATTTCCTGGAGAATGTCCAGGGAATCAAAAAAAAAAAAAATTTTGTAAATGTACAATTAGGACAAAACACAGCAGTGAAGGTCTCACTATTAGGCAGACTATTTTGGGCTCTCCCAGTTTCCTGGAAAATACTGAGAACATTCTTTGACAAGACTGAGCATCTTCGTCAAAATAGTTTGATCATGGCTTCAAATATATGATTAAAATATGTGGCTACAAGGTTGTATTCCATTGTCAGATCCACAAAAACCTACCTTTTATGGTTTTTAAATGTTTTTTTTTTATTTAGCACATTTTCTTCTTTTTTATCAACTCTAATACATTAATTTTATGCAACTTGTAAGGAAAAAATATCACCAAAGTGCTAACACTTCTAAACCTTGACATCCTCCCAGAGTATTCAGAAATACATTTCTTTTTTTTTGTTTGTTTTGTTTGAAATACATTTCAAGGCAGAGACACAATGCACTTCTGACCTTCCTGTCATCATGTGGGGCATTTTTTTCACCTGTCCACAATATGCATGCTCCAAGCCATATTCCAGCACCTCCCTCAGTACTACACAGCCTTCTCTGTGGAGCTGTTACCTCAAAAGGAAACAGATGGGAAACAGCCATGGTTAGCGCAGGACACTGCTTCTTATCCCTCTGTCTTTCAGAAGCACATGGGGCCAGCATCCTCCTCTCAACTTTCTGGGTAAGGATACATAGAAAAAATGAAAATCTAATCCTCCACCAGAATGCCTAGAAAAATCACAGCTCAGTCCATGTCCTTGAGCTGGGTACAGCCATTCCTAGGTTGTTTTGTCCAGGAGGTGCTTGGCCTGTAGCTGTGACCCTTTTCAGGCTCTTATCACATCAATATTGAGTCAGCTTTGCATCACTGGGATACATTGTCCCTGCTGAAATGGCCATTTCCCAGGATCCAAGGCTGTCATCCAGAAAGCAATACCTTCTTCTAGCTTCACTGAGAAATCCCAGTGAGGGGAAATTGCCAACAATTCCATGTGCTTGTTGGGCTCTGAGGTCTTGGCACAGCCACAGTCCACACCATGATTTCCTCATGCAACCCAGGAATGGTTGGGTTTGCAGACTGAAAACTGGCCAGGCTGCAGGATGAGACTGAGGGGCAAAAGCCGTGGTTAAAGAGATGTTAAGTGGGTTTACACGCTCCTGGCCTGTAAGAGAACCCAAATCTGCCCAACACCTCCATGGTTTCCTAGATCTATACTATGCCTCCCATGCTTCAGCCCTGTCTCATCTCTAGGGCTGGAAGGATGAAAAAAGTCTGAATGGTTTCCTGACCTCCCCATTTGCAGTAACACAACCATCACTGTGCTGATAGCAGCCCATCCCCATGACTCATGGCCAGAGCAGCCAGGAACAGCCCTCCACTGCAAAAACCAGAGCCTGATAAATCATCTGGAAAAAATAACCTCCTCATTTGTTTCTCCCCAGCCTGCCTCTCCTTTAGCTGCTGTACAGAGCCACGGCAGAACAAGCTGGAGGAAATATCAGACCTTAACCCTCCACCAGTGCAGCAGGCAGGGTCACTGTGTTCCTAAAATTGCTTGTCCTGATCCTACTGCTCCACAAGATTCCTGTTAGTGCTATCTGAACTGATGGATGCCAGCAGAAGATGCACCAGGAAGTGCAGAAGATGCACCAGGAAGTGCTAGTTTATCCTCTCTTAGTCTCAGAGTCTTTATATTTTGTAGGAGACATCACAGCAGCTGTTGCAAAGACCATCACAGAGCACAGAGGTGCTTGCTCAGGGCTGTCCCTTAGTGCACAGCCTGATCTGTGTGTGCACCCTGAGGAAGGGGATCCCAAAGGCACCTGAATTCCCCATCATTTTGAGTGCTTGCCTGCAGTAAGGGTGTGCTCTGACAGAAAGACTGAATTTGATGCAGGTATCTCCTGTGAAATCACAGAAGCTGGGTGTTAGATCTGGTTCAGTTTTGAAAGTCTGTAAAACAAACACCTGCACTTTGTTTCAGCCCAGCAACTGCACCACCAGCAGTGTCCCAACCAGCGAGCACCAGGACTGGGAGGATCTCCTGTGCTGCTGACACTTGCAATCCTAAGCAAAACCAGCATGAGAATCCTTCTGTTAATCAGCCACACTCCATCTTCTGTCAACACCTGTTTTCTTCCCTGCTTGGGAGGGAGTTCATTACCCCAATTGCTAACAACCTTCCCAGTTCCTAACCTAGATTTATTCACAGCCACTTCATGCCCATTTGTTCTTGTTCCAACAATTTCCCTAGGCTGAAATAACTCTTTTCTCTCCCTGGTATATTTATAGACAGTCGTCACATCCTCCCTTAAGCTTTTGTTTCGCTAAACTAAACAAGCCAAATCCAGACATCCCATCCCATGTGACAGGTTCTCCATAGCCCTGTTTCTATTTGTTTAGTCCAGCCTCAGGCTACATTCCCAATTCTGGGAGGTCTGACCTACCCAAGATGTCCAAATCATTGCAGGTCCTATGCATAATGCCTGGGTGAGGGAGAAACAGAAAAAATGATGCAGCAGCTGGGTTTTGACCTAAATACTCATTAGTAGCTCCTAAATGCCACCACCACACACAACTCATGCAGCACCTATGATGGGGCAGAGCCATTATCCTGTGTGGGTAGCACAGCTGGAAGTCAGTATGTGAAGCAATAAACCCAAGGGAGGATGAACAGTGAATGCCAGCTGAGCACTTTGCACTGTAGGGATAGCTTTGCTAGTCAGGGGGATTTCTTCATGCATGTCCTGGGTTTTGTTCCTGTCATGAGTCCATCCTTTAAAGGGATTTTGTACAATGACCAAAGCAAAATGCAGAGCAGCAGCACAGTGGTTTGCCTTAAAGAAGGGGCAGCTCACAAATTAAGGAGTATTTTGTGGGTATTGAGGAAAGACGGATACATCCGGACACAACCAGTGGAGATCTGGGAAAGGGTGGGAATAGAAGCAGTGATGCCATTCTGTGATCTGAGTACAGCCTGCCCCATGGCACTGAGTCCTTTGAACTTCCCCCTGGCAAGCTTCTCCCTGCACAGAAACATACAAATTGCACAAGAAGCTTTAATAAATTACAGCTCCTAATTAAGCTCCTGATGGCTAGGCACCTAATCTGAGCACTTGCTTTCAGAACTTTGTTTTTCTCTGGACGTGAGTTTTTTCCCTATGCTTGATAATTTTAAAGGTTGTATTTCAAATAAGCCTAGTCCTGATCATTCTTGTAGCAGCACTGCACCACTGAGAGGTACATCACTGCCACAAGCTGCCCAGAAACAGGGAAAAAGTGTTAAAATCACCCTGTCACCACAAAGTATCAGCTTTTTTGTCAACTCCCAGAGGCAAGGGGCAGGAGGATGATGCTGAGCTTCCCTACCTCTGTGAATTTAGTTTGATTTTGTTGATGGATGGGTGTTTGGGCAGCTGATCCATCTAGGCCAGGATTTTCCTATTCATCCTGCCTGGGGAAGGTTATGACAACTTCTCAGAAAACTTAGGGCTAGTAACTCAAATAAGGCCATGGAAAACTACACCAAAGTGACATGATGTCCCAAGATATTGTGTTTCTTTGTTTGTTTGTTTATTTACTAGGAGGGAAACCTAGCAGTCATTTCTGCTATGCAAATTGCTAAACGTTTTAAAAATTCTTGGCATGTGCAGGACCTTTCCTACTTAGTGACGACCAACAGTGACCTAATTCATACTTGACTGGGGTAAGCTACAAGATTCCAGTATACTAGATACGTCCCAGAACTTCACCAGAATCTGCCAAGAATTCACCAGACCTTCTGCCCAAATTGTCCTCTGACCCCATTTAGCTTTAGGATGTCAGTGCACTCCAATGCACTCAGAAACTGCCATGGGAAAAGGTTATGTCAGATAAAAAAGTCCTCCAGATCCAATATTCCAAACATAATCAATATAGGCACTTGGTGAAACACGTCCTGTATTTAGAAGTTCACAAATTTTGAAATCACAGCAAATAAAGGTTCTGAGCCACCTGTCTAAAATGCTCCATTAATATCTGAATTATGATATCTCTTCCAGGAGAAAGAGCAGAGAAAGCTGAAACTGAACATGAGAACTGAATGTAAGGACCTGGAAACGTGGTTCAGACAAGGGATATTTAAATGACTTAATCAGATATTTTTTATTTGAATGACAGTGGTAAAATTCCAGACTAACCATTTGCAATTAGCCTTATTCTTAGAATCCCTCTTCACACTTACAAGAGTTGACTACACTTTTAACACAGCTGATAATCCAGCTCCAGTCCAGCTCTGAAACTATCTTGTCCCTGACAGTCCATTTGGTAGTTCAAGTACTCTGTTCTTGGGTTAGTTCAATATTTGATTAATAAAAAGCTTAACTTCAGTGATGTTTTCTTGGTTTTAGATTAGTTTATTTTTAAAGCTCTAATAAAATATATAAAAATGAAATTGATACTGAACCCATCTCTCTGGAGCAGCACTGCTCTGAAACCTTGGAGGGCCTAGAGCAGATGTCAGCCAGGTTAAAAGGCAATTTTCCCCCCAATAAATCTGTGCTGTTGCCCTGGGAAGCTGTTAACAGTGAGAGTGGGGAGTTCTGCTTGACCAGGGTCTGGCAGCAGAGGACCACACAAGGTGTAACTGGGTTTAACTGGGCTGTGAATTGTCACTTCATTGTGCTCCTATTTAAATAGCCTCAGGGATGGAGACTGCCACCCTTCCACCATACATTTTGCTGTCTTCCCCCTGCAGCACATCCCTACTCTGCCTCAGTCCTCCCCAGACTCCTGATGGAGAGACCTCCACACCTGGACATCACCATCCTCTCCATGCAGCCTCCACTCTTTCTTCCTGGCATGTCCTGTGGATGGGAACAATATAATTGAGAATTTTGTGGGTTTTAGACATGTGTTTAGTCTTCAGTGTGAACCTTCACTGCACAGCAGTCACCTAGACTTGGGTGCAGTATAGAGGTCACTGGAAGGAGCATTTTGGGGACATGACCTTGGTGCTCAGAAAGACCAATGTGAAATAGTAAATAAAAGTTGATCCTTGGCAAATCAAAATTTGAGTTAAGAGTTGTTAAAATCCTCCAGGGTATTTATCATTACCTTGCAACATGTTAGGATTTCCTGGACTCAGGAGCATGGTCCTTCCCCACACAGTCCATCATCAGACTCAAGACAGCACTCTTCTATCTGTATGTTTTGCTTCTACTGAAGGAAAAAATGAAGAAAGCAAATCTGTCTCCTCAATATTTGACATTTGGCCTAATTTTCCAGAATTCTTTGGCACAAACTGTTTTAGAAAAGAGAAAATGTGGAATTTGGAGAGTTTCTTTAAAAATGCGTGTGTGCTTATGTCTTGCTTTGTCATCAGAAATGGCAGCATGCCAGAAGGCAGAGACCAGAGGCACAGGGCACAGAAGGGAGCCTGGATTTATGATCCCCCTGTTTGGAGAGTGGGTGTCAGTGCAGTCTGCAAACTGCAGCCTTAGCAGCCTGTTCTCATATTTAAGGTAATTCTTCCTGCAATGAAGACCCACATTCCAATGCTCCTGAAGATGCCATGAGCATTTAGCTTCAATTTTGGACAGACCTTTTTATTTCCCAGTCTATGTCCACATGTGACATACTCCCTTTTCTCAAATAGTTACAAAAATATTAACTTTGTCAGCTAAAATTAAAAATAAAAAAATAAATAAAAAATAAAAAAAAAAGTTAAAATCACTCAGGTTTTCCACCTGTGGCAAGTCATTTAAAATGAGGAAGTTCACTCATCACATTGGCAGCTGATAGATGGATTCACCTGGAAGGCAAAGGGAAATTACATCTCCCTCAAAAAGCTCAAGTCCTTCCCCCCAAGGACTCTCTCTGATAACACCAAGAAGAGCAAATGAACACTTAGCACAATACCAAAGGCCTTAACAGTCTGTGGTAGGAGGAGAGAGGACTTTCATTGCCTCTTCTCCTGTGGAATTGCACTCTGTGATATCCATGTGCAGGAGATCTCTGTGATCCTTCCTGGCAGGCACCTGAACACCTCCCCACCAGCACAAACTCAGCACTTTGCATTGATGCCAGAGCAGAATTTATTTCTGCCAGCCTCCAGGAAAGCCATAAAGAATCCAGAAATGTTAAAAATGGAAGAGAACAGTGCCCAGTATTTTATTAAAACTGCCCTTATCTACAATAAGCAAAGAGACTGCAGGATGAGGATCCTCATCTGGCCAGGAGGTCACCCTGCTCCTGCAGCAGGACAGGCAGCCAGCAGAGAGGGCAGGATAAATTGCCCCTACTCCCCAGAGCAGAGCTGATATTTATGGCAATTCTAAAAATTATGGCACAAGGAAATCAACAAGCTGGAAAATTGTGCTGGCTGCAGCTCCATAGGAAACAGCGGGGCGGAAAAGCAAAGTTTGCCAAATGGAAAAGGAAAAACCTGGTAGGAATGGGTTTGGTTTTTTTCTTTCTTACTTTACAAAAAAATCAAGTTTCTTAGGATGTTTCACAGACAATGAAGTACATAAGAAAACTGTGCATGGCAGGGGAAGGCAGCTGCAGTTCAAGTGGAGTTGAAATTATTGAATGATGGGCACTGTCTCATAATCTGGGGTACCCATATCCTGCCCAACCTATCTCCAGAGCAGCACTGACATTCCTTTTACCAGGCCAAACTTTCAAGCTGGCCTTGCTCATTCCAATAAATGTTGCTAACAGGAGCAATTAGGATCACATTTCTCTCTGTATCTTCCCAACCAGTTTTTGCTTTTCCTGTCTCCATCCCAGATGCAACAAAACACCTCTGCAGCCCCTTAACTTTAAGTTTAATGTTTGGATCCTGCTTGCTTTGCATGAATTCAAGCTCATCCTCGTTGCTGGGCTGGATCCAACACCATCACTAATAATGGCATGTGGCCCCAGCCTTCAGAGCACCAAATACTTGGACCTAGGCTCAGTCAGGAAGATTTTTGGTTTTCCTTCCTCTCTGCATTGATCAAGGCATATGGAACAGGATTGGGCTTCTAGAGGAAGGCTGGAACTAGATAATCTTTAAGATCCTTTCCAACCCAAACCATTCTGTGATTCTATGAAGATTGCATCATTCAGAGAAGAAACACAAGTGATACATCCCCAAAAAACATTGCACAACCACAAAACTCCCAAACAGCTTCCACCAAGTTTCTAAACCTTGGCTTTTGCCCTGTGAAACACCAATATTTGTGCGTCCTCACTCCCCTTCCCAGCCTTCTGTATATTCCCAGCTAAATAAATAAGTAAACAAATTATTTCCAGAGAAAAAAAATTAAATTAGCTAAAACAAATTTAAGATTTCCATTTAAAAAATATTGTCACCTTTGACTGGTTTTAATAAACGTGCTGAGATTTTTTTGTAACCTTCACTCAGAAACTCATCTCTTGAAGGGCAGAGTTTTGTTTCCTCATTTGCTGTACAGGACGCTGCTACAATGAAATCTGACATGAGTTTTAATGATCTGACAGAGAGCACTAGGGGAGGGTCTCTCTCATTTTTTACAAATAATCATAATTAAATAGGATTCAAATATAGTCTTTGGGGGACATTTTCTTGAAAGCTCCCATAAAAATAGAGTTTTCAATCACTGTAGATCTGTGTCTTTTTAGTAATTTTAAATGATAAAAGGCTTCAAACATATTTTTTAAAAAAACACTTTTGAATTAGAAGATTGAATGATACACATTACATATATTTTTAAATTTTAATGAAAAATATTAGAAAGAACACCCAATTGTGAAATTTTAACATAAATTTGAAGTCAAATTCACTTAGAACTCTGTGTGCTCAGACCCAGGATTTTGAAACTACCTGTTATGAATAAGAACTAGGAAGTTCCAGTTTATGAGCAGTATTGTCTGACTGAAAGCTTGGGGTCAGAGGATCTGCTGGGTCCCCTTTGGAGCCACTCCTGGGAATTTCAATTAATTCTATTTCCCAGCCTCTGTGAAGAACCTTACTTTGGCTGGAGGATACCCCAGAAGTAGCAAATATCACATGTCAACTTCCACCCTAAGGCATCCTGAAACCACGGCACCCAAGGCTCTCCACCCCTCAGAGCAATTCCATCCTTTCCCTTTTGGGAGGTGCCACTGCTTTAACAACCTCCTGCATAATGCAAACCTTCAGAAGAGGAATTTCAGGAGACAGAGTCCAACTGAAACCTTACAGAAATGCCCCCTTTCCCTTGCAAATACAGACCAGAGGTAAAATTCTGGGGCATTAGTCTTGTTTCCTGCTCCAGGGAAAGTTGTTTTACAGAGAAAAACCATCCCTGTTCATAACCCCGTATAACCCAGCTAAAATCAAATGTCAAATCCCCATAAGCATCTGTCCCTCAGCCAGAGGTTGTTTTTCTTCATGGATGAATCAAACATTCTGAGTAAATCACATGAATCACCAGCGGAAACATCATCCTCACAGCTTCATCTCACAGTTATGAATAAGGAGCTTGTTTTGCAGGGCCCCAGAGAAGAAATAAAGCCCTTGGAGATCAGGGAGGGGCCCAGGACTTTCACAGGCATTTTGTTTTAATAGATTATAAACAATAAGGTGTCTCCCTCCTCCCATCAAAAAAGTTATGGCAAATTGCTTTACAAACCATCTCTCAATTTAGCAGTGCTTTTATTAATAAGAAAATGCCTGCATTGATGACATAGCTCAATAACCCAGTTATAAATCGCATAAATCTGTTGCAACAGCTACAAATGAGCAACGTGATTTATGAGTGGGGCCACTGACTTCTACACCTGACATAAAACTTTGTAGGCAATCAGCCACATGTTTCATTTCAGTTTTATATTTGACACATAAATCAGGCAAGTGAAAGGGACTCTCTCTCCACCCCCACTCCTCCCCTTGGAACAGACGGAGCCAATATTTTACAAGCAACATGTAAGTCACTGTAGCAAGGACACAATATGAGGTATGGAAAATATTATGCTGTGATTTCATTAGTTTCATGTGAACCAATATGGGGCACAGTGACCTGCCTTGGAGAGCAGGCAGGAGAGCAGGCACTTAAGGGGGGAAAACCATACAGGTCACCATGGAAAAGCAAGTTTTCTTGCACTACATGCCCCGTTCATTTCCAGGCCTTTCAAAACTGTGGAAGGTCAACAGCTTTCCCTCCTGAGCTGAGCAGGGTTTGGCCCTGCTTTTGAGGTCGAGGTGTCCAACACAACCCCAAAAGGTGATGTGGTCATCAACAGAATGGAGCAGAAGAGAAAACCTGACAGTCACTAACTGGATTTTTGAGGTTGTGTTTCACAGGTATTAGTGAAATAACTCTGTGCACATTTCACAGGGTCCCTTCCCTCTTGAGATTCTACAGCAGATGTGCAAAGTAGCTCAGATCTTCAAATTCAACCCCCAGCTCAATGCTGAATAACCATTTTTTGAAAGAAGAAATGCACTGGTTGCACACTTTAGGGGATCCTGGTATAACTGGCAAGTTCCTTCTGAGTTTATGTGTGACCCAGCTCCAAAGTGTCTTAAAACTTCTTCTTTCATCTGACTCAAGATGAGTCAGATCTTTGTGCAAAGTGCTGAGTGAAATTAGGGAGTTAGATGTTTGCCTCAGAAACCCAAGGAAATGCTGCTCCAGTTGTTCAGATGCAAATTCAAATGTCTGATTTTCAGTAAGTGTAAAATCAGACCCACAAATATGAGAAACTGCTGAAGGTAGGATGCACAAAAGTGAGATGAAGTGTGAAATAATATATAACAACCTAAAGAAAATATTATTTTAAACAAGTGGTATAAATCTGTAGTACTTTCACCCAACTGCATGAGTTAGTTTATCTCAGATGGATAAAGTCCTGTCAAAGTTTTTTATATGATCTCCTCCAGGGATGTGAATTTTTCCATAACAGAGGTGTTGGCCATTTCTGGAAAGCTCTTGCAATGAGTCAGTCATGTACTGCTTTTCCATTTTCTCACAAGAACTCTTTAAATACACTTGAGGCAATGGAAAGCCATCTGGAGGCAGAGGCTGAAGGACAGGTTGTGACTGCCTGGTTCAGTGGTGCAGAGCTCTGAGGATGGGATGGGAAATGGACTATCCAATGTCACAGTAAGATTTTTCTCAGAATTAAATCCACTATTTCTTTGCTTTTCATCTTCAGTGATTTTATGTGATATATTCTATAAATACTGGCCTCTTGGAAACTTAAGTGTAGCTTTAATCAGCCACCTGGGTTACACCACCATCAAATGCCTAGTGCTGATGAGGCTTTTGCACATCCTCAGCTGGTAACTACATCTTGAACAACCCAAATTTCTGCAGTCCCACTCAGATTGTTAATGTCTTCTCTACTCTAAAAAATAATATACGCTCCAGTTTAACCAGACACCATCTGATTTCTCCAGTGTGCACCCCAAGTGGAAAATAGATGATTTGTTTATAAAGATGAGTTTCTTGGGCCATTGCTGAGATCTTATTATTTATTTAAAAATAAGTTGTAAAAATACAGGAGAAAGCAAGCTTACACCAGCTGAGAATTCCCCCTGCACATCTTTTAGCTGCACATGAACCTTACCTCTTCTTCCTCCCTGACAGATAACAGAGCTGATTTCCCTGTACACAGAAGGAGCACAGGATACTGGAAAGTTTACACCTCTGAATGTTTGTCCTGGATAAATCTGTTGAGTACTGAATGAATGATAATTAAAATGTTCTCTGCATGCAAATTGACATTTAGTTGGGGGTGACGGGACTGAAGCAAACAAAGCAATGAAACAAATCAAGGTCAGAGCAAGACTGAGCTGCCAGGTGGTGTTTGGGTGTTAGACCAGGTCTGGATCTGACAGCAGAGGAATCCAGTACTCACCAGTATTTCAAGCCATGGCAAGGAATGCACGAGGGTAAATGTGTCCTCAGAAGTCCATGGCCCAGTTTTTCTTATTTTGCAGCCAGCCTTTTTAGACATAAATTTCTCCCACCTCCCTACTCTGTCAGTCTTTTCTTAGACTTAAGTTGTTCTTGCATTAGCTCCTTGGAGTAGTGGGATTGTGCTGAGGTTCTTCAGTGGCCCAAATGAGTGTTAGCATTTCCAAAGGTCTCCCACTGGAGATCTCATTCTTTTTTTTCTCTCCCCCACACTTTGACTTCAAAATATGAAGTGTATTCAGGAGTAGCCAGCGATGATTTACAAAGGGGAAGTCATGCTTGACAAACCTGATTTCCCCCACAATGAAGTGACCAGCTTGATGCATGAGGGGAGAGACGTGGATGTTGTTTATTTTAACTAGTGTACCTTTTGTCATTAGCTCCCATAATATCACCAAAGATAGGATGACAAATTATGGGTTCAGTATGTGGACAGTAAAATGGGCTAAAAACTGGTTGCAGCACTAAACCCAGGGGGCTGGGACCAGTGACACAAAGTCAAATAGGAGGAAAATTACTGCAGATGTGTCCCAGAACTCTGCCTAATTTTGAGCTCTCCCAGTGCAAGAGTGACACAGATTTCTTGGAGCTTTATTTATTGTGACTCAGCACAGGGTCACAAAGATGATTACTGGATTGGAGCATCTCTCATATCAGGAGATATTGAGACAGCCTGGAGTTCAGCCTGGAGAGGAGAAGGCTCATGGGAATCTTATCAATGTCTATAAACACCCAATGGAAGAGAATGAAGACAGGGGGTTAGACTTCACTGACAGGACAGGAGTGACTGGGCACAAACTAAAACACATTAAATATTTACTGTGAGGAAGGTCAAACACTGGACCAGGTTGCCTGGTGATGATCTGTAGATAATTCAAACCAGACTAGACACAGCTCTGAACAACACTCTCTGGATAACCCTGTTTGAGCAGTGTTGGACTAGATCTCAAAGTTGGACTAGGTCTCAAGGTTGGACTAGATCTCAAAGTTGGACTAGGTCTCAAGGTTGGACTAGATCTCAAGAGCTGCCTCCAATCTCAACCATTCCATGATCCTGTGACTCTGCAACAGCATCTGGCACAACAGCAGCACTCATATTCTTTGAAGGCAAACAATATCCAAAGTACAACACTGCTCATTATTAATTGTTCACTAGCACAGTTCTCACTGCCAGAATAAAGTATGTATGTTTTCAGACTCTGCTTTCAGTTGCAATTTGACACACTATAATACAATAATTTTAACTGGAAGTGCAGCAGTGACCAGATCCAAGAAGCATTTTGGCTGCAGACTCCCAAATTTTCAGGAAGTTCCAGTGCAGATCTGCACCTTGCACCTGGTTCCTGTCTGTGTAATGGGCAGAATCAGCATTTCTTATCTGAACAGCCACCTGCTATTTCAAGAAAACCCAAACCCCACAGCTTTGGAGACATTCTTGATTAGATTCAGGATCAAGGTTTTCTAGCCAAGGTTTTCAAGTTGATTGCTGTAAAATATTCTACCTGCTCCCCTGTATCCCAAACCACTACAATCCTGCATCTCTAAACGTATTTTAAAAACATAGGTTTTTAAAGTTTGAAAAGGGGACATTGAATTAAAGCAGAACAAGACAAGAATAAAAATGTTTTAAAACAGATTTGATTTTTGGGTTTTTTTGGCAAGTTTTTCAAATAGCTTTTGGTGACGTATATTGCTAAAATGGAGCCAGAAATAAACTGTTTATGAGAATTTTTTTTCCAGTAAGTGAAAATCCAATTGTTTTGATTTAATGGTTTTGGGGTTTAGCTTTATTTTTTTAATAAACATTTTTAAAATTTGGGAAATTCTTCTTTAAATGAAGTAAGCAATCACAGTCTGCAGAGGACTGCTCTCCCAAGGTGGTGGTCCTTCTCCATCTGAAGAACCAGGCACAAGAGAAATCCTGAGTCCTAGATCTTCAGTGAGAATTTTTACATTATAGGAAGGTCTAACCTCAAAAGCTGAGAATGCATTTGCTTGGCACCTTTTTCAGAAGCATGCACTCCATTACAAGGGCATGTGCATTATTACAGTATAATAATGTGTATTATTACAGTAATTAATAATGTACATTACGACAGTAATACAATTACTCTGACAGAGTGTAAATTCAGACTGCAATTTTTTTCATTTTGCTTTCTGCTAGGCACTTCTGGTGACACTTGTTTTTCTGCAGTTGCCTATATCCCCATGCTACTGGAACTCTCTTAAACCACAGCTAGTGTGTGTCAGCTCTGAATCAGTTTTTTGAAAAGCTACCCCTAAGAAAGAAAGCCTCATTTCAAGAGCATTACTGGCAGACATTGTCTGCCTGGACTGACAGTGGACATTGTCTGCCTGCACTTCAGGGAGGCTTCTGACACTGTCTCAAGATCCTCGTAGAGAAGCTGTTGTTTCAAGCGCTGGATAAGCAGGCAGTGATTTGGCATGAGACCTGGTTGAGTGGCTGGGACCAGAGGTTGGTGGTCAGTGGCGTGGAGCGTGGTTGGAGGGCAACGGCTCATAATTGTACCCCAGGGGTCACAGACGGAGTCCAGACCTGTTTAACACCCTCATTAACAGCTGGGATGATGGGCCAGAGTGTGCCCTTAGCAAGTTTGACAGCGACACCAAACTGGAAGGAGTGTCTGGTGTGCCAGAGGTTTGTGCCTCCATCCAGAGGGACCTCAGTGGGCTGCAGAAATGGGACAACAGGAACCTCATGGAGTTCAGTATTGAGAAGTGCCAAACCCTGCACCTGGTGAGGAAAAACTGCAGGCAGCAGGACATGCTGGAGACCACCCAGTGGGAAAGCAGCTTGATGGAAAAGGACCTGTGGGTGCTGCTGAATGCCAAATTGAGCATGAACCAGCAACATACTCTCCTGGTCAAGGTCAGTGGTATCCTGGGCTGCATTAGACAAAGTACTGCCAGCAGGTCCAGAGGGATGATCCCACTTTTTCTATGCTGGCAAGTCAGAATCTGGAGTTCTGTGTCCCATCCTTAGTGCAGACAGTCAGACCCACTGTAGCACATGGGATGCTGCCTGGCCATGTGCTCCTCATCTCTGACTGCTCCCCATCAGCACAATTTCATGCATTTTGTCCCATCTCATTCAAAAGATACCTTCCCACCCAAACCACTCAAGGATTTTGTGTGCTGAGCCTACAACCATTTCTTCTTCATGATCATGTGGATCCATGCAAATAATTTTGGCACCTAAACTTTATTAAAGACTGTTCTCTTTACTATGCTATGCAAAACACTGCTAGCCCACGTTGGGAGGGTTAGAGTAACCTGCATGACCACACACCGCTTGCTGCCTTTTTTACTCCTTTTGCTTTGTGCCAGTTTGGCTCAGGAGGGTTTTCCTTAAAGAGAGACTTTCAGCAGTGCTGGTGATGGGGATGCCATAAGGAGGTGCAGTGTCCCATCCTCACTTGTATGCCAAAATATTGTGGGCTCCACCTCGAGTACAGGCTCCTTGTCCTCTTGTAACCCTTGGCACCAGCACAAATCCTGCAGCAGGCTGCTGTGTCTGCCTTAGAGGCTGATTTGCTTTTGTGTTGAAATTTCATGAAGCCTTAATAACTCTCACTCAGAACTTCCCAGCCAAAACTTCCCAGCCATTGACCCTGAAAAAAAATGAATATATAAACAAAAGTCTGAGAAGTGACTGCAGATGAGCTGAACTAACTTACTGATTAGGACTGTAATGGCTTAATGGGTAAAGCATGTACCCTCTGAGTCTCTTGCTTTGGCTTAGCTGTGGTGATGTAGAAGAGAGAAAGACCAGCTGAACATAGGAAATAGGCAGACAAGATCCACCTGTCATTGGCTATTGGTTACTTTTGTTACTGCAAGGACTCTCAGGAAAGAAATCCTGATATCTGACAGGATTTGTTGTAAGAACTGTTAGCACCATCCCCCTATTACCAGTTTTACCACACTTGAAATGGTGGTGTTGTGTAAATACTGTGCCAGAGAGATTACATACATTAGTAAAATTAACTCCTCCACCAGAGCTGGACAAGCCCTGAAAACACTGAGCTAAGGTACATCATGTAATAGGGAGTCAGGCATAAAACCAAACAGAAAACATCAAAAGTTTGGTTCACAGCTCAACAGCTCCATACAACCTCCTCTACCAAATGAATAAGGAAAACAAAATATTTAAAGAAAAGCGTAGGGCCATTGTTTTCCCTTCCTGGCACTCAAAACTTGATTCAAACTTCGATTGAGCTTTGGGCTTTCAAGTAAACAGCTGGTATCCTCTATAGAATTAATTGTCCCCAGTCCAGTTCAACAGCCAGAGATGGTACAACTCTCCTTTCATCTGCTGGAGGTGTTGATGGTTGCTTGATGCTATTCCTTTTGTTTCTTTCAACCAGGATATTCTCCTCTGGGAATTAATCCCATCAGTCTTGAAGGCAGTCTTGCAAAAATAGGAATTACATAAATTAAGCAATAAGTTGCCCAGAGAAGCTAGGTATTACACACCCCTGGAAGTGTTCAAGGCTAGATGGTGCTCTGACAACCTGGTCTAGTGAAAGGTGTCCCTGTCCATAGGGAGGAGTTTATACAAAATGGTTTTTCAAGTTCCTTCCAACCCAAATATTTCTATGATGCTAAGATAGGACATGTTTGAAGAGGGACAAAGATATATAGAGAAAAAAGCAGCAATGTCCAGGGAAAAGGGGAGAAGACATTTTAATGCTTCAGGGACATTCAGGTTCAGCCCCTGAAGTCTAAATGTACTAATCTATTCTGATTTTCTGAAATGATTGAACATGTACTTTAACAATATGGATTCTTGCTTTCAGAGCCCAGCCAGCATAAATCACAAATCTGCATTGTCTGCAATATATATGTCACATTTTATTACCTTGGTTCACGGCCAACACTTAATTTAATGCTCACCCTTTCATGTAATATATTGCAAGATATGCATCACTTCACAGTTCTGCACCACGGTGCTCAAATTGCCTTTGGTATTGATCTATATGATGATTAAACCTCAGCATTCTTTAAGAACCTGGGCTCTCAGAGCACTAGATGGTGCTAGAGAATGCTCTTAGCCAGCTCCGGGGCTGCATCCCCATAAATTCCCTCCATGTACCATTTATTTTTGTACAATGTAACAGCATAATCTGCATCCAGCATCTACATTCTCAGCAGTGTTTCAGACAGGCTGCTGGCACTGCCCATCACTCTTCTTCGCTGGGTGATGAGAAGTTGCTGGTTGTTGCCAGGGGCAAGCTGTCACACTCATGAGCCAAGCACCCAGGTCATGACACTGCCTTCAAAAACAGGGGATATATAAATTTTTTTAAGTGTACTTTTATTTGCACTCTGGTTCCTAAGCCCTAGGACTGTTATGATGCTATTTATGTGCTTCCTAGGAAAGCATGGGAGTGCTGGGCGCTGAAAGATCAGAGCCAGGCATGGTTCTGAGCAACAAAGTTCAAACCACAGCTCAGACCTGACCGGGGTGGGGGGTATGGAAGTTTGGTTTTGAACCATCCAAAGAAACCACCCTCAGAAACCAGATGGAAACCACCCTTGTAAACCACTCTTTCTCACCAGATGAGAAAGACAATTAGGAAACAGAGCAGGGAGTTGTACAGTTCTGTGTCTGCTAACTAGAGTAATCTTTTTGGCTGGAGCACATGCAGGGAGAGGAGGGAGACCAGGGCAGCCTGCACTCCACAAGAGGTTTTCTTGAGTGTCATTGAGGGCAGAGGGAATCTTTAGCCGGTTCAGTAGGGTTAGGCTGGGAATGTGTCCTGTGATGTGCAGAAAGGGAAAGCAAATGAGCTGCTCTTCACCTCAGAGATGACCCTGGCATCAACCTCAATGGGTCATTTTGTCACCAGCAGCTGCACCACGTGAGGACAGGTTCTTGGAGAGACACCCAAGCGTTGGTCCTTCTTCTCCTGCCAGGTGCCCAAGGACATGGAGTGTCCCAGGGAACCGAGGCACACAGATACTGGCAGCATAACAAGGATGATACAGGCACTTTCCCTATGTGCCATCTCAGCTGTGAGGCTGCACGCTGGGCTCTACAAGACCCAGGTGCTTATAGGGCAGCCATGGTGCCTGGTGTGATTTACACCAACCTTGTGGGTTCAACCCCTGTATGGGCCGCTCGCTTCAGAGCTGGTCTTGATGATCCTTGTGTGTCCCTTCCAGCTGTGAGCATTCTGTGATGCTGTGATCCAAATCAGCAGTGTTGTCCTGGCATTGGTGCTGTGGGAGATGCTGCCCAGCTGTGCCTGTCCATGGGGTGGGCACGCTGTGGGGCGGCACAAGGTGACACCGAGCCACAGACAGGAACTGCTGCCGACAGCTGGAGCGGGCTCTGGGACACAGGGACAGGGGCAGACTTGGGGTTAGGCCTAGAGACACAGCTGGCAGCCAGCACCCCTCGTCCTCCTGCCTGCAGGGTAGCTGCAACGGCAGGACAGCAGCTTCCCCAGGCACCAACACTACACGGGCTTGGTCTCCTCCTGCCCATGGAGCACGGGCTGGAGCCTGCACCAGCTGCAGCTTCCCCATCCCACCAGGCTGCAGGATCAGCCCAGGGACCCACCCAAAGCACAGCTCCCAGGGCAGGTTGGATCAGGCATGATGGGGCCAAGACTGTGGCTGGTTCCAAACGTGGTGTACCTGCCACACGTTCATGCAGCACCAGCGTGCAGCCACCGGCCATGCCATGCCTCATCCCACCAGGAGCACCAGTGAGGAGCAGTGCAGACTAAAAACCATGGCTTGTAAAACATGGAAATCCAGGTGAGTGCTATGGGCCCTGCACTTGTGTGCCTCTGATACCACGGACTGAAATGAGCTTCTTTTGGCTCATTTAACTTTGGTTTTGTTGAGGACACATGCTCCCATTCTGCTCCTTCTTGATGATGCCATTGAAACCAGATGGAAATGCTTTGAAGAACTTAGATATGATGTCATGGAATTACAACATCATCACTAAATCAACCAACCAGACAACAGCTAAAGAATGACATATCCAGGGAACTGAACTTATGTTTTCAGCACCATTAAGATGCTTGAGGGACACAGCCAGATCACATCAGGCCTGTAGCCTGTTTTGAGACATCAGTGGGATCATTATCATTTTTCTTCTTGTTGAAATCAAATGTATTGTTTGTATGAATTTAAAGGTATCCCTCGAGCACTCACAGGAGGTGACACTGCAAACCAAAGGGGAAACCCCACTGCTGGGCTGATTTTCCCAGTTCTGTGCTTAAAGTCTCTGCACTTCTGACTTGCCATGGTGTCTCATCCCTGTCTCATGTTCTATCACCCACAGCCTTCTAATATCACACAGGAAGGGAAATTTGCTTTTAATTGATTGTTAACCTACCCGTGTCTCTCTGTGTGCCTTTTATTTACATTAGCAGCCTGAAAGAGCAAAGTATTCCCCTTCACATTTCACTCTGCTGGAGAAACGGGTTTGCTGTCATCACTCCTCATAAGCACAGCCTGAGACCCGCTTTCCCAAACTCTCCCTTCCACCATTTGTCTTTACTACCTCATAGCTGTCAGCTTTTCTTCTAGCTGCTACTATGAAACGAGCACAGGGTCGTTTTGGCCAAAAACCACTCAAGAATCACGAAGAGGAGGAGGGGAGCAATTACTGATCTTTGAAGGGAAAACTGGAGAAAGCTGGGAAAGTATCCTCAGTTGAGGGTTTTAACCCTCAGCCTCCAGATCAAAAATCACCATTAATCTTACCCAATAAAATATTTAAGGGAATTGTAAGCAAGTATTTATCCCAGCATCACGAGGGTTCGCTAATCCTTCTGCCACAAAGAAACCTCTTCTCTTCCAAAATAATTTGATATGTGGAGAAACCCTGAAGTAGCATTCAGTTCTCTTATTGCAACAGCTGTATTAAACAAAGATTGACAGTGTTCTGTGACGGCCTTATCCAACAGAATTTTCCTCAAGCAATCTAGTTCTCCATGCTACCTCAGTTTCCCCACCTGTAAAATGGACAGAGTGGGAGCTTCTTGTTTGACAGTTTGTGTCAAGATGTGCCCAAGGAGAAAATGAGTTTTTAAGAGGTCGTTGAGTTTCTTTTCCCGGCTGAATGGGTACTCAAAATACAGCCTCAAGTGAGAAACATTCCCAGGCACCTGGGAGAAGTAGATAGCCCAAATTACTCCACAGAGAGTCCTTGTTTGACCATCCCATGGAAAAGCAGAGTGTCATGTTCAGGCTTGTTCTGTTAGATGCTTTAATAGACAATTGGATAAATACATTTATTTTCCTTAAAGAGAGAAACCTTCTACAGAAAAGGCCACTGTATTTTAATGTCACTCCAACTTCCAACTGGGCCAGAAAGTCTAAACATTTCTTTCCAGGCCTTTGGTTTCCCAGAAGGTGGGGGTTTTTCACTGGCTAGTGAAAATTCAGATAATTGCACCAAATACAGTATGAAAGAAGAGGTCCATCAGGCCAAGACAGAGAAGACAAAGAGAAGGCACCTTTCTTTACTCTGTTCAAGCCTCTTGGCATCCTGCTGGGTAATTTACACCGATTTCGAGGATGCAGAGAGAGCCCAAGGAAAACTTGAAGACGGAAGGGGGCTGAATTCTCTTTTTTTTTTGGTGAAGTCCTAGATAAGAACAGCCCACCAGAGGGGTGCTGGTTCACTACACGATGAGATACAATCAACACAACACTCTGTGTTCCAAGCGGGAGCCAGCAGGCACTGGTGGTGGTCCCGGTTGTCACCTGGGCGCTGTCCCCACCTGTCCGGCACCAGCGGCTGCCAGCAGCAGACCTGGGCTGGGGCGGCCAGCACGGAGCCAGGCTGTCCCCTCACTCCCCTCCCACCTCCCCCTCGCCAGGACTTTGTGTCCTAAAAGCTCATTCTTTCCATAGCGTAAAAAATAAACCAGCATGTGCTCCTCTCCAGCGCCGCCCGTCTCCACAGCGGCCCCGGGTGGGTTGTTGTTGTGGTTCGGCTCTGCCTCTCCTTAAATACCAGAATTACAGCGGGTCTAATCCTGCAAAGTGCTGAGTAACAGCTCGTTCCCAATAAATTAAGCAGGCACTCAGCGCAGCAGCCTGATATTTGTATCCATGTCCTCCCGGATTATCAGTCTCTGCTCCTCGCTCTCTGCCCGGCCCCTCGGGGAGCAATTATCTGTGAATGAGAGCAGAATAACTCTTTTAGCAGAAGGTTTCCACACTCGCGCACAACGAGCGCTCTGAATGGATTTATCATGCTTGCTAAAAAGGGAGGTGGCAAAAAATCCCCCCCTCCCCTTCTCTCTTTTTCTTCTCCTATATTTTAAGGAGAAATCCCTGAAGCAGCAGCCGTTCCCCGGTGGCTCCACACACCAGGGAAAAAAAAAAAAAAAAAGTAAAAAAAAAATAGAAAAAAAATGGATATAGTAAAACTTTTAAGGGAGGCATGAATCGGTTCTTCAGAAAAACAAGGCAGCAGTGCCAACTGGAAATGTTTGCTTTGGGGGTGAGTTAGATGGCTGGCGTCAGCCAGGGCTAAAGACATGCCAGCGGAATGCAATATTGGGGAAGCAGCAGGTCACTCAATCACTGGCAATTTGCCCAGGAGCAACTGGATGCCTTCAGATTTTTTTTATTTTTTTTTTTCCTTCTGTGTGCATGTTGCTTGCTTTTTTTTTTTTGCTTTTTTTTTTTTTCCCTCCTAGGCAAACAGAGCGCCAGCAGTTCTGAGGCTGGGGTGCTGGAGAATGGTATTTCTGAAAGGCACGTTCCTGCAGGAATACCCCCGTGGGTCTGCTGAGCTGCACAGCGGTGACATCTGGCAGAAGTGGTTGGGATGGATGAGGCTGAATCCTGCCTGGATCCTGAATCCATGCACAAGGCAGCAGATGCAGCACAGTGCCAGGGCAGTGGGCAGCCCCAAGGAGGGGATGGGGCAGGAGGGTGGGACAGCAGCACCTCCAAAAATACCCTCCAGCAAAACAGAATATCTTTTTTCCTCCAGTGACAAGTATCAAACTCCATAGAAGAGAGTTTTGTTTATATTTTGGGGAAACCATATGATTTTTTTTTTTTTCAAGGTCAATATTCTTATGGGAATGGAGAAATTAGGTAAAAGACAAAAAGAAAATTTCCCCTAATGAACAATGTCCATTAACTCCCCACAGCACAGGAGGAGGGAAAGACCCAACAGGCATTTTTGTCTGCACATCTGTAGTTTTTCATTGCTGTATCATTTGTGCAGAGTGCCAGGCTGCACACAGAGCCCAAATAAGCCAGGGAGGGAAAGTGTCCCAGCAGGAGAGGCTCTAAGGGAGGTGGTGGCCTAACCTGCAGTAAGCAGCAGCATTAGGGATCTGCCTTTTTTGCTAACAGGGGAAATCAGTGTTCAGTCAGCAGATGAATGCAGCACAGTCACCAGCACATGATGGGCTGATGTCGACCGTGGCAACTCTCCAGAGGTAAAAAGGAGAAGTAAAATTGCCCTCGTTGTTGCCTTCTCCATCCATATGAATGAAACCCAATGTGTGAGAGGAAGGGTATCTCTCGTGAAAGCAAACCCAAAGACCAGGTTTTACCTGAGACTCCAGACTTGCCGGGTTCAGTCCCACTCTGAAGCATTTTCACAGTTAAACACCACCACCACACCCGCCCAATTTCCACCAAAATGTCACCACTCCACAGGAAAACGCCACCCAAGAGACTGACGCTGCAGAAGGAGGAGAGGAGAACTACTGCAAAGACAAATCTAATCAATCCATGAAAAAATTGGAGAGAAAGTATGGTTGTTCAGAGGCAAACCACAGCTTTGGACAGCAGCTAGGAATCCCTGAGGGCTCTCCTAAGCAGGGTCTGTACCTGTGCTCTTCTGATGTCTCCTGACCTGGCACTGTCGTGCTGTGGTGCCCAGTGACACAGCCTCTTGATCCAGCTATAGGGGAGAATGAACAAAAATGCCCTCAGCATTCAAGGCCTCCATCACTCTCCTTTTCTGCATCCATTTTCATCTTATTAAGATTCATACTTTGAACAAGAGTTGGTCATTAGATCACTGGACCAAGGCTTTATTTAAAATGGATTGCATTCTCAGGTCAGTCACCAGTTTCTTGTGTGATTCTGAGAAGAATCTCCTTTCCCCAGATCCTGCTAATGTCAAATGGATATTGTAACTTTTCCTTGCTGTGCTTTTCTTAGTCTCAGGAAAGAGACTGTCTCACACAAAGTGTATGCACAGCAACGGTGACAATTATTTGGTTTTATCATGAAGTATCTTTAACCATTATTTAACAAAATACCAAGTTCCTGACAATGTATTAGGGGGAAAAAAAAACATTTCACCAAGTCCCTTTCCACGTAGTTCATTCTTGTAAAAAGTATCACACCAGTGTGTCCAGCCCATATAACTGCTGTAGGTGCTGTAGTTGACTATAAAACCTCGACTCTTAATTGCCTGCAAGTGCCTCCTTCTTCCCAGGAACACCCTCAGTGTGGTGCAAGGGAGCACTGATGGGCAGTGAGGAAGGAAAGCAGGGACACACTCAATCGCCCCAAAGGATAAATGTCACAGGTGAGTTCTGCCACCCAACCCTGTGTTCCACGGCTGCAGATCAAGCCAGGGTGGCCAACAGAGGCAGGCAGGACTGAGCCATTTGCTTCTGCCTCAGTGCTACTGTGTAACTTGGGGAAGTCAGTTTTGTTCCCTGTACCTCAGTTTCCCCATCTGGAACATGGAAATAATTTTATTGGCTTCTTTTTAAAGGCCTTTCAAATGAACAGCCCTTTAAAGAGGTAAGTTGTATTATAAGCAACGGACTCTCACGTCTGCCAAGAACCAAAAGTGATATGAGGGAGATGAAATTCAGGCCACCTCATCAGCAAAGCATGTTGACCTGGCCTTCAAGACAAGGTTAGGGCTCTTGGAGAGAGCCCATTCCTTTTTGGGACGGAAAGGAGTGGACGTAGACCTAGCACATGCTTTCCTATTATTAGTCATTTGTATCCATGTATTGCTGCAAATGCGTACAGCCCTCAACAACCCACCAAGGCAAGGGCACAGCCTAAAGTCATCTAACCCAGCAGCTCATCTAAAGTCATCTAACCCATAGCTCCTCGCTATGGGGGATGAGGAGAGTTGCCAGGTAATTTCCCCTTGATGGCTGGGGCAGGATGGATGCAACCAGTCCTCACCAAGCCTGCAAGCCCCAGCACCTCCATGAGCCTCTCAGCAGGACTGGAGAGGGACAAGAGCAGGCAGAGGGACCTGCCCAGGGACCAAGTGGAGAGCCCGGCATCTCTGGAGGACCAGGTGGGTGACTCACATTTGGCTGGGGGAAGCGGGCGAGGTGCAGGCACAGGCGAGGTTCCTGAGGACCTCACAAACAGGGCTGGAAGCACGACCGAGAGCTGCTTTGCACGACAGGGCCAAATCCGTGGCTGGCAGCGCTCCTGCAGCCGCCCCGGTGTGTTTGTGTAAGGATCCAGGCCCGGGCGCGCTGGGAGGCACCGGCTGCCGGGGCTGGCATGCCAGCCGGAGGCCCAGACGTGGGGACAGTGCCAGATGCCGGGCATATTTTGTCAGCTGTGCGGGCTGCGGGCTGTCACACGGGGCTGGCCGTGCACCTGCGCGACCCCGAGCTGCTAACAGCCGGCGACAGCGCTCTGGTGCCGGATCGCTGTCCGCCCCGTCCCTGGGAGCAGGGATAAATCAGCCTCCCCGCGGGTAACCCCGGGGCTGGCTGCAAATGCTGGTGCACCTAATGCATCATAATTATGCTCCTCGCCGCGGCTCAAGGTGTGCGGCCTGCTGCGCTCCACCAGGCCCGGATCGTGGGGTGCTCAGTGCTCCTGGTGCTCCTGGGCCAGCCTCTGGAGCTGATGAGGCTCTCAGGGTCTCATGATGCAATTGCTGAATGTTTGGGAACCTCCAAGCAAAGATAAGGCCAGAAAAAAATTCTGGGAGAAGAGCTAACACAGGGACAACAGGAGATGTGAAGTGTGTTCAGTAGCCAAAGGCAAGAGCTGCACCAGGCACTGACTATTTGGGGATTAAAACCTTCTAAGACGTGAGGGACAGCATCTGAAGGGGTCAGGGAAGGAGGCACTGATGGACAAAGCTGCATTTACCTATTTTATCACTCCCTCTACAACAACCTGAGCACCAGCCTCGAGCAATCCGGGCACATCCAGAAGAAAAGTCCTGCTATGTCCAGCCCCTTTGCAGGAAACACACAATGGGTGATGGCTTCCACATTCTCTCCTCTTCCACTGGCCACCCAAAATAAGAGCAATCTGACTAATTACCAGAGCTAATTAGCATCAGGATGAAACATCCAACATGGGCTGCAGACTCTTAGGAAATATATTTTGCTGCCATGAGATGCAGAAAAATTATTTCCCAAGCATCATCTGCACAGCACAGCCAGCTATGTGACTTTTCCTCTTTTTCCTCATCAGTTCTTGGTTCTTGCATGATGATGATTTTTAATGCCAAAGCATTGTGCTTCATCCCTCTTTATTTCAGGCCGCAGGCTCACCACATTTTGGACTGGTTGCAACCCATCTGGTTTCACTAATACTTCTAATATAATATTTATAACTAGCTAAGGGCTGATCATATGACGGGTGTAATCCATAAGTCATGTGCCAGTTGTGGTTATTCTACACCTCAAGCCATTTCTCTATATTTTTGTGTCCATAGCCTGCTGGGGTATTTCTATGTTTTGTCACTGTTGTACCTTTCCACCTTTGTAGCCTGGCATTAAAGAAGGCTGTCTCAGTAATTGAGAGAAAAAGAATCACTTTGTTTCCACTCAAAAATAGGAAGTGAGATGAGATAATCAAACAAAGCCATTGCTTGCCATCATCTTTGGATTTTCTGAAGGAACTTGTGCTTAGGAAAGTTGTTGAATCTAAACAAAATCATCTTCTCAACAAATTCCTCCTTCCCACTGCCAGAAGGATCATCCAACAGAAACCAAAACCAGGTCTGACAGCTTTAGCTCACCCATAGCCATCTGTGGCAGCCCAGCTTCATCTTCAGCAGACACAGGACACTTCCTGGCAGACCAGCAGGTGCCAGGGAGAAAAGATCCTCTGTGTAAAAGAGGGAGTTCCAGCTGCATGCAGGAACTTCTTGTTCTCTTTACCCTTCTTACCCTATATTGCCAAGGTGGGAAAGTGGGAGGCATCTCTGGAAAGGTGCTCAGGCACATCCAGAGATGTTCTTGATCCTTCCCAAATAGCACTTTATACAATACCATGAAGAGATTTTGGGTGAGACCATATTTGAGGGGGGAAAAAAAACTAAATAAACAAATAGAACCCACTTTTTCCTTAGTTTTGAAAAAAATGAATATCATTAGTGTTAAGCCACTGGCACCAGGCTAGGATCTGGCCCCGTGTGGCTGCAGAGGCAGAAGGAGAGTGAATTCTCCCTTTCCACGGGTGCTTACAGTTGGCCACAGCCTGCAAAAGCAAATGATTTAATGATTCATGCTGGCAAGCAGAGAAGGATGACTTCAGGTTTGAGCTTCCCACATCACTTCTAGCAGCTCCCCCCGCAGACCCAACATGTCAGTGGCCAAGACAATTGCACAATGCAGAGCCAAGAGGTGCTGCCTTCTCATCCTCTGGGGCAGGGGCACAAAGCAGGGTCCCTCCGTGGCACATGGGAATTCAGCAGCAAAACAGAGGCTGTGCATCAACCCCAGGAGAAACTAAACCTCTCCTTTTTGTGCTCAGCCTTTCAGCAGCAACAGCCTCTACCCCATGGGTCAGTTTATTCAGAATGGCTCTGCAGTAATGGGATTAAGAAGCTCTTCACTGCTGGGATCGCTTCTCAGTGGGAAGATCCAAAATCAACTGACAGAAAACAGGATAATTCCTCCTGCAGAGGGAGCAGGATTGTTTGTGGAACCAAATGATCAAACAATGAATACTTCAAATGTGCCATGCCTGGAGACACGTACCCCAACTCTGTGGGCACCGGGCACAGCATCAGGGCTGGGTTGGGCCCCATGGGGGGCAGGTCTGTGGGCCTGTCAGTGTTTGAAGGTAGCAGAGATGACAGGGAAAAGGAGCAGTCATTTTCTCAGGCAAATCTCAACTGTGAACCTCAGGGCTGGAGGCTCAGCTCCCACAAGAAGCTCTGGAAGGAACTTAAAAACCTGAATTTCCCCAGGATTTGGGGCTGAGCAGTCTCAAACAACATATCCACCATCATATGAGGATGTGCAAAAACACTTCTCTCTATTCCAGAACTGGGTTTCCCCTTCCACCAAGTGTCTTTATATCTTGCACAAACCCTTATCTCCAAAGAGAAAGATACTCTCAAATTCATACCTTGCCAAACTACTTTTCTGGTTCATGCAGGCCTCAGGATTTGGCACTGAAGAGGGTGAATTGACTCAGCAGCAGCAGGCACCTAGAGCTTGTGAAAGGAGAGCAAGGCAAATTTTGGAAACCCATCAAGTCTCTACCATCAAGAATGGGAGTCACTCAACCAACCTCTCCAAGAGCCTTCATGACTGAAAATATTTCACACTAAAGGCCCTCATACATTTAACATGGACACGTTATTTCAACTTCACTGGTTTTAGGAGCTTGTCAGAAATTGTTGTTAGAGGCTTCGTACATGTCCAGTTTTTCTCCAGTCTCTCTCATGACAGGAAGTGAAGTCTTGTAACAGTCAAGACCCTATTATGAGTTTCTAATGTTCACACAGAGCTTGATGCCTCAAAATTACATTATTCAGGGTCTTCTTCATCTGGAACAGTGAATGGACTGAAGTTGGTCTGAAAATCAAGTTTTCTTCTCTCACAATAATTCTGACTTTTACTTAAAATAAATAGAAACAGCTAAAAATAAACTTTCTGCTTTTAGATATAAAACTTCAGTAAACATTTGAAATTTCATGCCAGAAACAGTCACTTCTCAAGGAAAAAAAAAATTGCTTAATCCACAAAGGAATTTTGTGACAGAAAGCATTTAAGAGGTAAATATTTTGCAGCAGCCCTGGAAATGCTCTTTTGCCTAGCCCACTGCAGTGCACAGTATGTATTTTAAATATCAGTTGGAACACAGACATCTGGACCTTTAAATAGAGAAATCTTTATTATCCCCCCTTCCAGGTAAGCTCCATAATAGATCCTCATAATGATTCTATGCTTTCCTCTCATCCCATTTCCACCTTGATTGTGACCATGTTTGATACTTATCATGATATATCTGTGGATTTGAAAGCAAATTACTATCTCAGGAATTCACCAGGGGCTCTGAATGTCATTAGGAGCAATCAGTAGCAGGAAAATGATTTTAAGTTAGGGTGAATGTGAAAATTAAAGAGCCTCTATGTCCTGTTTGACTGTGCATCATGTTTGGCTCTGCTCAAAGGTGGGTGGAAAGCAGAGGAATAAAAATGTCCACATGAAAACTGGAGTCAGGGCCACAGCACATATTTCACTAGGCTCTTGTTTCAGGGCAGCTGAGGTTGGCTTTCTGATCAGCTCAGCCCGGGTATCACAAAGAGAAACATTATCAGCTCTTTCTGGTGTGCTAATATCCAATTTATTTTTCAGCAGTGCAATTTCCTGCCTGCTCTTTGAACAGCTATCAAAGGACAAGACACCAGATCATGGCAGACATTCTTCTAGTGCTGACATCTGCTAAACTAGTCAGTCTGTTCCTATACAGCCCACTCAATGCATCCTAAAATATTTTATAAGCCACCAGTGGAACAGAGAACGGTAATGTGGGTCCCTGACCTTTATTTGAGCCACCTTGATGTTCAGTACAGATGGGGAATCGCACTTCAGCAGCCAGAATTTCTGGGTCCACTCAGTTTAGGGTTTCTGCATTACCTCCAAACCCAATAAAATCCACTTAATGCCATCTGGCACTTCACATCCTTCACTGTTTTTCATTAGAGAGCACTGGCAAATCTGCATATAAGGCTTAATCTAAAAGCCTCTGAAAACCAATGGAAAGTTAGTTTTGGATCATGCCTAAAGGTGCAAGACTTTATTTAGAAAACTGCTTTCTACAGCTTTGCTGGAAGGTGTTCATCCTTTGAAGAAGCACTCAACCAGCAGTGAACACATTCCAACAAAACATCTGGACACCTAGGAAGAAGTTGATCTCGTTACATTTAGAGAAGCCCAGAAATATCACTGATAAGCTATTGCTCGAACTCACATGTGTTAACTCTGTGACTATTTTTGCTTTGGGTGACACCACTGATACCATGAATAAATATCAACATGTTTCACAAACACAGGCAAGTACAGCAAGGCACTACTCACAGCCCATTTTCAGAGTTATTCATGGAACCTGAAGTCTCTGTGTCACTGTCTCTCATGTCCTCTCTGGCTGTATCCCAAAATATTTCCCATACCGCTGCTGACTTCTGCCTTAGTTTTGAGCTCTGCAGCCAGGGTGGAAAAAAAAGTGCCTAAGCACCTGGGTGTTTTCTTGAACGATTGATTGCAGGTTTATCTCAACCAGTCACTGTTCAAGGAGTCCTTTTCACTGCTTTCTGCTCCTCACCATCCTTCTGGGCTGGGATTGTATCTCCTGAGCATGACCTCTCCTATCCCTGATTCACATCTCCCTGACTTCCATTCCATCCTTGTCCTGGGTCCTCCCCTATGTCATTGCTCTTCCCAATCTTCAACTTAATGCCAGGCTAAAGTTTTATTTTCTTCTTGAAGGGGTTCCTAGATGTATTTTGGCCAAATTTCTGGCCCATCATCTTGTTTATCCAGACCACTGTATTCTTCAAATTCATATCCACTGAGCACATTTGTTCTCATTCACTTCTTTTGAGCCCTGCCTAATCGTGGCATTTTTCTTTCCCTGTATTCTTTTGGTACACTGTTCCACAGGGCCCTGATCAGGATAGAAGTGAGAAGTTCACAGACCAAACTGTCAGAAAGTTGATAATGCCCACAGAGTATGCATTTATGTGCTGTGAAACATGTTAGGAGGCCAAAGTGGAGAAACTGTATTGCAGAACTGCCTTGAATTTTGGCAGGGGTTGTATTTTATATCATATTAAATGTAGGAAGACATTTACTGACGAGTACTAACCCAAGTCCTGCATTAAACTGATGTATTGGTTACCAGTCACATCTTTCATATTTTAAGTAATTGAGCTTTTTCTCTACTTTCAGCATGCTGACAGGCAGTAACACAAAACTGAAGAGTTGTACTGAAAGGAAGCTGAAATGGAAAGTTAGGAGTCAAATGGTTTCAGGACTCACAGATTTTATTTAAACAGTACCTAAATGTTCGTAGAGTGAACAACAGAATAAAGTCTATCAGAAGCAAAGTATGGGAATGAAGTTCAGAAAGGGAATATGGAAGAAATGTGCACAGAGGTAAGCCAATGTTAGAAGTCAATATAAATGTATTAAAAAACCTTCTGAAAAGCAATTTTCTAAAGCTCTGAAAGCTAATAACAAAAGCTGCCTCAAAGCAAGTGGTTTTCCAGACAGCTGTTCAGACTGATAGATGATCAATATGTGACAAATGAGCACTCAAGACACATTATCTCATGACAGCAAAGTCAAATAAATACTGAGGATGCATCCCACCCTGCAGCCTTTCCTCCTGGAGAACACATCTGAAGAGATTCCTCAAACTGAAGCGTCAGTAGAAAAGATTTTCAAACAAACTGATAAAATGAATGAGACCAATCTGCAAGGCCAGTCAGCATTCACCCAAGAGCTCTATGGAAATCCAGAGAGGAAATTGCTGAATGGTTATCTGTGGTGCAAAGCCAGCCTGCTGTTTAAATCAGCCTATGCCAAAAGAACAAAAGCAATAAATGTAATGCAGAATGAAAAAGCAGGTTCCAGAGAAGGAACGAAAACACACAAGTGTGATTCTGTGTAAGGCAAACTGATCAACATTCTAAAAAAGAACATTAGAGACAGCAGAGAGCAAGGTGTAATGTGGAAGAGTCAAATGTTGTATCTGCAGGAGGAAATCCTGTTTCACAAATTGAGTTTTTGGGACTGTCACTGAGGGAATGGTGTTGTGAGTGATGCCATTCCCTTGGCTTTACAAATGTGAGAACCTATGAAAAATTTCAAGGTAAGAGCTACCCTGGATGGTTTTCTAAAAATAAGAATTTAGTGCTCCATGAGAATTAAAAAAGCAAAGAGAAAATTGAAAACTAGTAGGAAAGGACTTTAGAGCAATATCACAAATTTTTGCACATAGCTCCAATGCGTCAATCTCACACAGGATAGAGCAGAACTACAAAAGACAAGGAAGCACAACAAGACACCAGAGACAGGGAACAGTTTCCAGACAAAAGAGCCAGAATAGGCTAAAACCCTTCATCTTGGAAGAAAAATACAGCAGAGGGGATCTGAGAGAGGTCTGTGAAGTCATGACTTGCATGGAGAAGGTGAACAGGAAATAATTGTGCACCATTTCTCAAAACTTCAAGGGCCAGAGAGACACTAATGAAATTATGAGACACAAAGTTAAGAACAGAAAAAAAGGACATTTCTCTCACAAATGAGTTATGGGACTGTCATGGGCACTAAAAATTACAAATTAGTACAAATGGGCTTAAAACAGTAATGATGGCAGCAGGGCTGTTAAACACCATAATCCAAACTCAGCCTCAGGAGATCCCTTAGCTGCTGACTGCCAGAAGCTGCAGTGATGTACCACAGGTACCACCACTCTGCACTCAATGTGCTTCTTCCTTTATTATTATTATTATTATTATTATTATTATTATTATTATTATTATTATTAGTTTCTTAGAATCTTTCTATTTTATGATTTCAAGATAAATCATAGCAGAATAACCCTGGACCCCATGTCCTTATTCACTAACATGCCTCTACAGAAATGTATCCCAACATGAAGTTCAAATTTAACCAGAGACAAGGTGCTATGTGAGATTTTGTGGAAAAATACACCATTGGTATACTCTAATAAAAAATTCAGCCTTTCTGATGAATGATTAATAGAAGACTATAATAGACTTTAGCAGATGGTAAGATCTCCAGGAAGAGGAGCCTCTCTAAGCATCCTCTACCTTCCCAAAACCTCAATTTCTCCACCATGGTGGGAACAGCCCACTGGAGATGTGAGCACATTAGCTCATGTAAGTGAAGCTGTCAGTGATAGTACTCTTCCCTTTTCACCATTAAAAGCTCTTTTACACCTGCAGAATCTGACCAGAGACTTTGGAATAAATATGCCTCTAATTGCACACTTTCTATATAACCACTAAGAGTCACTGGGAATTCTTGGGACCTGGCAAACCACAGTCAACAGCCATCATTGAAAAATCTGGCAAACAAATATTTGCTTTGCCCTCACCCACAAAAGTAAACTTCCACCCAAAATTTATAGGTTTTAACTAAAAGAGAGTCTGTCCTGTACCTATGTCCAATTTAAGGTTAACTGTCCTTTTTCTGAAAGAAAAGAACAATAAGTGAAAGATTTTAATATCTTCAGACCTCATCCTTTTCACTTGTTTTTTGTTGTTTTTTTTTTTCCAGGGGACCTGAAACTTCAAAAGAGAAAAGCCTAAAGAATGTTGTGTGTACATGGGGTGACTAAGTTTGAGCTAATGGTGATACTGGGCATCTTGTTAGTGCAGTAGGGGACAGGGAGCACAGTGAGGAGGTGGGATGGGGCAAGGCAGGACAAGTTACTGCTGCTCACCAGGATCCAGGAGACCAGGGACACTACAGGGAACAGCCCACTAGGGGATTTTGGCAGAGATGGGACTATACCTCATGTCCATCTCCACACACAACCCCTCTCCTGACCACAGGAACAACCTCCCAGCCTCACACAGGTCCTAAGCAAACAAATGGGAGGATTTTTACTGGTTTTAATGATGTATGAGGTCAGATGGAGCTGAAGCCAGACCAGCTGCCAGTGCAACTGTGCATAAATCAGTGCATTGGCTCGCAGATGGAGAAAGAGTTGAGGTTTTTGCAGGTCCTTACCCAGCTATTCAGCCTCCCCTACATCTCACACCCAAGAAATTTTGGAGCCAACACTGCCCTTGCTGAAGTCCCTGGGTGAGCTGTCCTTGTCCTTGATGGCCCCAGGGGCCCTGTCTAAGCTGCCACAGTGTGGCTCAGCCTCTGACAGGTCCCTGGGGACACATTTATGGCCCTGCCTTAGCTGGAGGGAGGCACTGAGACACTGGTTTGGGTAAGGTAGTACTTCCACTAGGGCTAGGCTGAGAACTTCAGTTTCTTTTAACTTTAAACAACACTACTTCTTTATAAAATTGAGCCTCTCCA
This sequence comes from Pseudopodoces humilis, assembly GCF_049639895.1. Lineage (NCBI taxonomy): Eukaryota > Metazoa > Chordata > Aves > Passeriformes > Paridae > Pseudopodoces > Pseudopodoces humilis. Next base: position 5,999,167 of record NC_142205.1, on the reverse strand, counting down.
CCTGCAGCAGAGTGCAGATCCAAACTGATTTGCAACACTGCTGAGGACCCAGTGTCTCCCACCAAGAAGCATGGTGATGTATCAGAAAGTCAGATATCTGTTGGACATTCAGTGATGGTAGGGCTAGAGGGAACCTGTATGATTATTTAGTCCAGCTTTCCACACAATTCATACAGTAATTCCTGCATCATGTCCCCAGCTTAAAACGTATAATCTGTTTTTGAAATGTGTCCAGTTTTTATTTATACAATTCAAGCAGTATAGACTCCACTATTCTTTCATGCATTGTATTGCAAGCAATCATTATGTTTGGCATAACTGCACTGTTCTTCTCACAAGCCTCATTTTTTCTGCCTCTGGGTATCATTGCACCTCTTTCTGATAGACAGAAAAGCCACAGGACAGCAGCAACATCCTCCACATGGAGAGGTGAACAGGCAACAAAGGCATTCACCCTTTGCTCTTTGCTGAGATAAACTGACAAAACATATTTTACAGACCTCAGATCACGGTTACAGCTGAAGAGAAGAGAGGACACTTAAATCTCATCATTCAGGCTAAGAGAACAAAACTGAGCTGCAGACTGTCATAAGCACTTTTTTCCTCTAAATGCATATTGACTGTGTCTAGTAAAAAATAAGCATTTAAAAAGAAATACAGTTTTAAGTCAATGACAGATATGACTCCAATTTACATTGTGTGTGAATAATTCTCATTTCCTATCTCATTTCACTATCCCTCCTCAGTTTCATACTATCCAAGAGGACTTTCATAATCCTGCCCATGCACATTTGCCAAGTCTCCAAATAGCTTTAAAACAACCCACTGATGAGAGACCACCAACTTTACAGGTTCTTACAACTCCCACTGTACATTTTATGGGTATTTAGAAATGCTACAGGGTTTTCCTAATGCTGGAGAAATTTCAGTTCTCTTCACTAATAATAGACATGTGTTTCAGCAGCCTTTCCTCACTTTTCCTCTCCTCGCCTGCCTATATTCTCAAATTGCTGCTTTTTAAGATGTATTTTTCATAGAACTATAAAACCAGAGACATTTTTTTCTTTTTTTTTTTTCTTTTCTTTTTTTTTTTTTTTTTATCCTCAGATTAAGGACTGGACAAAACTCTCAGCCTGCCAAGCTAATGCTTTCTTCCTTTCTTTTTTCTTTTTTTTTTTTTTTTTTGGTTGTTATTTAAATACTTCACAATAAAAGAATGTGCTCCCGATGGAATTTTTACTGCAAAAAGAAAAGTTTTCCCTTTCTTCTTTCTTATATCTTGTACATTTTGAAACACGTACTGAAACCCTGAAACCTCCTGAGGAAGATGGCTGCTCACATGTCAGACTATTAATGATAATGTCAGACTACATGACACATATTTAAACATTAAAAGAAGAAGAATTAAGCCTGCATCTCAGTCTCACTTTGATGATTCAACTTCACATTGATATTCTCATCTTGCCACTTGTAATCAGACTTCTGGTTTTGCTCTTCAACAGCATTTTAAAATAATTCCTCTTACCTAAGGAGGATGTTGGAAACTGTAATGAGAGTAGCTGTACTTTTTTAACAAGTGCAGAGCTCTGGTTTTTCACAGGGTTTGGAGTCTGTTCTGGTTTCCAGAAGTACAAGGCTGTCACCAGCTGAATCATCTTTCAGAAACGCTCAGGATGCTTTCCCAGGGAAAATGTCCTGTCCTTTGGGCACTGCTTTGGAGACATCTCCCTGACACCCACCTGCAGCATGTCTTTTCCCCATCACCTACCCTGGGCTCTGAAGACAAGCCTTTCAAACATCCCAACTGCACCTAATAATTCCTAACTAATTCTTGCCACCTAGCAGATTATTTCCATTTTCCTTCTTATTTGCTTATCCCTTTTAAAAAACACATTGTCTGAAGACACATTCTGGGGTTTCACAGTCTTTTCTTACATCTACATTAGTTTTTACCAGGGCAGAGAGCCACCCAACAGGGTGTGTCACCCACTGGGAGAAGGCAGAGACTGATTTAGGGTATGGTGCTGTAGTGCCAGGGAGAGATTGACCCTGTGTGGGTGGAGTTAATCCATGACTCTGAGTAACTCAGTGACAGAGGATGCTGGGAGGAGAGGTTAACACTTCTCCAGTGATTTTTACCCAGGACTCTTATGTCCTTCACAGAGGACTGGCAGAGGGTTTATTTCATTATTTCCAATGCCTGACAACCCTTTTGGTCACAAAGGTGGTGGTCTTAATATCCAACATAAATCTCCCTTGCTGTAAACTGAGGCCATTTCCTCTTGTCCTTTATTTACCCTTGAAGGGAGAGGTAGCAGGGTTGCCTGACAAGTGGTGCTGGTGCTGAAGTTATTTTCTTAGTCGCTCTCAAAGCAGAGGAGGATCCCCTTTCCCACCTTACCAGTGTGCAGCCATGGCCACACCACCACATCAAAAAATGCCAGGCACATCAAACAGGGCTGGGCTGGAGGTCCAGCACAGAGAACCTCAGAGCTGACAAAGGGGGGAAATGGGAGGACAGCAAGAAGGAGAAAGGGCAGTGGCACAGGACACTGGCACCATCACCCTGGTTCTGCCATAGATGAAACCTTCCCTGGAGCGTGTCTATGTCCTGCAAGTTCCTGCCTTACCCATATCTATAAAAAATGGACCCATAGGATGCAGCAGGACTGCTAAAATGACACAGCTCTGAGTGCAGACAAGGCTAGCACAACGTGTTTTGCAGAAAGGAGAGGCCAAAAGTTTCACTACAAGTCACAGCCATGGTCCTGTCACTGCATTACTCCCTCACAGCCAGGTGACTCCCTCCATCTGTTGTTCACCTCATGCCATCATTTTGACACGTAGGCACTATGTAGCAGAATGAGCTGCTGCTTCCATATGGCACAGAGCAGGCAGCACCACCTGCAGATTTTTCTACATTTGCTCCCAAAAGCCATGTTTCTCTGGGGGCATTGCACAAGGACACACCGCCCCCAGACCAAATTCCAGTGCCAGCACAGCCACAATGCTTTGTTTTCCAGAGGCCAGGTGGTGAGCTCAGGGATCACTGCCCATTTCCATTGCACATGGAAGACACACCAGTGGCTCTGGGGCTACCATGGCATATGCTGAAGGGATGGGTTTGTTCTTCAGGAAACACACCTTGGCCTAATTGAAAGAGTTAACCTTCATATAAACAACTTAAGCTGGTAGAAAAGGTTGCATGAACTCTTCCACTGCAGTTTAAATCCCTCTCCCTTCAGCTTAGTCCCAAGCAAGTTTCAGTTTCAACCTCTGTTAAGGTAAACAGGAACAACCCAACTGGATGGTGACAGTCCCCACCCAGTTTGCCCTGCTTTAACTGTGGAAGCAAAGGAAGGTGAGCACAGTGGGAGCAGGTTTGTGTGCTCACAGTCTGTGCTCTGTGGCCGGCAGCTGTCCCTGCTGTCCCCTCTGTGAACGGGGCACAGGCAGGGACGGGCTGCGTGCACCCCTCCGTGCGTCACACTGAGGGACGAGGCCCATCGTGACTCAGCCCTGAGCTGGGCCACCCCAGCCATCCTGTGATACCCATAACCACAAGGATACTAAAAGGAGAGAAGGGGAAGGCCTGACGGGCAGTTATGTGACTAGGGACACTCAGGTTTAGGTTTCTTCTTGGAAGCACTCCGTAACGCAGCGACCGCCAAGGCAGCAACTACATAACCAGCATGAGAAGATAAACATTCCCTAGGGGAAAAATGAGGGGGGGAAATGGTGTAAATGGCTGCAAATGCCTTTGGTTTTAATGGCCTTTATCTATTTACTGCCCAAATGAATTTGGTTCATGGAGTCAAGCTGGAAAAGCAGGGGGATTTTAGGGAGGCAGAATTTAATGGCTGAGACTGCAATTTTGGGCCAAGGTCCTCTTCTGGTGTGAAGAGCCACCAAATGTTTAACAGAGGCTCCCACTGAAGGATTGACCCTGCTGGAGGGACTGCTGCTACTGCCACTCACTGGGATGCGTGGGAGAAACATGGTCAACTGAAAATCCCTTTGCTGGCTCTCAGCTTTGAGAGTTAGAGGAACTAAGATGAAAGATGGAGAAAACAGTCATTAAGGCATGCCCTAGCATTAGCAGCAATAATTCACAGGCTCTAGCTGAGGATATCAGGGCGGTTTGCCAGCACCACTACAAGGCAGGGGGGTGCTGCTACCCACACTGGGAAGTCAGGCACTTCTGACTTCAACTGATTCACCTAAAGTCCTCCTGGAAAGAAAAATCAAACCACAGTGACAGTTGGGACACGGGAGGTAATGGAGGAGGGAGCACCGCTGTCACAGATACGGTGCTGAACCAGGACTCGGCACATCTTCTCCAGTACTTTCTCCACAACCTCTGCTTTCTCCACTTGAAGAAAATCCTTGCAACATCTGCTCTGGGGCAGCCTGGCCACAGTAGAAAGAGGAAATCAGTCATCAGGTAGAGCTTGTCTTGGATCATGGACCTACACTAGGTCAATAGAAGCTCCTTCTCCTCACCCTACATAGTGCTGATGGCTGCTAGATTGACATACCATGGGAGGAAGGGGAGGAGAAGGAGGGTGAGGAACCAACATCCCTCTCACTGTTATGAATTCAAGCATCTCACAGCTTGCATCCCATTGATTCTCAGCACAACTTAATGTCTAAGGGGTTTAGATGACTTGAAAAGACAAGTATCTAAATAACAGAGATACTTTTAAAAATTACAAAGTATCTCCTGAAGTCCCTTCCACCCCATTTTTTCCCTACAATCCTGATAAATGCAGCTTATTCCTAGCTATGCCACAGCTCTGACTGTGAACTACATCTCTCTATCCCTCCCTCACATACCATCTGCCCACTGCAGAAACCCCTGGCCCTGATTCCCTCGAGGCTGACGTAAGGGGAATTGAGGGGTTTTGGGGTGCTAGCAGAAGGCAGCCCAAAGTTGGTAGCAGTTACCCACATGTGCAGGCTCCCTTGTTAGCTCTGTGAAAAACAGGGCAGACTGATACTGTGGAATAATTCTTCCTAGTGGGTCCGAGTCGGTGGCGGAGCAGCAACCGAAGGATTCCGCGAACGACGGGAGGGATGTGTGGGACTCACCGGAGCTCCCCCAGTTTCCCATCCCGCCGGGGTGCCGGCTGCGCTCCCGGGCACATTTAGGAAGGCAACGTGAAGTCAGGCACCCCGTGCCTCGCAGATGAGGGTCTTGATGCGGAAAACCAGTGATAAGGGAGGAGAAGCGGGATGAAGTGGTTTGGAAACCAAAACAAATCACACATTTCCCCGGGGAAGCAAGGCAGGGGGCTGGGGGGGAAGCGCACACGAGTCGCGGCGAGTCTCCGGGGGGCAGAATTTCTCTTCCATCGCATGGAAGAGAGAGATTAAAGAAGAAAGTGGGAGTGGGAGGGGAGGGAAGGGAAGGGGGGGTGGGGGGGATGAACAAAGGAGATTGGCAGCACAGCTGTTTTGGGAAGAGGGAAAAAAAAAAAAAAAAAAAAAAAAAAAGGCCAGCCTTCCTGTTTCTTTAAAGCCGCTCATCTGCGCGGCGGCCGGCTGCCGGCGGCGGGAGGAGGCGCGGGGAGCTGCGCGGGGCTGCGGCCGGGCGCACGGCTCGGAGGACGGACGGGCGGAGCCGGGGCTCCGCTGCCCGCCGCGGCCGGGCGGGCGCAGATGGGCGGCAGCGGGGCGGCGGCAGCAGCGGCAGCATCGGGAGCATCGGGAGCAGCGCAGCGGCGGAGCGGCCGCGGCTGAGCTTCGCCGCGCAGCGCCCCGCGCCATGCGGAGCGCGCCGCTGGCCGAGGGCGAGCCCTGGCCGCGCCTGTGCCCCGCCGAGCTCGGCGGGCTGCGGCGGCTGCGGCGCAAGCACGGCGGCTGGGAAAGTTTCCGCGTGGGGGTCAAAGTGCTGGGGGGGCGGCGGACCGGGCTCCGCGGCCCCCCCGCACCGCCCCCCGCCGCCGCCGCCGCCCCGCCGCCCGCCTGGGAGCCGCGCAGCGCCGCGCTCGGCCCCGCCGCCGCCAGCGCCTTCCCCGCCGCCCCCCCCCCGCCGCCCCCCCCCTCCCCCCGCCCGCGGCCGGGCGAGGCGTCCGCCGTCTCGCCGGAGATCAAAGCGCTGCAGCAGACGCGGCGGCTGCTGGCCAACGCCGGGGAGAGGACCCGCGTCCACACCATCAGCGCCGCCTTCGAGGCGCTGCGCAAGCAGGTACCTGCCGCCGCCCGGGCACCGCCGGGCACCGCGCCCGCCGGCTGGGGGCACCGGGCAGCGCTCGGCCCGGCCGCCCCCTGCTCTGCACGCCGGGACCCCCGCGGGGCTGGAGGGTGCGCAGGGACCGGGGAGCGCCCGCGCCGCCCGGGGCCAGGGGAGGTGAAGGGCAGGAGCCGAGTGGCCGCCTGACAGGAGGGGAAGTCGGTTCAAAATGCCTGGAAGTACCAACCCTAGAACTGTGCTAACACTCAAGATAAATAAATAAGGGCCTTTAATTTGCTTGCAGTTAGAAAGTTTTGGACTGTTTTTTGGTGTTTTTTTCCCCTGAGGGAGAGTGGTATACAGGGCGAAAAATAAAACAAACCCGAGGAATCTCTCTGGGTGAGAACAGTGTGTAGAGAGGGACTTGGTCAAGCTGGGAGCTGGGGTGATGCTTCTGTACCAAGAGCACGTGTACTTGCCGGCTGGGCAGCTGCGGGAACTGCCCCAAAGGGATCACCGGGAATTTGGGCAGCGCCGTGCTCTTGTTGACTTTGGCGCAGGGTGCCTGATCCTTCAGAACCCTTGGGGTTTTTGCAGCAGACTCTGAAACGTTCTATGTGCCCTGTGTGCTAGGTATAGCCGAGCTGAGCTGTGGTCCTCCACCAGTTAGTTTCCCGTGGTTTTTACTGTCGTATGTGTTTGAAGTGTATCTGGTGCTGGGCTTTCTTGCTGAGAGGACTTGAAAATCCTCATGGTTGTCTGTGAAGGGATAGGTCCACAGTGTCAGGGTGGTACTTTTGAGAGATAAAGGTTTTGGTCAAAATCCTCCCATCACTTCCCCAGGATGAGGAGAGATACAGAGAAGCTGCAAAGCTCTTGCATCTTCTGCACAAGGATAAATCAGTGCCCTGGCCCCTGTACTCAGCCCTCTCTGCATGTAGGCACCGTGTACAGTGCAGTGATAGACAAATATGTGCTGTCACATTGTTCAAGCCCAGCTGTGCTGTCTTTTCTGCCTCTCTGTTAAATGCTGATGGGACTATTCCAGGTGTGCAGGAAGGAGAAGATGCACAGGGCTCGGAGGGCTGTAGGCTGCAGATGAGTCTGACTGTGAGATGCTAAGCATCACCTCTCCCAGGATGGTCCCTCCATCCTGGTGGGAGCAGCGTGCTCTGCTTGCAGGGGAGCTCTGGACATTAGTAACCTGAGCCATTCCACAAGTGTGCTCTCTTTAGGGCTCAATCCTCTCTCCTGCTTTGAGGAAATGTGCCTGTTCCTATCTTCAGCATGCTGCCTGCAGCCCTTCTCAGTGACTGCTGTGTCGTGGGTGGCTGCACCCCAAGAGTTAATCCTTTCCCATCATCTACTTCTGCAAACAGATTTCAGAGGCTGAGACCATGGCTGTATGTCAGGAGAAAATCCCTGAGCAACTAAACTAGAGCATTTTTGACCACTCTGCAGTGGTGGGATCAGACTGCTGCTGTTACAAACCCAGCAATCCAGCCCGTGCTGGGTGCTGTCCCCCAGTGCTGAGGCCACCCCTTGTAGATGCAAACTCCAGACTTGATATATTTTGTTTCTGTAAGCTGCTTCCATATTTTGGTTGTTTGGCGACTGTGTGTAACACGCCTGGAAGTGTCAGTCTAATTCTCCATGGACAGACATCTACACCACCAAAACCGCAAGGGGAAGTAGCACTGATTTCCCAAATCACTGGCAATCTTGTTCTAGGCTGAGCCTCAAGTAGAAGTCAGGCAGGCAACAAATTAAAGCCGCACTCTTTTGGGAAATGGGCAACTCTTGAAAAGCCTCAGATTCCTGGCCTTGGCCCTGTCTCTATAAATCAGTTCAGCCGTGGACTCAGCTGGGAGCCCAAAGAGCCTGGAGAACAAGTTGCTGTCCTCTCTTCCCATGAAAGCCAGTCTCTAGGGTCAGCACAGGAACATACTGGCAGAGCTATATTCACTCTGCAGAGAGAAAGAAATCGTTCTCTGGGAAATGTTTGCCACGAGGTTTTCCTAGCAATTTGCTGAGGGGTGGGCTGGCTGTCCCGACCATCATTGGATGACATTTGTATTCATTTCTTGTGGGGCTGCCAGCAGCGTGCCTGGTGCCGTACGTGACATCAGGTGACAGTCATCTTCATTGCACACACGCACGGCGCTGCCTTGTCACTCACGTCATTCGCAGCGGTGACTGCCGAGGGGTTTGTGGGGTGCAGCTCAGATCAGGACACAGTAGGTTGCTTTCTGTCACACCTTGGCCAGTGGGTGGGAAGCAGGGCTATGGAGATGCCCTGGAGGAGGCACATGAAATAGGGAGACTTTTTCTTGCCTCAGGTCAGCACCATCTTCCCACATGCCAGGGCATATTTCAGCCCCTTGTGAGAGGCAATCCCTGCGTGCTGTCTGCTGCAGGCCTCCCTTCTTGGTCCTTGGTTAGTCCTCCGTCCCCTCCTTGTCATCACATATCAGGCTCTTAAGCAGCTGGGAGGCTTTTCCTGAGGCACTGAAACTGATATGTCCCTGCAGACAGGCGGGCGAGGAGCAGGGGATTGTGCCGTGCCTGCACACAGACGACCCTGGCCCCACGCTCCTTTGGGTAGGGGTCAGGTGCTGCACGTGGAGCTGCTGGAAGCAGGAGCCTTGCTCAGCCACTGGTACTAACACCCATGCAGGTGTCATCCCTGTCCCTACCCTGTTTGAGGCTGAAGATACCCATCCCCACTGGCACACATGAGATAACACCCCATTGCATGCAGGATCAGACCCACCACGGCCACACTGCAGGGAGCCCATCCATGCTTGCTGAGGGGGAGGAGGAGGAAAGGGAAGTCATGCCTCTCTGCAGGACACTCTCCTTGTCTCAGCAGCCCACCCGAGGGCAAGCGACTGGCACGCAGCACACCGGACAGATGGGCTGATGGCGGCGTCCCTGCGCTCCACAGCTGTGTACATATGGCACACATGTTTTGGCTTGTGTCGACTAAGTCTCCAGATGGCAGGAAGGGGTGTGGGTTCTTTTTTTTCTCCCAGTTCTTGGTGGAGGAAGAGCCAAATACAGTTGTTTCACACAAGGAGAGGCTAACCCAGCCGTGTCCCTGAGGACTGAGCTGTCCCCAGCTTGCCTCGGAGGCCAGGGCCCCCTCAGAGGTGGGAGGGAAGCGGGCAGCTGCCAGCTCTGGGAAGCTGCCTGCTGTTGGGAGAGACGTGGCATTGCCAGTGTGTTCACCCCTTGGTGTCACAGCCACCAGGAGTAAGCATTACTCTCTCTCTTTGTATTGAGCCGCTGCCTTTGCCATACGGCCATAGCACTGAAGTGGGACTGAAGAGCAGATGCTCCTGAGATACACCTCCTTCCCCCTGGTCTTGGTGCTTGTGGTCTCCAACTCTTAAGTCTGGAAGAGATTTTTCCCCCTTAGTCTGCCAAGCATCATTTGTCCAAGTGGTCCTTCCACTGACAGCAGACTTCTGAGACAAACAGTGTATTTCTCCTTGGAAAACACTGACCTGCTCTGAAACACTTGGAGGTGGTGAAATACTTCTGTACTTGACTGTCCCTCTGCTGCTGCCTTTCTGGTGTCCCTCCTGGGTGCTGCTCCTGTCCCTGTGACTGTGCAGCTCCTATCTGGAGCACTGGTCTCCTGCCCTCAAATGCCCTGGCAGGGCTGGTCAGTGAATTCTTGCACTGCCCCAGCTGCTGTAGGACCCTCCACATGTGACACTGTGGGTTGTCACTTCCACCATGTTCCTCTTCCTCTCCCTGCCACGGTGGGTGGCCAGTGAACCCAAACATCTCTGATGCAGACAGAGACATAGCACTGAGTTCACAAGGACCTGTGGTCATCTTCTCCATGTGAAGACTCCTGCCAGCCCCTGTGCTGGTGGATGTTCAAATTCATGAAGCAGTGCAACCATCTGGAGGAGACAAGATGTGACAACAACATTGCCAATCTCCAAAGCAACTGTTCTCCATGCAATGCAATTCTGCCTCTATTATTTTTTGTCTTAAAATTCCTATTGGCAGCAAGATATTCCTACTCCAGCAAATCCCTGTGAAACTGAACCATCATAAGGTTTATTTGCAGTATGGCCTTAGCCACCAGGTTTTTTGCTGGAGACCTTTGCCAGCAGGAGATAGTACTCTTCACCTTGAGGCTGTGTGGACAGCCAAGCAAACCAGCTCCTACCAGAATGTTGCACTCCCAGGAGCTGGGATCGAGCTCCTCAGCGGTGCTGACAGACCCTAAGGTGGCAGCAAACTCTCCCTCGATGGATGGAGACAACCACAGCAGCCTTCCTGGTCAGGAGCCTGCCTCTGCTTGCACATCTGGTTTCTTGCTGGAGCACTGCTGTCCAGCTCCTCCTGAAGCGAGTGATGTATCGAGCTGCAGTGAGCTGGAGTCTGTGCCACGAGCAAATGTGTCCACAGACATTCATCTTCCCTTGAAGGGTATTGGCGTTTCTCTAAATCTTTTCACCACTGTGTTGCCAGGACATTTTCTGACTCAGCAGCTGACAGCATTGCTCTCTGCACTCATACGAGTTCTGGAGATACTTTAGGGTTTTATAGGGCTTTTTAGCTTCTGGAATGGAGGTTTTTCCCCCCCCCCACACACACACTAACATCCTTTCACTTAGTGCTGCCAGCATGCACATGGCTGCTGTGGCTTGTTGTTAAACCAGTGCAGAAAAGACCCTGCTCGCTCCCGTTGGGAGCATGGTGGGACATCAGGAGCAGAAGCTCAAGGCTACAGGAGGAGGTTTTGTGGCTGTGGGGACAAACTGTCTGCAGGGGTTTGAAGGGACAAATCAGGCAGTAAATGGAGACAGGAGCTGTGGCTTGAGCAGCGTCTTAGCCACAAGCCAGCGGAGGCTGAGGCTGCTCTGTGGATGCGTCATTCCGTGCTCGCCCTCTTTGTGTGTCATCCCAAGGGTGGCTGTGGTTTGTCACCTCTGCAGGCGGGACCCTGCCTGTGACCAGTGTCGCTGACGTGTCCTTTCTGTGTGGTGGGGAGGCTGAGAGCTATCCTCAGTCACCTGCTGACATCCCCCAGCACTATTCCCAGTGACTCATCCCTCTGTGATCCCACCAGCTGGAAACTCTAAGATGCCTTAAAACCCAGCTCCTGAAGACAAACCACCCATTGAGCTCTCTGGGGGTGAAGGATGAGCAGGAAGGTTTGGCTGTTGGAGGGATGCAGCTGGACTTCAGGAGAGCAGGAGCATCTTCCAGACACAGCGTGCAGTGCCACCGCTGTGTGTTGTCACTGAATGGCCCAGCCTTAACCAGAGCATCTCCATGGCTGCTGCCAGTCCCAAGTGACGCTGATGGATATTTAGAGCCCAGAGTGGGGCGGCCCTGTGGTTTAACAGCTAAAGAAGATGACAAAATACTGGCCTGAAGCAACACAGGAGGAAAGAAAATAAGGGAGAAACCAGGCAAAAGGACAAAAAATTCTGAAAACAATGACTGTGTGTCACCAAGAACAGGGCTTTTTTGCTCCCTTGGCTGCTGTCTAGCTGATTTTATCCTTTGCTACAAATCCTGCTCCTGTCGGGAGGTATTTGCTCTGCCTGCTGCAGCCACCCTGAGTTAACCTCTGTGTTTTCTTATGGCTCCCACTGAAATTGGAGAAAAGAGTCTGCTTTTCTCCATCAAGCTTTGAATCCAGCCTCTGCTCCCTGCCTTAATCCACTGTCAAATTCCTTTCCAGGCTGCAGTGGGGAGGTGGGACACTTTTCAGTACCATGCAGCAGAGCTCCCCAGGCTCTTTGTTCCCAGCCTGCATCTCCTTTGGTGTTTGCCACATGTACTCCTCAGGTGATATATCCCATCCTGGTCCTGGTTTGCACTGTCCCCTGTGCCATGCAGGGATGCAAGCAGAGCCACATGCGTGCTGGGGGAGCCTGTGCTCCTTTGCAGCTGCCATGGGCTCATGACAGCTCCTGGGGCTCAGCAGTGGTAGCAAGGGAGGTGAAAACCCCGTGGTGTCCAACAGTGGCTGGTGACTGAAGAGTCTGATAATGCCATTATCTCCAGTGGAGCTTGCTCTCCTATATGCCAGGGGTTTTGGATCCATTGGGCCTCAGAGATGCAGATGGCCACTACTAAACTACCACCCAAAAAAGGCTTTCCACACTATAGTGCTGGAAGGCAGCCTCTTTCAGAGGAGATTTTCTGTGCCCAGTAGCCCTGGGATTTCTCCTCTGATAATCCCAGTAACTTTCTGTCTAGTTATTATTTTTGGGAAGTTGTTCAAAGAGCCAGCAATAAGGTAAGACCTTTGCTGCAGCCCAGCAATGTGATACTTTTCAGGCAGGGTACTGAGGGGGTGTGTTGTGTGCCCTGAGGATGTGCAGGAGGCTTTGGGGGTGCAAAACATCTGCAGGAGCTGCAGAAGGACTGTCCAAACTGAGCAGAGCCAGGCCTGGGGTAGCATTAACCAGCTGCCATTTGGAAGAGATTCCCGGGGTGAACTCACCCAGCACCACACCTAGGTTTTGTTTGGAGGAAGCCAATTCATTCGCTCCAAGGAGTGAACTCATGTTTTTGTAATGTGAGCGATGGGGGAGCCAGGAGCTGGGAGGGAACCAGGAGCTGGGTTGTTTGACAACGTGGACCCACCCAAGAGGCAAAGGCACCTCGGTCAGGACTGGGGCTCCTGCCTGAGCGGTGCTGCTTTCATTCCTGCTGGCGTTTTTCAGCTGGGTTTGGGCCTGGGCACTTTGCTCCCAGTGGGGAGGCAGGGGTGAGGCTTTCTTCCAAACTGATGGGATTGCATTGCAAGCACAGGGCTGCCCCTTTTTTGCCTCTGCATTCTGGTGGCAGAGAAACAGAAGCCTCTCAGACTCATGGCATGGAATAGCTGCCCATTGCTGGCTGGACTAGAGCTCTGTGGAACATCTGACACTGTGACACCACAGATGGTCAGGGGAGGTGATTCTTCCCCTCTACTCTGCTCTGGTGAGGTCCCACCTGCAGTGCTGCATCCAGCTCGGGGATCCTCAGCACAGGAAAGATGTGGATGTGTTGGAGCAAGCACAGAGGAGGCCACTAAGCTGATCAAGTGACTGGCTGAGAAAGTTGGGATTGTTCAGCCTGGAGAGGAGAAGGTTCTGGGAGATTTTTTTTCAGCCCACCCCTCACCCCTTCCCCTTAAAGGAGGACTATAAGAAAAATGAGGACAAACTGTTTAGTACACCCTGTTGTCATAGGACAAGGCATAATGGCTTTTAACTAAAAGAGGGTAGATTTAGAGTAGATATAAGAAAGAAAAGTTTTGCAATGAGGCTTGTAAAACACTGACACGGGTTGCCCAGAGAGGTGATACATATATCCCATCCCTAGAAACATTCAAGGTCAGGCTAGACAGGTCTCTGAGCAACCTGATCTAGTTAAAGATGTCCCTGCACACTGCAGGGGGTTGGACCAGATGACCTTTAAAGGTCCTTTTGAACTGAAACTATTCTGTGATTCTATAGGGGCCTTTTCCAGAAGTAGTCCCCTGGGGTCATGCCATACATCCACACAGCAAGACCTGGCTTTGCAAAGGTCCAGGTCAGTGTAGTGAGCTCCAGTGGCACAGAGGAGTGGTCAGTGGATCCTGGTTGCTGCTGTGCTGGAGGAGGCATTGGGGAGTCAAGGCTGAAGGGATCTGGCAGGACTGCTAAAGGATGTCTCAGGAAAACTTGCAGGCTTTTCCATCGTACAGCTGTAAAAGTCATCATTGTCCCACCTGGAATATAAGAAGGACTCGGGGCCTGCAGCTGCTGAGAGCAAGGTAGGAAAGCCAAGTCACCTTGCTGGTGAACCTGAACACACCAAACAAGTCATCAGATGAGTCCTGCAAGAAGAAAAAGGACCCATGTGTGTTCACTTTACCCCCAGAACTGGGTGGAAAGAGAAAAAGGCTGGTTCCAAACCCTTCCCAAAAATACAATGTAACATGTCTTGAAAACAGGCAATCATATTCTGAGCAAGGCCTTCAGCTTGTTAAGGATCTTACTCATAGAATTACAGAGTGGCTTGGGTTGGAAGGAACCTTAAAGATCATCTAGTTCCAACCCCACTGCCATGCACAGGGACACCTTCCAATAGCCCAAGTTACTCAAAGTCGCATCCAGCTTGGCCTTGGGACAAGGCATCCTTCCAGGGATGAGGAAGGATACCTCACATCCACATATCCACAGTAACTCTACAGATGCCAGCCTGGAGATAATTTGAGATCATGAAAGAGGGGCTTCCCCTGTGCTCAGGGCCAACAAGCAAGGGACACTGTCAATCCTGCTGCCCCACCCTGCCACTGTTCCCCCAAGGTGTCTTAGCCCCAGGATGTGTCTGACTCACCCTGGGTTAGAAAGGGATGTACAAAAGCCAGAACTGTTAAGTATTGGACATTTATATGAACCTCTGGAAATATTTTTGGCAGGAAGCACAGCACAAACAATGAGACAGCGCTGCTGGGCTGCGTGTCGGGATGCAGGGGAGAGGCAGCCAAATGTTTTCCTGGGGGATGAGGGCAAGGAGAGGGGCTCTGTTGTGTTTTAACTCCCAGCATAAAAATAAACCAGATGAATTAGCAGACAGGTAGATTCAGCATGTTATTATGGCTTGTGGTGGAACTAGCTGTCAGGAGGGCTCAGCTTATGCTGCATCACAAACACTGCCTTAGGGCTGTCCCATCCCCTGCTGTGCCCTGGAGCCCCAGTTCTGCCCTGTGTGACTTTCACGTGGAGGAGATCTGTGCATGTCTGTGCTGCTAAATCACACTTTGAGCATGGTAACAGAGACATCTGGACCCCCAGCACGCAACACCCTTCTTTACCCCCCAGCATTTTCATGCAGTGTAAAAGCAGACTTGGTTTTGCAGATGTTATCTGTACAGGACCAGAGGGTGTTTATGGAAATGGTATCTTATTGATAAGGACAGAGATATGCAGACAGAAGCTCAATGGTGTGAACTGGCTTAATGCTCCTAAAGTGCATGGGATGCTCCTGGTTGTTTCCTGCAGACCCATCACGGTGAACATGCCCTGTAGCCTCATGTGGCACGGTGATAATTGTACCCTTTCACCCGAGTCATTCCTCATCCTGCAGCCCTCCCTGCTGTGCCATGTCAGAACCAGCTCCCAGCCGTGTCTTTGGTGAATGACAGTGACACTCTGGGGAACTGCAGTGGATCCCTGCCTTCCTCGAGAGGGCTGGCTGCAGGTCAAGAGCACGGCAGACTTCCCACAGACTTCAAAGAGAGCATCTCTGGCTTTCCAAGGGCGCTGCCTCTGAATCTTGGACGTCAAGGATAGAAAAGACCTGTTAGGTCACATCCCATTCTACTTCCCTGCCAAAGAAGGGCTCTTCTGCGCAGGAATATGTCCCAGGAGTATTCATCTTGCCTTGCTTCAACTCCTGCCAGCCTGGGGATCCCTGATAAGACCCATGAGACTCTGCAGAGCCCTTTGCAGGCACAACTAACAAACATCCTCTGACTGAAGCTCTGGCTCCTGTCGTGCCAGCTCACTCTGTGCTGATGTCCCAAAGCCGAGGATGGTGCTGGTGTCCTTGCCTTTCTAGCAGACAGCTGCATTCCTCAGGACTGGTGTGAAATTTCAGTTGCAGTTCCTTCCTAATTCCTTTTAATCATTGCAAATATTGCAGGCAAGATGGTGAGCTGTGCTGCTGCTGGGCAGAGACCGGCGAGGTCAGATAAGGGAAATATTTTCATTAACAGCACAAGAACTCAAGCCTGGTTCCCCTGACTCTGCATGGACCTGCTCAGCTCACAGCTGCCCCATTCAAGCACTGAAGTCTGTTTAGTTCAGGCTTGAGGAGCAAGGAGGTGACAGAAGGAGAGGGTTTGGTCCTTGCCACGAGCATGACCAATATCTGCTCACATTCTTGCCTGCCAAAGATCTGTGTTGAGACTCTGTGGGAGCTGGGAGGGTCACACCTGCAGGGCCACACCAGCCTCAGGAATTTTTCCCACCTCTAAAACACTCTCTCTGTTTTCAGTTGGATTTTGGAGATTTCTTGGTATCGAGGTTTGTCATTGACACCCTTTACTGCAATTTGTACAAATCTGTCCCCTCTTTCCTGTTGACTTTATGTTAAAGAAGAGATAATACCAGAGTTACACACAGACACACTTGGGGAAGTTTTGACTCTTGATCTGAACTAAGTGGCTCATTCCTCTCTTAATTTCCCATGTTTAATTCAAAAGGAAACATTAAAATGGCAGGAGCTGAGCCAAGACAGGGAGGGTTCCTATGAAATAGTTTTTCTAACACTGTTACCATGGCATAAAACCTCTTATCTCTTAATGTTGGTGCCCCACTCCCATCACGGGACTGTCTGAACATCTCAAGGTGGACCTCTTCCCATGGGCATATGGTTCCAGTTTGGATTCTGCTGCAGTAGTGTGGGAAAAGTGCTGTGTAATCCCAGTTGAGGGTTTTGTCAGCTGTGTTAGCACTGAGATCTTCCTTGCCTTTTGTAGCAAACACGTCCTGCAAAACAGTTTGGGTTTTGTTTTGTTTCTTTTTGTTTCCTTAAAAAAAAAAATTCCCAAAACACAAAAGAAAGAGCAAAACAGATGAGGAAAAGAGACATTAGCCTGCCTTCTGGTGTTGTCACTGGACAGCGTCTGTGCATCAGCCTCAAGGATTTCATGGTCTATTTTCCTTCCACTCGATTTAACTTCCTTCTTTCTCTAATTCTGAAATTACTCCCACATTTCACTGAATCCTTCCATTTTAGTTTCCATCTTGCTTTGTTCTTTCCTGATGCTGTTTGATCTGGGGTCTCTGCTGTTTTTGTTGCATTGGCGTCAAAAGAGACTTGGGTGTTCCTGCTGCCTGAAGCTCTTGCTTTCAAAATAATTCAGCTCATTGCATCTGGGGACCAGGTACTGAGGGCAGGGGCATTGCTGGGTGCGTAATGCTGGCAAAAAAAGTGAAGGCAGGGATTTAGAGAGAGGATTTGTCAGATAAAAAGGGGCTTTTAAACAGATTCTCTGTGATGTCCCTGCTCATTGCAGGGGGGAATTTGGACTAGACAACCTTTAAAGGTCCCTCCCAACCCAAGCTATTCTGTGATTCCTTGTATTTTCAGGAGTATCAGTAGCAGATGGTGTGTATTAAAAAAAGACTATTTGAAGTTTTATGGCTGGTTTCTGGAGAGGCACCTCAACCATATCACACTTCCAATCCTGTGTTCAGTTTTGTGTGTCCCTCTCTACAAGAAGGACATTGAGGTGCTGCAGCATGTCCAGAGAAGGGCAATAGAGCTGGGGAAGGTTCTGGAGCACAAGTCTGATGAGGAGCAGCTGAGGGAGCTGGGGGGCTCAACCTGAGAAAAGGGACCTTGATGGGACCTTCTGGCTCTGCACAACTCTGTGACAGGGAACGTTTAGATTGGGTATTAGAAAAATATCTGCACAGAAAGTGTGGTCAAACATTGGAACAGGCTGCTCAGGGAGGTGGTGGAGTCACCATCCCTGGAAGTGCTCAGAAAATGTGTAGGTGTGGTGCTTGGGGACATGATTCAGTGGTGGCCTTGGCAGTGCTGGGTTAATGGTTGGAGTCCATGTCCTTAGGGGTGTTTTCGATCCTAAAAGATTCTTTGTATTGTACATAGGGAAAACAGTACTAAAATCCTTGTGGTCATGGGTAAGGGTGATCCAGGCAATTAGTTTGTATTTCCATAAGCACTATGGCAGAAGTCTTCCCTAGGAAAGACTAAACCAAACAGCCTGGGTGGGAGCATGGGTTAGAGATCAGAGTACAGGCAGGGAATGGGGGGTAGGGAAAAAGGGCCAGTTCCTACAGGGAGCAATGTCACAGGTGAACAAATCAGGATCTGACTCTGAGCTTAGCTCTGCTTTAAACAGGGAATGTCAGGTCCCATCACCTGAAATTATGACTTTGTTAGCTGTGCTGAAGTTCATGACTCAGAGTGATTAGTTAATCATATGGCAGATGAAATAAATACCACACAGATAAAGTGAAGGGATGCATATGGAAAAAACCATACCAGAGTCCACATATGGAGTAATAGACCCTGAGCTGACCATTATTTCAGAGAAGGGTGACCTTGGGGTTTCTCTAGATGGTTCAAGGAAAGTCTCAGGTCAGTGTCTGGCAGCAGTCACAAATCAAATCGGGAGTTAGCAAGAAAGGAATATTAAAACAGAGAACATAAGCATCTGTTAGATATATATACCCACAACATGAACACTCTGTGTTCTGATCATCTCAGCTCCAAAGGGACTAGGAAGGGTTCAGGAAAGAGCAGCAAGGGTCATCAAAGATATGGGATGGCTTCCATACAACTGTCTGCTAAGGAGGATTAATCTTTTTCTTTTGGAAAAGAGTCTGAAGAGATAATGGTGAACTAAAAACATATGTCACACAGGAGGTGAATAAATATCTGTTGTCCTCTCTTCTAAAACACCACTGTAGTACCTCAAGGGAAGACAGTAGGAGCCAAGTTCAAAACAAGCAAAAAGAGAAAAAAAATTATATAGACTGGAGAGAACGTTTTGCAGAAAGATGTAGCTGCTCCAAATCAGCAGGGGTCAGCTTACCAGACCAAGTTCATGGATAGAAAAGATCTATCATGGGTTGCTAAATATGGGGATGGCACATCTAGCTGAAGTGAGGGAGGTGATGGTAGTTGGAGCCTGGCAGAACACTTGGGGAAATCCTATATATGCCTTGAGCTGGTCTGTTCCTCCTTTGGCATCTGTGTGTGGCTGCTGTGGGGTTTGTGGAGGGGCTGAACCCGTTTTACCTTCTGTAAAGTCAGGGAGAGCATTCCAGGTGTGATCCCATCTTTGTGTCCCTGTGGAAGAGAGAGAAGCTGAGGCATGAGCATGACAAGAGGAAATAAAAATCTCCAGCCCTAAGCTGAGCGTGACACCCTAGAGGGTTGTGGAGGATGGAGACTGGTACAGGGGCAGGTGGTAGAGAAACATTGAGGCATTCCAATGATTGATTACGGTGAAAACTTTGGCAGGTGGTCAGACAACCTGAGGGGCTTGGATGCATTTCAGATGAATGCACAGCTTCAGTTTCCCATAGGCAATAGACTCTTGTGCATAAAAGGCTGAGTGACCTTCAGCAATTTTGCAAACTAGAAAATGGGGTGCCCAAGCCTATCGAACACAGAAGATCTCTCTCTAAGCTGGACAAATTAAAGCTGTATGCCTAAAATTGAGTGTAGTTGTAGTGTTTTGCTGGATGATGGTTGAAGAGCAACCCATCCTTCTGCTGCAGGGGCCATATACTGCTCAGTTATTGAGATGCATTCAGTTCTGTTGGAATTGTTCGAATGTTTCACATTACAGTAGAAATATTTAGGGTTAAGAGGAAATTAATTGCATAAGATACACCCAGCTCCCTGAAACAGGCTCTGTTTTGGTCTCTTTTGTTGGGTGAGGTACTGTGATGGACTGTTTAAGCAGGTAGAAATTACTGCCTCCTCAAGGTCTTGCCACTCAACAACATCGTGTTTTTTCATGGGCTGAAAGTCACAACTGATGTTGTTTGAGCACAAAAACACCAGGTTGTGGTGTAGATGCTCTTACTGCCTTATTCTGCAAGACCTGTGATGACATGGGAGCTACCTGTGGGGAGTAAGTTACTCAAGACAAGTTACTGGAAGGCAGGGGGATGCAGGTTTCTAAGAAACAGGGCCTCCAAAAAGTGAACTGAGCAGCAGGCAGATGTCCTGGGCTGTATCCTGCCATCACATTTTAAGCAGAACTGCCCTGCTGAAATCAAGAGGCTTCGTGCTGCTTTCATCCCCATGGAGATCAGCAGGGGAGTTCTTCTTAAAAACCTGTTGGGACCATATGGTATTTTATCACTAGAGTTTCTATTTATGTTAAAACTGCTAAGAAAATAACCCACACTTGTTTTGTTACTTCAAGTAAGATATTTTGTTTATCTGGCCTAATTTTTAATTATTTCTTTTTTTTTCCCTGTTACCCTTTCTAGGTTCCCTGCTATTCTTATGGTCAAAAGTTGTCCAAACTGGCCATCTTGAGAATAGCCTGTAACTATATCCTTTCCCTGGCCAGACTAGCAGACCTGGATTACAGCGCTGACCACAGTAACATGAGCTTCTCTGAATGCGTGGAGCAGTGCACTAGGACCTTACAAGCAGAAGGAAGATCTAAAAAAAGGAAGGTATGTTACAGCCTCTCCCCCAACTGACTCCCTAAATAATGGTAAAAGTTACAAAAAGGAGGGAAAAAAAAGGCCAAAAAAAAAAAAAATCCAAAGTGGTTTCTTTCCTTTCTGAACCTTGTGAAATTTGCCTGATTTTTTTTATCCCTTGCCTTTCTCTCTCTCTCTTTTCCTCCTGCATCCATCTGATCTTGTAATAACCACATTCCTCCCTAATCAAAAGCTTTTCTCTCCTCCCATCCTCCGCGCCAGGCTCTTCCCCTGTTAGTCGCCCATCGTGTGTTTCAACACGAGCGTGATCCTATTAAGAGTCATTTTGGGACTGTTACTTGTTAAACCAAACCAACCTTGAGTCGCCTTTCGGAGCCTGTAAAACACTGTCACCCGCCTGTGTTTTCTGTTTTGTTTAATCTAACACTTATCTCCGAGAAAAATCACCCCACAACAAAAAAAAGGTAGCTAATGGAGACACTGTATGTATAAACACATTAGTAAGATGTATGACCTGAAGGACATGTGGGTATCTTGAGGAAACAACGTTAAATCTAATTATGCCTTGCATTCCTTTAGGTTACTTAACACTGAACCAATTAGGTGAAATCATCGTCAAGCCGCAGGAGGAGGAAGCAGAGCGTTCTGCCAGTTTTCCTCTCAGAGAGTGACATGGGTGAATTAAAGGAGTGATTGATGTCTTTGTTCAGGCTTTTGTGACAAAAAGAGTTTTGTAAACTTGAATTGAACTTCCCCCTGCTCTCTGAGCTTGCTTGTCAGGCGGGATAATAAATCAGCAGGATTTTAATGGATGAATGGGCAGCTAAGCTGGGGAGCAGGCTCCTTCCCCGGTGTTGTTAAGATCTGCCTCTGATTCGGGCAGGTTTCCTCACTTTTCCTCCTCTTTAGCCCAACAAATCATCCTGCAGCAATTCAGTTTATAAATAAACACAATAGCACACTCCCTGTTGCTTCCTCTGGCTGTCACGGGCTGTATTTATGCCCGCGGAGCAGCAGTGCCAGGCGGAGACACGGCACCGCTTGCCCACGGCTGACAGCACTGCCTGGGACTGGGAGCTGTGGGGAAGCTCCTGGGCACAGCCCAAAATTGGGGGTTCACTCTGGGGTCTGTAATGCCACAGGCAGCGGTGTCCCAGGGACACTCAAGTGGTGCTACCAACCCTGGGGCAAGGTGAGAGTTGGTTCTTGGGTCTCCTCTCTAAGTTAAGATTGGGAAGAAGAAAAGCACTGTTTTTGGGGCTTCAGGAGGTTGGGTCTTGGGACCGCTCTCCAGATCAAAAAGAGAATGAACATCCTTTGTGAGGCTTTAGCAGATTGCTAGTTAGGTCTTGGATCTCCTCCCAAAGTCAGAATGGAGGGAAAGAAGAGAATGAGCATCCTTCATGGGTTTCAGCATATTTCGGGGCTGCTCTTCAGGCTTTGGGTGCCCAGTAGGCTGAGACTCATTGTCTTGGCACATGTAAACCAATGCAGGCTTAAAGACAGAAAACAAGTAGCCAGATTTTAAATGGCTCCAAATCCCAGGGTATTAACATCTGAGGGTTAGGGCTGGGCCCATCCTTAATTAAAAAAATAAATTAAGAATTAAAAGCCTTCCATTTATGGTGTTTGCTCTCTAAAGTTCTCTCCAGAGCGGATGCGCGGAGAAAAAGTCCCAAACCCATCGAGAGTGCCTGAACAATGGAACTCTACCAGGGCAGCTCCTGCCTCCCAGGCACCACCAACCCACAGAAACAGCATCACCAGGAGAAAATCTGCCTTTTCTTCACATTCTTGAAGGACACCCATCCTAACCCTTCTCCAAAAGCCCTCTCAGAAAAGAAAGCCAGGCTTGGTACCCAAGGCAGGGTCTTAATCCCTGCTCTGTCTTGTTTTTCTTGCTGGAAATTATAGTTCTGCTGCAAGTTTAAGGCAGCCCCAGAGCACATAGATTCCCTTATGGATGACAAGTACAGTTTTATTTCCAGCAGTATTTGCTCAGGTAATGGCAAGAGCACATCCATCTGCTGATGAGCCAAAACCAGCAGGTACCACTAGGTAACTCTGGTAATTCCCAGTAGGTAGGAGTGGGGAGGAAAAGCCTGGCTTGGGAGGACTCCTCTTGTCTCCCTTTCTCCTTGAGCCAAGCGAATTGCGAGGATGAGGGAGGAAAAGGCTGTTGTCAGAGGGAAATTACAGATCCAGGATGGCTGTGCAGCGACGATCCAAGCTCTGGCTGTCAGGTGGTGTGAAGGGATGTCTCTCCTGGGGGGTCTCACACGGGCGGCTGGATGAGGATACAATGGCTTGGCCCAAAATCGCCGCGCCCTCATTAATGTTGAAATCGGCACGTTTTTGTGAGCTCTGTGTGTTTTTAATCAGGTCTCTGAAACCACTGCTCACTGAGCAGTTCCTCTGAATTATCGACTTTGGGGTGGTTGTTTTGTTATTGTTTTTTTGAGTTTCCTTTTATATTCTTGCTTTAAAAAATCGCAGCGATCCTGAGCACAGACCTCCGCTCCTTGAGCTCCACGTTAGGTCCACAAGACCCTTATCTCCTGTCATCTCCATTTTATTGTCTGTTTGCCTCTCTCACTCTCTCAGCTCTCTGGTTGTGATGTGCTGTGGCACCGTGAGCTTTTCACACAGAAAAGTAGCTGTTTGGAGTTTGTTTTGGCAGGCAGGGACTCCAGATGTTGCATTTGCTGGACTGTGCATTGCCTTTTGCTTTGTTTTTGGGGACAAATTATCCTGTGTCCCTAATGTTAGGTTGTTGTTCATTTTTTGCTGTTGCAATAGGAAATTTACTGAGTGGTTTTACCCCCGCTTTCTGTCCCCATTTTGTTAATTAGAAAAGTTGGCTTTAGTCTTTCAAAGTTGACTAGGAAAAAAAAATCCCCTTCTCTGTCCTAACTACAGTTATAAGGTGATTTTAGTTCTTGCAATTGAGACTTGAACGAGGGTGTTTGGTGATGGGAGATCTCATTTATAAGCAACAAAGGAGGCTTCAGATGCCTTTTCTTAAAACAGAAGGAAAAAAGCTGGCTGTGGGGGGGTGGTGGTGAATTCTGATGATAGTTTTCATTCTTTAGAACTGCCTCTTGCTTGGTTATACAAATTATCTGAGCTAAGCCTTGTCCTTAACCATGCACCCAAGAGTTTCACCACGTTGGAGATCTGGGTTGCAACACCCTCAGCAGAGCCCCAAATCTTGCTGGAGCCACACTGATGTTCTGGAAAAAGGGGGGCAGCTGCCTTCAGCTGCAACCAGGAGCATTCTCCAGCAGCACAGAGGATGCAACAGCAAAAGAAAGGGAAGTCCAGGTTTTCCTTTCCCCCAAGGTACTCTGTTTCTGCATGGCACATGATCCTCAGTGGCCAGGGGTCATCTGAAAGCAAATCAGGGATTCTGTCATGTTTGGGGTCCAGCTTGCTGGTCCCACAGTCTCTTCTTTCCAGCTTTCCCCCCACAGGGCTGCATTCTGGTGCCCTGCAGGAAAGCAGCTCAGGATCAGGGTAGGGTTGTGGGGTGCACAGCTGGGGGCTGTCCCTGGACACTGACATTTGTAGGGGTGCAGAGCTGTGCATCACAGCCCCCCAGCCCCACAGGATCTGGCCCCAAAGCTGCGGGGCAGAACTTACTTCCCCAGCAACCAGCACAACCACAGCAGCTCAGTCTACACAGAGCAGGATCCAACCGCGGACAAACGCCCTGCACAGCACACCCAGCACCCAAAACCCCAAACACCCGAGGCAAGGTTCCTTTTCTTTCCCTTCCCCTCCCCTCGTTGCTTCTGACGAGCCCCCCGTGCTAGGCAGCAGCATCGCCACGGCCGTGGGAGCCCAGCCGGAGCAGGGAGGGATGGGTGAGGCAGTTTTTTTCTCTCTCTCCGCTTCATCCTCCCCCCGTCCCGGCTCTTCTGGCAGTCGCAGACTCCAGATGTTCGGAGCGCGAGCTGGGAAGTCCTGCTGGCGCCACTTGGGGCAGAGGGCAGGGGAAAGGCACGCGAGCTGGAACCCGGAGTACTCAGTCACTGCAGGACTTGGCGCATTCCCCAGCTCGCTGCTGGCACATTCCCCAGCTCTCTCCTGGCCATCTGTTCCAAAAAAACACTTTCAGAACCTCATCATCACTCAGGATACAACACTGCGAGCAGCTGTTAGCGAGGCAGAAGGGGGGAAAAAAAAAAAAAAAAAAAAAAGAAACACACACATTTCAAAAAAAAAAAAAACCAAAACCATGCGAAAGGTCTCTTTGTGAGAGAGGAAACTGGGTTATGAATAACAGGCGAGCAGTTGGAGCTCAATAAAAGTTTTCGGCTGGAATTTAGTTTCTTGTTTTTGTGCCTGTGTGTGTGGATGAGCACAGACGCAAGGAATTAAAAATTAAAAATACACTGTATATATATCTTTTCCCAGATAATTAAATGATATAGAAACATATATGGAATGAAAAGATTTTCTGTTTGTTGCAGCCTGCTGCACTAAAAGGGCTGACATTATGCATGTAATTATTGCATTATATAAAATAGTTATTGTGGTGTTGTGCCATACCTTGATGTCCCCCTCATTGCTACTTTGCTAAAAGCAGAGCTTCTTCTGTAGGTAACACTTATCCCCTCAGAAAAAAATGGAAGGGGGATCGTTCTGCAGGCATATTTACTTGCAGGAGTGAACAAGTTAAGGGTTTATATTATAAGAGAGAAATGGTAGTGGCAGACTTGATTTGTACAGCACTGAAACCATTTGCTTGAAGCATATTTTTTTGATAACACTGTATCATGACTTGTGATTTATTTAGACAAAGCCCCGAGATAAAGCCACAGCTCCCACCCCCTGGTTTGTGCAGATGATCCCGGCTGCAGGGTCTTGCTGTTATTGATCATCTGATATTGATTATCAGGACCATTCAGAGCCAGCACAGTAAAACCTTGACGATCTGCATGGCATTTCTTCCTCGTGGCGTCCCATCCTGTGTGGGGAAGAGGGGGTCTCATAACAAGATTCGACCTCCCTTTCCCTGCAGTTTGGCTTAGCAGAGGTTTCTCTTTAAAAATAGCTTCATTTCCCTGCTAGGACTTGCCGGCGAGAGCGGGCAGCCAGCCAGTCTGATCCCCATGGCCGCCAGCTCCGCGGGCTCCAGGGAGGAGCTGGACCACAGGAGAGCAGCTCTGAGCCGCCTGTCCATCTGTCCATCTGCCACAGGACAGCATCCCTGGGGGGACAGAGGGGACCTGGGTCTGCCCGGCCATGAGTTATCCCTGCTGCATGCTGGCTGAAGGATTACCCACCCAGGGACCTGCTTTAAAGCGAGAGGGCAGCGAGATTCATTTGCTTATCACTTGTGTTTTGTATGTCCCTGCAGCCCAAAACAAGGACTGCAGCTGGGACATGGGTGCTAAGGCTCATGACAAGTTCAGGAGCAAGATCACCCAGCTCAGGACAGGGAGGCAGCAGCAGCTACCCCAAGGGCATCCCCAAAGGCACTGCACACCCTGCACTGGCCCACTGGGGTGTTGAGCATCAGTGCCCCAAAGAGAAGGGCCCAAAGCTTTTCCTTACAAAAAGATGTGATGTGGGATTCCCCTGTTGCACCCCAAAAGCCCCTTTGCTTTAAGGGGTGTTGGAGCAGTCACAGCACACAAAGACCAACCAGGGATTTGCTCCCGTGGTGGAAGCAGGATCCCAGCATAGGGTCCATCCCCTTTGTAGCAAGGGTGTTGCCAAGAATAGGGTAAGATCCACCCCACAGACACTGGGTAACTGCAGCAAAAGGAAAATGTGAGTAGAAGAGACAGGAGAAGCCCTGGAACAAAGGCTGACTCAATTCCAGAAGTGCTTTGATTTATAGAGATTGAAATGCTCCGGGATGCTGCAAACTCACCAAGGTCATTGGGCCAGTTGTCAAATTCAAGAGCCATGGGAGTTCTGATGTTATTAGTTTAAAGCAGACCCAGGATCATAAATCTGTCTTCAGAGCTCCTGGCTGGAGTGAAAAAGGGTGGAGGGGGAAATAAAAGAGCCTGTTCCCACCAAACATAACCCATGGCCAAGCATTGGGCAGTGCCTGGGGACCAATCGAGTGGTGGCAGTGGGGTGTGCTGGGCATCTCCATCATGTTGCAGGGGGATCTCTCCATTCCCCTTCCCAATTCCTCTGTCTGGAAGGTACAGCACAAGTGCCCTTACCTGCCCTTGCCTGGTTTGTACATCCTCCCCCTTGTCCCCCCATGGTTGATCTTCCCCAATTGCAGAGACTTCAGAGCAGAGACCTGACCCTGAGACTCCTCTTCCTAAAGCCATCCTGCTTTCCCAGACCCACAAATGCTTTTGATCTCTCTGCTGTCTTTTAATATTAATGACAGCGGTCACTGCTTCCCTTCTTTTACATTTTCATTCCATAGGTAAATGTGGGATAAATTAAACAACCGACTTTTCTATTACAGGTTTTTAAATATATATATATTAATATATATATTTTTGGAGGTTCCCAACAGAAGTGTTGGCAGTACACAGGGCTGTTTGTCATTTCCCCACCTAAACCTCATTTATTCAAAATCCCAAATAAAGTCTTGAATTAGGGCAATAGTTTCTACATCTTCTCTGAGGAGCATTAGGTAGGATTGCCCAGAGACAGCTCCAGGAATCTGGGGTCCAGAAGACACCAGCATTTATTGCATGGAGGGTGACCTGGGTGCTGTTAGCGAAATATTCTTATCAAGAGAAACCTTGATGGTCCTGGGGCAGTCCTGAGCTTCCCTGGGTCTGCACTTGACAGGAGGGGTTGAAAAGGTGGATTTTAGGTTCCCCTGTCCCTTGGCCTGTCATGGATGATCAGGTGTAATCATTGATCCCACAGCAGCTGCCCTAATGATAGTCATAAATCAAATAAACACCAGTAGGTTACTAGTATTTTATACCCTGATGTTACAATATCCAGTGATGGAAAAGGAGAGGCAGTTCAGAAACAAAACAGACTGGGGAAGAAAGTTTTTCAGGCCAGGCTTTAAGGAGTTTGACCTTGTGAAGAGTGACAGAAAGATGGCTGACCTGTCCAGGGAATTGGTGACTGTGTCCAAAGGACTTTCAGAATCTCTACTGCACACTGCAAGATTTTTAAATCCACTGGCAAAAAGCAAGAAAAGCTGGTAGCACTAGCTAAATGTGATCTCATTTCCAAGTTTCTAATTCCTAAGTTATTTAAAGGAGGATTTAGAGCCCACGTGATGAAGGCAGTTTGGACAATGGAGATGTGATCTCATGAAATCCTCAGGCCCTGAGGATTTTTGCTCTGTTTTGAACTGTGCTAATGATTATTTGTGGGATATTTGTGGGACTTATTTTAATGCCAAAGGGGGTTTAGATGAGATTTTCCTTGTCTGAAGCTGCCATGGTTTGGAGTTGACCATTTTCCTATGGACCTGGCCATAATATTCTGTAGCCCAATGTAATTTCCCAAGTGATCTGCCACGGCTGTGACTTGCAGGGGATGCACAGGCACGTGGGACAAGTTGCAGTCCCACAGACTGAGCAGCCATGCCTGCAGAAAACTCAATACAACAACTCAAGTATGGAAGGAAAGCCCATCTTCTGCATAGGCCCATCTACTTGCAACTCCTTTGCTTTCTGAGATCAGCTCCTGAACTGAAAATAGCAGATATTTGCCATCAGTTCTTATTTTTTAATTTTTTTTTGCATCAGGGGTTGGACACAACACCAAATTACTGTGTTGTTTTTCTTCCCCAGCCCTTCCTCTTCCTGTCTGCCAGTCCCTCTCCTCTATGCAGGCTCTGGCCTCCTTTGGGGCACCTACAGATGGTTCTGCTGTGGGCCCAACTCTTAAAAATCGCAGATCCATGGCCAACAGTCCCCAAGGATGCTCCCGCGTGCGTCAGCGACAGTCCATGCAAGGAGTCACCGGGACACCATGTGTTCACTGTTCTCATGGTGCATCTTTCTCTTTCCAGGAGTAATAACCAGGAAGGGAGGATTCAGAAGAGCTTCCAGCCAGAGTTACATCTGGTCTTGGCAAAGGTTGCACGATCCAGATGAAGACTGAAAGCAGCTTTTTTGCAGAAACCCCTATTGGAGATGACGATTGGCCAAGGAACTTTCTTAATCTCTGGAACAGAAAGGAAAAAAGGAAAAGAAAAGAAAAAACAAAAGGACAGGGATGCTTCTTATTGTTGTTAAGCGAGCCACCTTTTAGTACGTGCAATTTATTTAGCACTTTTCCCTTTGCTTAACTGGGAAATGTTACCCTCTCAGCTCATGTGTACAGTAATTTTTTGTTGTTGTTGTTGTTACTGTTGTGCCAAAGATTTGATGGAACTTCTACACTGTGTCTAATTTTTGCCTTAATGTTAAATCTTTGAGCCAAAGAAAAGTCAGAGGTGCCATTCAGATCGTGGCAAGCAGGCCAGCCAGCTGTCGGTGACAAAGCCCAATTTCTGTACCCTTCTGTGAGTTACCTCTTATTTCTCCAGCCTGCTCTTCCCTGCCTGCAGCCCTGGAGCCAGCATTTGGTGTGGGCAAGAGCTGGGACAACACCAAACCATACTTCAGCGTTCAGGTTTGCTTCTTCCTTTGAGCTACTCTGTAGTTCTGCCTTTTGGGCAATTTCCTGATGTTCCTGCCTGTGCGATATATCCACAGGGTAGAAATACTGACACGAAGTGAGAGCTGAAACAGGAGCTATGAATTTTTTTTTTTTTAATAAAGAAATAAAATTAAACAAGCAGAAGCAAAGTGCCATGCAAAGCAAAGAGAGAGAGAAAGAGAGAGAAAAAAAAAAGAAATTGTAAGAAAGTTCAGCCGGGCAGAAAGAAGTGCAGCAAAATGATTGAGCTGGTGTTTCAGGTTTGTGAAGTCATTTTTTCCATGGGGTTTTTCAAGTGGTCAGAAACCGGTGTAATGCAAAAGCATTTGAATCCTATACTGTACCTTTCACTTCAAATTGAAGTAAAAAAAAAGAGAAGAGATGGAGAAACATTTGCTTGGAGTAAGCAGACTTTATAGGTAATGCAGTTCCTATGCAGGACATCTGCTAATGATGGAGGGACAGAGTTCTGTTTTCAAGTGAAAAAATAGGAGTTTCCAAACCAAGATTAACGTGTTTTGTTAATCTCAAGAGGAAATATTATTTGTGAGGCCAGATTCACATCCTGGCTACTTCAGTGGGAATCAGGTTCCCGTGTGTCTGACTTACTCCAGAGTGGGTCTGGCCAGGCATCGCCAGGCACTGGGCCGGGCGAGGGGATGGGGCAGGCAAGAATCACTGGGCAAGGGAGGGAATAGTCTCTGTTTTACTGACGTGAATATACAAAACTTGAACTCCTCAGTGCCTGCCTGTTTTATTTCCTGAGCTGAGCAATTGGCTGGTGAGCCCCAGGCTGGGGAGCTGCTGTGCAAAACCTGAGTCTGGGGTGCCAGGCTGCTTGATGCCAAGTCCCCTGGCTCCCAGTGAGCTCGAGATGTCTTCTAGCAGATTTCTGGGACACGTGGGACAGCTGTGTCCAAACCCCCTCCCAGGAGCTCATTATATTGCTCCCCCCTCCACTCTCACCGCTGGTCATTATTAGCAGCCCAATAAAATACATTTTTAGATTGTCATTTGTATTTCTTTATTAAAGCACAGTTTTTAACGATGTCTTTTATTATATACTTTAAAGCCAGCTTTTTAGGTTATAATGGGGAGAGGGGCTGAGCTCACTGACCAAGGGAAATGCTCCAGGGGCTGTTTGCACTCATGTCAAAGGGCTGGGTTTAAAGTGCATTTGCTTTCAAGAACCAGCAAGAAACTGGACCTGTGTGTGTGTGGCCCAGCCAGAGAAAACAGTGAGAAAAAGGGAAATGGAACGCAGTAGAAAAACAAACAAACAAACAAACAAAACAACAATTTCACAAGATGACCTAAACAGAGAACAGTGGGTTTTGCGATGGCCATGCTGCAATTCTCCCATCTGGGTTTTGAGCAAGAGCAACAGGGACAACCCCAATTTATCCTGGTACACATTGGAAACTCTGTGGCATTTCTTTCTTTGAGCAGAGTGAAGCATACACCGAGCATTTTTAATTAGAGAAATACCATTATATTTTAGTTATGAGTTATGAGTTCTGCAATGGCTCTCAGTTTGAGTTAATAATTATCAGTAAAGCAAGGTCTGCAGGGGAGTCAGCAGTACAATACTGCTGATAGGCTTTATTTACCCTTTTTTTTCCTTTCAGTGCCCGTTATAGATAAGGAATTTGCTGCAAATACGTAAGTCACAAGCTGGACAGCATCACTGGGTTACATTTGGGGCTTGAGGTCACACAGCATTCTTTGTCCCCCCAATAAGGGAAATATGCTTGGGATTATGTTGCTCACTTACAAATTCCCAAATTCACTTTCCTTAAATATTCCTTTCTATTCCCATCCTCCAGTATATGATGGCAGAGTGATAGTCCCTGAAAGCTAAGAAAATAAAATGGTTTGCCTGATTTAAGTGAGATAGACTCTGAAGAGGCTGTATGGGTGCTTTTGAATCATGGGGAGGTCAGACAAGGCGAGAGGAGCAGCAGTGCCACCCCTGCCACTGCCCCTGCATCTCAGCCCAGCTCCACCAACCAGCCCTGACAATAACAAGAAGAATAAATGTTTACCAAAGGATGGCAAATACGTGTTTGAACACTGCCATGGAGGCTTTCATAGCCAGGCACACAGTGGTGTCAGCTAAGGTACAGAGCTGACCTTGCCTCACTCCTCCCCTCCCCGAGAGATCCCTCTCTGGAGATAACAAGGGAATGATGTTTGTTATCATGCTGGAAAAGCAAAACAGCCCTCGTGCCATCACCTCCCTGGGGTCAGCAGAGCCAAAGCCTTTGCTCCCAGTTGGCGCCAGCTCCCAGGCTCCACGTATTGGAGTGGATTGGAATGGGAAGGCACAGAAGCCTGGGAAACACAGCTCCCACAAAGGATGATAGCTCTGCTCAGCTGACCATGACCCACTGTTGGACTGAGGGGAGATGATTATGTAAAGGGGAAGTATTTGGGTTTTTTACAGATGCTGAATGTCATATTAGACCCAGATGCCGTATTTAATCAGAAATCACACAACAGAACAGTGACATTGCCTGGCTGCAAAGCACTGCACCCACTGCTCACACTGCATTCACTGCAAAGGTGCCAGTTGTGGTGGGTGAAGGGCAGCAGCTCTTCCCCTAAATTCTGATCTAGCAATTGCTGAAGGAATTTAGTGGCCAAGTTGATAACAAACCAGAGGATACCAAAGGATCATCTTATAAATGTGGCAACACTGCCAGACTTGTTCACAGTACTGCACAGGATTTGCAGCAGTAGTCACCATTTACCTGCTTGTTAAATAATGTCTTTGCAGCTGCCAAGTTCTTCTTGCACTAGGAGCTCTGTCCTGCAGACACCTCTAAATCCAAACTTTTTCAAGCCAGGTTTTGTACCACCAATTATATCAATGCTTGAAGTTGCCAGGGGTTGAAAGGCATGTCTTTCTATGAAGTCTCAAAGATGTGTGGAATAATCTGCCCCATAAAGCCAGATTCCCTTCTTTTGAGGCTTTATTGTTGCTCATGGTTGGTGGGGTCAGTAGAGATGCAGGGGAGTAATGTGACCTTTTCTTACCATTTCTATCCTTGAACACTGAGCTCGAAGTGGCTTTCAGTGTTGGATGTAACCATTAGGGCCCAAAGGAGCAACATGAAGTTGTGTCAGGGGATGTCTAGGTTGGATATTAAGAAAATGTACTTCACCTGGAAGGTGTTGGGCACCCCAGCAAAGTGGCCACAGCACCAAACCTGACAGAGTTTGAGGCGTGTTGGGATAATGCTGTCAGGCACACCTTGTGATTTTTGGGCTTCTCCTGCGTAGGGCTGGGAGTTGGGCTTTGATGATCCTTGTGGGTCCTCCCCAGTTCAGGATATTCTATGATTATATGATTTCTAGACCAACACAACCACATTTGCACAACAACCCTCGCCAGGCTCAGCTGAGCATCTCCTCCCTCTGCCCCACATCAATAGAAATACTCCCACTCAGGCCAACCCATCAGTCTTCACATGGCTGGATAAAATCACTTTGGCAGGCTGGTTCTGGCTGCCATGGTTCCCATTCATCATCTGCTCTAACTGGGGTGTTTCCATACCAAAATAGGGTGGCAAAACAGAAGCTTTCTGCCCAAAGTAAGGTGTCCAAGTGCAAACTAGGTCCTGTTAATAACTCCCAATCATGTGCCCCTGAGGATATGACTCAGGGCAGACCCCAGATTATGTTTTGTTCTCCTCCTGTTGTCACTTTGAAGTGCTCTGGAGACCTTAACAAAATGAGAGTGGCTGACCCTTGTCCTGCTGCTGTGGAAAATGGGGGCTCAGCATTGTAAATCCAGGTTAGTGTTGGCAAAGGTGCTGGTGGGCTGCTGCAGACAGACCCCAGAAAGCAGGTTAACCTGTCAGCAAAGGAAACAAATTTCAGCCTAAACTATGCAGCAGATATAAATATATAGATGTTGAAACAAAAGTCACTGCCTGAACTTTTTGATATAGTAGCACAGGAAAATGAAATCTCCATTGTTTCTACCCTCCACCAAGCTGCCCTCATGCCAAGGGCTGAGATGATGCATCTTGGAGTTCTGGAACAGCAGTGCTTAATCAACCCAAATTAATTAAGCAATGTGTATCAACCCAAAATCACTCATAAGGCCTCATAAACCCATATGTATGAACCCAAATCCCTCACAGAGCTGCATGCAAAGGTCAGGACTGGCCTTGAACCCCTCCTGTGTCCTTAATCCACACCCAGGGCTGTCTGACAATGCCAGCACTAACACCTTCTCCCTGCAAGCTGTATAGCTTTGGCAGGCATCACTGGTCACCTTTTAGGGGAGGTCTACCATGACTCGAAGCACTTTTATTACAAATCCTGGGCTGAGCACAGCTTTTCCAAGCTGGAAGGTGAGACACACCACATGCTCACCTGGTGACCTGCTGCCTCAACTCTTTTGGCTGTTGCATTTACAGGATTCCTTCCCTCCCTCCACAACTCCAACCTGGAAAACCATTTCCCTTTCCCATAAATAACTAGGAGATCCATCATCTAAGCAAGACAATGTGGATCCCTCTTCCACGGTGTTGATGAATCAAATTCTCATATATAAACTATAAAGAGAGGGTTTCCATCTTGGTTTTGGGATGTGGTATTTCATGGACTCAACCATATTTCCATGGAAATTTCCTTGCTCCTGCCCCTGCCCATGTCACAGTGGTACAAACTACACTGCAGCTGTAAGATGGGTATTGTCATTATTAGTAATTGTATTCACTCGCTCCACATAAAAATATCAGCACAGTAACATGAGTGATTTGTGTAATGATATATTTGCTGCTATTAGGACCTAATATGTTATGCCTGTAATTACACACTATGCCCCATATAATAAGCTTGGAATTGCTGTGTAAATTCTGGGTAATTGTGGAAAGCTATGCTACAAACAGGTCCCCCTAGACCAAGTTCAGCATTCACTACCAGGAAATAACCATCATTAAAGGCTCTGCAATAGACAAACCAATAGACTAAGAGCTAAAAAGCCTTTTGAATATGTACAGCAATGAAAAGGAACAAATAACCAGTGCAGGAGAGCAAGGGAAGTACCAGTCCAGGTAGTGTCATCCCTGGGAAATATTTCTTCTAACTCTGGTTTCAGGAATACTCTAGCAAAAACCCAAGGAACGTCCAGTGGGTGCAATGTAAGCTGCGAGTAACATAAATCCATTCAGATACAACTGTTTCAAAGGATTTAGAAGCCATGCTCCTTATTTAAAAGAAAGTTAAAATGCTCACATCTAGATTAAAAGTCTGCCAGAGGTCATTACAGCTTAATGCATAGTCAGGCTTTTCTGAATAGGCTGGAAACATTGACATTGACTAAATTTATCCTCTCCTTCACAGGTCCAAGAGCTTTTCCAGATTTCAAGGCTTTTTTTTTTTTTTTTTGGTGAAGCTGATCCTTCCCATCCTCACTGCAGTATCTGCACATCTTCCATCTAAAATCAATAGCCATAGTATGGTCCCCCATGGGCTTCTTGCAGTTGTGAGCATTTCTCACGAGGATGGGACGTGATGAGAAGAAATGAGATCAGCCACTTTTATGGCTGAGTGAATAGTTACAGGCTTCGAGGGCTCTCTCATGGTCATGAACCTCAGAACAACTTCTGATTGTTCAAATTTCACTGCAGCCTTCCAGCTTCGTCATCTGCACTGCCAACTTCTATTAAGGTTCCATTAAAAGGCAATGAAACACGGGGCCTTTTACAATACCCTTGACAGAACAATTTCCCTTTCTGGATACAGTAAAAATTTTCAGCCAAAAATGCAACTTTTTGGTTAAAAAAAAAAAAAAAAAAAAAGAGAGACAATTTCAAGCAGATCAAAATATTTCATAAAATGCTGTCAGATTGTCTCAGCCAGAAAAAACAACCCAGAAAAGGCTAATTTTCAAATAAAAACATTGATTTTTCTCTCTGTCTATCATAATTACATTTGTTTCCACTTGCTTATGAAAAGATCTAGGTACCAGACAATATTTCATTTTGTGTAGAGCTAAGTGTTTTATTCAGATCAAAGTGTTTTCCACAACACTTTGTCATTGATAGGTATTTGGTAATTTAATTTTACTGTTATTAGTTGTGCCTTTTCCTTCATGGATCACTTTAAGTGTAACCACACTTAGCAGCAGAGAAAGACAAATGCTGCCCTCAGATATAACCAAGTGAATTCAAGCAAATCCTGATTGAATCTAAGTGTGTTCTAAAGGTAAGGGCTTGGGGGTTATAAAATTTAACCCGAAGTTACACATGGAATAAGCTTGCCCAAGACACTGCTTTAAAAATTTTAACCCACAACACACCAGTAATGTATAAAATCAGTGTCCTTTTGTATCAATATTGAAACAAGTGTGATTTGGGGGCATCAATGTGCTTGATCTTTCTGAAGCCCAAGGGATTTCTCATAGCATTAAGCACAGGAAACCAGTTTGGTGTCGCAGTGACAGTGTCAGGGATGGGTTTTGTGCAACAAAAGATCATATACTTCAAACACTGGTAGGTATTAAAATTGAGGTCCTGTCCTCATGAGCATGTTCCCTCTGATAAAATCATAGAATCATAGGATCATTAAGGTTAGAAAAGACCTGCAAGATGATCAAGTCCAAATTTTGACCGAACACCAACATGAGCCATGTCACAAAGTGCCACGCCTGCTTGTTTTCCAAACACTTCCAGGGATGGTGACTCCACCACTTTCCTGGGGACTCTGTTGCAATGCTTAAGCACTCTTTCAGTGAAGAACTTTTTCCTAATATCCTGGCCCTCATCCCAAATATGTAAGAGAGTATAAACCATGGGCTTAAGTTTAGGGGTCTTTGCAACGAAGCAGAATATCCCATTGCTCTGTCCCTTTCCATGATACGCATCATAATAGTATATAACTCATGAATTACACCATAAATCACTCCTGGGCTTGCTGTGCAGAGGAAAGCAAGGGAGTTGTTTTGGAAGAAGGCTGAGAGGGCTGAAAGTGAGACAAGTTGGCAACACCCATGGACAGCCTCGAGCCAGCAGAAGAGAGAAAGGAACTGTGGGGTGAGCAGGCCCCCAAGCAGTCAAGGCTGAGAGCGGTAGAGCTGTCCCACCTCACTGGTAGCACACATGAGGCTGACATGAAATGCTGAGGGGGTGCTCCTGGGAAGAGCAATGCCTCCTCGGTGAGCTGAAAGGAGCAGATCCTGCACAAAAACACTGCAAAAAGGTCACAAGTCCTTCACAAGACATATGTCTCTAAAAGCTAAAGGAACATTGGAGATCAAGTCTTCACTCTGGAATCTCCTGGCTTCTCCAGGATGGAGTTTATAACCTCAGGGTGGCTCACAGACATATACTACCTCTGCACTCCAACACTGACCTGAGTGTTACAGACTGCACATTTGCAGGTCTGCAGTTCAAAACTAATTGCTATGACCTCACATAAAATAGTAATAATCAGCTATCAATAATACTTTGGGAACTGGGGGAAAAATAAAGGGAAAATGTTCATTCTTAGTAAAACCTGGTGCTGACGGTCAGGAAATTAAACCTTCTGCAAGCATTAGTCACAGGAGCCAAAAACATTGCTGCTGAGTGTTTCTGGGGAGCATATGCTTCATATACTTGAAAGATATTCTTCTATATCAAGTCCTTGTAATTACAGAGACATGGCAAATAAAGGCAGAAATCGTAAAGATTTCCTTTTCCTCTGGTAGATAATCAGTCCAGGGTGTATTTATGTACAAGCAGAGAGCTGTCTCCATCCCAGCCTCTCTGCTCACTGCATCTCCAGGATGCAGCCCGATGAGCAGTTAGCTGGTGTTTCCCTGATGAATCAAACCATTCGCTGCAGAAACACAAGATGCAGGGCCAATATTTTCAAAAGCTGCCTTTAAAACTCTGGCAGCAATTTAGTGTGGTCATGTTTCCGAGTGTGAAGTTCTTCATGTATGAATGCTTGCACTCAGGATTTATTTGCTTGGACTGCACTCACATCCGTACAGGGAGTATGACCATGAACCCAAAGTTTTCCATGTGCTATCTGCTAGATGGGGGAAAATTAATTTAAAGAATTAGAAGCCAGGTAAGGACTAGAAATATGGCAAGGATTTGTATTTCCAGGGTGGTGTTTAGGGTTATTGGGCTGGGCAGTCAGTTAATTAGAGAAAAAGAAAAAAATAAAATCATTTACCAACCTGTTTTGCTACATTTGTTACTGCCTTTCTTGCCTTGCACTTCACGAGGTGGAGGAGCATTGTCTTTCTGTGCACAGCTGGGAGCACAGCAGCACAAAGCACGTGGTGCACAGATCCCAGAGGTGACCTCAGACCTGGAAATGGTCTGGCCACATCAGCATCATCCAAAATCAAAAATAATTAGTCCTTCTGGGAGCACATCAGCTCCAGCTACGTGATGTTAACATGACATGAGACTGCAATCAGGATCTGAATGGGGACCTGCTGTTTGGGGGTACTAAACCTTTCTGACTTTGCTTGGGGACTCCTTGCACGCCCCTAACTCACACCTTGTTTGTTATCCACTGTGCTTAGAAGGGAAAGGCCACAGCTCAAACTGAGCAAGATGTTTGCAATGTGCATTTTTGAACGTGCAATGTCTCATCCACAGGGCAGGACAACACCACATCGTCCAAACCAGAAAGATGACACTTGCCCCAGCCCACAGGCAAATCCACCCCATCTCTGTATCACCCCCATTTTCAGCCTTTTCTGCTTTTAAAGAAAAGCTAGATTTAATGCAGAAATAAACCCACCAAGAGTCCTGCAGTTTTCACGAAGAACAGTGTGATTGCTCAGGAAGCGTGAAATTAAAAGCTCTCGAGCGTGCATTTGCCCGGCTCCACATCACATGTACCTCGTCAGCTCTGCAGCAGGGCAGGAGCTCAGTCACTAATTCGCTCCATGGCCTCATCCTGCAAACATGCACCCCTGCAAGCGAGACTTACTCATGGAAACACTATGCCTGCATTCCTGATAGCGAGCGGCTTGGGAGGAACCTGCTCCCTGGGCTGCCCTGGGGACATGGCTGGCACCTGGCACTGTCCCAGAGTCAGCCTGGCACCATCAGGAGAGCTGCAGCAGCACAGCAAGCCACCAAGACATCCCACATGCTCTGAAGGACACCCTCTGGCCGTGATCAGGACTCACTTGGATGTTTTCTGACAACACGACACCAAAATCTCTTCTCGAAATAAAGCGCCTCCAAACAGCTTCCAACAGGCTCCAGAGATGTGCCCAGGAGTTCACTAAAAGCAGCTTGCCTGCCTCTCCATCCCTGTGTTACCAGAGTTTGCTTTGTAGTATGCTTTCCTTCTCCTCAGGAAAAATTGGATGTTGGAGCAGCCCCCTTCAACAGCCTTCATGTCCTCAGGGCTGGGCATGAGACACAGAAAAAGGACTCCTGAGAGCTGAATCCCAAATTACAACAACACCTCACATGTTTTCAAGGCTGACTGATGGCCAATGTCCTGCTCCTCAACAGCCCAGACACCGCAGGCAGGAGAACCTCCAGCCCACAAAAGTTTTTCTGGGACAGGATGGGACCACACCAGGTCTGGAAGCTCTGTCACCTGTGAGGGTTCTCAGCTCAGCCCACGGAGGCTGTAACTGTGTGCTGTGACACATGACCCTGTGTTCCTACCTGGGCACCCTCCCATCCACTGCTGGGAGCCTCTCCCCTTGTGGAAGAGAAGAAAACCAGGGGACCTGCCCTTCTTTGAGGGATGGAGTAGCAAAACATCGCTTGTTTGCAAACCTAAGAGGGTTCAAAAGATTTGTGACCCCTGGAGAGAACTCCCCTTGGGTTTGAAGGGTTGAGATACTTCCTAGGACCTCGTACATCCCCCATGGACCACGGTGGATTCAGGGAGCCCCTGCTGTGCCCCCCCTCCCCACGGCTCCAGCTCTGTTGGTTGCGGTACACCAACGCACACATAACACATTCCAGACTCCTCTGCTTTGACAGATGAGTATTTTGACAGCTCAGAGAAAACATTTTGCAAGATGCACAGTCAAAGGCTCTTTCAAGCCGAGATGTTGTGGAAAGCCGCGTGAGCTCTCCAAGGCGCTATCTCTCTTTCTCTGCCAGCCGTGCTAATGAAAGCTCCCTGTGCAGGCCAGAAGATGCAGCAGGGAATAATACAGTCCTTTAAATAGCATCCTAGCTGGCTTGAGGAGGCCACGAGCGTTTTAACTCACTTATAATTTTCCTGTGGTTCAACCCTCTCTCCCGCAGCAGCCTGCTCTGGGCACCGCGGCCAAGCACAGACATGGGAAGCCTTGAAAATGGCATTAACCAACAACCCGTGACCATTCTGGGAGCACTCGTGCTCATGTCCTTTCTCAAGCAATACCCACCCTGGATGTGCTGCTCAGACCTTCATTACCTGGAGGTATTTGGCATAGGAAGACACAGCACTGAGATCAGCAGAGAACTTGTTCTGCACACGACTGAACTCAAAGAGCTGATTGCTTCAATGACACAAGGCACTGGCCAGAAAATGTTCCCCTAACATCTTCCATGTGACATTTTTCCAGAGGCAAAGCCAGCTAAAGAGGTCCCTGAATGTTTTCCTCCTTAGGACCTGTTCAATCATCTGTAAAGCAGGTCAGTGAAAGAAAACATTTGGCACCAAAGTAGGGGGAAACAAAATAAGTGAGATTTAAAGAAATTGCACAGACCCCATTACGGCACAACCCACGAGCAGCTGTTTTGGCATGGCTGCAGGACAGAAGACTGCCAAGTAACAGGAGGAAAATGTGTGGGGCTAAGAAACACTGGGAGTCCCTTTAAGCAGCTTTGCTCAAGGACAATCTTGAATAGGGGACTGAGCCCTGAATGAGGAGGAGAAGGATGAGGGCAACATGGAGAGGTTTAGAGCTTACATACAGAAATAATTATTTAAATTAATTCCCAGTCTCATGCCCCACAGGAAACTTTGAAGAAAATCTTGAGATTCAGTGGCAACAGCAGCCTAAATAAAAAATAAGGAGAGGAAATCTCCTTTGGGGGAAAAAAATATCAAAAGGATCATTTTCTCTGCTGAAAGCTGAAATTCTTCCACAAAAGAGTCATTTTGCCACTCCCCAGAAAACCAGAAAAAATACCAGCATTTTCCATTTTAATGGTTGCCTCATTGTCTTTAGCTTCAATGTTCCTTCTGCAAAGCCTCCCAGCCCTGCCCTGGTCTCCTGGTGCCCACCAGCTCTTCAGGACAGAAGGTTTCTCTTTTGTGCAGTTCAAAGCACACAGTGTCAGTGTTTTAATGAGGTTATATTACTGATGGCAATACTCTGACACAGCCATAGATTCATACCTTTGTGCTGCTGAAAGTGTGTGTTACCAGAGCATGTCCAAGGTGCTGGGCTTTCTCTCTGGTTTAATTTCTCCTTGCCTTTCTTTGCCCCTGTCCCAAAATATGTCAACTTCTCATCCCATTATGGTGTTATGGAAATAATTGGTGGCACTGTAATATTTTTTGTGAAGCAAATGGTGCCAAACAGCTTTAACACAAGTGTCCCATATTTTACAGGGGTATTTTAGGACTGTAAGTTTTATCAGGTGTTTCACTTTGTTGTGCAGGTCTACAAAGGATATTTTAAATCACCCATCTTGTTACGGGGTTTTTTTTGCAGGTCTGAATGATTTGTGTTGCACAAATCTATCAGCAACCTGCTCAAGTTTATTATATTAGAAAAAAGGTTTATGGAAGTGTCAGCAGAACCAGATCTTCTTTTAGCTGGGAACATCTGGTTTATCTATGAGCCTTTACCCTGAGAAAAGCAGCTCCTTGTATTTCTTACAAAAGGAAATTTGGCCTCTTCCTCACTTATTTTGTGTTTGGGAACAGATAATTTGCTAACCATGCTAACCAAGCTAACCATGGTTAGGGTTCCTCAGACTTAAAGCACAACTCTCTTTGTTACAAATTCATCTCCATGCAGCACTTCCAGCACAAGAAAAAGGCATCAAAACAGTTTCTCATGGACCTGCTGCTTTAAGACTTGCCCTTGATTGCAAAGGTTTGCTCACAAGACAATAGATTTGGTGCCTGGTTTGATGTCCCCCAGCACCTGTTTAAAACATTC
This sequence comes from Pseudopodoces humilis, assembly GCF_049639895.1. NCBI lineage: Eukaryota > Metazoa > Chordata > Aves > Passeriformes > Paridae > Pseudopodoces > Pseudopodoces humilis. The sequence continues at coordinate 5,958,120 of NC_142205.1, read as the reverse complement.
AGTGTTCACAGTACTCAAACACGGAGTTACACTGCACACAAATTTTGATGAGGCCATGTCATAAAATCCTCACATGGTTTGGGTTAGAAGGGAACCTTGAAGATCATCTCTATCCAAGCTCCCAACCACAGACAGGGGCACCTTCCACTAGTCCAGGTTGTTCAGAGCCCCATCCAACCTGGCCTTGAGAACATCCAGCGATGGGGCAGCCACAGCTTCTCTGAGAAACCTGTGCCACTGCATCTCTACTTGCAGAGTGAACAGTTTCTTCCTTATACCTAACCTAAACCTGCCCTCTGTCAGTTTGAAGCCATTCTCCCTTGTCCTGTCATTCAATGCCCTTGTGAAAAATCCCTCTCCAGCTCTCTTGAAGCTTTTTGAGGTATTGGAAGGTGCAGCCTTCTCTTCTCCAGGCAGGACACCACCAGATCTCTCAGCCTGTCTCCGTAGCAGAAGTGTTCCAGCCCCCTGATCACCTTTGTGACCTCCTCTGGACTCTCTCCAGCAGGTTCACATCCTTTTAATGTTGGGGGCCTAAGAGCTGGACACAGCACTGCAGGTGGGGCTTCATGAGAGCAGAGCAGAGGGGCAGAATCACCTCCCCTGACCTTCTGGTCACCCTTCCTGTGATGCAGCCCAGGAGACAGCTGGCTTTTTGGGCTTCATGAGCACATTGACAGTCTTCTTCAGGGGTTATGCTGAGCTTCCAAACCACCAACACCCCCAAGTCCTTCTCCCCAGGGCTGGTCTCAACCCACTCTCCATTCAGCCTGTGTTTGTGCTTGGGATTGCCCCAGGGCTGGGGCACACAAAGGTGCCATCCAGGGACCTCACTGACATTTGTGACCCCCCAGACAGGAAGAAGCAGCCTGAGAGCACATCCACAGCTCAGCTGCAGGAGCCTGCAGCCCAGAGAATTAAGCATTCAACAACCACTAAACTCAAAAATAGACAGTAGGCGCCAAAATCCTCAGCTGTGGCTCCTTGGACTACACTGGATTTACGCTGATTTAAGCCAGCTGAGGATCTGCACCACCAGGCCAAGTCCCGCTGTCCTACCTCAAGCTGATGGCTAGTTGACGTGACTGATGACTGAGATTTCCATTTAGCCTAACTCGAAGCATGAGCAGGGCCTATGTAGTGCTACCATTGTTGACTCCAGCCTTTTGTCTCGGGCTGTAACCGATAGGCCTAATAACCGAAATCATACTGCATGCATTCATTCACCCTCTTCGCAAACAGCATGTTATTGAGCTCCGTGGTGAAAAGGCATGCACAAACACAATGGGGCTGGGATTAAGCCCAGCTGCATTACCAAAGTAAATACTTTTGCTGCTGACAGTTTGTCTGTGGGGATTTGGAGAAAAGTTTTGTGCATCTACTTAGGCAACATATGGTTTTATTTTTCCTGTTAACAAAAACAGTAGTGGTCAAAAGTCAACACCCTCTGATGACTGTTCTGTGGCCAGTGTAGAATGGGCTTGGTGTACTAAGTCCAGTTCCTTACAGTCCTAAGTCCAGTTTCCTACAAAAAAAATCATCCTCTTCCCACATTTCTCTCTTACTTGGTACTGTGGTCTGCAGTGTCCGCAAGGAAGCCGGGGTGGTTTTGAGGTTAATCTCATCTGTCCTCCTTTCTGATTGAAAGCAATGGGTGACGTGGTTTGGGTTAAGATACTCTGCTAGCTTCTTTCATTCCCCTTGTGATGAAAACCCCTCCACAATCTGTTTCCTTGAAGCCTGAAGAGAGTCAGAATTAATCCGCATTAGCTGGCGGCCGGGGCATGTCAGCCAGTCAGACTTCTAAAGCAAACACACAGAGATGAGGAGGAGCAGCATGCCAAGAGCACAAATGGTCTGAATTTAGCCCTTCATCTCCAAGCTGAGTGCACACTGTTCTCCAAAGATGTCTGCAACACTCAATCAACAGCTGGTCACCTTCACATCTGAAACCAAGAAGAAAACGCGCAAGGGCCTGGCTTTATATTTGGCGATGACTTCAGCAGGCTGGTAAAGGGCAAGAAGTTGGCTGAGCTGCCACAAGTGCACATCTCACACAGCTCCAGTGAAGGGACTGGCAGATACTGGCATTCAGCATTTTTGGGAAGAAAAAAACACCCCCATCATCAAACCCTCCATAGGGATTCCCCTAAAAGATTTTAAAGCTTTTAAGGTGCAAACAGGTCTTGTCTACACTGAGGTAATGAGAATTACAGCAGCTAGAGCACAACTGCTAACACTTAGCATCTGCAGGGTCAGAGGCAGCTCAGAGCTGGAAGGAGTGTTAACTAGATCCACCACATGAAGTAATTGTTTTTAAGGGAGTGTATCCAAGCTGGAACACAGCAATGCAGAACATGCACACTCAGACAGGTGTAATCCCAGGCACAGTGGGTGGTAAGCAAGGCTCAAAAATCACAATTAGGAAGCCAAAATACCTAATTCAGTCTTCCCCACCAAGATGAAGGTAGATTTTTGAGGGGCAGATCTTGCATAATGCCCAGCTAGTCCTGTAATGTGTTTGCAATCCTCAGATACTCCTGATATCTCTGGAAGCTGAAGGCCTGAAGTGTTTTGCAGAGGATGCTCAAACCTGCCCATGAACAGCAAGAAATGGGCAGATAGCCAGGGCTGGAGGAATAAAGCCAGGCAGAGAAAGTGCTGCAGCTTGGGTTGACAGGCAAATGGAGCTCAGAAATGGAACATCACACTCCCATAGTCACACACATCCATCTACGGAGGAAAAAGGGAAAAGGCAGAAATTGTTTGTGTTCCCATGAAAGACAATCGGTGAAAACAAAAGCTTATCTTAACATTTTTCTGCAGAAGTTCAGGGGTTTTCATTCAAGAAGCAAAAACTGAAAAATGTTTGGTTTCTGGCAATCAAAAACTGGAAACATTTTGGCCAGAAACCAAAACAATTTGGGGTTTCTGGTTTTTGGTTTTTGTTTGAGTTTTTGCCAAACTCCTTAGCTTGCTTTTGCCAAAAAACTGCACATTTTTCAAGCTTTTTCTTCCTCAATGAAAACCTTAAAATTGTTGTTGAAATTGGACATTTCCCACAGATTTTTGATTTTTTTTAAAAAAGGCATTTTCAGCAAAAAGAATGTTTTGAATGAACAATTGCACCCAAGAGCTCTGTAAGCAGACCCATTGGAGGGACTATCATACCCTCACTTTTATCTCCTCTCCCCTCCTCTCTTTTCTCACCCAGGGGACTCAGGGTGGTGATCCTGGTCTGGTTTTGACCACCACATGGCCACGTTTTAGAGCCGTGGAGCTGCCTTGGGGGACTGACAACTCTGAGCTGGGAGGGGCTTGAGCTTTTTCTGTGAGATACCAGTTCTCAGGAAATAAGAAATGTAGCAAAGGAAAATAAACATCTGCAGTCTGGATTCAGCAGTATTTGTACTGGGAACACATTTGGGTGTGTGGTTCTGGGAGAAGAAGGTGCGGGTACGTGTCCTCCAAAGTGCCTGAACGTCAATTCCCACAGGTTTGTTAAAGCTGCTGGCCCTCGGTCTACCACAAAGAGCTGGTACAATCCTTATTAATGTTCAAAGATTGGCACAAAAAACGTGGTTGTGAAAGATGGACAAGGAAAATTAAATATTGTGAACCCCTGACATAAATACAGTGCTAGGGACTAAACAGAAAATGAAGAACACCAATGTATGTCTGCTCTGAACACTGAATTTGGAGGTAGAACTGAAGAGCAAACCCAGCTCAGAATGGAGAATGTGTTGGCACCCTGTCTCCAGGGATAACTTTGATCTGACCCAACAATGAAACCAGAAACTGCACAGCAGAGGAGGAAATCTGGAGTCAGAGTGCCAGAGTTTAATACTGCACCTTTACAAAGCAAACTACAATAAAAATTTGGACTGGGTCTTGAATTTCAGTCATCTAACCAAAGAGATCTTGGAGTCTTTGTAATTAAGTAGAGACATGGCTGCATTCCCCCTTTAAGTCCCCAGTTTTTCTTACTTTCAAGGCCTGTTTGGATGTTTTCTGTGGTTGTTATTTGATGCCCTGCCAGAGCAGGCAGAGGAAGACCAGGCAAAGGAAGGCCACCACACATCAGTGGAAGAGTGTGCCAGGAAGAGGAGAGGTGAAGAGTCTCAAATTTAGGCAAAAATGAGATTGCCACACAGCAAAAATGCCAGGACTTTGAGCAGGATGTTTGGCGAGAGCAGCCAAGACAAGAACTGTTGGCAGATGTAGATGGATTTGGGGTGGGTTGGAGAAGGGAAGGAATAAAGAATGTGTGGGTGAGGAGGAGAGAGGTCAGCAGCTGGTTATGAGGATGAAGGTATTGTCAGGATTTGGGGATGGGTTAGGGATAAGGAGGAGGGTCTGAGGGGCTGATAAATTCCCATAGTCCAGGCAAGAGGGGAGTAATGAAGGACTATGAGGTGGCTGGGTGGTCAATGAGGAAGAGGAGCAGATGAGGGGTTTTCTTTTCTTTTTCCAAGTTTGGATAATAATGGCCCTTTACACTCTTTTAACTCTGATTTTCAGCAATGTTTATTTAAGCTTTGACACAATGCAATGCTGTCAGCTGAGCCGTGGTTAACAAAGCTGTCTCCTAAGCCCAAGGCAAGCAGGGCAAGGGGAATAAATTAGTTTAAATCTCTGCAAAGCTTTCCCAGTTGCAACAGAGTGAAAACACAGGCACAGTAAATTACTGCGATTCAGCTCACTGTTAATTCAGTGTTCTGAATTCAGAATTCTCCAAACACAGAAGAGACACTCTGTCATTGATACAAACCTAGAAACAAGCTAAAATAACAGCACAGGCTGGTTTCAGACACACTCACATGGAGCAGTTAGCTTGGGTGGTGAGCTGGAGCTGCTTGTGGTGAGAGCTTCACAAATGGAGAGGTGGGTGAAATGCCAGACAGCCCTGGGACAGAAGGAAATGTTTATATTGATTTATCCTGACAGTTTGAACTGTAATGTCCTTGTAATAAACCATGCCCTAGGAGTGGGTGTTATTTGGATTGTCCTGACACCAGATAGCAAGAAAGCCAAGAAGGGGAAACTGAGGCAGGGCAAAGACCCAGCTGCATAAGCTCCTTCTGTAGCCCTTTATCGGGGCTGTTTTCACCCGTTGTGTACTCACATAGTTAAGAGGATCTAGGAAGCTGCGACTGCTTTGCTTTCCAAGGCCTTTACTCAGGAAAAGACTAATTAAGTGGCTGTGTTATTACAGCAGGTCCTGGAGCCTCCGAACACAACCAGCGGCGATTAGGCAGGCGTCAGCTACTGGGCGGGATTTCCCACTGCCCAGCTGTGTAATTATCGCTGCAGCCCAGCCAAAATTCTCTGACAAAGAGAAGCAGCTGCAGGCTGCGGGGCTGGGAGATAGCACATGTCCAGTGGAGGGAGAAAGAATAACCTCTTCTTTGTATTTTTCCCAAAAAAGGACCTATGAAGACAAGCGCACACATTCCTGCAGAGGAGCAGAGAGCAATAGTGATTTTTAGGGAGCTCCTGGAATAAGAATCAGGGGTGCAGCACGGCTTGCTGCACTTTTTTGGGGGAATTGAGTATTCCCTCATTAGGATTAGGGACACGGAGGAGGCAGGTGAGGAGGGAGGAGGAATTGCATTGCTTTGAAATATGGACCCCATGCTGCAGCACCATCCCTGCAGAGAGGTGCTGAGGGCTGTCTTTAATAACCCCAACAAAGCACTGAGGTGCACCCTGAGCAATGGAGAAACTTTGGGTTAGTTTCTAGAAAAGCTGAGGTTTCTGTTGTCTGTTACCTTGATGAACCTCCTGCCTCAGTGTCCCCATCTCTCAGGTGAAGGTGTCTGTGTTAGGTACCCCACAGGTTGTCTCAGCCACATTGATGATGCCTTCAGACAAACTGGGTAAAGCCCACACCACCACTCAGGAGCTTTCTTCTGTCTGCTGGTGCCACCAGAAGCACCTTCAAGATATGTCTTCCTTGTCTGTGGTCACAAGGCTTTGTCAAAAGCCAATGCTTTCCAGAGTATCAGCACAAAGACATTTATTTCCATTTATGTGTGGTAGCTCCCTTCCCAATTTCATGTCATCATTGAAAGCTTTTTTTCACTCGCATCTGAATTGATTTGGAGCAATCCTCTCCCTTCCTACAAACAGCCTGACAGGACCTTTTCAGTAGGTCCCTCACAAACACTGTTTCCTTGGTGGAACCTGCAAGCAGGGACAGATCTCACCTGATCTGCTGCTTGAAGAACCCATCTCATCTCATCAGCCCCAGCCTCCCACTACATCCTCAGTGCCTGTGCAAATCTGCCAACCATTACCAAATCCCTTCCCAGAGGGCTCTTCAACCCACAAATCCATTTGCACTTAAATTGCCTGACACACAGCCTGGATGAGTAACCAAGAGTGTGACCTTCCAGCGATCAAGCATTGCTAATATCTTAACTATTTTAAGTGTTTAATAACCAAATTTAATGCAGTGAGAACAATTTGATTGAATGCACAATATCTGTAGCAGCTAATTAACCACAGTAGCCCAGAGAGGTCTTGGACTTCATACAACCTTTCAATATAATTTTGAATTTTTAACAGCAAAAATGAATTTAAATCCAGTCTGACACAGCAATCCATCTTCATCTCCAGATAAAAGGTAGCACATGCGGTATTAACATTTAAACAAGAGCCATGGGCAGTGGAGAGAGACAAGGAGCATTAGCAGATGTGCTGAATTAATTACTAACAGCACCACAGGAGGTGGTGGGGGGGGATACAAGTACTTTGCATTTTACATGTCAGACTTAGAACACAGCCGTTCATTCTGCTAGCTTTGCCTGCAAAAATTAGATTTCATGTCAAATTCAAGGCCTTTTAGGTCTGCCTGTGCCTCCTGCACAGCTCCAGGTGTGTGGTTCCTGACTCATCCTCCTCTTCCATGTGCTTCAGAGCTCACAGCAGCAAGCACAGATCATCACATCCCTGATTTTACTAGAGCTGTTCCCCAGAAATGTGGGTCTGAACACAACCCCCATTCCTCTGTGCGTGGGTTAGCAAAAAAAGTCCAAATTGTCTTCTTGCTCCTGTCTCGCAGGGAAACACTCAAGGGAATGGTTCAATCCCCTGTGAGCCATGCCTGGAGCTTCTCCTGAAGATTTCCTTCTATCTCCTTTTCCTGGACATGTTCTATGGCTTGCAGGGACATGAGAATTTGGGTACAGACTTTGCAGGGTCAAATTTTGAATTCACTTGTTCAATTCACGATGGCAATTCAACTGGATTTTAGGACAGTAGGTGGGATTCATGATCCCCTAATGGAGCATGTAGTCTGGGGGAGCTGGAAGGTGTGTCCCTCCCCATTGGATGTAAAATATTTCAGATGCAACACAGGACAGGAGAGGGTTTGATCCATTCCACAAGCAGAGAATCTTGGAGACCAAAACTGTTGCTGGCATCAATGGATGCAGCAGGCATGGGGTAACTTCCTTGCAAAGCCCTGACATTCAGCAGTATCTGCCCTGAAAATAGCCAAGAGACACCTTCCCAGGCACCCCTCAGGCAACAGTAAGGGGGGAAGAATACAACACTTGAAGTTTTAGTTTGCTCTCTTGGTTTGAGATGTCTGCACTCAGAGAGCCTCTCCGAAAAGCCAGGAAGGCAGGAACCAGGTTTCAAGTGAAAGGTGAGATCTCTACTTCAACAAGCAACCACCTGCCCTCAGCTGCTTGGATGAGGCATTTTTAGCCTTTCTGGAGCCTGGACTACTGCAAAGCCAGCAGTCAATTTTTGTGAAAGCAGTTCCAGCTTACACTGGTGTAAATAACATCACCATTAGACTCACAGTAAAGCAGACAAAAAACCCAATCAGAATAAAACACAGACATCCTATAATCATGGTAGTGAGCAACATCGGTGAATATTACTAGTTCTGAATAAATAGGACATGAAGGAACTATTTGTTCATACTGTTGGGAACCTTTTAGATTCCTACTTAGTTTATATCTGTCAGAGCCATTTTTCTCCCAAGAGGTTGTGATGCATTATCATAAAATGTAGAATTTTAATTGACGAGTTCAAAACCAGGATGACTCTGCCAAATGTGATAGCATCAGCTGGTGGTGTCATTTGTCATTGTTACAGGCAAATAAACCAGCGAGTTAATCAAAGGGGATGAAAAATGAGGTGGTTTCAACTTTTGGAGTTCTGAATCCAAGTGCTTCTCCTTTCTTCTCACCAGTCTGGACCAAAATGCCAACAACACCAGCTGCCCAGTAGGCACTCATTCAAAAATCCAGTGTAGAGAACACATAGGCACATTCTCAGTTGTTCAAATCAAGGACAAACAGAAGGAGATATTACTAAGCAGGAGACAAAGAGGACAAAAAAAGAAGAGTTCTGTGGAAAGTGCAGCTGAAGGAGATGAGCAGAAAGGCAGCCACTGCTGCCAAGGTCTCTCAGTATCAAATTGACATGTGGTCTCTCTGGAAGGACAGAGTGGTGAAACATATTCTTTCAAAGACCCCTTGGACTATTGCACAAAAACAAGCAGAGATCAATATCTGAAAGTTTGTGAATCCTGTTTGTCAGCAGTATGTTTTCTGGAAGCTCAGTTCTGGGCTTTTGCTAATCCTGTCAGGATCCCATCCATCAGGTGTTGTTCCAGCTCTTTCCTTGCAGACAGGAAGAGCTGCTTTCAAATCTTTGCTCTTAATATGCCTGTGCTGATGTTCAGCAGAACCAAAGTAGACGAGAAGATGATTTATTTGATCCAAAGGCATCCTTTTTATCTCTTTCTTAGATCCCTTTGGTGGAAAGACAGGAATTATTACACAGATGAAGACATGGTACCTCAAACTGCTGGGACTGCTAGAACCCCCAGTGCACAAGGGATTCAGTCAAAGGGTCTCTTATCTTGTACAGACTCTGGCTTCTCTGAACCACTGTGAAGAAACGATCCACTCAGCATTTCCAGGTCCATGGAGGTGTACAGGCACTCCCAAATGAATCTCCACAGTCATCATAGAATATGCTGAGCTTGAAGGAACCCATAAGGACCAATGAATTCCAGCTCCTGGCCCTGCACAGGACAGCCCCAAGAACCCCAGAAGGTGCCTGAGAGCATTGTCCAAAAGCTCCTTGAGCTCTGTCAGGCTGGGGCTGCCCTGGGGAGCTGTTCAGTGCCCAGCCACCCTCAGTGAAGAATCTTCTCCTAATCCTGTTACGACTGCAAAACAAATGTATGAGCTGAAACCTCTGCATAGTATCTTATGGTTGACCCCAGCACAAAACCAAGGTCTTCCAAGCCCATGGCCAACATCAGCAAGAACCTCTCTCCTCATTCTGAATATTTTGAAGGCATCTTCTCATCATTTTTCCCCGCCTAAGTCCATCCCCCACTATTTCTCCTAGCAAACTTCACTACAAATAATCCCAGTAGTCCTGAACTTACATGTATTTATAGGGAAATGAAAGACTGAGGGTAAAACAGCATTTCCTCCGCAGCTCTCTCCTCCTCCTCCACCCAGCTGCCCTTACTCCAGCCACAAAAGCCCAAAAATCTATAATAGTTCTTATTCCTCCCACATTTTTCTCCTTCTTAATTTTCTCTTTCTTTAACATGAAATTCACACTTTACTTCCACTGTCCCTTGACATGAAGTTTGTTTATGCAAGATCAGAACAGATGATGGGGGAGCACCAGATACTTCTCCACAGTTCTGACTCCTTTAAACTACATATTCCTAGTTTCTTCACATTCAGAGATGAGCAGGTCTGGTCTGGGGGTTCAGATGGAGCCAGGTGGACTGCTCAGCTTTGCACTTTGAGGTGCTGGAAGAAAAAAAGCTTTTTTCTTCAATATATGTGGAATACCTTCCTCAGTAGATGTGGAATACATGTAGGGAACAGTGATATTCTCTTTGCTCGGAATTTCCACAGTTTTAGGACTTTAAAGCTTTCTGCAGAAAAATAAGTGAACACAACAGAACCCAACAGCACCTGTGAAAAAAACACAAAATGGTAATTCAGACAAAAACAAAGTCATCTCTTCCAGGACTTGATCTTATGTTCTCTGAATTTGACCTCCTCTCCACTAATGTGTATGAAAATACCCTCAACAATGAATCATTTCTTCATAGGCAATTATCTTAATTTTTATTACACAGGAATTCCTTTTCCTGTCAGACGGGGTTTGGGTGAGCTGAGCACTGCACATGGCATCTCTAGTTCCTCCCAACAGATATTACAGTGCATGATCTCACAGAATGTGCATTTCCTCTCCACAAAATTTCAAAATGAGACCACCTCCCTGCAGATTTCCTATAGCCTAGAAGGAGGTTGCACCTGATTTGTCTCTCCATCTCAGTGAGAGCAGTGGCTGGACTTACTGCAAGATTTTAGGAAGCAAAGGTTGAGCCAGAATAGAGAAATGCTCTTGTAATAGACAAGTGGAAAGCAAATATATGCTGGAAAGAAGAAATAAACTGCAAGAAAGAAGCAGCATGAAGGAAATTTGGTATCATAACTGGTAGAGCAGCAAGGTATTGTAGTTAGTAGGTAAGACCAAGATGTTTTCCAGTTGCCTAAAATGAAAATACCAGCAGGAGCTTAGTGCATAGAATAGCAATTGGCCTCAGAGATCGTCCTACAAAGGCTCAAGGTCACCTCTTTTACCACTGAATATCTTCAGCTGGTGTCTGTTAAGGGTTATCTTTGTATCCCCAGGTCTGGCATCACAGAGCACTGGTCATGGTCTCAGACCCCAAGCACCCAGTGCCAATGGCTCAGCACATGAGCATGTTCCCGTTCTGAAAGCAGAAACCAAACCAAAACCATGCATCATCTTGCCAAAACTCACTGCTCCACCCTAAGTCTCATGACCTTTGGAACCTCAGATCCTAGCAGCAAGTCTTTTACCTCTGCCTGGAAGGAATTCCTTGGTGGAGAGCACCCTGTCCCATGTGCCCATGCAGAAAGGGAAATAGCGCACATTTTCGTACCAGTGAGCTCTCAGCCCCACTGAACAGAGCCATTGTGGAGTGACTGCATTATAAAAGTTGTTAAGACCTCTTCCAGACCATAAAATATGCAGCAAAGCAGAGTGCCAAATACCAGTCCTCTCCATGGCCCAAGACAAAGAGCTGCCCTGCAAAGCATTAATCCCTGCAGCTGCCTTGAACTATTCATGTCTCTTGGCTTTACGTAAGGAGCCATTCCGTTCTAGCTACCAGTCTCTCCAAAACAGAGATCTGCAGAGCCTTTAACACAATTAAAGGTCATTCTGTGAACAGAAAACCCAAAGATTTGAATGGGAGGCTGTGACTTAGCAGAGAAGGCCAGACTATTTATCTTCAGTGGGGAGTAAGTTTACCCAAAAATGCAGTTATGATTGTTTCTCTCTTACAGACATCAACACCCCCTTCCTTGATCCAGCAGCTTCATGGGTAGTACATTCACTTGGGCTGTGAGGGACCTTACTTTGGTTTCCTCCTCTTCCTGGGGTGATCTGAAAATCTCCCATCTTCCTGACTCAAACCATGACACCACAGGACAGAACTTCACTCTTAAGCATTTCCAAATCCCCACGGGATGAATTATTGAGGTCAGCACTGCAGGGGCAGCGTGCTGTCCCCTGAGCTGGCCACACAGCACCTCCTGCTGCTGGGGGTGACAGGACCCAGCTTCAGCTGCCCCCAGGGGAAGGTGAGCTGTAGGAGACACAAAAGCAGCTGCAGGAATGTGGGAAGCATCATGGTTTGCTGAGCTCTGTGCAAAATATACTCCCAGTCTACAGGCTGCAGTGTGCCCTCTGAGTCACCCTGCTGAAGGCCTCTGGTGGGATTTTTCATTTTCTCTTACTGACAATGTTAAACCTTTCATGCATCATCATGAATATGCCATGGGCAGGGTGTTCCTTTCCATGGCATCCTTGTTGGTGGCAGGGAAGTTGGAACTACATGATCTTTAAGGTTCTTTCCAACACAAACCATTCTATGATTCTATGAACACTGGGAAATTTATTCTACAGGCTGGAGAGAAAACCATGAGCTCTCCTTCTGTGCCAGAAAAGATTTTTAGGGTTTCATCATACAAAGCTCTATGAAGTAGATTTGAAGAACATCCTCTGCCTGAAGATAAAACATTTTTGTTTAAACCAGGGGAACATTTTGACTTGACACAAAAATGTTTTTTATTTCTTGGGTTATTGAAATAAAGCTACAAATTTTAAGCTTGGCCAGAGCAAGACCTAAATTTTTTACAAATGTTGGGTTCTGTAGCTAAGGCACACAAATAAACAAACAAACAAACAAACAAACAAACAAATTTCTGTTTCTCACAGCTCAGCTTCTCATCCCAATGAAATATCTTTCTCTAAACCACTAGTTTTCAGTGGGTATGAAATGCCACCTTTGGTGTTTGTTTATTTGAAGGCCAGGGGACCTCTGCTTAAAAACAACAGGAAACTCGCCCTAGTGACAAGAAGCCCATGTTTCTGGCACAAAAAACAAAAGCAACAGGTGCATAATTGCACCTTCAGGTGGCAGCTTGTGACAAGATTTGTAATAGTGAAAGTCATTGCACCAGCATCCAGCCCTCATTTCACTTATTTTAAGTCAAAAGGAGGCAAAATGAGAGGCTGTGATGCTGTGCTTCAGCAGGGGTAGATTACATGAAGGGGCCTAGTAGGTAAAAAGACTCTCTGGAAGAGAAATCCCCAGCTTCCACCCAGCGTGGTCCCCCTAATTTGCCCAAACCATTCCCCAGGATGCCCAGCTCACACTTTTGGATGAGCATTGAAGACTCCTAGGACAAAAAACCAAACCAAACCAAACCAAACCAAACAAACAAACAAACAAAAACCCCCAAAACTAAACAAAAAAACAAAAACCACGAAGAGTTGGCAAGATTAAGCTAATTTGTCCTTCCCTGTGAGTCATCGAAGTATTTTTAAATGAACTTTGAATAACAGAGCCCTCTTCTCTTGTTCTGCCCGTGTGGTAGATGAGAGCTTCTGGCCCCAGGCAGTGTCTTATGGGCATCATTCTGAACAGGGAGCAAAAATAAAGTTGCTCCATTTAGCAAAGGGACTTGTTTTCCCTACCACTCTGGTCCTGGCTGTCCCAAAGCCCCTAATGGCTCTGGTGCCCTTGCTTGCAAATGCTCTGTTGAAATACTACCAAATCTTGGCTCTCAAGCCCATCCCACACCAGTTTTATGTGGCAGCAAATCCTCACTTTAGAGGCTCCCAGAAGTTTAATGTGCAGTGACTGAAATAACCTGTCTGTTTGGTGACCCAAAATGACTTGGACAATTACATATCCATTGGGATTCTCAGAGCTGTGGGGTGCATGGAAACCAGCCTACATTGAGCCATCAGCTGTGAAAGCATTTTCACTCCTAAATATGTGAATGAACCAGGGGGGAAAAAGAAAAAATCAGGTCAGTGTTTTTCCAATTATTATGGCATTTTCAGTTCAGTCTTTGTGTGTATTACTGACAGCAGCTGGACACAGCACTAAAATTTCAGGCATGTTGGTGCAGGTTCATCTTTCCTGTGTGCCAGCTCCCATGGGGTTAGAGATGATGTCACTTCAAAGACCCCAAAATAGGGGTTACTAACTGGAGAATGCTTCATACTGTCATGTGTCAGCACTCCCAAGTGTAACAGCGTATTATGTAACCTGGTCTTAGAGAGGAGCCACATCTAGGGTAATATACCAGCAATTTGAGAAAAGCATCTTTTGGAGTCCTTCCCCAGCATGGCGAAAGGACTATTGGAAGGAGGATGTAAAAAACCAAAACAATCCCCCAGACAGATATATTTTAAAATGCATTGAAACAATGGATTTTGAACTGCAAGGAATTTTAAAAAATGGAGTAGCAGGCCTAATGAAACCTATTTTTTCTAATGAAACCTATTTTCCTGAAGACTTTTCCCCTACAACTTTTCCCAGGACAGGAAAGATGTGGCCAGCAGTACACTTTGCACTGCCCAGAAGTGGAGGGGGCTGTGGCCTCATTCTGGGGGCCAAGTCACTGCTCTCCCCACCAGCAGTTCACACAAATCCATTAAAAACCCAAACTATTTATGAGGCCACCTTGCCTTTGCCAAATTTGGTTGACCAAGTGATTCAGGTGAAAGTAATGACTGGATGGCAGAGTATTTGCAGATGAAAGAGACAGGACCAAAGATGGAATGAAACATATGCAAAATATTTGGAAAGACCCTTGGTCTTTGGTCTGGCTACCAGTGAAAAACCACAGGCAATGTGGCTTGTGCAACAGGCTGCTTACGAGAGCAGACTACTGAAATCCATGGGCAGGGACACATTTCAGTAATGTTTCACTGATGTGCAACCCTCCAGCCTGTTCTATCCAAACTTACAGGGATGCAGGACTGAACTGTGCTCGGCTGCAAGCCCAAACCCAAATTCTGTTAGCAAAGGCACTGGAAATCAGGACCAGATTTTGAAATTCTGGGTAGCATAGGCTTCAGTTAGGCAACTTTGAGCAGAGGGGCAAACCTCAACTGGTGGGTGGAGATGTTGCTCATCTGCTCCTTTCTCCTGGCTGATTTTCTGAGTACTCCAGAAATGCATCAACCAAAGGTACTTTTTAAGTCTCTGTGGCAGAGAGCGAATCTCAATCCTCTACAGCCCAGCTCCCCTAGGTTTTGAGCTTTTTGTGTTTTGGGGTTTGCCACTGAACAGTGGGGAAAGCAGTACTTGAGCTACCCCTGGAAATACAAATACTAATTCCTGGTGGAAGAGGGCAAGGGTGTAATTCCCGTGGATTTTACACCTGATACAAGAAGGTCCAAGGCAAAGTTCAACCACCAAATCTCAGAGCTGGAAACATTTCAGTTGATCAGACCTCTTGAGCTCAAGGGCTGTGTTTGCCTTTCCTTGGCTTGATCTCCTCGCTGCCCTCCTTGTTCTTGCTACCACTCCTTGTATTCCCCTTCCCCAGCCCAGTCTCTTTCCCAGCTCTCATGTTTCCACCAAAACAAACACTGCATCCAAAGAAGTGTGACCAGCAGGTCAAGGGAGGGGATTCTGTCCCTCTGCTCTGCTTTTGTGAGACCCCACTGGAGTGTTGTGTTCAGCTGTGGGATCCCCAGCAAAAGAAGGATGTGGACCTGTTGGAGCAAGTCCAGAGGAAGTCACAGAGATGCCCAGACGGCTGGAGCATCTACCCTATGGAGACGGGCTGAGACAGATGAGCTTGTTCAGCCTGGAGAAGCCTCTGAGGAGACTTTCTAGAACCTGCCAGTACCCAAAGGGGCTACAGAAGAGCTGGAGAGGGACTTCTGATGAGGGCATGTAGTAACAGAACAAGGGAGAATGGTTTCAAACTGAAAAAGAGCAGGTTAAGATTAGATATTAGGAAAAAAATCTTTACTGTGAGGGTGGTGAGACCCTGTAACAGGTTGCCCAGAGAAGTTGTGGATTCTCCATCCCTGGGAGTGTTCAATGCCAGGTTGGATGGGGCTTGGAGCAGCCTGGTCTAGTGGGTAGCATCCCTGCCCATGGCAGGGGTTTAGAACTACATGATCTTTACAGTCCCGTCCAACACAAACTGTTTTATGATTCTCTGATGTTTATCTCTCAGCCAGGTCCTTTTCACAGCCTTTCTTGACCTGGAAGGAAAACTAAAGGTTTTACATCCAGCCTCTGGGCTCATTCCTGCATGGGAGACAGCAACAGTTTCCCCAAAATGGGCTGCTCTCCTCTCCAAAATCACAACTCAGCCTCCTTTTCAGTAGAAGACAACATCCCTTCTCATGGCCCAGCCTCACGCTGTGGCGCTGATGTGAGCATCGCTGGCAAACTCCCGACCCAGTGTCACTCTGTTATTAAAACGTGCCTCACGCTCAGCCAGCAAAGTCCTGGGTTGTTTTGGGCTCCAGAGTCACTGCTGCTGCTGCTGCTGCTGAGTATTTTGCAAATATCTGATGATATGGCCCCTCTCCTACAGGCACGGCGATATAATTAGTCAAAAACGTGATGGAAGCAAAGATAAAGAGAAAACAAGGGTAGATCTGGCACAGAGCCTGCTGCTCTCTTCCTTTGTTTATAATATGTGCAAGGGAGAAAAAGCAGGGGAGAAGGAAGGATTTTCTGTATTTGTGGTGCATGCAGGTCTCGCAGCATTATTAAAGGCTAATTTGAGGATCTGTAGTTTTACATTCTATTCTTCCTGAGATCTGTGAAAAAGTACATGGGATAGGCAAAAAACACAGTGCAAAGGGACTCTAAATCTCTCTCCAAAGACAATTAACTGCTATGATCATTCAGTAATAATGAGTTCATGTTTGCAAACTAGCCTGACCGCAGAATATGCTGAACACGTTATCATCAGCTCCAAGCTCCCTGAAACCTGATCCTGCTTCAAAAACGCGCCGCGTTCCTCGTTGTGAGGAGCGACACTTGCTTTTTTATCCTCTGCCTCCAAATTTCAGTATTATTTTAAAACTATAATTGAATTTCAATCCTCTGTGTGTGTGTGTGTGAAGAAAGGAAACACTTCTCCCAAGATTTACTGCATGTCTGTTACTGTGTGGGCTGTTTTGACTCTGCAGCGTAGCACAGACCATGCAAACCGCGCACTGTTGGAATCGGTTCAAACTTTTACAGTCCTTCAAATTGGGGCTGGAGCCGGAGAGGAAATACTAAAATCCTGTATATACAACTTCTGTCTGTGAGGGGGAGAGAAATTCCATGAAAATTAAGAACTCAATGATGTATAAATTTATATTCTGTTTAAAGGGTGGGTTGAGTTTTTTCTTTTTTTCTTTTCTCTTTTGAGTCTTTCTTGGGTTTTTTTCTGTTGAAAAAACAATTGAACTCTTATATAAGGAAATCCAGGATCTTTAAATAACACTTGGTCCTGCGAGCTGGTGGCAGAATAGGGGCTCAATCTTTTTAAGCCAAGCCATCTAATTAGCATGTGAGCCAAGTTTTATGAAGGTGAGTCAGTTGTGTTGCTCCTGAGAAAGCCGAGCCAATTTCTCTTAATGGCATGTGCTGTGAATAATTAAACCGGATTCTGCAATCAGCATATTGTCCTTCCTGGCTGCAAACAGCCGCCAGCAGGCTACAGTCAACAGGGCCATCCACAGCAGCTACTGCCTGGCAGGGACTGGGAAGTCCCATGGCCAGGATGGGAGGAGGAGAGAGTTCAGGATGCTTTTATCACCCTCTGATGGCCTTGTCCTAAAGAGCATTTCAGTACCAAACCCAGTTCAAATATAGTAACCTCATCTTGGGCTTTCCTATGCCACCAGCGCAGTGCCCAGTGCCTGGTATCCAAATGGCTCCGCTCCACCAGTACAGTCCTAGCACAGCACTGATTTTGGAAACAAGGACACCATGACCTGCCCCTGCTGGCTTTCCAAAGGGACGTCACAGCCTCCCCAGCTACTGCACGAGGCTCTCATCCACAAGCAAGCTGCTCTAACCGGGACTATTCCCATATTGTTTCCATTATCTTTTTATGACTGTCATGTGGACAGGGGAAAAGGGGAGGCGGGAGGAGACAAATAAGAGGGAAAGAGAAGCAGGATGTCAAGTCCTGCCTTTGAGGAGGGAGCTGACAAAAATGCAACAGTCAACTCCCTCTGGCACATATTTGCAGACACTGAAAATCTGAGTGAGCACCGGCAGCCCTGCAATGGGAACGACCCAGCTCTTCCCTGAAGTGCCATTTTACAGCCTCCCCTTGCAAGCAGGAAGGTTGTAACCTCCATCCCCCTTCGTTTTTTCACTTTTTTTGTTCCATCCCAGGCAATTTGCTCTTGATCACACAGGTCAGGAGAAAGTAAGCACAAGAGACTGATAAATTGCTTTCTGCCTGGAAACCCTGAGGTGGCTCCAGCAGGACCCGGTGCTCAGCCCGTCCCAGCTGATGCCACATCCTCCTGCCCCAGCGGTGACACGCTCAGCCCCGTGGGTCACAGCACCACGATGGGCACCCCACAGCAGTCCCCAGCACCATGGCTGTTTGCAGATCACATCCTCCTGCATGCCCTTGCATGTCCTCAGACCCTCACAGGCCAAACCATCTTGTTCTCCATCCCTGTGACAAACATCTGACCCTGCTGAGTGCTGTTTGGAAAACAGGATCATTTTGTTTCATTTTGAGCGACTCCCACTGTTGCTGGTGGGTTAAAATGCTGCAGCTTGTACTCATGTTGATGCCACCAGACTGGAGAAAAAGAGCTCATCTGTCCTACCCCACAAAGGTGTCCATGCCACCAGGCTTTGGCTCTGCTGCACCAGCCTCCAACAATCCCTGCTCTCCATCCACACTAAAATGTTTCTGAAGTTCTTCCTTCTGCCAAAGGAGACTAAAATAAACCTCACAAAATTGGTCAGTGTACATCAAGTCAGGGCAAGAAAGGCAGAACTGAAGAGTTCTGATCTGGCTGAGAATCGTGTGTTGATATCAGAATGGCTGTCAAAGGAAGAGACGAGAGACAGATGAAAAAGGGAAATAATCTTCTCCAAGTACTATTCCTAGCAAAAACTCTGCACTGGTGAAAGCTTTTTCTATAGCTGGTCTTTACTGTGATATTTCTTAGAGCTGTGTGTGAGAACCTCACCTGAACTCTCCAATATATCCTAAAACAAAGCATGTAGAGTTACTTCCTTTGTATTAGGACAAATCTCAAAGCAACACATCACATGCAAAGTGATTGCATCCAATACTCCTACAACATGGCAGCAAACATTGGATGCACATAACTAGGGTGGATTTTCTTGTCCATGTATGGTCACATTTCATTGATGTTTTAACTTCCCCTCAAAATAAATCATTTTTATAATGGAATTTTTTTTGACCACAGGAACACCATCAGACCTAAAATGTACATCGCAGTCCTTTACAGGAGCTTCAGTTTTCTCCTGGGGTTCCATTTTCTGCAAGGGCAAAAGGTGAAGCCAGACTGCACTGGAATAACAGTTTGAGACCATAAAGGAGACAGCAGGATGGGCAACCAGGTGGCTGAAACAAACTGGATCAGGAAAAGCAAATTACTGGTGCCACCCTCAGCTGCAGCAGATTCAGTTCAGTTTTAGCAGTCCAAGAAGACTTCTGTTTTCATCAAAAGTGTCTGCAAAAGAAAAGTCACTTTCAGGCAAGGACTCATTGTTTCCTTCCTTACTGCTGAGTGATGACAAATCTCGCAGTAGCCCTAAGCATAGGTGAAGTAGGAGAACCACATAAATATAAGCTAAAATGCAGCTCTACTTCCTTCCCATGGTTTGCCGTCAGCCCTTGTAAATTCTGCAATGTGAGCAGCTGGTTCAGAGGGGAACAATAAACAACGCAGGAAGCAATTGCTGGCATTGCTGGAGAAAGTCATAGGAAGCCCAAGAGCAGGGTCCCTGTGGTGCTGTGGGCTGTTTGCTGTGTATGCAGCCCCCAGGAGGAACACGGGCCAAAGGTGTGATGAGAAAGCAAAGAGACGTGCAATAGCTGTCACAGGTCACCTAATGCATCAGTGGCAAAGCCATGCTCTCCATCTCTTCACACCCTATCTGGAAAACTGTGTGTAGACACCAGAATAAGTCAAAGATAGGCAGAAACCTCTTGTTCCCACAGTTTGTGCCTCTTTTTCCACCCACATGTCCCACCAAGACTGGAGAGAGTGGGACAGGCTTCAGTATATTATTTTAAAAGCCATCTGGAGATAGAGCATGCACTGCCTCTCCAGCTGAGTGATGTGGGAGGAAGAGGCATCTCTGAATAGAAATATCAGTTTGGTCTCATGCTTGCACCACTTCTTAAACTTCTTAGAGAAAAAATAAAACAGCTGGCTTTGGGGTCTCTCACTCTCATGCACAGTTCCTGAAGCACCAGCACAGCTTCTTCCTCAGCTGTTAGCAACAACTTTTGAGCACAGCAGTGTGACTCCAGCACTCCTACCTAGGACATGCCAGCAGGGAAATCAGCTGCTCAGGTTGTCTTGCAGCTCTTTGTTGGGTCTGCTCCTGCCACACTCAGCTCACTCTGCTCTGACACCCTGGGCTGCCGTGGGCGCCAGCCCCTGTCAGGCCAGCTGAGATGTGTCTGCACATCTCTGCTCCCTAGGTAGTCATCTGCCAAAATCTGCCAAAAAAGCTCATTTAGGCCGCAGAACGAAAGCTGAGAGGAGACACGGTTGCTGCCTATAAATACATTGGGGCAAGCATCAGAGAGGCAGCTGAGCTATTGAAGCTAAAAGACAATGTTGGCACAGGAACAAACGGGTATGAAGAGGCCAGGAATAAATTAAGCAAAAAATTAGAGAGAGAAAACAACCCTCTGAGAAGCTTTTGCCTAGAACAGGCTTCCAATAAGGACTACATGACAAAAAGTAGTTTTCAGTCAGATGGATCTGGCTAAATTAATGAAGATGTGGGGTGGGCTTGGGGGTGGCTGTACAGCACTGCTGTTTGAAACACCAAAGGTCACAGCATGCATCCAAGTGATCCATCCAACTCCTACATCCCACATTCTGAAATTAATGTGGAGGTGTCAATATGCTGGACACGCAGGCAAATACAGAGACGTAGATATACATCTTAGATTTGACCTAAGTTGTCCCAATGTCACAGAATCACTGGTTTGGGTTGGAAGGAGACCTTGAAGATCATCTCATTCCAAACCCCCTGTCATGGGCAGGGACATGACATCCTCCACTAGACCAGGTTGCTCAGAGCCCCACCCAGCCTGGCAGTGAACACTTCAGGGATGGGGCAGCCTGTTCCTGTATCCCTGAGCAGCCTGTTCCAGTGTCTTCTGACCCCCACAGCAAAGAATTTCTTCCTAATATCTAATCTAAACCTACTCTCTTTCCATTTGAAGCCATTACCCCTTATTCTGTAACTATATGCCCTTGTCAAAAGTCTTGTCCCATCTTTCCTGTAAATTTCCTTCAGGTACTGAAGGGATTTAGGTCACCCTGAAGCTTCTCTTTTCCAGGCTGAAGAATCCAAATCCTCTCAGCATTTCCTGATGGGAGAGGTGCTCCATCCCTCTGATCACCTTGGTGTCTCCTCTGGATTCACTCCAGCATCTCCAGGTCCTTCCTGTGCTGAGCCCTGGCACTGGAGGCAGCTCTGCAGGGGGGGTCTCACCTGAGCGGGGCAGAGAGGCAGAATCCCCTCCCTGGACCTGCACACCCTGCTTTGGATGCAGCCCAGGACACGGGTGGTTTCTGGGCTGCCTGTGCACATGGCCAGCTCATGTCCAGTTTTCCATCCACCAGCACCCCCAAGGCCTTCTTGGCAGGGCTGGTTTGGTCTGTTTATCCCCCATCCTGGATTGATACCAGGAATTGCCTGACTCAGGTGTAACACCAGCACCTGGCCTTGTTAAACTGCATGAGATTGCCATGGGCTGTGTGCTGAGTGCATGCAGCCCCCAGGCCCTGGGGACATCAGTCTGGAAGGCATCCCATCCTTTAGGTATGTCAACAGCATC
This sequence comes from Pseudopodoces humilis, assembly GCF_049639895.1. Classification (NCBI taxonomy): domain Eukaryota; kingdom Metazoa; phylum Chordata; class Aves; order Passeriformes; family Paridae; genus Pseudopodoces; species Pseudopodoces humilis. The sequence goes on along the minus strand of NC_142205.1, from coordinate 5,936,683 downwards.
ACACTGAGGTCCCATCAAAGTGTCCATGTTTGGAAATGTAGGTAGGGCTAACAAGCCCACTGTAAATTTTTCCATGAATTTGGCCATTTTTGTAACCAATTTTGTGCTCATGCCCACCAGGGCTCTGTTGCAAAGAGATTGCAGAGGTAGATTTGGGCTTAATTCTATATAAAGCATAAGCATATACGAAATACAGGTTCCCTGATATCCCTGAGGTACCTAAACCATACTCAGGTTAACTGAGGTGCCGTAACTCAAATTCATTCTGTAAAAACTTCCAGGCTACATCATCTTTCACATCTACTCCAGCTGTATCATCCCAAATGAGGGCAAATAAACCCTTCCCACCACACCTCCTATCATATTTTTCCATACTTTTAGGTTCAATCTTGGGGATGCCATTACCAACCATAGCACTCATTACATGAATTTTTTCAATAAAAATCCATGGCTGTTGTCAAAGGCACAAAATCATTTTACATGAAACTCCACCAGCTCTTCTTCTGTTCCATGATGCACAAGTGTTTTAAGGGTCTTTTTGACCATTGGGGACTGAAAATGTGAGGAATTATATCAGATTTAAGAGAGGCTGAATGTGGAACCATCAGAGAGAAACTGTTTTGTGTAATTCTCCTGATTCCAAAAGAGAAATGCATTCTTGCAGCTGTGCAATAAGCCACCATGCAATGGCCCATGTCTGGCTAGCTTAATATTTATTCCAAAAACACTTTCACCTCAGATGTACTCGGTTTGCAGACTTCAGGAACGTGCTCCCACTCCTCCCAAGAAAGGTGAAGGCATGGAATATTTGAAAGTCCTCTCCATTCTGGGTTGCCCAAAGACATTCTCCTCCTCATCATGTGCCCTGGAGAAACACTGTGTGAGGCCAGGAGCTAATGCCACACTTGTGAATTGAGACCATTTTCCCATTCCAGCACATGGCTCTTGCACATTTTGTTTCAAAATGCAATGGTGTTAAGGAGACCTTTGGGAAAGGAAATAAAAATGCCATTTTATTTCCTTTTTTGGTTTTCTTTTTTTTGTTGTTTTTTTGCCCTATCCATCACTTCTTCTCAAGACCTCAAGTCCCAGGACATCCTGCCTGACACAATCCAGAGCTGGCCCCTTCAGGCTTTAAAGAAAGTCACAGCTTTGGGGTTTCCAGGCAGAAAGTTCACTGGAAGGGCCATAGGAGGGGTTTTGTCCTTCCTAAGGAGGATGAGAAATTTTAAGAGAAACTTGGATGCTGGTTGCAAAAGTAGGACCTAAATTCTTTGAGGAGCAGGACAAACCCATTAGTAGTTTTCTTCTTTTGCCCATGCTGATGGTGTTTTAGCAAAGTATAATTTAATTTGAGTGTTCACAGCAGCTCACAATAGTGACAAGAATAAATGAGCCATGACATTTCATTCCAAGAGCAGTAGATGAGGAATTCATAGATGAGATACTGTGAAAACTATGAGATCCCTGCAGACCCCTCCTCTCTCAAGCTTCATCTGAAACACTCATTTTGCAGCTCCCTGTTCTAACACAGGAACTGCCTCCCCTGATCCACCAGGGAGCCACAAGAACATGAGATCCTCAAATACTCCTACATGGGAACATCTCTGCACCCAAAGGACATCCCTTTCTCCATACCCTCCCACAGAGGATAACAAGCCCCAAATCTGCCTGAGGAACTGTCTCAAGAAGGAGGAAAGGAAGAGATCCCTCCATGCTTTCATATTCCATAAGTAAAGGAGCATGGGAGAAGAACACGCTGCAGCTAAATGTGCTTCTATTTCTGGAGATATTTCTCCACTTTCTGATCATGTGTCCTGTTGCTGTCACTTCCCAGGCTTCTCAGGAGTTAGAACTGTCTTCAAGCACAACTCTTTGAAGCCCTATGACCCAAAAGTCTCTCAATTTCAAGGTCAATTTCTTTGCTCTGCTTGTCTTTCAGATGCAGTGAGAAAGAGGGATCCACCTTGGAGCCCAATGACAGCAAATTGGCCCCTTTCATCCCCACTCACAGCAGGCAGGAACATGCAATCTGGAAATCATTGTCACCTTATAAAAGTGGCCACTTATTTTGAGGACACAGTAAGTCAGAGCCTGCTTCATACGTGGAGCTTGGCACAGCTTTCCTCCCAACTTTCCTATATGAAATTTTAGGCTTAACACCTTTTTTTCTGCAAAATTTGCTTTTGAATGTTGAACTATTTTCCTGCTGAAGTTTGCCTCATGCTGAGATTTAAAAAACAGCTTTTTTGGCTAAAAATGAATCACTGAGGTCAGAAAGTTTCTACAGACCTCATAAACTCCATGGTCCTAAGTGATTTAAGGCTACAGCCCTCAGATTGCTTTTGGGACAGTCTTTAACTGAATCAGAAATTTGGTTGGTCACTGGTCAGTTCCCTGTGGAGACTGTCACTTTAGGAGGTATTTAACAATCTGAGGCATATTTCAAGATGATGGCTCTGACAGAATCCTCTACTGTGTTGTGTGGACTTTAGAGACAAAGGTGGCAGCAGCAGTGGAGCTTTGCCTGCAGTGCACACGATGAAGCAGTGCAAGAAGGAATGGGGATTCCTTCCTGGGCCTCTCTCGTCCATCTCTGGCCCTCAACATCCTAACTTACTGACTTCCCAAGCCATGCTCATGTTGCTCTTCAACAGAGCACTGCAAGCTCATTTTTATAAATCTCCCACCATTTGTCTCTAAATCCCCCTCCTCTCCCAACTGGAAGGTGACTTCCTCACTTCCCACATCAGGATGTGCCCACCCCAGCGCAGCCACCTGGGAGCCAGCAGCCACTCAGGATGCCAGGGCTGTGGTTTCCAGCACAACAAAAATAACATCAGGGCTATCAACCTATTTCAGGACAGTTCCCTCATGCAGGGCTACCCAGCCAAGCTATTCCGGGCTGCTACTGTACTGGCTGATGGACGCTGCCTGCGTGTGCCCTGCATACTGTACATTCCCTTGTAAGGGCTTGCCCCATTCCCTGCTCTGCTCTGAGGTGTCATCTGGCCTTTTGCCCCACACCTGCTGGCAGAAAGGTCCCCACAACACCCACTCTTGAAATCCCGCTCCCAAGGCTTTCCTGGGAGCTCCCTAGCAGGGTACAATGGCTTGGAACAAAAGGAGGTGCTCCCAGGGCAGAGCTGAGATGCTGTGTTGTTGTCCTGTGGTGCAGGGACATGGCTCTTGGCCATGCAGAAGCCATGCTTCTCTATAGGATACTGTTTTAAAACCCACTCTTCTTTACTAGGTCCTCTGCAGTGAGCCAGGGCCTGGGACCAGGGTGTGGGAGGAGGGGAGGTGACATGACAGCCAGGTTCAGCACAGGTCCCCAACTCAGCTATCCATCAGACATCCTGGAGCTGGAGCTTCACTCAGGGTTTGTTGTCATTGATGTCAGCAATCCATAACAGCAAACCCAAACCTTTACAAGATTCACAGGGACACATTGATCATTGCTGAGGAACAGGACAGCAACAAGCTGTGTTGGTGTAAAACCTTGTGAGATGGGATTCTGGGCCTCACCAAGGTCTGCAGGCATAAGCATTATTAATGATGTCATCTTGAAAGAGAAATGAGCAAAAAATGATGGATAGTGGGCTTTGCAAGTATCAAGAGTGCTGAAGACGGGGGACTGGAGTCATCCTATCCCTCTAGATTTTTAGTAAGATGTCTCACTGTTCTGTGTTTTCTTTACAGCCTGTGGAGGCAATTCAAACCTTATGGTCTAGAGCAATTTATCTCTATTGACTTCAGAGGGAACTTAGGTGATGCTTCAAAGTTAAGGACCTGTGTTAGTGGGTGAACCTGAGCTGACACCTTCAGTTTAGCGCCAAAGAGCTGCTAAATGAACATCCCTGTAATACAAAGGTGTCTGATAGTGCTGACCTGTGGAAAACCCCTCGAGACCTCCACAGCAAACCAGTTGCAGGTCCTCTCTGTTGAATGGGGGGGTTATATCCAAAATTACTGCCATGGCAGTATCATAGAATATGCTGAGTTGGAAGGAACCCACCAGGATCATCCAGTCCAATATCTGGCCCTACACAGGACAACAAGAGTCACACCCTGTGCCCGAGAGCATTGTCCAAACACTCCCTGGGCTCTGTCAGGCTGGGGCTGTGACCCCTGCCCTGGGGAGCCTGTTCAGTGCCCAGCCACCCTCTGGGGACAGAACCTTTCCCTGATATCCAACCTAAACCTCCCTGGCACAGCTTCAGGCCATTCCCTGCCTCCTGTCACTGCCACCAGAGAGAAGAGATCAGTGTCTGTCCCTCCTCTTCCCCTCTCGAGGAATTTGTAACTGCACTGAGGTCTCCCCTCAGTCCCCTCCAGGCTGAACAGACCAAGTGCCCTCAGCCTCTCCTCACACGGCTTCTCCTCAAGGCCCTTCACCATCTGTCCCAGCTGAACTTTCCAAGGGAACATCTCCTCCCCCTGTCTGCGTCCACCAAAGATACTGGGCACCTATTAGACACATAACAGGAACTTTCAGTGCTTAATTCAAAATTCACATCCCTCAAATCCGCCTAGCTGCTGTTTATTCCTGGAAATACCTGAGATTTGCACAGACCATGGCTCTCACCAACAAGGTGCCTTCCTGCCTGTCAGTGGGCAGTGTCCTTCTCTTTATCACTGTTTTTTGGGTTTTTTTACTTCCCTTTTACTCCTGCTTTAATGCAATAAAAATATTTAAATATCCTATTTAAAAATGAGCATGGTTCCCACCATGTGAGGCACACCAAGAGCAGCATGAGCAGAAAGAAAAGCACACTAGAAATGTCTGGTTTGCCTATTCACAGCCACAGTCCTTGCAAAAGATTCAAGACACATTTTGACATTGTTCACTTTGGCATTGCTCACTTCTCAAGCTGCACTCAAAAAAAGTCACGGTGCTGGAAAGTGCTTGGGTTTTGTTCTGGAAATGGATCCCTCATCCATGGCACAGCAGCCATGACAATACTTGTCACAGGAGGCACTAAACACCTGCCAAGAGCAACAGGAACAGATGGGGCAATGTGCAGGGGCGACCTTGCTGCAGGAGTTCCGTCCTGCTGCTCCAGCCAGTCACCACAGCCACCTCACACTCGTATCACTAACCAACGCTGAATCACAAGATTTTGTATCTAAGGAGCACCATTTGTGCAGAAACTCCTTCTCATTTTCAGTGGAATCATAGATTGGCTTGAAGGGACCTTAAAGATCACTGGGTCCAGCACCCCTGCCATGGACAGGGATGACACCCACCAGACCAGGTGGCTTCAAGTCCCACCCAACCTGGCCTTCAGCACTTCCAGGGATGGGGCATCCACAGCTTCTTTGGGCAACCCCATGCCTCACCAACCCCATTCATGGGGGTAAACCAATAAGGATAATTCAGCTTTCAAAACCAACAGAAGCTCTGCAGATTTTAAGCAGTAATGTGTCTCTGCTGTCTCTGCAATGTTCCTTCCAGACAGGCACAACCTTCAGTCAAAATCACTGCTCAATGCTGGGCACCTTCAAAAGCTCATCCAGGAATCCCAAGCCAGATCATTGCCCCACTGCCTCATACTCTGAGTGAGAGGAATCACTTTGCAAAATCTGGAAGCTGTTCCCTTGACCCATCAAATAAGGCTGCTGCAGGATCCAATTTCTCAGCAACACTCCTGGCCAGCAACTAAAGCAATTCCTGCAGTAGCCCAGCCTGATAAAACTGCTGCTAGATTCCTCCCTTTTTGGCTGAAGATTTAATTTGAGATCTAGTATCCCACTGTGCACTCCCCCAGACTTCCAAAATGTTCTCTAAGCAGCCTTCCCGTCTCGCGCTGCCAGGCTTTGCACATCTGGACTCCAGACCTCATTGTCACTGACCCAGGACTCACCACAGTTCTCCTCCTCCAGCTCAAAATTAAACACATACAGTCGCCCTGATCTGAGCACAGCCCATCTGCCAGGTGGTGTCAGCATCCCACAGGGCCAGGCCCAAGAGCTCACGTTTGCTTTTTAAACAAAACAGCCCTGGCTGAAGGCGCCCACGCCAAATTCCTGGGAACCCCACAAAGCATTAGCTGTGTCCTCAGTAATTCATACAGCCTCTCCACCCACATCAGTCTGAGGATGAAATCAGGGAAAATCTGTTATTTGGCTCTTTGTTTCTGCTGGAGATGGAAAACCCTGCAAACAGCCCAAGGGAATGTCGGAAATTGCACCCCCTCAGAAGCATCAGCAGTCACCAGGTAAGTCCCCACCAGTGGGAAACCTCTGCAGGTGAACACACTGGTGAGTGCAATTTCTGTTCAATGCACCATTTTGGAGTGCAGAGAGATTAGGATCAAGCCACAGGGGCCGGGCTGTCCCCAGCCCTGCAGGAAGTGCCAGAATTACCCTCTCCTCCCCTCTGCTTTACATATTTCAGAGAAAGGTACCCAGCTCCACACCTGCTGTTGCAGGTGCAGGGTATCTTCTACCTGTATGTCACCCTGTCCAGAGCCATCACACTGACATCTTGGAGCTGTAAGCCTTTAAAATGACACAGGACCACAGGAAGAAAAGAAATATCCATGTCATACAGCTGCTTTGCTCTAAAATACTGACCTACCCTTGCTCCATACTGTACCCTGCAACTAGTTGTGAATTTGTGTGAAGCTTCAGGGTGCCACTGGAAAGATTCCATGCAATAAACTTCTGGCAATAAAACATTTTCTTTTGTCTCACCAAGATGAATCCCTTTGCTTATGGAGCCTGGTCCCCTCCAGACATCCAGCTCATTCCAGCAAAGAAATGCTCCAGGTGCAGTTTGTCCTGCTCCTGTTTGAGGAGGACATCCTCATCTTCTCCATCTTCTGCTCTGAATCATCAGGTGTAAATCATCAGTAATGATTCCCACCTGGAGGAGTCTGGGGGAAACATAGACTGGACAGATGTTCTGCTTTCAGAAGACAGCAAGTGATATATCTGTAAGAGCAACAGGCACAGTGAGAGAAGTGAGGTTCCTATTAGCAACCCTTGGAGGGAAGGGTCAGGACCAGCTACTGTTAATTTGATGCTATCAAGTAATAGGGAGAAGCACAGGGAGATCTGAACCCCTCCTTCAAAAGTTCCTTCCTCTGGTATCACCTAACTCGACCCTTGCTGTATTAAAAATGTGATTTTTGCTCAATCCTTGAATTCCAAGGTCCCATCCATCACTAACACTGTGATGGGTGCCAGGACCATGTCCTGCACATGTGTCTCTCCTCTTTAGCAAACACCCAGAGTATCTCAGTGCATCTGGTGTTGACAAGATGGGCTTTAACTTTGGAGAGCTCTTGGGTGCCAGAATGACAGCACTGAAGAATGAGATCTTCTGCTGCTGGAACGGGCGAGCGTTCAACAATGACTCAGGACAGGAAAATGCCACTTACTGAAACTCTAATACTTGTTTCTCAACTAGCCAAAGCTCTTGGAGGCCTCCCATCTAAATGTTGACCAGGCCTGGAGCTGCATGTCTTTTGAGACCTCACAAGAGCAGCTGCAGTATAAGGAGGACACTGTGCTATTCAGGACAATCTGGGAGATAGTCAAGTTGTAGAAAGACCCTCCTGGAATTTTTAATAAGTTGATATTGAATGTTTTATTTCAGCTCTCCTGCTTCAGATTTCACTGATCAGTGGGCTGCTGGGCATAGCACACAGGTTTTGTTGGTGCATATTGATGGCTGGGTGCAACACTTTGAGGCACAGAGTCTGTGACCAGGGAATCTAAAGGGAGGAGGAGGTAGCAAGTCAAAGAAGAAACATATGTTATTACATTTATGCATATGGTAGGGTGGCAGTTTTCTCCTGGCATCATCTTCCAAGGTCTCAGCCTGCAATCTGCTCTCAGTGTACTTGTTCAGACAAAAATCTCCGGTCAGAATATGGGATTTCATCTGTGTTCTCCCCCAGCCCACACTGAAACATTGATTCAAAATAAATTATTCCAAAAAAGAGAAATCCTTCCTAAGAATTGTTCAAAGATCTCTTTAACCCTTCCCCCCTGACACCTCATCCTAGCAAAGAGCCACACCAAGCTCAGGTTTGATGGGCTGGAGCTGCTGGCACCGCTGGGGAAATGGGAGACAGAACCCTGACCCCGTCAGCCTGGCCTCCTCCAGCCGAGCACGGGGCTGATGCTCCGGCTAAACCGGCCAGGCTGAAGAGAAGAGCAGAACCGTGCTTGGTGTAGGGTGTGCATCCATCCATCCATCCATCCATCCATCATCCATCCATCATCCATCCATCCATCATCCATCCATCCATCCATCCATCCCCATCCATCCATCCATCCCCATCCATCCATCCATCCATCCCCATCCATCCATCCATGGGTCCATCCATCCATCCATCCATCCATCCATCCATCCCCATCCATCCATCCATCCATCCATGGGTCCATCCATCCATCCATCCATCCATCCATCCATCCCCATCCATCCATCCATCCATCCATCCATGGGTCCATCCATCCATCCATCCATCCATCCATCCATCCATCCATCCATCCATATCCATCCATCCATCCATCCATCCCCATCCATCCATCCATCCATATCCATCCATCCATCCATCCCCATCCATCCATCCATGGGTCCATCCATCCATCCATCCATCCATCCATCCATCCATCCATCCCCATCCATCCATCCATCCATCCATCCATCATCCATCCACCCATGGGTCCATCCGTCCATCTGTCTGTCTGTCATTGCCCTCTGCCGGGGAGCGCGCTGGGCCGCACAGACCCAGGACAGAGAGGCTGGGGCAAGCTGCAGAAGGCAAACCTGCAGTTGCTGCTGCTCCCAGGCAGGCTTCAGCTCCCTCCCGCAGCACACAGGGTTGATGAAACCTGAACTGGAGCAGTGAGAAATGCCAAGGCACCCACACACAAAGGCCTGCTCAGATGATGCAGATATGGCACCCATAAATTATAAACACACTGAGCAGTGTAGAGTTATTACTAACTTCCCTTGAACCACAATATAAGCTTAAACAGCACAGCAAGCAAGAGTGTGTGGGTGCTTTCTAGCACTGATGACACAGCCAGACACAATTTCACATGTATCAGTGCTGTGATTACCAAAAAAGGCAGAGATGATATAGGTGCACTTAGGAGGTGTCCTGGTAACAAATGTTTCTGGAGGGTAGCCAAGATAAACACAAGGGGCTGCAAAAAGGAAGAGCATCCCCTCAAAACACAAGGAAAATGGCTGGTAAAACAATAAAAGTTAGGTAAACAGTTTTAGGAGCAGAGGAACACACCACCATCATCATCCTTCTGTTTATGGGACTGGGCAGTAGCAAATCAGGCATAAATTGGAAAATGGAGGAAAAAAGGAAACAAGCAGATTGGTTCTGACCTGCTCCCTCAAGCCTGGCCACCTTGACGTGGGTGACTGGGAGCCACCAAGCCTGCAGCCACCAGCACTCGCTGCACAGCACTCACCAGGTGAGTGTTTTCCACTGACGTGTATGGGATTGCTGGGGACTGACCATTGGATAGATGGATGGATGGATGGATGGATGGAATGATTCATATACAACACAAGGCTCTGCTGGGTGAGGACTACAACCTCTTGAACATGAGGGCCTCCTCCTAAACTCTACGGAAAAAGGAGGAGCTAAGGCCTGAGAGCACTGTTCAGATCTGCCCCAAAACTGTTAGCATAATCCCTGATGGGTCTGGACTAGTTGTGATCCATACAAATATCCGACCTTCCTTTGAATTCTGCTAAGTGCCTGGATTCAGCAATACTCTGCAGCAACACGTTCCAGAAAATGATTGCAATTTCCATGAGAAAACTCTGTGCAGACACCCCTTGAATGAGGTGTGTGACATAAAAAAATCCCAATACAATCACATAAAACAGTGGGAGATCCTTACTTTGGACAGCAGAGCAACAGCTCATCTCAGAAAGGAAATCCTTGATGCTGGGGCCAGGTCCTCAGCCTGGATTTTTCCTAAGCTGTGCACTTCTCTAACCACATAGCCTGGGAAGCACTGTAATTGATAAAAAAATGAAACCCACTGCTTTTTAGCTCCTCACCCTTCCTTTTCATCTGGAAGGAGGCTGTTTCAGAGCTGAGCTCCAGCATGTAAAGGCCACAGATTTGGGCAGCAATCAATGAAAAGTCTGTCTGAGAGTGTGAAGGGAAAGAAATGCATTCACGCAGGGAAATCTGGCATCAGTAGAAGAAGCAAATGAGACAGGGAAAAGGTTTCCTCTCTCTTGGGGGAAAAAGAACCAGAGCTATCCCAGCAATTTTATGGACTATAGTCCTGTAGCCAAACCTGGGATCTCCTGCCTGCTGCAAAAGGCTTTCTGATATTCCCCCAATACACAGTGAAGTTGCCTGCTTCACACACTCCCCTTGTCCCTTTTGGTTTATGTCCACTAAGCTTTGTCTGTTGGAAGAAAAACAAGGCCAGTGGCAAGCGAGGTTCTCCAAGGAGAGCACAACTGTCCGCAGGATTTCCCTTCAGGAAGGGCCTTGGAGGAGAAGCAACACCAGTTGGATAACCACAGAAGTGAGAGCATTAGTGAGCATACACCCCAGTTCTGCTGATCCTTCCTCTCTGTCTCAACCCAGAGATGAGGCTGGGCTGTGTTTCCTAACCCTAACATGATTCGTTGCTCGTTGCTACCAAGAAAGCCATCAAATCCATCAGTTCTGTCTGGTGAGGATGAAACTCATCCTCAAAGCCTGCAAAGGCTCCCTGCTGAAATTTCAAGCATCCTCTTTTCTAGCAAATTGAAAAACTCCACAGATCATGCTTCTGTAACCCTAAATTCACTCCTAAAACTGCACCTGCAAAAGCCAAAGTTAGAAGATCAGTGAGCAGCAGAATTAAACAAGCCTGGATTCTCACCGAGTATTGCAGCCAGAGCTAGCTGGCTGAAACTGGGTGGGAAATTACTTACCTTTATTTCCCCCCTACCCAGGCAGAGATTTTTACATTGTTTATGAACTTGTAATACCTTTAACAACTCTCCCCATATGTAAAGTTTATTTTAAAATGGCCATGAGCAAGTTGGGGGACCAGCAAGCAGAGGTCACAGTATATAATCTTTATTTCTTCAGTAAATGTAATAATAAAAAAAAAGAAATACTTGTCATTCAGCTTGCCAATGACTTGTTTAAGGACAAAGTGAAAGCCAGATGTAGGCTACAGCAAAGGCAACATGCTGAGTGGCAGCCACATCCCCTCTGACCTGCCCTGCCTGTAGTGGGCATCCCAGCCTGCAGGCACATTACAATACAAACTGCTCTCATATTAGAGTTGGGACCCAAACCAAGGGTCTCAATTCAACCTGGGCTCACAGATATCAAGAAAGAAAAAAGAAACAAACAAAATAACAACAAAAACAACCCCAACAACTGGGGAGAAAAAACAAACAAAAAAAAAAAAAGAAAAACAAAACCAGAAACAACCAAAATTTGACCTGCTTAAAGATCCCCCAGTTTAAAACTTCCCTTGGTGTTCTTCAGAGGCTGGAGGTATTCCACGGTCCTCCAACAGGAGTGCAATGCTGGACCTGCAGGCCCTCCTGGAGCAATGTCTGTACACATGAGCTGGATAAAGGGCTTCAACACTCCTTGTTTCTGTATAAGAACACAATTTCTTGTCCTCCCTCTTTCCAGGGAGCTGGTAACACAAGGGGTGACTGCAGGCTTGCAGTTTCACCTGCTGGGGTAGCATGCATCTTACATCTCCCTGTGATGTTCCTATTCCTTTCTTCCACACTGCTGTTTTTTGAGCTGATGAATTGAGCACCATTCAGTTCTTGCTGAACAGCTAGCACAGATGGGGAAAAAAATGTCAGAACCAGAATCAAATCACTCCAGGTGCATTTGCTTGATTCCTGGATTTTGCAACCATGTTCCTAGCACCACTGGTTGAGAAATGATATGTTTTTGGCTTACATTTTCACGGCAGCTTTACACTGGGAAATATCTCTGTCAAAGGATTGAAAGCTGCCCAGGAATGTATTTCATTTGGAACTCTGCATGTTGATGATTGCCAGTTGCTGGGTCGAACATCAGGATCTCTTCACAGATACATCAGGAAGTTGTACTACCAGGTGTGATCATTTTATGGCAACTCTGTCTTTTGTGGACTGCAAAGGAAAATGACAGAAAAGCTCTGATCTGGAAATGCTGTTTGGACAGAGAGCAGTGGTGTTCTCCCTATCTGGCCCACATATGCTTAGGATTCGGCTTAGGGTTAAAAAGGATGAGACCTCCAAGCAATGTCAGCTGGAGTGGAAGCCTAAAAGGTTTCATTGCACGGCCTTAACCCTGCAGCCATCACCAGCAGCCAGCAAACCAATCCAGAATGGGGGAGAAGACTGCACTGTCACATGGGCTGGATCAGGGACAGGCTGCATCCCCTAATAAGAGTCAGAACAGGCTCACAAGACTAGCTAAGGGGCCAAGAACAAGTCATGCCTGCAAGTATATCCCAAAACAAGAGCAGGAGTGGTATGCATACAATCCCTTTAGAGTCAAGGATTGGGCTGAGGGTCAGAGATAAGCAGAGCTTGGGAAAAATGCTTGAGATTTCCAGGCCAGTGTCCTAACCAGTTGTGTTTTACTTCTCTTTCTTTCTTCACTGATACAGTGATCAGAAAACTTGAAGTAGAGACAAAGCAGAGGCTCTTCAAACACAAGGAAGAAATTCCCCAGGGACATCAGACATGGCAGAAGCAGCTGCAGTGGATATTGATGGGAGAGCTCACACCCTGCTGGGGCATCAATCAGTGCAGCTCCCAGCTGGGCAAGTTTGTGCCTGCAAAGAGCCCACCCCTCCCCTCACCTGTGTGGCTTCATCAGGTGTGTGTTGTCCACAGACTGAAACACATCTCCCCTGGGCCACCCCAGCCCACCTGTGCTGCAGCTTTCACTGGCAGCTCCTCCCCCTGCTGCCACTGCTGCAGGTGCAAGGAGCAGCTGAAGCAAAGTGCCAGCTGAAAGTGCAACGAGACACGGAGCAACTCCTCCCTGGACAGGCTTGCAGGCAGGATTTCACAGGGAAGTGTTTTACAGTGTCAGGGTCGATTACATCCTTTGGCTCCAACTGGCTTCTCCAGATTTCACACATTATTTTCACAGGAGGAAAGAGAAACTAAATGGAAGTGCAGAGAACAGGTTTCCTGCAATTTTTGAGCCTTCTCTTTATTTCTGCACAGTGGTGAACTTCTTTTGTCCCCAGACCTCCTCTCCTAAGCTGACATTCCCAATCACCACTCAATAAGATAGGTAAAATCTAGCCCCAGTGCTCAAACATACCTGAAGACACATCTCCAGCTAAATAACTTCAGCAAGCTGATAAGGTGCTTTTTCCAAGATTGTACATTTTAAATCAGTTCAGGAGATGCTCTAATTTCAGCCATGGTGGGGAGTTCAGCTCACAGCTCCTTCTGAATCAAGGACTTGCATTCCCTTCCCTCTGCCCCAGCATCAGCTTTAGCTACAGGGAAGAGTCTTTCCCCAGTTCTATGACTTTTTCATGGCATGTCCTATAAGGAGAGAGCCAAAAATGCCTCAGGAGCAAGGGTGAGTAACCACAGTCCCAGTATCAGTGTCTAATATCACACATCAAATCAAAAGGGCAAAAAGAGAGGCTGGAAAGAACACTCCCTTCCTCCCCCAGGGCAGCTAAATCCATCCCCTGCCCACAGTGGGATCAGCTGCAGCTGAAACAGTCCTGGCTGGAGCTTATCCAATACAGTCTTCAAACTTTCCAGTGCTGGAAGCCCTCCCAGCACAATTCACACTCATGCTTCTCTAATCTCATGTTAGAAAAACCTCCTTATTGAACCTAAACCTCCCAGGATGCTTCTTTTGTCTGTTACTTCTTGTCTTCTCCCCAGAATGGTACAGAGGGAAGAAGGCAATCACTGCCTCTGCTATCGACCCTATGCATGATCTTCTCCGGACTAGCTGCTCTCTGCTGGCCCAAGCGCCCTTGCTAGCCACGTTTTCAGAGATCCCAGGATTTTTGTGGCCCTCCAAATTTCTCTGGTGACACAGAGGATTGAGTCAGGCTGCACAGACCTCCGTGCATCAGCCCAGCTCGCTGGGAAATGGAGCGGCCAAGAACCCGTGTAGCAATGCTCCCTCTAGAGCTGAAGGCTGCTCCCTTCCACAAACCACAGGATAAAAGCCCTAATCTTGAGTTCCGCTTGTGTGTCAAGCAAGGAAAGCGACTCATTCCCATGCCCTTCACTTCAGGCTTACATTCCAGCAGCAGCCTAGGTGTGTGGGGTCTGTAGTTGAGGCTTTTTCCCGTCTGGATGGCCGGGGAGGCGCAGCCGCAGCCGGGGATGCTCGGGCAGAGCCGGGCGCATCCCGGAGCGGCGCTAGATGGGGCTGCGCGCCCGCTGCTCGCTCCCGGTGCCCCCGCCGATGGGAAACGCCTCCAGAACTCCAGCTGGGAGCAGAGCCCAAAGCTGCATTTGCTAACCAAAGGGAGCCCTCCCAGGAGCTCCTTTCATGGGCATTTCACCTCATCTGTTTTTATAGCGCCGCGTAAAATTCAGCATCTCTTAATGCGAGCCCCCAGGTCTGCTCTCAGGCACGGGGACGGCTTTTCGGTACCCAGGTATTTAAAATTATCGAAATTTCTAATGCAGCCTGAGCTGTTAGAAGTGGCTGAGGATATCCCGTTGCAGCGGGAGGTTCCAGCCCAAGCCATCCCCCAGGTGTCCCCCCAGGCTGCAGAGCTACAAACTCACATTCAGTTCCTTTCATCTATGTAAGCACGAACATAGCAAAACCTGGATCTAATAATAGTCCTAAATTCCCCTTCTTCTGAGACAAAGTTTCCCTTAATGGTCTGAGAGCTGGACCAAGGTACCTGAGAGCTGCTGAGGGACTGGGGTGTCCAACTGCACCTATGTCCCTTGCCTGGCACAAATCAGTTTAAATCAGGTTTCCAAGAAGGGCTGAGAGTGCAGGTTAGGTGCTAGATGGGTCATAGAGTAGGCTTAGAAATTAAGCCTGATAAAACCAGGCAGCAGAAATGGTGACAGGGTTGACACTCTCATGACAATGCAGGGGAAAATTCCTTGGGGTTTTGAGCTAAGCCATGATCTGACCCAATTATTTCCTTCTATGAATAGGAAAGAACTTGCTTAAAAATAACCCCAGACCTCTCTACCCAGCTATAAAGCTGAAAATGCTCACAGTAATCTTTTTACTTGACCAATAGAACAAACCAACCCTTCTTTCTTTGTGAGGAATTTGCATTAAAAAGGTACAATATGAACAACTATGGTAACCTGTACACTTCTTTCTTGGACAGAGCAGTATAGTGGGGTCATAAAACAGCCCAGGACACATATCCTGATCTTTTCCTACAGGTACAGCAACACCAAGCCCTGAAAAGCTACACCAGCTGCTGTTCATAAGCTTCTGCTCTCCTCAGTGGAAAGGAAAAGTTGGCCAGAAATTTTTGTTGAGCTATTTTGTGATCATTTATGTTACAGCAGCAGGAAAGACCCAAGCACACAGTGACAAACAGGGTTGATCCTGGCAGCTACAGAACTGCTGCAAACCTTCCTAAGGCTGCACTCAGGTGGTCAAGTGAGATGTGTGTATATCCCTGCCTCTCCATACCTGCTTATCCCAAACCTCCTCCCCACCATATCCCTTGTCCCCCCAAGTCGTTTTCTCTGGTTTCACTGCTGCAGCCACTTAACCCAGCAGCCAAAGTCTTCACACCACTTGAAAATAAAACTTCATTGCAGCTTCTCTGTCTGCTCCATCAGGTCCTCACATCTCCTCATCCTTAGCTTAGCCTAAGGCGGTGGGAAAGTAATTCCAGCTCCTGCAAAATGGGTTTGTTTGGGATCTTATAACCTCAGATCAGGTGAAAAAGGGATGGAAAAAGGGTGAAATTTGCAAATAGCAATGTTTCTGCTTCCCTCCATACTGGCTTACACACTGAAGGCCCAAGACCTCCTTGAGCTACAGATTATTTTAGCTGCATAGCAGGAACACAAAAATCAACAGAAGGGAAGTGCCTGATGCTCAGCACTGCTGCAGCTGCTTGGATTTCCAGTTTTCCTTTTTCAGAGAGATGACTCCAGCTTGTGGAAAACGGGTCTTTCTGCAATTTGCCCACCACATTCTGAGAAGCCCCTTCCAAGCAGCTTCAGTGCCTGACCACTGCCAAAGCCATCCCCTGAAACTGGAACTGCCTCCTTGCAATGGCCAGGGCTCCTCACTGCCCACGAGGAAGGAGCAGGAGTGGCTGCACTGAACAAGAAGGAATTGTTCTCCTCTATGGCATATGCAGGAATTTGGAAGAAGTTGGTTTTGGCCTGAGCACAGGAGAGGGAGGCTGTGAAAACAAATGACTAGGCAGATGACCCCAAAGGGAGGTAAACTATGTATGCTCAGCCCTGCTCAACTCTCTAAGTGTGAGAAGCTTTAATTCTGCTTCACAGGACAGAAAACACAAGTGTTGACAGGCATCAGAATTTCAGTCAAGATTCAGTCACAGGTGTGTCTGGGTTTTTTTCTTAAACCACAAAGACATGATGCACAAGTGCTTTGACAAGGAGAAAAGGGTAAATTCTGCTGGAACAAGCACTCCCCCACTTGACAACCCAGTGCTGGCAATTCCTGGCTTTTCACATCCACATAAACCACAGGAGCAGTCACAGCAGAGTTGATTTAACTCCTGCCTCCTACCTTGAGCATGCTGTCATGTCCTTAAGGAAGTCAGCTACAGGTGATAGTTTAGACTGCAGCTTGTGAGGAACACATGTTACGCCGCGCCCCCCCCCCCCCCCCAAAAACAAAAAAAAAAGATCTTTTGTCATCCTTTTATTATATTCTTTTAAATTAAGAGTTTTGTTGCTCTGAGCACACAGGTGGAATAAGCTGTACAGAGAGGAGCAAGGAACACGGGTAGAGCTGGAGCAGGATTCCCTCATGGCAATGTACAGGTCTAACACCAGGACAGAGCTATGAGCCACTGCAACTCCTTCCCAGGGAATGGTGGAGAGGATTATACATCTATAAAATGCAAGCAGTTTTGCAGAACCCCCCACCATTTTGGCTGGGGACATGCTGAAGTACAACACTCTATACCCATCTGTAATTCACAGCACATGCGGGACAAGGGTGGGTGCTTCAGCCCCTGCTCACAGGGTTGTTTTAGGAAAAGCACAATGGTCACAGAGGCAGAGAAAGGAGGGAACTGTGACAAGAAAATCTCCATTTGTGTAGCTCAAAAAGACAAGTAGAGATGTAAGGTATTAGGGGCATTAGCCCCTTAGGGACTCCGGGTTGTTAATCTTCCAGCACCTCAGGAGATGTAGGACAAGCCTGATGCCAAATGGCTCAAAACTCTTTTGACCAGGCTGTACATACATTCCATAGAATCACTATCCTCAGTTGAAAGGGACCCAGAAGGATCATCCAGTCCAGCTCCTGTCCCTGCACAGCACCATCCCCCAGAGTCACACCCTGTGCCCGAGAGCATTGTCCAAACACTCCCTGAGCTCTGTCAGGCTGGGGCTGTGACCCCTGCCCTGGGGAGCCTGTTCAGTGCCCAGCCACCCTCTGGGGACAGAACCTTTTCCTAAGCTGGTAGAATCAAGCACTTGTACAAAACCTTGCTGCTGGCAGGCTGGAGGAAGGCAGGCACAGCAGCTGAGCTGGTCTCAGAGATGCTCTTCCTTCATCTGCCCTTGGCACAAGCAAGAGGATCAGACTCATGCTACACAGCTGCTTCCCCTGGTGCCCTCCCATTTCCTGCAGGAGTTCCTGCAGCAGCACAAGAGCTGGAGCTATCGACACACATCCATGCACCAGAGAGGCTGAACTCTCTTCAGCTCTTTATCAGCACCTCAACAGTCCCTAGGAGTTCAGTACCCAGTTTCAATGCCAACCCATCACAGGCTGCAGTGACTCTTTTTGGCACTTCCCCATTCCACAGTCAGGCAGCTCTTCACGTCTCCTTATGCAACTTCCTGCACAGGAACCATGGAAAAATTAATACCAGAAGAGATAAGGCATGTCCCTGGCTGTGATAGCTCCTACAGAGAGTTACACAAAGAAGAATTCAGTGCAGAATACAATGGCTTTATCACAGCTCCCAAACTCTTTGGTGACTTTTTAACCAAACACTATTAAGGCCTATTTACAAAGGATGATGCAGATTCTTTGCAAAGTATAAATCTGTGAAATAGCAACAGAACACACAGAGCTTTCTTCTTATCTCACTTCCAGCAAGGCTGAGGCACAGACCAGAAGCTGCAGTGTTTACACCATTGTAGGAGACACACCCATGATTTTAAGGCCAATGCTATAACCCAGTCCAAAATGTTCTCACATACACATTAAGTTCAAAATCTTGGAAGCCCACAATTTGGTCAGTGTCAAGAGGGGTTTCTCTCTTCCAGGCACCAGACAGATAATTCCACTGATAGGCATTAAAAAGGCATAAATGAACAGAGAAAAAGTTGCCAGCTACCATCTGCCCTGGTTTTGGGTATGTGGAATTGCATCAGGACTTTCAACTGGATCAGCAAGACATGTAAAATCTTTAATAAAGGAGGGAGAAGAAATATAAAACTGAGCAACAAATACATCAGTAGAAAGTGGTTTCATCAGTTTATTGCTTTTTGCTGCCATTTCACAGAGTGTCGAGTCTGCAAAGACTACCACAGACAAGGTTTTACCAGAAGCCATGATACAGGTAGGAAATCTAATCCTACATCCGCACAATTTGCAAATTTGACAGTAAATACAGCATCTCCAAAAAGCTATTGGCATTTACATTAATCAACTGATTATTTTGAAGTTGCTGAACAAAGTTAAGTGGTGAGGGACCAGGTGCTCAGAATCACAGACTTCTTGTGCATTCAAGACATCCTCCCAACACACACATTCTGAAATCTTCCAAAATTTCATAAATACTAAATGAAATTAAGGTATTCTGCTTCCAGTTTAAATACCAGGAGAGAATAGTTACCACATTTTAATATATTAACTAAAGGACTATTTGTATAATTCTCTTCACACAAGAAATATTTTTTAATTAAATAATATACTTACAAAAAAAACCCAGACTAGAAATTTATTGCAAGTATAAAATTAATATTTTTCATGGAGAAGGAGGTTATATTAATATTATTGCTATGAACACAGTGCCAGAAACAAGAACTCCTGATTTTTAAATTTGTTCAAGCTCCCACAACTGAATTTAAAGGACACATGGGACTTCAGAAAGATGAAGTCCACAACTTTCTTCAGTTATGTTTTATTATCTGATGTCCTTTTATTGCCTCTTAGTATAACAGTGAGCATCAGTCTGTTGCTCCTGCATTCCAACATTATCATTCATTAGATCTTCTCTCCAGGGAATAAAAACCCAAAACACAACCACCCGAATCTTGCATTTTCCACAAGTATAAAATTTGGAACTACAATTTCATTCATATCCTTGTGCATAACAAAGAAAAGTGGGAACATTCACCATGTGAAGAGTCCATGAGTATGAACAATGTTTCTAGGCCAACATTTGATTGATTTGCTGACAAGTTTTCACTGCCAAAGGAAGCTTTTTTCACATACTGTAGATTGAGTAACACCACTCCTCAGTGCAAACAGTCATACCTGATACGCTACTAGTAACAAAAATATTAAACATAAAAACCTTGCTTACAGATCTGCACAGCCCAGTGCTTTTGCAATGCACTGACTTCCACCACCAAGAACACACATCTATAGCTTTCTTTTCTCTTTTGGTTTATAACATTTGCTGTTATCAGCAGTTCTCCACCTTTTTATTGGATTATGCTATTTTCTTAAAATGATTTTCTTCTTAACTTAGACACTCACCCAATTACTGACTTGGGGGAAAACCAACAACTCTACTTCTCCAACTGACTATTTAAGTCAATACTGGATTTCACAAGGGTTATCAGCATTGCAAACTATTAAGTTAACAATGTCCATAATTCATTACTTAAGGATCATAAAACTAACCAGTGGAGATTGTAACCTAGTCATACATTTAAGTATTGCTAAATGATTGATACAAACTAGTGTTTTATAGAACCAGCAATGCTCAAGTCACTCAAAAAATAATTTTTAAAAAAGGGGCAAATTTTGTATTAATGCCACTTCTTTAATTGGGATAGCTGAATTCTGCTGCAAATAATCTAGTTAGAGACATTTAGGTGGGACTTCAGGAATGGAAACGGCAAATGACCTGCTTTGGGTTAAAGCCTCCTCCTGGATAAATCCTCTTCCAGAGTCCCCTGGGCCCAAATGTGCTTCACAATGCAGGATTCTAACCCAATACATCAATGGTTTTAATACCAATCATGAACATCAAAGTACTTACTACTCAGTTGTTGCCACAACAATTCCTTTTCCTTCAACTCCACTCCTATGTATGTCCTTCACCCCCCAAAATATGTTATTAGCAAAATAATATAAATATTTGAAGAGTAAATGCAATGCTCAAGTTCAAGACATGAAAGACTTGAGAAGTATATTCCTTTCTTTTCATGGCATGCATGAAAAGGAGTCAAGATACCAAGAACTGGATCAACAAAGACAGCAGATCCGGGGAAAATAACTCTTGTACGCTATTAGACAATTCAGGCCAGCTATGTGCGTTCCATATACATTTGAAAACAAAAAAACCTGCTTTTATTCAGACAACTTAAAACATTAAATACTTTAAATGGATGTCTTTCAACTCTGAATCATATTTACATAGCTATTCACAGAAATGTGCAAAGTAAAATCTGACAGGGAAACTAATTTAAAAGTCCAACAACTTGAACACGACGTTAAAAAAGGCAGCAGGGACTCCACATCCATTTCATGTACACTTTATAGAACTAAAGAGAGGGAAAGGGTTGATCCAGCTGAACCTCTGGAAATGTAACAAATCTATCCATGCTGCAAGTCAGTCACTAGCTGTCTTTGCTGCAGAATTCACAGTGTATCCCTCCAGTGAGGTCTTTGACAACTTTTTCTTTGATCAGTTTTTGCAGGAATTTTGTTTCACTTGTCACATTGTGCATAAATTGTTCTTTCATGGCAGCCATGCAGAGGTTGTTGTAATAGTGCAAAGGTGTGCTGGGCTGATCCAGGTTATATCCAAATCCTGCTATGCTCACTTCATCACACAAATGTGTGGCCAGAACAACTGCTATGACCCCAATTGTAGGTACATTCTAAAAAGGGAGAACAGCGTGATTTGCTCAGTTCAAACATATTGTCCTTTATCGGGTTTATAAGCACTTTACACAACTTAATGACTATTCCCTCTCCTCTTTTAAAACTGAAATCAATTAAAACTACAACTAAAAATCAATTCAATAAGTGAGTAAAACTAACTCCAGGGCAAAATACTGATACAATTTAAGTATTTGGCTTTTGGCTGTCAACACAATTTTTTTTCCTGTGAAGGCAAGATGCCCCCTGACTGTGTAGTTAAGCTGCAAGTGAACCTTCACTTCAAACATTCAAACAGCTCCTCACAGAGTTAAAACTTGACACTTCTTGATGTACACTTATTTAATTCTTAAGCAACAACAGGCTCTCTAACAGTGTTCTTTACAATATGACCTTTTTTCAGTGGAAAACCCACGAAGAAGGCAAATTTACTACCGTACCATTAAGATACTCAACTTGTTATATTACGTAATTTTGATAAGTAAATGTGAGAAGACCCTTCAGATATTTGTGCCATAATCTCAAGTGCTTTCACACAAAATGTAAAAAAGATGGTGGTTAGTATTTTTTGTAGTTCAAGACAACTAGTGACATCAAATTTCTCAAATATGCAATTAAAGAAACAAAAATGCAGTGTATGATTAAACCAGGCAATTCATCACTCTGTACCACTGCTGGAGCAAAGGACATGGAAGGAGGAAATGCCCATCAGCTGCTACTGAGCATTCTCTGGCATACAAAGCAATTCCAGCAGCTGGAAGGCTGCTTTACACTGGCCTGGTTTCCAGGCTCTCTGCTTTCTCTGCAGTTGGAGACATCTGGCTACAGTCAATGGCTGGTTTAACTTAATAGGGCCACTTTTAACAGGTTTAACATACATCAAATGCAAGTTTTTAAACACTGGAATGAGTTTATGTCTCACTGCTTCTGAATGCCATTTCATGTCAGCATACAGCAAAATATGAGACAAAATAGCTCATCTAAAAAAGTGAGCTGAAATCTTACTTTGATTTTGCACTAGTAAATACAAGAGTCTTTTGAGAGCACAGTAATTTCCCTATTACCTGAGAAACTGCACAGAAAAAGTTACAAGCCCAAAACATTTTTCAGTTTCTTATTTTATTTACCTTGTTATTTACTGTCTCCTTTTGGTGAAAGGAAACTTCTTACCTTATCCCAACCCCAGAATTTTGATCGAGGCTCAGGGAACTGTAAAATGTCAAAAGCTGTCTCTTTGATAATGACTGGATTCAGAATCCGAAATTGCTTTGATGTGAAAGGAATTTTCTCAGCAACCTCCTTCCAAAAAAAGAGTCGCACCCACAGAGGCTAAGAGAAATAAAAATATATAGTTAAGACTGAAACTCTGAGACAAATACAGTATACAAGTTATAGACATCACCAGGGACCCTGAAAAATTTAGGAAACAGTTTATAGCTAAGGTGGTTTGGAAATATCAGTGTATAGATCAAATGACTGACCCAAAAGAAGAAAAACCTTCAAAGTACCTGGAATTGCAGAGAGGACAGCAGAAGGAATAGTTGTCTATTCTGAATATTTGACTGCACTTTGTGTTTATCAGTCAACATATTCATCAGCACCTATGGGCTCTTCAGGCCACTCCAGCACAGCTGAGCAGGCAATAATATTTAAAGAAATGAGGAAGGGAACCACAGTTTCCCACAAAGATTAACCAGGCACTCCAAAGCAAGCACTGGATTTAAAACAATTGTGTTCAAGCTCTGAAGTGAAAAGCTGCTGTTTGACAGCATCCACCCAGTGATAAATGCAACTCTTCAGAAAAGGATTTACACAGGACTCAAAAACCCAGATTCTGATCTCATGCCACTGCTGTCAGTTAGATGCCACTGCTAATGGAAGAAAAAATACTACATCACACTAATTCTACAAGTCTTTCCATGAAATCGGCAACAGTAAGCCAATGATAAAACTGATACAGCTCCAACGTAGACATGTATTTTTTTAAACAGGCTTTAAGGAACAACAGCTTAACTGATCAAACACAGGTTGCAGTGCTCCCGTTTTCCCAGCCATGCTCTGGATCAGTTTACTTCAGTACCAGTGCCTGAGAGAGCTGAGCCAACTCACAGCTGAGTATTTGAAGGAAGTAGGGTTTCAGTTCACAGAACCACAGAGCCACTGAAGTTAGGGAGATCACATGGTTCAGCTCCTCTGGCTCAAGCAGACACCTCGAGCCAGATGTTCAACACCATGTCTAGATGACTGTAAGAAACATGTTGATGGATATTCAACTTGACAAGCTCCCTCTTGTCCCATCACTGGGCACCACCAAAGAGAGCCTGGCTCCATCCTCTTTGCACTTTCCCCTCAGATATTTATATACATTAATAAGATCCCCCAAAAGTCATCTCTCCTCTAGGCCAAACACTCCCAGCTCTGTCAGTCTTCCCTCATGGTAGAGATGCTCCAGTCCCTTATGCATCTTCCTGGCTCTTCTGTGCAGTAGTAGACAGTCCTGATCAAGATTTAACAGACCTTCTCATATTGTAAAGATCACAGAATTAAGAAGGGAATTTGGAGTACCTAAACTAGCATAGATCAAACTGTTAAAAGACTTGACAGGCCTTCTAAATACCTCTCAGTAATTTTTACTTTCTGAAATTATCTGCCTGCAGATTGAAAGAGGTAGAAGCCACCAATTCACAATAATTTGGAAACATCAAACCCTTCCATCAGTTCCTTAGGAATCTCAGCACTTCTTTAAATGTTTAGTGAAAAATAAACAACCTTATAATTTAGGAGCATCAGACAAATGTTCAATTATATGTTAACTCTGTGTATGCCCATTGTAGCAGTACAGACTTCAGCTGCTAAAAAAATGGACTGGCATTCAAAAATCTCATTTCTATTTTGGACTCCACAGTCACTTAAACCAAATGTGAAATGAATTCCACTTCAGTAAACACTCAGTATATCACGTAGCCTGCTGAAAACCACCAATATCTCCACAAAAAAGAAGTACTACTGTCAGCATGGGGCTTCAACACAAATGCTGGTCCAACTGTAACTAGGAGACAGAGCTAAAAAAAACCCACAAAGTTATATAAAAGATCCTCAGCACAATAAACCAGGAAGTAACAGATCAATCAGCTTCTTTAAGTACTGGAAAACAAAACAAACAAAAATATGGGTACGTGAGACTGTCACTTTACATACCAAGGTTTCATTTTTTACTATGGCTTGAAGCCAGTTGAAATCAACTCTTTTAAACAGAACAGCCACAAACAAGCTTGCAGGAGGATACTCATGTTCAGAAAAGGGGGCTCCTTCGGGGTAAGTCATCCGTATTGTTGTTTTGTTACCAACATGATCTGTGTAACCTTGAACTGGTGCATCGTTTAACCTGGGGGAAAAGAAAACCACAATGGAGAGATATTAAATAAACAGGTTACAATCTCATTAAAATATCAGACACTAAGCAAAAACTTGTTCTTTGGCCCACAGATTTTTAACTGAGCAGACTACAGTGTTTTCTTACAACCCCCATGTTCTTGCCTCACTCACTCTTCCAGCCCTTCTCTTTGGGAGGAAGCCAATTCGATTTCTATATTAAATGGCACAAGTGCAGAACTTTGGAAAGAAAAGCTTGAAGAGTAAAGTGACTTAAGACAGCATTGCAGAATTTCGTATATTTTGCTTTGTGTCAACTCAGAGAGGCTTAAAAGTAGAACAGGAAGAAAACACACAGAAAGTTGCCTGTGTTACCCTTTTCATATATATATATTTATATATACACACACACACACTCACGAGTATTCCACACAATAAGTCATACAAGTTATCCCTCCAATGCAATGTAACGCATCCTGTGGGTTTATATCATCTCCTGTTTAGCAAAAACAGATGCTGGCACACTGCTGACAGAAACGGCATCATCTCCCTCCATGAGTTCTGCAGAAGAGCTCAAGTCCTGCAAACTTCTCCACATCAACAGAAAAATCACCTTAATCTTAGCAGCCCTAAATTCAGAGGACAGCTAATACAAGTTCTCTGCCCCTCCACATGCTAACAGGTTTGTTTACCTTTTAATAAGGGCTATTGACTCAAATATTCCCTTAATAAGGGGAACAAGCCTTAATTTACAAAACAAGTTGAGAAAATGCTTGTATTATGTTATTTGTGACTTTACATGATCCAAAACAACATTTTAAATTATACTTTTCAGAAGGCATAAATACAGAGCATGTAATTCAGATGTCAGAAATCAAGGCAATCATAGAAGCAGTCACTGACCTCGTAAAGATAAGGGAATATAAGTGTGTTATAAAGTGTGTAAGCAAACTGTGTACTGAAACACCAATTAAATTTTATTGTGTTTGAAATAGCTGTTATAAAAAAATCTTTTGAATAAGCATTCAAACTAGCCATGGGGAAAAAAGCTGAGGTGAGTCCTTACGTCCTGATGTTTAAGATTTGAAAGCTTTAAAATGTGAAAGAATAAACCCAGTACTGTCTACCTGTCTATGATGTCACTAGCTTCTATCTAGTTTCTGCCCATGTGAGTTTTGTACCTGAAGTCCACAAATAATTACACTGAATTCCTTTCTTTTAAACATGACAATTTATTTTGCACCTAAGACTTCAAATTCCACCAAGTCACAAGTAAATTTCTCAAAAGTACTTTCAGAAAGTCTTGTAGGTCTATGTTGGTTCATAAAATAATGATGAAGTAGTTGGAGTCCTTAAATGAAAAATACATACCTTATAACAATATCAAACTGATTCAATAAGTGACCCAGCTCTGATCCATGAAGAATTCCACCACTGCCAACAACAACACAACGCTTACAGTGCTTTGACTTCAAATCTTCTGGTAAATCATGCTCAGGTAAGAGTTCAAGGAGATCTTTAAGTGTATCAAAGAACTTGTGAAATCCAAAAGGAGGTTCATATTTAAATAAAGCTTCATCTTCATTTATATTTTTCCTCACAAAGGGAGATATGTCCATGCTGTATTTCTCTGCAAACAACTTTTCCATCTCTTTCTTCGCGTAAGAAGGTCGGCACTGCTCCTGCAGTACGGCGCTGGCAAATTGCTGTGCCCTCTGAAACAAAACACACGAGATTTCAGCCAGGAAATGCAGGAATGCACAAAGCCCTCGGAATGTGGCCCACCAGCTGACCACCAGCAGTTTAGCAAACACAGGGGTAATAAAGAAAGAATAAGTAGAGAAATTTTAAAGCACTTACTCAAATGTAGATATGAGCCAGTGCATGGTGAAAACCTGCAGAGGAATTCCACTCCATTCAGTCCTTTAAACCTGGGTATGAGGTTTTCTAAAGAATTTTTAGGCTAGTAGAGGCGCTAAGTGAAAATGACCAGTTTGTACTACCATTTGCAACACCAAATAAAAAAATCTAGACATACTTCTATCTGTCCAATTTAGCAGCAAGTGGAATTTCACTCTGCTCAGCTGCATGACCTGAGTTCTGCCCGTGGTAGGATTCCACCAGAGATGCATCCATTCATTGGGTAAAAGTTCTGTGCAACAGCAGCTGGACTTGCTTATTCACCAGAATGAAGCAATGCTTCTTCCATAAATATTGCTAAAGTGCTAATGACTAAAACATGACTTTATAAGGAATGCCAGGAGGGGGTGTTTCGGGCCTTCTTTTAAAGACTGATCACCAAAATAAGAGACTACTGTTCCATATTGCATAAAAATATTAAAGAGACAGACAAAACTACACACTGATCACCTCATAATAAAAACAAAGCACTATTAGTGTACATTTTTAGAAATTTGTAGAGGCAAGCTGGTATCTGATGTAAAAAGAGGAACAGCAAAGTTATTGCTTTTATCAGCTAAAATAAAATCCTGTTTGCATCATATCTTTCCCAATCAACTCGGCTGGTTTTTCCTCCACTGTAATTAAAAAAAACCCATGAGCAAACAGGGGTCAGAGATACAAGATTCAAATCTACTGTTAATAATAGTGTGTATCTAAGGGAACAGGGAGGGAAGTTCTACTGCTGGCTTTTTGGTTTGTTTTTTTTTAACCAAGATTGACTTACAGAACTTCCTCTACCACTATTACGAAGGTTTCTGCATAAACACCACACTGGGCAAAGCACGACTGAGCAACTTCTTTTGAGAAGCAATAAACTTTTTGAGATAGCAATAAACACAGTCCATGAAATCTTCAGGTTTGCTTGGTTTAATGTGTTTGTTCTTCAGAATCAAGAATACTATTGAAAAAATAAGCAAGCCAAATGAGAAAAAAAGGGAAGCAAAGAGGCTCAGAAGGGGAAAGACATGCACAGAAGATGATGGCAAGTGGGGGAGTGTCCTGGGGTGACTTTATGATACTGGTATCCCCAATCGTCTGGTTTATATTATATATTAAGTTCTGCACCTTTAAGACTGGCTTTGAGAGCAAGAGAGGGGGAAGAAGAAGCGCACAGTTTGTGTTAAGGAAAAACATCACTCCCACACATCTCGCTGGCGGGACTGTGGTGTCTGCAGCACGGACAGACAGCGGGACAGAGCTTCTCTCTGGCTTTTAGTTAGTTCTAGCTAGCTGAGGCAGAGGAGTTCCCTAGACCTTTGTTTGTTTTTTTCCCAATTTTCTTGGATCTGTGCAAGCCTGCTCTGGACTGAACACCCAGCCAAACCCCGGGAGCTCACGCCTGTGGCCCACCTGGGCCTGAGCCTCAGCACTTTCCAGCGACGGAGGGACTGATAAGAACCTGAGCGAGCCGAGCTACACCACATGAAAAAGACTTTTTTTCCTCCTAGATTTGCCATCCCATCAAACAGCAAGAGGTTTTATTATTTAATATTACTCAATTTCTGTTAAATAAACAGCTATTTCCACTTCTCTCTAAGGAATTTTTTTTCTTTTCCCGGACCAGTTGGTGGGGAGGGGCATTTCCCTGGGGAAATCCCCATTTGGAGTTTTCCTTCCTAATTTGCCCTAAACTAAGACAGGGAGGATGCACATGCAGTAATGCTAAGATGAGATGGTCTTAAGCCAGGGTCTCTGCTGGAAGTTCCCTTTTAGCATTGAGACATCCAAAGACAGAAATCTAACAGCCCTAAGCCAGGTAAGTTCTGCTATAAAGTGCAAATAGTTAGAGTAGCAAATGCTTCGGTGGCGTCTGTTACACCTCTTTAAAAGCTGCTTGCAAATCTGTAGCTAAAGTAAGTAGCTGCCACCTTGAATGAATAAATGAAAAAAATTATTATTAAGGAGGAGCTGCACCCTCCTGGATATTTGCCCTGTGATTCCAAAAACATCTGATCAATTACAAAGCAAAGCAGACTGGGAAATTGGCTTAGGTTAAAAAAATAATAAAAACAAAAAACCAAAAAAACCCTTTGGTTTAATATGTTAGGTTTGGGTTGTTTTAGGTTTTTTAATATGTTACTTTTCATTTGCATCAATCTTCTGATCACCAGTATCATCTGCACTGACAAAATGGGATGATGGCATGTCCATTTCAAAGCTTAAAGTCACAGTTATCTAATTTTAACCCTAAAAACTCAGCTTCTCTATGTGCTTCTGTCATCACTTTACAAGAACAAAAACCAGAATGTCTATGGCATGAAAAGAAGTAAAATATACTTCTTCTCAACAGATAATTTCAGGATTCTAACTCTTTGTTGCAGCGCCCTATAACTCTTGCATTGTCAACTAATAAGATTTTTTTTTTAAGCCAAGTGGGAAAAAAAAGCCAAAAAATACCAACCCTTACACGATCGAGGTCCACATACGGCATTTTTGTTCTGTCACATTCCTCAGGGCCAAAATGTAATTTGAGGATATAAAGGAAGCACCCTCCAACCACAAACAGTGCAAGAATTCTGAAAACAAATAGGACAGTGAGGGATAAGAGAGAAAAACAAAAACATCTTTTTGTGATATTCAGTCAACTACTAAATCAATATTTTTAAGCAAATTTAAGCCAGTTGAACTTCATGTGAATACTTGCATTTGAATCAAACCAAAAAAAGAAACAACAACTATTGCTTTGTTCATTTCAAGTCTTGTATAACTCTTCAAAGTTATCTGCAGGAAAGTATGAACACATACAGATGCCTGGATAAGGAAAATGCTTGCATCATATGCTTTGAATGCATCTCTGATGAGTCAAACAGTTCTCCACACATAATGAAACCAAGAGTGACTTTTTTTTCTTCTTTAAACGTCGTATCTTGGAAAACATTTTCATGCAAGCTGGAAAAAAGGCTGGAACATCAAATTGCATGATTTTGGGTCATGGAAACAAAATTTTCAACTCACTGGCAGGCCAGACTGCAGAACTTAGATGCTCAGGCTGAAAAGCCTTAGTTACTTACACCCCCAAAAAAAGCAGCAGAAAAAGTCCAACCAAATATATATATAATATAACAAATGTTAGCTCATTTCATGTTTAAACCCATCTGTAGAATACTTACATCATTATTTGGTTAAAGTTGTGGTTGCTGCTCAAGTACATAATTTGAGCTTTCTTATTGATTTTCATTTCCTATTGTGTCCTAAGGACTGGACATTTGTTTAAATGTCTTTAAAAATGTACAAGTTATTAAGTGCTCAATGCTTCCTGAAACTCTTTCAGATGAAGTTAATACAGATTTCCAATAATTTTTTTTTTAAAAAAGCTTGTGCTATATGAACAAAACATGCAATCCCAGCACTCAGTGTGCAGTACAGACTGCAAACAAGGTGACCCCTGGAAACACAGGGCTGCTCTCACATCTCACTTAACTAAATTACATTTTCCACTGGAAGGTGATCTAAGAGTTTCATTAGCATGTTAGGCTGCAACCCCTGGAGATCAGCCAACAGGCAGAAAGCAGAAAATTCGCAGCTGACAAATGAGGCTGGTTTTCCTCCAGAAGTTAATCAAGTATCCCCAGATTCAGCTAGGGTTGCACTATCCAGGTTATATCCACCTGTGTATGTAACAGTTTGTCTTTGGGTTTTTTAGCTTTAAGACCTAAAAATTAATGTGGCATCATAGTAGTGAACATTTTAGGTATAAAATACAGTCCTGGATCTAGGTGTCCACACATCTTTTAATTTTAATTTGATGTCAAGCTATCAACAATGGAGTATGGAGTAAGGTTTTTGATGTAGCATTCCAGAAATCTTCACAACAAAATAACTATATAAAAAACACCTCCCCAGGATACCCACTCAACATCCACCGGCCATTCCCTCAGTTATCAGGCTGTACAGAAGTCTCAGCATTGTTATTTATCTGCATACAAAAAAGATTGGAAATACTTGTGAGTGAAGTACTAGACTCTCACTTTGGCTGGGGAAAACAGGTACTACAAGTTAGCCTGGGCTCCTTGTGTGAAAGTGTTTTCAGCATCCCACGGAAAGCTGTGTGCTTAACCCTCCATTCATAGCCTGTGGTAATCCCATGCTTTGATTTCTGCATCCATTTTGTAATTGCCCAGGCTGGGGGTAGAACAACTGTCCTCTGTGTAGCTGTGACAACGACACTTACTTGCGAGTACCTTTTAAAAACCAGCTTGGTCTTCTCATCTTCATGTGCAGCCACCTTACACCATTGCACAGGAGGTGAAGGATCACTTTTCAGTTTGACAGAGTTATTGTCACTCAGTGTTGCTGTAAAAAAAAAATAAAAAGTTACCATAACTTTTGCTGAATTGAAGGAAAGTTTACAGGACACCCATGGAGCAACAACTTTGTTTCCCAGAGAAGACTGCAATTCTTAGTTAGGGTGCCAGGAATATTGAATTGCTCCTGAGTTCCTTGTGATCAAGAACTCACTCATTTCAGCTGCATGATTCTAAAAATGTTGCCAGGTCTTTGCATTCTTCTTAAGCCAGAAGTCTAATAATTGCCAATTGCATCAGTTACTCTCAAACACTTGTTTGATCTGATCAAACAATCTATACAATACACTCAGGGTACTCAGGATCTCTGAATCAAAATCAAATCCCTGTGCTATGCTTCCCACTAGGCCTCAAGGATGCTTTCAGCATGCAGAACCCATACAAGCCATCCTCAAAACAGGAGCCCACATTTCAAATAATCTCCCCAGTTTCCCCAAGGCCAAGCAAACGTATCTCACCATCACTGGTCTGAATCTACCACTGACCTCTTCAGCAGGCCCAACAACACACCCAGCAACTTCAACAGCAGGCACCAGAGAGGGTGTGGAGGGAATTTCTTCCTGGCGCACTGCAGGACCAGGAGGCTGCCAGCACCAGGGAAGCACAGCAGCAGCTCCCTGCACAGAACATGGGGGAACCCAGCAGGGCAGCACAGTGCTCCCTCACAGATGGGCAGGGCACTGACCATTAGCTGACAAGACGCAATCTTGTTGCTCCCACAATTTCTATCAGCATGCTCCAATAATGATTTTGGAAAGAAAAATGCAGGCTGGCACATCATCTTCTCCCAGGCTGCTGCCAGTAACCAAAGACATGAGAATGGAATCCCCATGAAGAGCCCACCCAAACGAGCCTGCTGGTTTTCCCAGGGTGAAGGAACACAGGCAAGGGTTTTTCCTCTCCTATCCACCCAGAGCAACACTCCCTTTAATCAGCCAGCCATGGAAAGGTGCAGCCTGCTGCTCCACAGGGGAGGATTTCAGCCCTGCTCCTTCCTTTCATCTCGACACTTGACCCTGTCTGCTCTCCACTGCAAAGGTGTTCACCTCTTCTGCTCTCCTGCCAAGAGTTCTGTCACAGGAATTTCTAAGAAGAGCAAGACTAAGGGAAGGTTTTTCTCTAGGAATGATCTTCCTCATTCTCTTTTCCACCTCTTTTTATTGTTTATGGTATGGATATGACCCATTTGAACCAGCCTGTATTGACTCTTGAAAACACTGGACAAACAACTGATGTTCTTAAACACCAGGATGAAGGAGCTGAGGAGAGAGAAGTACCCCCTCCAGATACCAAATCCAGGCCACTGAAATTTCAAGGGTATCCAATTCAGAAGATGACCCAGTCTCTTTGCATAATTGTAATTTCTCAGTAACAAATTTGATAATCCCAGTAGAAGGTCAAACTGCCAAAAAACACTGTGAGGGTGGGACAAGGAGAGATAAAGATCAACAGCATCTGAAACCCTTTGAAGAGCAGGCAGCAGTCAAGTCATGCTTTCAGGGTCACATGCAAATGATCACAACCCACAAAACAGAGCAAGGCAGGAAAACCCTAATGGTTTTTACCAGCAGGAACCTTGACCACGTACCTCAAACAAAAGTAACTTGGTTGTTATGGCATCACTAAGAACCTCAAATTCCCCACTTGACTGTATTTACTAATTGCACAGACTGTGAGCTGTCACACCCGTTTGCAGGCCTTTGTTTCAGCCCATTTGAGATCTGAAAGCACTGTAAAATTTTAAGTCAGTACCATCATGGTTGTCTTGAAACTGGGTAAACTGAAATTTAAGGGGTGACATCCCCCAGTCCCCCAGAATTCTACCAGTTAAGCTGGAAATCAAATCCAGCTCTTATCTACCACACAACCTGTCAGGACACAGGACAAACCAGGTTACAAACAAACAGGTTACAGGGAAGCTATGAAGCCTTAATAGCTCCTCATTTTCTCAGAGCAACACCTCATCTTTACTGGCTGCATCTATACTGCTGAATAAAACCAGCACAGGGGTGCCAAACTGGGGTGTTGACATCAGCACCTGTCATCCACGTCAGTTTGCTCTCAGCTAGAATTGGCAATAAATCATTTAAGTTCAGATGGGTAAAGATGTCAAAAAAAATTGTTACAAGGACCATATCCCAGGGTCAATTATGGATCACCAACTTGAACTGCTCTACCTTGAGGTATGCAGTGCCAGCCCAGCAGGACTGGTACCATCACCTTTTACAACACACATCCTTCCTGCCACACTACACAGAGAAGCCAGCTCAGCAGCTCTCATCCAGTACCTTGACACTAACACAGCTCAGAGGTAATGGGTATCCATAGAGATCAGGGTGCACAGGGAGCAGCCCCAGTTCATGAAGCAAGAACACACAGTAGGAGCTGCGATCAGAGGATGCTGCAGAGGGTGAACACAGCCTGCAGACCATGTGGAAGCTCCAGGACAGCTCCACACAGAACAGAGAGGGCATTCCATCAGATCACCTCAGAGGAGACTGTCTCACACCAGCACAAACAAGAGGCGCTCAGCACTGTTTGGGAAAGGGATGGGATCACTCAGCAGCACTGATAGCTCATGGCAGGGATGCGACCACTGAAAGCTGCTATAGCACAAAACAAGCCAGCAATTACATCTGTCAGCCCCCCCAGATCTCCACAAACACACCTGCAGAGAAGCATAAAATGGGACTTTTTTTAAAATGAAAAAGCAGGAAACAAGCTTCACCTATTTTTACTAGAAAACAATGCAGGTATTAATTCTCTCTCGAGTAAACATTAAGAGGTAACTCAATCACAGTCCATAGGAACCTAGGTCAGAATGGATTTTGCACAAAAGAATTAGTCAAACTTGATACCAGGCTGCAAGAGATCTGAATGACAGTGAGGAACTGAAGAGGTGGATGGTGATGACGACAGAAAGGAATCAAACAGGAATGCAAGACTGCAATAAGCTATTATAATAGTGCTATTAGTGCTGATAGTGCTATTAGGAAGTGATCCTTGCCTCTGAGCAAAATAAATTCCAGTTGTTCCCTGCTTCATTCATCCTGGATGTGCAAAAAGAAACAGTGAAATAGAAAATTTAATTAATCACCTCAACACATCCTTTCCAAGTCCAACTCGTAGTATGCACAATGTTATTTTTTTGTTACATAAACAAGTGATAACGTCAGTTTTCATTTCCTTTGCAACAGTTAACTTCAGTTTGACTTTTGTCAGCTACAATCATGACAGATGAATTCTTTCTCAAACAAGTCAATATATATAGACCAACACATAGGTCAGAAAGCATCTGTCCAGCACAGCTTTTGTTTTTTAATTACTCAGGGTTGGATCCTGCACTCTTACTCAAGTCAATGAGCCCTTCCGCTGGCTGGAATGGTGTAAGAGTGCTCAAAAGAGCAAGGTGGCAGTAACAAGCACCTTTGAGTGCAGCTTTCCCACAGCATTCCTGAATTAAAAAATAAAAAAATAAAAAAAGTCTCCAAATTTGCAGAGAGAACCAGAGCAGCCAAGATCCCAGAGGACCAAAGGTGCTATTGCATACAAACACCATTACATTCTTTCAGGAAGGGGCCCTGTTATAGTTGTTTTGAGAGCCACAAATGCAAATGTCTCAATTTGTGTACAAAACATAGTTCAGTAGTACTGAGGTATTACAACCACACTTTGCATTGACCTTTCTGTTGCTACTCATTGTGGTGTAATCCCCAAGGACTCAGGGGATTTAAATTTGTTTCATCTGCTGAATTTAAGTGGTCTGTGCAAAGCTGCTGCTAAGGCTAAATTGTCCATTAATACAATATACTCCAAAGCTTTTGTGGTGTTATTCTTTCCACCATGATTTACTTTTGTCTCATTGTTATTCTTAAGTAGACAACACTTCCACACTTGGAGTATTTCAGAAGCAATTCATTTAAACCTTCAGGAAGTCTTTTCATGTGTGAATGCTAAAAGCTAAAAAGCAGCATGTATCAAGTTGTAGTAACCACTGCCACACCCTGGAAAGTGCATTTGGTGATGTTCAGCACCTGGATTTACCCAAAGACAAAGCCAAGGTCTCTCAGCAGGCACGGGGACAGGAGCAGACAGCCTGCACACGAGTGCAGCATGATGCGCACACCTGCATCCTCACCAGGTTCCCATCAAGCCCCCAAAATTACAACCCCACACAGGCAATGCTTCCACTTAAAATTTCCCCTTTCACAGTACCACCAGAAGCTGTGGAAACACCCAGCTTTACCAGGCAGTCAGTAGAAAGGTCTTGCCGCACAAAGCAGCCTTTGAAGTTCATGTAACAAGAGCAAGAAGCTCTCAGGGCAAAGCAATTCAAGAAAACGAAACCCAAAGTCACACTTATGTAAAGGATTTAAGAATAGTGAATGGTGGGGCCCCAGCAGGTATTGAAACAGAAGCAAAAACTAATTCAAAAAATACACAAAACCCTCCTGCTCACTTCATTCCTCCTCCCCTAAATCAGATACAAAATTACTTGAACATAGTTCCAAAATCAGTAAAGGAGAACACAAAAGCTAATTGGTTTCGAGCAACATTTGTTTCAAAAGAGAGAGACAAGGTTGAAAAGCAGAGGCGTTTTCACACAAGAATCTGGAGCTCTTTATTGGAGATGTGGTCATCATTCAGTAATGAATACTGCATGAATTTTCTGTCCTGTGGCTTTTAAAGAAAACAAAACAAAAAAAAATCCCACAGATATACTGCAAAACTTTATGCAAGAAGTTAGAAGAGAATAATTAAGAGAACTTAAACTTACACATTGATTTTGGAAACATTTGAAGAAAGCAGATAGCAAAAAACAGACAACTACAACATTAATGTCTGTGACTATTTCCAAGAATTGGGCCCATGAAAAGATTACACATTTCGATCTAACTTCATTATTGACCAAATAGACAAGTTATTAATTTTCAATAAGGTTTTCAAAATTGATACAATATTTTAAGAGAATGCTATTGATTTATGTCAAAACATGAAAAGCAGTTTGGTGACATTTACAGTTAGGATTGATTTTGTTTGCTTCTGCAGGACTGAAATCCACAGCAATCAAAACGTTAGGGCTGAGACATTAAAAAAGGGAATGAAAGGAATGACTAATTAGGTGGTAGCTTTTCTGGTTTAGGCTTCAAAGCCAGTCACCAAGCAGAGCCTCTCAGGATACCAAAGAATATGAAAAATTTAAAATTATTCATCTTCTGTTCTACTTTAAGGCCATCATTACAAAACTGGTTCAAAAATCAGTATAAAATTCTCCCAATTCCTTCCTACATCCATCCCACAGATCCGTTCGATTCTCTTTAATGGGCAAACCAGTCTTGATTCAGGGCATTTTTAAGTAATAGGATTTTTGTCAATGAATACATTGACAAAATGTATTAGCAAATCTAATATTGGAAAGAACAAAATGACAGACGAGTAAACACTGTACCAGCTTACCTACTGTGGCACAGGAAGCACAAAAATCTGCTCAGGGACTCTCCCTCCCAAGTCTCCTTATCAAAGCATGATACTGCCAGATCCTTCCCATGCTTTCAAACATTATCTCCTCATTGGAAAAAAAATCATAAAAAAGAAGTTTTGCAAATAACCTCTGTTTCTATAAAACATGGTAGAAAAATCTTCTTAAACCAACAGTGGACCAAGCCTCATCCCAATAACAATTAAGGGGAAAACGATAATGCAAAGAAAAAAATGCTGAAGCTAAGGAGAGTTAGTTGTGCACCCCATCACACACAAAGTAATCCACAGCTGTAAGTGTTGCACAGCCAAGCTGCTGCCTCACAACTGCAATCCCAGGTATTTTTATCTATCCAAATCACAGAGTATTTCTTAATACAAAAACAATTTTGAAACATTCACTTCTGACATGAAGAATTTGTTGCTACAAAACAACAAATCTGGAAAATGTACAAACATCCTCTAGCAAGAGGCACTCCAGAAATTGCAGTGTAGTAAAGGACTGCCTGGCTTTCATGGAATCACAGGATCGTCCAGTTCCAACCCCCTGCCATGTGCAGGGACACCTTCCACTATCCCAGTTTGCTCCAAGCCCCATCCAACCTGGCCTTGAGAACTTCCAGGGATGGGGAGTAACAGCTTCTCTCGACAACCTGCACCAGGGCCTCTCCACCCTCACAGCACTAATATTTCTTCCTAATATCCAGTCTAAACCCGCCCTTTGTCAGTTTGAAGTCATTCCACCTGTCCTGTCACTCTGTGCCCTTGTCAAAAGACCACATCAAGTCCAGCCTCTCATCCACCAGCACCCCAAAGTCCTTCTCCTCAGGGCTAATCTCAATCCATTCTCTGCTCAGCCTGGATTTGTGCTTGGGATTGCCATGACACAGGTGCGGGACCTTGATGGACTTCATGAGGTTAACTTACCAATGACTTCTGCAGAAGTTAATCCAAATTTTTCAGCTGAATTTCAAACACAGGTTTAACAGATCAGGAAAGCTAATAACCTGCCCTGATGTTGAAACTGGATTTAAAATCTATTCAAGGAAAGTAAAAAGCCTTCCATCTGGATGGTCCCATTTGCCCATACTGACAAAATACTTAGGAAAGGCGGAGGAAGAAGAACAACAGACAAGTTATCCCAAAGGAACTGTGTCTGATTGGAAAATCTCCTTCTATGATATAATGAACACTGAAATACCTTCATAAAGGACTTAATGAAAATCCTTTAAAACCATAAGCATGAGGAAAAATTCCAGTGATGTTAATGAGCTGAGGGAGATTTACTAGAAACATGCCAAAGCATAAGAGACTTTTTTGTTATGATTGGTAGCAATATATTCAGTCTGGATGTTGTCTTGGTTTGAAGAAAGACAGGTGTCTGCTAAGGAAGGCAGAAACCTCTCTTGAAATAAATAAAAATGTAAACCACGACAACCCCCCTTCAAAAATTATAATCTTGAAATCAAAGTGCTCTCAGGCAAAGATACAGAAATAGGAATAACAGTTCTTTACTAAGGAAATTAAAATTAAAACGCAGTAGTACAAGAAAAGAAAACCAACAAAAAAACAACCCACTGACAGAGTTAGAATTCAACCTGACCCCCTGTTAGTCAGGGTGTTGGTAGCAGTCTGATTAAATGGTGGCTGCAGCCCTCCTGGAGTGACAGATGTGGTTCTGTTGAAGCGGTGATCCTATAGAAAGGTGTAGTTTCCCTCTGAAGGTCCACTGGTGATGCAGATGGGTCCGGTCTCTTCTCTGGGATCCAATGGTGAAAGGCTTCCTGTGGTGGTCCAAGTCTCAGAGTATATCCAGGTAGGAATGCTTGGTTCCTCCCCCTGGGTGGAGCATCTCACAATGGGATGATGTAATTTTATCAGTCCTGCAGTGAGACTCAATGGCCCAATAACAGAAGATATCCCCTGGAGGGAGGATGGGTCATGGAAGAGATAAAGAACACTGCCCCACCTGGTTTCAACAGGTGATAATAGCATACTTTTGGTTACATCTTGCATTGCAACTCAAAACAGATG
Source organism: Pseudopodoces humilis (assembly GCF_049639895.1). Taxonomy (NCBI): domain Eukaryota; kingdom Metazoa; phylum Chordata; class Aves; order Passeriformes; family Paridae; genus Pseudopodoces; species Pseudopodoces humilis. The sequence goes on along the minus strand of NC_142205.1, from coordinate 5,898,318 downwards.
TTTATCTTCAAATAATTTCCTGATCACCACCCTACCACTTCCTATAACAAGACATAATAAGACAGCATCAGGAAGCTGTTGCAGATTAGGTACTGACATCTCACCAGAGAACAAACGTGAAGCTAAATTAAAAAAAAAATAAAATTTAAACTTAAAAAAAATTAAAATTTAATTTTAACTAAAAATTAAATTAAAAATTTTAATTAAAGAATTAAAAATACTTCTGCCAATTATTTCTTCATCTGCCACTATATAAATCCCACAGTAAAGTTGGCAGTTTAACATATTTAGACACTTCAGAAGCTTTCTTTTAGTATTGTCTGCTTAGTGCCTATGACTATTGAATGAAAAAAAGCAGTTGACATCTGTTTTAATGAATAGAGTCAGTTGTTTTGGTTAATTGAAGAATACATCTGTGATGGCAGAAAAAGGTTTAGCCTATAATATGGTCATAAGCACCTTCAATAGGATATTGATTACATTAGTGAATAATGCATCTTACAAAATGCACTTTGGTCGGAAAGGTTTTTTTATCAGACAATAAAAATTTAAAACAATGCTGTCTGTATGATCTGTAGTTCATTTAGTCAAGATCCATCTCCTCAGAAAATGAGAACTTATTACTGAACCCTATTTGTGTGGACACAATTGGTAAAAAGTGAAACAAGGACCAAATGAGAATTTCAGAGCAGTTGACAGAAACTCTCACAGGCATCAACAACATGACAGGTGAAAATTACTTTTCTGGGAGCCAGGAATACCACCAAGCAACATTAATATCCTAGAGACATCATGACTTTTCTATCCTTGCCTTGTGACACTCTACTTGTGTTTTCTTCTAATTATTTAATGGGTCACGCCTACATCCTCTTTGCAATATCAACCACCAGCTCATAAAACCATTAACAACCTTACATAATTGTGTCTACTTAAGCACTCTTTTCCTTTAGGAAGGATACACATAGTTAGGTTACAAATTGCTGTTAACCTTGGGTCATCCAGAGAGAACATCAAAAGAAATGGTTTCAGCTCAAATAAGGTCCAATTACCAGCTTAACTAGAGATACTCAGAGTGTAACACCATCACTTCCTCTCAGCATCATTCACAGGAAGATTTCTGGACATTAACAGTGCCTGCTAAAATAATATTATAGGGAAAGAACTCTTACTGAGGTTCTAAATGATAGTTTAATGTTCAAAACAAGGATATTCCCTTAATTTCACATCTGCCTCAGCACCCTCTTCTCTAGTCAAATATTGCAGAATTTTCTGTGAAACTCCTTTCAGGTGCTCTCAAGCGTGTAACAGCAAAAAGCAAATAAAACAAACAAAAAAAACATCAACAAGATATGCTTCAACACTGAATTGCACTGCTGATGCTTTGTGACAGACAAAAGCAGCATCTGAGTATGGAATTTTTCTGATTCACAGAAAGTCAGCGTCCCAGCCAAGCAGGAAGAAATCGGTGACTTGAAGTATTGCTGTTGTGAAGAGTGTGCTATTAAAAAGTAACGTTTATTTCTTACAAGGGAAGCTTTTAGACTCTCTCATCCCTTTTCCTTTTGGAGCAAATTCCATTTTTCCCATTCATGCTACTTGTGTAAGAAACAGTAGCCTGCCTGCTCTGGATGTTCAGAACCTGACGTCAGCCCCTCCTCAGCATCTGCTGAAGCCCACAAACACACACAGTGAATGGGCTGCAGCATAACAGCAGCCAGCTGCTACTAAAAATCCCCCCTTTGCACATCTCCCCGTTCTCATCCTCCTCCCCAGGCTCACAGATCCACATTTGAGGAAGCACTGCACCACTCCAGCACTCAGAGGAAGAGCCACGCCAGCCAGGAAGGGAGGAAGAAAGCACAGTGCACCAGAACATCACCTATCACCAGCTGGGTGATGTCATCCAGCACAAGAGGAAGAGATTTCTGAGCCTCTGCAAGGAAGCCAAAACAATTTCCCCTTACATGGGAAGTTTGAGGAGAGAAGTCTTCCCTAAAAGAAATGGTCTGAAAAGGCAGGGCATAGCGTTAATCTTTACTGCATTAAGGAAACAGCAGACTTATATAGCCAAGATACTTCATATGACATCTAAAATATGCAGCACAATAGCACCAAACAACTGGATTATGGAACAATGTTAATAGTACAGCAGCATTTTTGCCACACTATCATTTAACATTCCAAGACATCATAGTAAAGTCACACTTGAGCCTACAGAAGCAAGAGAGGGGAATGCCAAAAACCTCCCATAAAAACAAGGCAAAAAATAAAATTGCAATACAGCAAAAAAACATAGCCGTAAACAATTTTAATGCTTAAGTTCTGAACCTAAGACTTCAGGACCTAACAGGCTGCAGGGTGCTGATGGGAAGGGTAAAGGAAGAGCCTCTCCCAAGGAGAACAGAGAGCTTGGGTTGTCCAGCTTTGCAAAACAAAAATTGAGAGTTTGTCCTTAGATACATCAAACATGTAAACACCAAAGCCAAAACCAAACCTTTCAAACAAAAGCACAAAGGAAAAAGCGGACATAAAGAGGGACTATGGGCAAAAGATTCCTGAGAAGCAAAGGAATCCCATAGGAATTCCCATAGGAGTAATGGAAAATAACAGACTACACAAGTTTTAAGGAAGTCTTCAATAATTAATGAATGACATTATCAGTGAGAGCTGCTTGTGACAGGGAAGACTCCTCCATGAGCCTGAAGTCCTATGTCCAGTTACAGTTGTGTGGTTTTGAAGCACTGGACGTGCCTGCTGGAGATGCTTTAACCTGTTCTGTTTCATTCAGACTCACACATCATTTGAAAATTACACCATAACAAGTTTGAATCATTGTGTGTGTCTTTTTCAGTTATTTAGCCTTTATGATAACTCAGGAACTACTGAAGTCTTCCAGGGCCTCTTAATCTAAACAAACAACCTGATCACCAAATGCTCCAACTTTCCACCAGTCTTGGCATGTTTCGCGTCTGAAGTATGCAAAGCAAACAAAATTGAACAGTTTTAGCCCATTCTCCTCAGGAAAAGGAAGTTTCTGCTACCACAGTTTGTCTTCCTACATCCTGCTCCTAACTGCCTGTCAATCATTTGACCAATCTGCTGGAACTCTAGAGAAGGAAGGACGCTAAACCCAAAAAAGTTGCAGGAAACCAGAGGGATGAGCTCATTTCTCATCAAGCCCGCAGAAGCAGACAACGCACCAAAATGCTTTCATGCACTAACTCTCCAGCTGCATTTTGACCTCTTAAAAGAAATTCCCTGAGTTTGGCTAGCAGAGTGAAAGCTTGGGAGATAGCTCAAGGTTTCCTGCTGCATGATCCAAAAGGGAGATAGTAACCTAACTGCAGCATAACAGATGGAATAACATAGCCTGCATGAAAAACCCCCCTCTCTAGACTGAATCTGCACAGTTCCATCGTAAGGTGTAGTTTAAAAACACGTATCCACTTCAGAAGCATAGAAGAGCACTTAGCGAATTTTCTTTAGAGAAATAATGAATATACATCTTTATCTTCTCTATTCCCCAAAATGAGACAAAGCCAGTCATTTTCCACCGCAGAGCTGTTTACATGCAGTAATTTTAAGAACATTTCCTAATAACTTCCCTCACTAAAGAGAACTGCAAAATCAACATCCCTCCTCCAGCAGCCTTATATTTTGATCTTACCTATTGAAATAGAAAAAATGAACACAAAACAAATCTCGGCACAAAGGGAAAAAACAGGAAACTCTTTAGCGAGTAGCGCTGAAGCAAATAGAAAGGTTTTGGCAGTAACAGCAGAAGCCGTATCTGGTTTGCATTCACATCACTCCAAGCATGAAAAGACAGAATCCCTCACAAAACGCCTATCGGATCCCGCAGAGAAGCAGAAGCCTATAAATTTTACTCCAGAGGAACAACTCAATACAGCCGCAGCTAAGACATCCTCTCCCTCCAGCCCAAGGCAAACACGACTTCCACCACCCATCTCCTCCAGAACGCAGCCCCCACCTCCCCATCCCCTCTCTTCCCTGCGTGGAAGGGAGGGAGAGACCTGGAAGCTCTGGCGCACATCCTGCAGATTGCTCCAGCCCGAGCCCGCAGGCCCCGCGCCGCCGCATCGGCCTGAGCCGGCGCTGACCCCGCTGCGGTGTCCGCGGTGAAGCCGGCGCGGTGCGGAGCGGAGCGGAGCAGAGCGGAGGCCCCGGCTCTATGAGGCGCGGGCGCGGGGCGGCCCCGCCGCAGGTAGCGGAGCCGGCGCGCGGGCGGGGGCGGCACGTGGCGGCGCGCAGCCAATGGGGGCCGAGCGCTGCGCTGCGCGGGGCGGGGGCGCCGCCCGCGGTGAGGGGCGGCCGCGGAGGCAGCGCCACGGGGATGGTGGAGGGCGGCGGCCTCCGCTCCGCAGTTTCTGTGCGGTGGCGGGATTACAAATAAGCGCTTTCTTGACCTTTTTTCCCCCGCAATAATACATCGTGGGTTTGGGGATTTTCCCACACCACGCACAGCCGCCCCCCGCCCCCTCCCCAGCCAAGAGACTCCTGCCCGCCGCCCCCTCCTCATGTCCGCCGCCTTATCTCGCTGCCGGTGCCTTCATTCGCCCGCTGTGGAAAAACGAGGTCGATCCCCTCAAGTTACAGCGTTTTAGCTGTTTTTATTGTTCCTTATACTCCCAGAAGCTTTGGCTCGTGAGGGCTTTCTGGCCTCTCCGCAGCAGTTTTAGGGAACCATTATTTTTGTGACCCGACGTGCCACAGAATGTGTAAAAAAATACAAAAGTCTGATTTAGTTGTAGCCTCGTTTAAGCGGCTGCTTGACTTGCAAGGGAGGGGAAACGACCTTGCAAACCCATCTGACCATGGCCTTAGAAGTCACAAGTTGCACCACCAAATAAAGAGCTGGAAAACCACTGGAGCAGAGCGAGGAAGCCTGGGCGCCAGCTGAGGGAAAGCTGATGAAGCAGGAAAATGGATTAAGTCATTACAGTCTGTGTGATGCTAGGAATTTACTTTTTTTTTTTTTTAGTATCTGACTTATTACTATGGCATCTATAAACTGTTCCCTAACCTAGATGATTGATGGAAAACAATCAGCAATTTCAGGCACAGCAGCTGCTAATTATTAGTGCTGGTAGTACAGTGCATAATACACTGCAGAGGCCATGGCAGGACTGATGGAGGAAAAGTTTGCCCTTAAAGAAGGTGCAATAAAACTGTCTCTGAGGTGCCACTCTGAATTAAAAAGGAATTACATGGTTCAGGGAGAAGAGCTGCCACATAAGGAGATCTGAAAACAACCACTATTTTCTGACCGGTGTATAAATGTTCCCTCACTGTAAGGGATGGATGAGAGCATGTCCCGAAGCAGGATAGTTTAGATGCTTTCAAATGTTATACAAGATAAACACAGATATGTTTTCTATCCTTATAATGGTAGTTTCTTCACAGTTCCTGTTAAACTGCACTTCTTTTTTTCGACAGTGGATGCAATATTGCTTCTCTGTTCTGTCAGCTGTTTGATGGGTTGTAGTCAGGGCAGATCCTTGATCACTTTTTGTATGATTCAAGAGAAAACATATACAAATCAGAAACAAAATATTCCCTGCTCTGTTATTTCAGCTGTTGGGCTTTGGCCAGGAGACAACAAGGCTTTGCAAGCAGCTGCAGCAAAGATGCAGCAAATATGCACTTATGTTCATGTTTTGAAAGCTGATAGGAAAAGTGAACAATTAGTTTTGATACATGTTATATTTTTGAGGCGGGATGAAGCATGACAGTGGATGAATGATGCTGCATTTTAAAGAAAGCTTAGAGGATTCTCCAATTAGCAGTTAATTCTATCAATAAATAAGGTCTCGGTGGACTGAAGTCCCAGAAATAAATAGGAAAAATGAAGTACTGGGAGTACATCACCAGTCCCACTAACAAGGCAGGGAGATCAGAGCCTGAGAGGCAGAAAACACAATCATAAGTGACTTCAATAACTCAAATTAAGTTGGATAAATGTCACAGGAGGGGGTAGGGCTGGAGCTAACATTTTAGAAAGTATCTGTGGCTGCTCTTTGGGAAGCCAGAAGAGGAAAAGCAATCCCTGGTCCTAAAGAGTGTCATATTATTGACAAAGACCCACGCTGTAGCAGGAACTGTAGCATCCTTGGTTTCAACACCCTTGTAGCACCACGACAAAGAAAATCAGTAGCATTCTACTTCCTTTTCAAAAACAGAGGAGCAGTATAAAACAAGACACACCTTTCAGAGGTGTAAAGGGGGTAAAATAAAGGACTTGTAACCTCTGATAGGTTAAGTACAAAATTGTGAGAAGGATACAGAAGGAAGTTTCAGGGTCAGCTTGCAAAAGTTACAATAATAGGAAGTCTTTCCTAGAACAAATCAGGGAGCCTGCTGGAGTTTGACAGCTCTATAAGGCAAATAGATAATTTCATAAACAGAAAAAACATCTAGGGAAGATACAGCCATAAAAGAAAAGCTGAATTTATTTTTGCGTTTGTGAATGGGATAGATGAACATGGGTAAACTCCAATAATGGTAAACTTCTTTAAGGGGAATAATTAGGAAAACATGTCTTGGATTACAGTGCAAGTATAAAAGATGAAGGAATACATTAACAAGTGAGCAGCAGCCAACTGCTGAGACCAGATGGTGTTCAACCACTAGTTGTCAAGCAGCTCAGAGACAAAGTGATTCAGGTACTAACTGCTGTCTCTGACTTCTCACTTAAAATTACTTCGGCGTCAGAGGGGTCTGGAGAGTTGCTCATGTAATACCAGATTTTTTAAAGGATTTTGGAGAAGATTGTGGAAGCTGTAGACCTGGAAGCCCAATCTCCTTGATAGACAAATAAGTAGAAATTATACTGAAGAACATAAAAAACTTAGTGGCCACATAGAAAAGATGACACATTAGGAAAAGTCATTATGGCTTTTTTAAAGCAAATTGGTGTCTCAGGAAAGCTTTCTTTGAAGAAGTCAACAAGCTCACAGACCACAAAAATTCATTTAACTGTCTATGATGGTCTCCAAATGCAATCAGTAGGATTCCTCCGCAAAGGAAGTAAAAAAGAAGGCTGCTAATGGATATGAAACTTGGACAAATAACTGGTAGAAATGGAGATCAGTAGTGATTTACAAAACGTGCTGCTGATAATGAGCTATTCAGGGTAGGGCTAACTGAGAAAAACTGAATGACTTTATGTTACTAATAGAGTCAGTGGCAAAATGGCAGATGAAATTAAATCTGATAAATATGAAATGCTGACATATGAGAAAAAAAAACAATCCTGAATTTCACATATATACTGACAAACTTTTAGCTGGTTTTTACCAGTGAGAAAAAAGGCCTTGAGGTTGTGAAAGGTGGTTCTGTGAGAACATCAACTCAGGGCTCAGCAGTGATCAAAATGGAAATTGAGGCATGTTAAGACTATTGTTAAAATTTAAGAGACAAATAGAAAAAAAAAGTGCCATTGTATCAATCCCTGTTTGCACCTGCATCTTTAATTGTCTGTGCAGTTCTAGTTCAAAAATAGTGTGGTAGAAGTGGAATAGATTAAAAAATCAATAGAACTATCAGAAATAGAAGGGCTTCAAAAGGGATCGTGGTTGACTCACCTGGGTTTCTTTAGTCTGGAGGGAAGGAGAGATAGTATCAAAGTCTATGTAAAATCTTCAGAGATACAAATAAGAACCAGGAATCCGGACTGTTCACTGACTTATCAGACACAGGAACTGAGTTACAGCAAATGAAATAAGAAATTGGAAGGTTCAAAACAAACAAGAGGAGATAGTGCTTCATTTAGCCTATAGTTAAGCCACAAGTCCTTGCTTCAGGACATAGTGGGTAACAAACTTTTGCATGGGCTTAAAAAGCAGCTGGAAAATCATCAAAGACTCTTGATCTAACTCAGCAAGTTCTTGACTTGTAAGTTTCTGGAGCTGGAAAGACATTTTGGGGAACTACAGAACGTGTTTTCCCAGTTCTTTCTGTCTTCCTACTCATATCTTATCCACCTCTGTCTGAAACTGCTGGGCTGGATGGAGCTTTCAGCCAACCCAATATCAGTTTATATAGATTTAGGATTATTTTTACCTCCCAACTCCAGATCATCCAGCTGTTATAATCTCCCCAAACTATTTCTGGTCAAAAAGTAATTGCATAGGGTTTTTGCACTGCCTTTTTGTTTTGCCTTTCACTGCTTTTAGTACTATATTTAAGCCCACACCGATTTTTGGCACTGCCTACTATTTTGTGAAAAAAAAATTCTCATTGAAATCTTTAATGGGTTCTTCCCAGAAGTATTAAAAACAAATTATCATTTGTAGGTGTAGTGTCTTTCTCATTTCTGGGAGAATGCAAATTGTCAGTGCAATCCTAAATACAATCTACATGGAAGGAGTGATGTTATAGGTAGTGTGCTGCTCTGGAGAAAAACAGTACATTGTATGGTGGAGAAGTCAGTGGTCTAAAGGGGTGGATGCAAAGCAGTTTGTTATTCTTCAGCTGTCTAAGTTGGCTTTGTGAATTAATGTGAAACAGAACAGAAATATTTATATTTCCCATTTCAACTGGTGCCAACAAGCTTAGGATTGTTGGAGTGTAGAAGTATCAATACAAATACTTAATTTATAATGATGGTAGACCAGGTATGAGTTGTGTCCTTTTGAGTTCCTTTTTCCTAGCAGAAAATATTTTCATGCAGTTCAGTGTTTTAAGTCTATTAATAATTGTACAAAGCCTTAACAGCAGAGATTGTAATGTATATATTAATAATGCATTTGCAGAGAAAAATATATTAATGCTTTTTGAAATGCTCAATTAAGCAATTACCTAATGCCACACAAAGCATTAGTAACAGAGAGCAAGTATAACCTTGAATTGTTTTATGATACTGCAGGTCTAAGAGTTTTTCTAAGAAATCTAAGAGAGGAGCCCATGGAGTGGAGCATTCTGTGAAGTGGGAAGCATCCAGTCCACAGACAAACAGCTCTGGGAGGTTGTCACAGCTCCTCCTCTGTGGCTTAGCTGGCCAGAGAGCGTACTGTGGCCAAAAGACTGTCTGTGGTCTGCTACTTCCAGAGATATTAAATATAACCATAGCAGCCTAAGCTGCTAAAAGATTTTCTAGCTTCTTTCTTCTCATTCTTTCTCCCTGGCCCCAGCCCTTCCTGGAAATGTCCCCATTAAAATAGAAAAATGAGTCAATCTAAAACATCAAGTAAAAGGAACAGTCTGTAGATTTGTTTAGCAAGATTTCTTTTGTATTTAAGAGAATTTTAGCTTGATTGTTCTAGAACATTAGTAATTCCTGTGCAGTTTCTGTAGCAGTTATCTTTAAAATGCAATAAAAATCACTGATACAGTTCATCCTTTTGTTCCTGAATTTGGTTTAGGCAAATTAGTAGATTTCTTCAGAGTCAAGTGTTAGGCACTTATCGCCTGCTGGTTTAAATTTCAACATTGCGGTTTCAATCACCCTGTTTGCTTAGTACATCCTCTGTAACCTTTGGTATATATGAAACAGGGACCTAAAAAAAAAATGTTGAATAGGAAGTATGTACACACCACAGACCACACTCTGTTTTGTGCCATTCTTTATCACTTAAGCAAACTTTCAAGGCATGTTGTTTACCATTTTGTAGATAAGCTACTCTGCAGAGAAATGACACACATTGGAAACATATGGTAATTTGGATTAGAATGGATTTCAGGAGGTCTCTTCTCCAATCTCCTTAAAGCAGGGTTGGTTCAGACCAAATTTCTCAAGATCTTATCCAGCTGGGACTTGAAAATACCCACGGATGGAGTTTGCACAACCTTTCTGGGCAAGCTGCCCCACTGCTTGACTGTTGTTACAGTAAAAAGCTTTTCCTCATATCTGATCAGAATCTCTTGTGTTTCAACTGATGCCCATTTGTTTCTTCATCTTCCCACCATGGACCCCAAGAGGAGCCTCCTTCTTTTCAATGACCTCCTCACAGAAGGGCTGCAATCAGATCTCCCAAGCAATCCCTTACTTTCACCTTCATCCTTTCGTATGTACATTTAAATGTCATAGGTTAGTATCTTGCAGCTAAGTCGTGGCAAGCCTCTGTTCATTCATGCCTATGCTCAGACATGAAGAACACAGCTGATCTGGCATACCAACTTTGCAAGGCTGAACCAGTGTCTTCACTGATTCAGTCTGCTGTCAGTGGCTGGAAAGCACTGGTGCGAAAACCATCACTCTAATCTTCACAGCAGCTTTGCTTGAGGTGAACCAGATCTACAGTGATTGGAATAGTGAAAAGGAAGAGTCTATCAAGGCTGTGATTGAAGGAAACCTCCTGTCCCTTCCTCTTGGCAGCCTTCAAAAGAGCACTGCTGATGCCTGAGCTGTGTTCCAGATGAGCCAGAGGCAAAAGGTACTTCCTTGGGAGAAGCAGAATGGCAACTTGCTGTGAGTACTGCTGAGCTGCCCCAGACAGTGAGTGGATAAAACAGAGAACTTCACTTAGGCTACAGCTGCCCTGCACAAACACTGTCATGCTGATGTGGATGTAAAGATGTTGTAGAAGAGGAAAGTGCTTTATTAGCTCTGCTTCAGGGCTGGAAGAGCTTCTTTTCAGGTAGAGGTAAGATCTGGAAAATTGAGCAGATGTGCAGGCTGTTGATTGAGTTAATGTATGCTCTCTCAAAAGGGTTATTACCTAATATAAAGCCTAAGTTAACTCTGTCTGGGGCATTAACATATATAATGCATAACTGGGCAGCAGTGCTGTGACTGCTGAACTGCAGGTACATCTGCAGGATGCATCCCAGGAGACATCCTGAGATCAAAGTCTGTGTCTTTGCTTTGGGAAGAAGGGGATTTTTGCTTATGTGAGACACTGAAGGATGATCATTGACCTCCAACCAACTGAACACACCCAAACCTGTCTGTCTCTGTTGACGTGTGCTGCATTTTCTCTGCTTTCTGTAAACCCAAAGGAGTAATGAGGAGGAGGGAAGAGCTGATTTAGCATTGTCTGACAGATGCAAGAGCAATTACCAGAACATATCAAGGCTTTTCTCAGCTGCAGAAAGCGTGAAGAGCGTATTTTGACAATGTGCCACAGAGAGACAGGGTCCTGCTTTGTGTTATGTTGTGAATAAATAGTGCCTGGCTGTGTCAAGAGTTTATGGAGGGTTTTCGGAATCTGCTGAGGATCTGTTATTGAAGAGTTTCTTATACTTCTCTGAACTGCATAACAAATTAAATAAAGCATGCTCTGCACAGCACACAATTTTACTGTGCCATAATAGGAATCAGAGCAGGACAAAACAATTAAAAGGCTTAAAAAAAACCAGACAAAATGGAGACTGTTTGAGGGACAAATTAGAACAGTCTTGTTCATAGTGTGGAGATGTGAGGCTGCTCTCTGGAGTCCAGAGCGGAAGGACACAAGCTCTGAGAGCATGGGTTTATTGGTGCAGCACTGGGAGCTTCTCATATACCAGTCATAGAAATCCCAGAAGTGATCCTTCTTCTTCAGAAACAAGGCTATTTTCTCAAAGACTTGCCCCAGCAAATGTCTCCATTCCACCACCTATGCTAAGCCCAGCAAGGGCAGCATGGTTTGGGACCTACCTGTCTGCCATCATATGGTCAGATGTGTAGATCACGCAGGACTAGGTCATCTTCTGCAGATCCAAACCATCTTCTTCATTATTTCTTTCTTTCCCCCCCTTCTCAGGCTCGCTTTTGAGCAGTGTCTCACATCTCTTATCAAGACAGGCCACTCCAAGTAATTGTTAAATCAGATTATTTTGGTTCAACAGCCCTGGGGAAAAGAGTGTCCTTTCACTTTTTCTCTGTAAATCTGGGGAGATGCTACAGCAAGGACCAGTGAGTGCTCATGTCTTGCCCTAAAAATACAGAGGTAGGAGGCAAAGTGTGCATTTAGAGTTGGGGGCTCAGCAGTGCTTCTAGGATCCCCATTCAGAGGGTGGACTCCCTGACAACCTCTCCACTGCAGTAAAACCACCAACACTTCCTGCGTGTGGAAGATGTCTTATCCTGAGAGCAGAAATGAAACTGCTCTTCCTAGAAATGTACAAATGTTAAATCACTCTCACTCACTAATAGCACTGAAGTTGTGCCAGAGTTGTGCCTACGCCAGGATAAATCAACACTGAAAGCTGAGAGGAGCGTTGTTTGCCAGCTAGGCTGGTGAGCCAGTTCAAAACCAAGTGCCTTAAGCCAAGACATGCCAGTTTTACCCTTCCCACTGCTGCCAAATGACTTGCTTAAGATGTGGCATTTGAGAAGGAGCAGCAGACTTATGTGGTTTTGATTTTGTAATAGATTTATGAAGAATTTTTCCTGCAAAACCATGTAACCTGAAAACCCAGTTGCAGGATTGCTTGGAGGCATCTTTGGACCTTCTCCATGCTTTGGATGTTCCATCTGTATGTTTTTACTTTGACTTAAACTTGCATTGTCTATTCTTTCTATTTTTGATTTCCTTTTGTTTTTATTTCTGTAAAAAAAAACAAACCTTTGAATGTGTGTTGGTTTTGAGCATTCTTCTGCAAGGTTTGTTGCTGAGAGATCATGGCTAAAGGCTGTGAGATCCTGGGCATTTAGATGCTGCCTCAATGAAGCAGCAATACAAATACAGCCCTGTGGCCAGACCAAGAGAAAAAACTGCAGCTTTACTCTTTGCTTTCAATGGTGGGCTGAGCAAGAAACCATCAAAATAATTTGTGGGAAGCATGCTGTGTTTTAAAACACAAGCAGAAACATGTTTTGGTGGTTTTGCATTTTTTGTCATCAGAAAAAAGCTGTCATTCACCTTCTTGAATATTATTTTTAAGCCTTGCATAGTAGCACATGTGATCTCCATGAGCTGACAGCTATAGGACATGAGTTCTACAGGAACATGGGGAATACTTAGGATGGACTGATGTATTCTAGAGCAAGTGAATGTGGCAGCAGTTCACATTCCCTTGCTTTGCTGAGAGCTCTCTGCCTTGCAGATACAGAAAGATGTCACATAGTCTCTCGTAACGTACCCCAAGGGCTGTCCATTCCTGCTCTGCATTGCAGCACCAACTGTGAGAGAGGGACCAGGGCTTTTCCTTTCCCCCCAGCAGTGCTACAGTATCATCCCCTCTACCAGCATTGCTGTTTCCCTTTTTGCCCATTATCCCTTCTGTCCAAACAGCAATTCCCATCTCTCCGACAGTGTCCACAGCACTTCCTTCTGTGGCAATCTGAGCTGAGCCAAGAAATTTCCTTCTCTGGGATGCAACCTGAGGTCAACCCAAGCCTATTTTATTTTGAGCTGAGACTTTAACTGGCCAGGAATCTGTTTGCTGAGAATGGTAGCAGAAAGAGAAGTCTTTCCAAAACATGTGGGGAATATTAATGCAGAAGACATAGTGATTTCTAAAATGCCCTTTTACAGACTTTTTTCTTTCCTGTGATTAGAGACCAGTGAGCCTTTTCTTAGCCCTAAAGTTAGTTTTCATAAAGAATTCCTTTTGTAGGCCTAGGGTGGTGTTTAACACTTCAAGCAGAGCAGAGCTAAGGCATGGCAGCATCGCTGCGGTGGTGCTGGTACCGCAGCACAACAGGCGCCAGAGCAGCTCAATGACACTGTGGTTGTGCCTCTGAAAGTGCTTCCAGTTCACTTGTCAGGAGGTTTTCTGGCACAGCTGAAAGCAAGGCAACAGGCAGCAAGCTTTGTCAGTAGGATTTCAGAGATGTCAGCCTGGCCTTTGGTGTTATAATCCCTTGTAAAGATTATTACTGCTTTAATTAGGGGTATGAACTCTTCTGTTTGCATGATGTTTTCTTTTGCTGAGGCATCCTACCAGAAAAGCCACAAATATTTTCATATAAACATCCTGACATCATTATAGTTTATTTCCGTCCCCAAATGGAAGTACAGTTATGTCACTATTAAATACTTACTGTTCTGAAGTTTACTAGTTTAAAAGCATCAGAGAGAAAGCAATGCATTAACAAGCACAAGGGTGAAGTGGCTTCAGGGGAAACCTAGAACTGTTTTTTGTCCTAATTTTCTGTTCCACAGCAAAGAAGCAAGCACTAAAGACATTCACCACCACTGTGGCCATAGGGGCCAGGCTCAGTCTTTAAATGAAAAGATGTTTTCTGTGACTTATTTTGAGTGAAATATAGGTGGGACACACTCCCAAAGCATTTGCTGTCCCCCAGCAGACTGCACTCTCTGTGGCTGACAAACATGTCTGCCACTAATAGTAGTAGGAATAGCCAGTAATGAAAAGACATTATAAAATCCATTGCAAATATTTCCCGTGGTTTTAGGAGGTGCTTGATGCAGCACATGATTGTAGGGATCCTAATAACTGTGTGAGGCCTTATCACCCTGCTGCAGACCTTGCTACATGGTGGAGAGTCAATCCCACCTTAAACATGCCTACTTCTCTTGGTTGCTGCCAAAGGGAGCCCAGAGCACCTGGCTCAAATATCCACATCACTGTGGGAGGCCTGGAGGCTGGGTCAGATAAACCTCAAGGGAAACCAGCATCAAATTTCAGAAAAACAAGGTCAGGCAAGCAGATACATAGACCTTGTCTTAAGCCTTGAGCAAGGCTGAACAATATTAAAAGACTAGAGTGGAAAAGCAAACTGAAAAAAAGAAAGCTCATTTAATTAGTCATTACAGGAACAGGGATCTGCAGAACTGAAGATGAAAAATGTGGTATTTCAGATGGCTCATGAATGCCAGTGAGTCACCTCATCACAGTTTTTCTTCAGCAGCAGCAGCAAGCAGAGATGTCAAAATTAAGCTGAGTTCTTAGGGAGTCATCAGCTGGCAAACCACACAGAAGAGCCATAGAATATGGATATTTAATCAGATTAGAATTATAAATGTTGCTGATAAAGTAATTTTATTCTCTAGAAATTATATTCATATGTATATGCTGCTGATCACTTACTCTGTGTTGGGGAAGGTGTTTCTTGCTTCTCAAAAGAGACATTAAGAGTAAGGTGGATAAGACTCTTGGAAAATGAGGTATTTGTCATTCTTCTAATCAATATTGCTACTATTTAATTACTGGTAAGAAGACAGAGATCAGTTTACTTATTAGGCACCTTTATTTATCCCTACCAAAAAAAGTGGAGTTCTAATACAGCAGAAACTCTTATAAAAGGTCTGGTGAAGATATAATCTAATTCAGTGTAAGCACCCTTAGTGCTTCTTGTCTTTGCAAATGTCAAGGTTTGACATTGCTTGTGTCATCCCATCCTTCACTGGGAATGAAACTGGAATGAAGAGAGCTTCCACTGAAGTCCCAGAAGTCTCAGACCATGAAAACTTCTCAGCACCAGCTTCATAACCCCCCAGACGGGCTGGATAAAGATGATGGCTGTTGGTATAGGTCTTGTTTTAGCACCTGAGAGCAACAACTTCATTTTTTTGATTTCTAATGACTACAATTTGTTTTGCAATAAATCTGTCGTTGGTTTTCATTAAACAAAGGTCATCTAAGGAAAAAAAAAAATCACCAAAGCTTAAAACTTTTATGACCCTTTATCATCAGTAACACACTAAAAATGGTATTGCATACATCCCTTTAAGTGACATTTCTCCACCCATCCTGTAGCAAATTGAGACAAATCAGTGCCTTGCTCCTCTGGCTGTCTGCTTAAAATGACACTGCCAAAAATATTTGCAACAACAAGACTTAGCTGTGAGACTGGTTTGTCATCTAATACTAATAATCATGTCATTGTTTTACACTTGCTTTTACCTGATGCTCTGCATACAGGTGGCCAGATCCTTCTCTGAGATTTGCCCATTTTGAAGGCAAGACGTGACATCTCTAGGGTCAGTGGTGCTCCTTGTGAAACACAGTTGTTCCCCAAAACATATCGTGCCTTCTATGGAAATAAAAAACATTCAGAAATAACCCTTATCTTTAGGGATTACTTTGTTCAGACCTGCCAGGTAGAGCACATGCAGTTCTCTGATGTTCAATTTTGACTCATCTACAGCTACTATTTTTCTCTGCGGGCACTGGAAGAATCCATGAGGGGATTTCAATATACAACTGGAACAAAAAAAAATCTCACCTACCCAAAGTGATTTACTTTCTCCTCCCAGCTTGGCAGCATCCCTCTGGTTTGACTGCCATGTGAGTGTCTCCTACATTAATCACGCTGCTTCCCAGCCTGCACAGCGCACCCAGTTCTGCTCAGACCACCATGAACGCCTGGCCCCGCTTCCAGCAGCTTTCTGGATGTGCCTTCTGCTGGCCTTCAGCCTGCATGGTGTGTCACACTGCACAGTGGATGCAGTACATCAGTGAAGCAAAGAGTGTTTAGTTTCTCCTTCCTTTGGCTGTTAGCCAGGTGTATTGATCAGCCAGACTTGCAGTGATCATCTTACTCCTTAAATCCTCCTTTCCCAGCCAGCATTTCTGGGACTATCACAGCAACAGTAACTCACTGCCACCTTCTTGTCCCTCAGTTCCCTTCATCCATGAACGAAAACTCTTCACCAGAACCTGTTTTCTCTGTAGCAGGACCTTGTTCAGCTGACTGCACAGTGACCTGGCACTGCTTCTGATAACAGCACATACCCTCATCTCCCCAATAATGCTGGGTCTGTAAAAGGATCTGCTGATTCTTATCCTCCCTTAATGGTGTCTCCCAGGTGACCTCTTCCCACATGCTTTCACAAGGTTGAGGTTTCCTCTCTGCACCTGGGGGTGCTCTGCCTGCCATACCACTGGTTCACCACCACGGCCACGGTCTGCACACTTGTGTGGGCTGTGGTTTCTGCCCGGGTGCTTTCCTGCCCAGACCAGCAGCAGATACTTGTCTGTTTGGTGTCTGTATGGAGTGCCCCATCCACTCTGTCTGCTGCTCCCATCTCTTCCTCACTCATTGCCTGCTTCTATTTCTCCTGGGGTTTTATCTCCACATGCTTGGCTTCTTAGTAAATTCTTGCTTGCTTTTCTACTTCTCCTTCGGGTGTATGTTTAGCTTCCTGATTTCTGGAAGAGAGAGTTGATACTTGGCTGGAAAGGGGCCAGGAGAGAACTGGAGGTGGTGCCTTTATGGACCAGTTGGAGAAGAATTCAGTTCATCAAGGGAAAGAGGAGGCGAGGAGTGATGCAGTTGCCACTTTGGAGGGGTAGAGCAATGCAGCAAGGATTGCCCCACCCCTTCAACCTAATCTCTAACTCAGATGCATCCCTCAGCAAATGTACTTATTTAACCCTAATTAATGACCTCTTGGTGGTTTGGAGGGCACTCTCCCATCTAGCCCACTTACTGCCATGTAATGATAATTTTGACTTTACTGATTATCTTTAACAACACCAATTACTAATCATGACATGACAATTAGGGATGACAGCATTGCATAAAATGATAAAAAAGGTGACATATCTTTACTCCTTCTCTTTCAGGGAGAAGAGAAAAGCAACCCTCTCCTTAAAGTGCTAAAGACCACCTTAATGGTAAATAAAGAGCAGCAGGAGAAATGGGGTGAGCTGAACCTGGACTAACTCAGATGGGAAGCTCAGATTATATTTGCAACTATAGCCATGGGTAGTTTGGACCAGTGTGTTCCCCATTCCTCTGAGGTCTTCAGTTTACCTGCATTACAAGGGTTCCTGACCTGTCCTAACTTTCTTAAATTGTTTTAGCTTCTGCCTGCAAATTACTGAATTGTAGTGTAATTGATTTAAGGAAGGGTTAAATTGGGTTAAGTACATCTCCATTATGTACTCTTACTGCTTTAATTAGGTCAATTTAAAATCAATTTAGAAAAGTTGCAGTGACTGGTTTAGTTAATGTAGATCAGAGTCCAGATAGGATGAAAGAGCAAAATAATTCAGTCAGTCATCAACTGGTCATTTTCTATGGCCAGATATCAGATGGTCTAAATTTATGGTTTTAAGTCCAGCTGTGCTGGAACATACATGCGTGTTGGGAATTTAATGAGCTGAATTTGAAAACAGCTTTTTGCAGCATGCTGCCTTAGACTCCAGCCTGGCTGGGTTTGGTCTCCCTGTTTCTGAGGGGAGGCTTGCTAGAGGTGTTGCCAGCAGCCACAGTGTCAGCAGCCTTAACACCAGCCTGTAACTCTGCACAGCTCTCATCTGGCTCCACCAGGACACTTGGTGAAGCAAGAACCAGCCTGCTTTGTACACTGCCAGCAGCCTGATGGCACAGTTAGCTGGTGAGGGTCGGACCTGAAGCCTAAAGCTGCCTTATGCCCTGTAAGAAAGGGATGTAGAGGAAAGCACTTCCAGAATCACCTGCACTGCCCTGGATGCTGGTGGATGCAGAGGCAGGCAGGACCATCACATAGTGCTTACTCTAAATTCAGCTCTCCACTGCAAGGGATAACCCAGCACCCCAGCCAGAATAATAGCTCAGACTGAAGGAAAGGGAGAGACCATTGGTGCCACCTCCTGCCTCAAGCCAGGACTAACTACAGCAATGGCATTTCTGACTAGCTAAACCTGCCAGAAAGGAGATGAAGTTGATGGAAAAGAGAAGCTGTGAGGACCACTGGGCAGAAACTCTGGGGCTCTTGTCTCCCAACCCAGCAGTCTGGACAAGTCAGTGAAATAACAGGCTGCACTGAACCCTGGGGCAAGGCAAAATCAGAGAGGTCATCAAGGGGCAGGCTCAGAAAACCAGGAAAACCCCATGGCTGGCTACAAGGATCTGTAACATGGTCATATTCCCCAAAAACAGAAAGAGAGACCAAGGCAGCACACCACAGCACAGAGACATCCTTAAACCTCATCTTCCCCCAGAGCTGTAGCAATTTGGGAAGCAAAACCACTGAGCAAAGATACAGTTCCTCGTGTTTTAACACCATCAGCATCAATGGCCAAAGGCTAAAAAAAGATAAAGAAAATATTGAAACAACCTCTCAGCTTAAAAGATTTGGGGTTTTTGTGGTGGTGTAAGACACAGGGACTGCATTTGGCATGACACCACAGTTGTACAGATGAGCAGTGTTATAAAATGGAAACTCTTGGTATGTATTGGGTGAAATGATATTGCCCTGAACCAGTTAACTGTGCCAGTATCAAACAATTGTAAAACACCACCATAAAATCAGCCTGATGTCTCCTCACCATGGCTTCAAACAGCCACACACAACCAGGCTCAGGCACAGGGTTTCATCTGGCAACCCCAGAAAAATCCCTACACTCAGTCTAGTAAAAAATGTCCATAGCCCAATATAACTTTCCAGCAGCACCACTAAAAAACAGGGCAGGGAGAGGGTGATCCTTTCTCTGTTATTAGTTCCCAGACCTTGGCCATAAGTGATGGAAGGCTTTTCTGAAGCGGAGGCTGAGGTGACCCGGCCTATGGGCCCCAGAGCTCCTGAGGGCCCTGCCCTCTATGAACTGGCCTAATCTCTTCTTAAACCCCTTCAGAATTTTCATCACTGACAGATCTTGTGGCAAAGATTTCCTTGGTTTAATGGTTGCTGGGTGAGCATTGGTTTCCAT
The DNA here is from genome assembly GCF_049639895.1 of Pseudopodoces humilis. NCBI lineage: Eukaryota > Metazoa > Chordata > Aves > Passeriformes > Paridae > Pseudopodoces > Pseudopodoces humilis. Next base: position 5,878,827 of record NC_142205.1, on the reverse strand, counting down.
TTATGCTGTTAAAGCTGTTTCTTGCCAACGTCCTCCAAAGGCAAAGCCTGGAGTATCTGGGTGAGAGCCCTGGTGCTGCTGCTGGGGTGGAGGATGTTCAAAGGGCAAGGATCAGGTTCCATGTGCTCAGCAGCTGTTAAAAAGTCTGTGTGGGAAATGAATGGGAATTTGGGAAATCATTCACCTGACACTTGGGCCAAATTATGAATGAACTGCAGGGGAAGTGAGAGGTTGCTCCCATGATACACCCATCTGCCTTGGGCTGGGCATTTCATATCAAATCTGGAATTAGGGAGGGAAGCCAGAATATCCCAAGTCAAATTTTGCATGATTTTTCAGGTGTGTGTTTCTCCATTGAATGTAGATACACCAGAGAAGGAGCCTTTCCTTACAGATAGTCAATAATTAAACATTAACCCAGAACTGGTGATTTTGAACTCTCAGCCAAATAAGTGTTTGGGAAAAATACTCTGTGTGATTTTTATCTCTCCACTCTTGGTGGTTGGATCAACTTGTTCTCCACTCCCAGCCAAACTTTCCAGCTGCAACATTTAAACCTCATCATGAATCACATTTTCCATAACTTTCCATCATTCAGATATGTCTTTTCCAATGCAAAGCTCTGGTTTTCCATTCTTAGCAGAGCCAGAAAAGCCACAGCATTAGTCTCTCCGAGGAAATTCCTTCTTTGCTCCTTAGTTGAGCTGGATTTAAAGGCATCCACATGTGCAGTGCCATGAGGACATCAGTCTCAGGTGCTTCACAGCTGCTCATTCCCAGCCTTCCAAAGGCACCGTGAATAAACGGGCTCGTTGCACACAGTGTCAAAACAATTGAGCTGACAGGTGCACAGGCAAATTTCAAGATTATTTGCATAAAGTTATTGCTCTGCGAAGAAATCACTGTGATTAACTTCTTCATTACTGGGAAGTCTTTTATTTATTTGTATTTATATGCATAATTGTATGCATGCTCAGAGCTGCACAGTTTGTTTAAAGCTGGATCACTGGGTCCAATGCTTCTATTCTGATTTCCTCAGGAATATTATTTGCATCTCAATCTTTCATGAAATGTTGAAGTGATGCACCAAAAATATGTATATTGATGTACATATATATACACATATACATACATTTAGACCATAGTTTGGAGATAACCTGTTATGCTTTTGCTAACAAAAAGGGACCACGTTGAGAATTTAAAAAGAACTAATTTTAAAAAGAAGAAGGATCCATGAGAAGATAGTGTGTGTCTCTTCTAAGAGCCATAATGAAGCGTTCATGTTTCAGCTTAGGGCCAGGGCTTTTAAAAGTAGCACAGTGCAGTACAAATAGCCCATCATTGTCCTCACTATATTCCTAAGCCTGAGTGCAAACTGCCTGATGTTTCAGAGCTGGCACCTGGCAGAATCCAACCATAAAAGTGTCCCTGGAGAAATTCTCAGCTGTTTCCTGTCTCTCCTACCTGCTGCCTGGAGCAAAACATGGGAGCACAGCATGGTGGAGAGCAAGTAAACAGGTTGGAATAGGAAGGGGAAGCAAAGTGCTAGCTCTGTGTAATTAGAGGCTGCTCCTGTGAAGTGAGAAGAGCTCCAAATTCTGCCTGCTCATTTGTAATTTGTTGTCAGCTTTGCATACAATATTTAATTGAATGTCAGCTACTGGCAGTGTCCCCATTGATAGGGCAAGGGGTAATGGTAATTGTTTTAAACTAAAAGAGGGTCAATTTGCATTATATATAAGGAAGAAGTTTTTAACATTGAAAGTGGTAAAACCCTGGTACAGGTTGCCAAGAAAAGTGGTGGATGCCCTATCCTCAGAAACATTCAAGGCCAGCTGAGACAGGGCTCTGAGCAACCTGATCTAGTCGAGGATGTCCCTGCTTATTGTGGGATTTAGACTAGGTAGATTTTAATGGTCCCTTCCAACCCAAATCTTTCCATGATTCTGGGATTCTTTTTCATGAGCTGTGCTGGGTAGGAGTAGGTTTTATTTAAAATTTTGGAGCCCCTCTCCAAGGAAGCCTGCCACACATGGGGACAGCTCACAGCCACAGTGTGAGCAGCACTGGGGCATTGCTGTCATGCACACACATTCACAGAGGGGAACAACAGCTCTGCTGCCCTCCTGCCCTTTGCTCTGCTCAGTTGGCACACACTGCTTGCAAAGCAAGGTGGTGGGTTTGGGCTGGCTATGATCAACCCCCTGCTCACTGCAGCTGGGTTTAGCAGGGTGAAATCCTGCCTAAGGCACAACTGAAAGACTATTTTTGAATAATATACATATATATGTATAAATAACTAATATATATATATATATATTTAATATTATAAGTACAAAGGTTAAGACAGCTGCTTGTATCAGGATCCAGACCAGAAGTGATGAAGTGGGAGTAGAAAGCCATTTCTAAACCTGCTCTCCTGCCCTTCAGCTGCCTCTTCCACCTCCCTTCTGACCACCACCCCTGCTGTGCCCTAACTCAGCATTGGCATTTAAGCCCTGGATTAAGCCAGTATCAAATCCTCATCACATCTTTCCTTTTTTTTAAAAGCTTGATTTGTCTTCAAAATCAGCCTCTGCAAGCCCTGTCCTGTCCCCAGTCCTGGCATGTTTTAGGCCTAGGACGTGATTTCAGACAGCTCTGACAAAGGAGTGGAGGTTTGGGGGTTTAATTAATGAAAAGTAGTGAGGGCCAAATCAGCAGCAGGTGAATAAGCTGCACATCTGTGATAGCCTCAGCATTGACTCACAGTACAGAAAAGGGAGACAGGCACCATTGAGGATGGTGCCTGAATCATGGGTATCATGCTGAGAGGTGGTGGGAAGGATAGGGATGCAGCCAGAAATGTTTCAAGGGGACACTAATGAAGAGATAGCAGGACTGACGGTCATTGGGAATTCAGGACTTCTCAGCTGGGGTCCTCCAGCCTTTGCTGGCCCCTCTCTGACCAGTGCTGTGGAGAGCTGTGTTGATTACCAGCCCTCTCTGATATCACCAAAGTAAATTCCATGTATTCATTTATCCCAGACAGTAAAACCTCACCTCTGGGTCTTGCATTTTGCTCTAGAAAGTAATAATTAACTCTGTCACCTCACAGTGGGTACAAAGGCCTGGTCACTTTTTGAGAGCTGGGTGGAGCCAGGTCTACCAAGCGAGCGCAGGGGATTTTGGAGAGGGTGGATATTGACCTTCTTCATCACAATGGGCCAGCATTTGCCATTCACATCTTTAGCAGCAGATTTTTCAAACAGGAAAAAAGTAATCCTTACCTGGGAAAGGCACCTTCCTGGCAGCTCCCACCAAGCCAGAAGAGCAGTGGACAGAGTGGGGTGGCTTAGGAAGGCAATGGGTGGCAAAACCTCTTTGTCAAAACTGTCAGCAGGGGACTGTTGGCCACAAAAGTGGGTCAGGACACAGTCTGCCTCTGATATACCCATGGCTACAAACCCACTTGATGGTTTAATCTTTTGTGTTTGGAAAGCCTATGGTATCTGGATTTCCATCTTTCCATTGAGAAGAGGTTTTCTGATTTGCTTACTAGAAACTCAGATCATTAGTTCTTCTGTTCATTCACTTGTGTCCTTTTCAGTCTTCCAAGGTCTTTACTACTAATTAAATGATGTATTTACTTATTTTTATTTGCAATGATTCCAGATATTCATATTCTGAGGTTACCTGATACCATAATATTTCTTAAAGGTAACATCTTTTGAGTTTACTTTGTTTTCTGCCTTTAATGATCTGAGTTTTTATGGTGAAGTCCTTCACAGGTAACCATCACAGTGTGAAACTTCTTTCCAAAAAAACATTCCCAAATGTTTTCAAGGAATTAAAACTCTGAGAGAATTCCCCCACCACCACATGACATAAATTCATGACTGTTACCATCACAGAAGTCATCAGTTTAAGCTGAGAAAAAACTGAGGAAGTCAAGGGTTGCACTCGATGATCTTGGAGGACTTCTCCAACCAAAATGATTCTATGATTCATTTTAAACATTTCCTTTAAAAGAATACCCATGAATCCCAGGAGAATGAAATATTTGCCTCACATGGCTTTGTAGAACTGTGTGGAATTAAGCCCAGCTGGCAATTTAGAGTCACAGTCAGAGGGACCCTGGGAAACACAGACCCCTGTAGCACAGCCCCAGGGCTGTAATGTTTGGATTAGCTGCAATGGATGAATCCCAGCCTGGCTTTACACTCCATGGCCTGACCAGGTGCATGTGCCTTCGGTCATTCACTCTCCCTGCAGGTCTCCCATTTCATCCCCAAAATGAATGAACAAACTCATTCTTGTAAAAAGCTTAGTGTGAAAACAGCTTGGTATGGCAGATGTTGGCAGGAAAGAGAAAAAAAAACAAACCAAACAAGCCAAATTAATTTCAGTTCCTTGAATTTGACACAAAGGAAGGGAGGGACAGGTTTCAGTATTGATAAGAGAGGGAGAAACTTTTGGGTGGCACAAGGAGAAGGCAGCAGTGACCCATGCCCAGCCCCAGCCTCCCTGGCAGCAGCACGGGGCACAACACTCCCCCTCCCCACAACACTCCCCCTCCCCACAACGCTCCCCCTCCCCACAGCACCAGCCCCACCAGCAGCTTGGACAGGCCAGCATGAATCACAGGAGTGGTAACTCTGTCCTGGCCTTCTGGCAAGGATGATCACCACCAGGAAGGGCGAGGCTTTTGGGAAACTGGGGTGCCGGGAACACAGCAGGGGAATGCAGTTAAGCTGGACACGGTTAAGTTTGACCTGGCCGGAGATAGAGCTGCAAGAGCTGTTTGTGCAAACCAAAGCCACACCTATGAAAACTCTGCAGTGGAAGGTAACACTGAGAGAGAGAGACTGTAAAAGCACTGCCTGGGGAGGACTTGGCTTCAAGGGACCAACAGAGAGACCTGAAGCCACTTGGTGGCAAAGAGTGGGATCAGTGAGAGCCCACTGGTGAAGGCAAAGGGATAGATCCTCTCTGTGCTCCCACCACATGCTTTGTGTCACCCAACTGCTGCTGGCCTGTTCAGCTGGAGCACATCCATGGACATGATCTCAGTCTCTGATGGAGAAAGATGAGTTTATCGTGATCTGGCTGTAGCAGAGATAACTGAGCAGATCTGCAGCATGGTGGGTGGAGGTGTAGAAGCACCAGCACCTTAAGAACTGTTTCAGCAGCTCTTTCCTCCCCAGAGTTCTGGCCCAGCCCCAAAACATGAGGCAAAGCCAAAAGCTTCTGCCTGAACTTCAGTTACTGAAAAATTACATCAATTTGTCCCTGGTGCTGGTGTTTATGTAAAGAGGGGATGCAATGGGCCCTTCCTGCTGCTGTCCCTTAGTACCAGTCTGGGTCCAGCTTCAAACTCCTGCCTGAGCTTTGCAAAAGCAGTAATTCAGACTCTGATGTCTTTCCACTCCTGTAAAATCCAGTTCTGTAGCTTAAGCCAAAATTAAAGATCCATTAAGTCACAGTTGATGAGGGCACTGCCCTGGTTTGTAGCATTATTTACACTCAGGAGGCTACTGGGGCTAAAAGGCATCTTAAATTCTGCATCTTCCAGAAAAAACCTAGGCTCCCAGGCAAGCAGAACAAATACAGTATAACAGAAAGCAGAAGAAAGAAGAGCCCTGTATCAAAATGTTGCACAGAGCATCGATTTTTTTTTTTTTTTTACCAAGGAACAGCCCTGGGACTTTTCTGGAGAGCTGTTGAGCTGCCAGCATACAATTTGCTCTTCTTGCCCTTTTGTTTTAATGTCCCATTAATAATGCATCTCTGTATTTATTGCAGTCTGCATTACTGTTCCACTGCTACTCCTTGATCACTCGTTATTCTGTCTGTCTGCCAAGCAGGGCTCCAAAACCCAAACAATGACAGCAGTGTTACTACAGACCAAGCCACAAACCCCACCAGACTCAAAGCTGCTCCACTGAGGGGGATCATTCATCTTCCCAGTGCTGGCAGGGCACACTGCACCTAGGAAAACAGCTCTACATCCTTTCCATCTCTATGACCAGACCTAGAACTTTTCCAGGACAGTTTGGACAGTCAGCTCTGTTGAAGGATCTAAGCCAGGAAACTGTAAAACATCATTAATGAGCAACTTGCTTAATCCTGGCTGTGTGGCACCCACTGTAACAGGAGCAGGAGCAGACTGTGGGGATGGCTCTGGCTGACAGCTCAGCTCAGCTCTGCAGGCCTCTGTGGAGGATGCTCTAATGATGTCTCCCTGATCAGTTTTGCATTATAAAAAATGTTGCTTAGCTGCCCTTTGACCTTGCAGACAGTGAGGCTATGGAGGTACCTTCATTTCCCACCCTACAGCCCTCTGAGCACCCCATTGCATTCCCATGGATCTCCAGCTCAGCATCCAGGATTGGGTATTGCAGTACTGGTGTTCAGTTCCCACTGGGAGCATCTTCAGGCCTCATCAAACCTGTACTACACTGTAAATCAGAATTAATATAGAAAGGAAATGCTGAAGGAGATGGGGGGGTTGCCTCACAGGGGAGTTACAGTGCTCACAGGGCTTCATAACCCTCTTTTCCCTGAGGACTTACAACCCCTGTCTTTCTCATCACAGGAAAATGCCATAAATCTTGGAAAAGACCTAATTGCACTACTGTGTTGAGGCAAGATTTCCCTCCGCCCTTCTGGACGAGGTGCACAAATACAAGGAGAAAGGTTTCTCTGGTCTTCCAAAAAAGCCCTAGCTTCCTCTCTCTTCCTCTGGGAATGGAGCTGACCTCCTTCTGCCCTTGTCCCTGTGAACAGTGTGTTATTTCCAGCAGCAAGGAGTTTTGGAGCAAGAAAATTTAAATTTTCCTCTGCTTGTGGGAGGGGGGTTTGAAGCCTCTCAGGGCACTGCATAGAGCCCAGAGTGGGGCTTCTGTGCCCTCAGTGACTGCCTGGGCTCATGGGCACGGCCAGACATGGGTCACTGCCTCTTTCCTGTCAAAGAACTCACCTTTGCTCTCTTTTAGTTGTATTAACTGACAAGGCACAAAGTTCCTGCAGTTCCCCTCTGGCTGAGGGAGTTGCTTGCCACACAGGAAGCTGTGGGAGGCAGAGCTCATTCTCCCCCAACCCACAGCAGTCATCTTCACACCTTCACATGCACCCCAAACATCAACACTGCCACATTCAGCACCAGAACCTTCAAAACACTTTTTTGGATCTCAGCCCTTATAGGCAGTCCTCACAAGTTCTCCCATGTGTCCTAATCCCAAAGATTTTTGTTCTGGCTCCAGCCGCCTGCTGCCAGCCATGTCCTGGAGCATGGCCTGGTCACCACAATCTGACCTTGTGGGAAATGTCCCTGAGGTGCCACACATGCTCTCCCACTTGCCAAATTCCTCAGCTGATGAGGTTGCTTCCAGATTTCAGCACTTACTGGCAAGCTTCAAGTGGTTTGCCCAGAAAAGCTCCCAGTGATTAAAGATCTCTGGGAGCTGTGTTGTGGCCACTGCCTGGTTACTGACCTACACAAGCAGAGCAACATGGGAACCAGTGACCTGGGAAAACAAACTTTTCTGCTCCCTGTCTTCTAATATTTAGTTTTGCTTTTGAGATGAAAGAAGAACTTATTCCTATTTGTATCCATTCTCATTGCCCAATTTAGGATGTTTTTATCATTTACTGAGAAAAACAGGCCTTCTATTATGATTTATTGGACTTGAACATAGCTTGCATTCCAGCTCGGGAGCAAATAGAAGCTGATTCACTGTTACCAACACACTGAAAACATTTATTATCTCTGTCTTAAAGGTAACAAATCTGCATCAGCAAGTGGGTGTGAACCACAGAATTGTTTGGGTTGGAAGGAACCTTAAAGGTCATGTCACTCCAACCCTTTGCCATGGGCAGGGACACCTTCCCGTAGACCAGGTTGCTCAGAGCCCCATCCAGCCCGGCCTTGAGCATTTCCAGGGATGGGGCAGCCACAGCTTCTCTGGACAGCCTGGTCCAGCATCTCACCACCTTCACAGGGCATTTCTCCCTTACATTTAATGTAAATCTCTCTTGGTTTAAAACTGTGCCCTCTTATCCCACCTCTATTTGCCCATGTAAAACAACATTCTCCCTTATTTATACTCCCTGTTAAGTATTGGAAGACAGCTGTAAGGTCTCCCCAGAGTTACCTCCTCTGCAGACTAACAGTCCCAGCTCTCTCAGCCTGTCTTCACAAGACACAAAAGCACATCTGTACAAGCAGGGTAGAACCCAGAGCTTATATATGCCCTGCTTGCCAAAGCACATGGGACCAGATGAGGATCACTGCTTCCTCTTTCTGGCTGAGTAACTCCAAGTTCTCCTAATTACATCTTTCAAAAATCCTCTTCCCCAGATTTCATATGTTCATACACTCACCAGCCCACCCCTGCAGTGCATATTCAGTCAAGCTTATACCCTTTAGTTTTCCAGACAGATTGATCACTATTATTAATGGGCATAAAGAAAGGGAGAAAATTTGGAAGTTACTTTTTCTCTTCTCATTCCTCCCGTGTTTTCACAGCATTGGGATATCCTGGCACCCTGAAGTGCAGCAGACAGCTAAGAGAAGGGATGGTTTCCTTCTTCTGGCCTTTCAGTCACGATCTCCTCTCTACAAAGTCATGTCTGCTGCTCATTCTTTGGGGTCTTTTATACCAAAAACAACTCTCATTTGTCTGTTGCAATACTGCAGCCCTTTTCCACGGCGTTTGGCGGTAGGGAGCTCACACTTCCTCAAAAAGCACTGTACTGTGAGATGGGAAATGTAGTATAGGTGCTCTTCACTGCAGGACTGTGAACACGTCTTGGGGATCCCTCAACAACAGTCTGCACCACTACAGATCTAACCTGGAAGTAAAAGCCATTTTATACAATGTTTGTGCTTTCCCATTTGTTTGCTAAACCGTACCCAACTGAGTCTCTCACGATTCTTTGCTGAAACGACGTTTTTGACAACTACAAAGCAGGTGCTAAGACTGGAGAAAGACACAAAGGAAATCTTTTACAGAGATTTGCAAAGTGAAACTGGACACCTGCTGAGTTAACACATTTGTTAAACTTCAGTGCAATTGGCAGGACATGTGACACGGTTCCAAGGGGCTGAGGCAGAACAGAGACAATCAAAAGACTCTACAGAGGATCTTTCACAATCCTAAATCAGCATGTCCCACTATCTGATCTGATCCCTTTCAGTGCAGCCCCACTGGAAGTGGCCCTCCTCTGCTCTGGCACTCCCACTGGTGCAGAGCTACCAGTGAGAATAATCAGGCACTGAGATCTGTTAGAAATGGCATGTAAAAAGTAGAGCTTTAACTACTTGTGTGCAGTGCATCCTGATTAAAACAGAATATAAAATGAGTCTGATTTCTGAGGAGTGGCAAACAGCCCCGGGCCACATGATTTTAACAGCCATCAGAGTCAGAAGTGAACTCTCCTTGGTAACACAACCACATAATAGGGCATTCAGAATATTTCTTTGCAATTTCTTTTATTAAATATCCTCTTTGATACAGAATATTTAAGCAAAAATAGTTTACAATCTCTGTTTTGGTAATTCTTACAGGAGTCTTTCATGTAGTCACTCCTACAGCAGCTCATGTTGGCATTTAAGGAATAAATCTTTAGCAAAAGTCTCTCACTGTGTGAGATCTGTTCTACCCAAAGAAGTTAGAAGAGCATTGGAAAACACCTATAAAAACTGAAAACTCTGAATTCCACTCTTCAGCTGAAAGAAATTTAACAACTGTGTCACAGACACATTTTTCTTAATAAATGCAGCAGCAGAATAGGAAAATGCATCCTCTAAAGTTTATAAAATTCATGTCAGTGCACCAAGTGCAGCAAAAGAAGAGGAAACTCCTCAAGCACAGATGCTCCAAGGCAGGGTTGAGGTTCAGCACAGCAGTGCCCAGCTACACCTGCCAGTTTGGAATGCTATTCCCAGTACAGGAAATTTGTCATGTTCATGACCACATGGCAACTGATACTACCCATCCTGATGGGATGCTGCCTCACCAAAGTCACACAGCATAAACAGACCGCCTCCTGCTTTTTATTCTTTTCTATGTAAACAAATAACCTCATTTTTTTACATTGATGAACAGTAAGTGTTTCTTTGGATCAAAAGACAACTCATATACTCATTAAATATATAAGGCTCATTGGGTATCCAGATAAAGAAACCTGCTGGCAGAGATGTCTGGAGACACAGCACGTGCCCTCACTACGTAGCTGCAGAGCACATGCAGCTCTCATTTCAACCAGATCCTTAAGTTACCACCAACACACTATGTCAGGGGCTGCTTGAGGTCAAACAAACCAGTCCCTCCTTTGACAACTTTTCCAACCACCAGGCAGGCCGAAGGGGATCGCAGCTCATCGTGGGCACCTGCAACAGAATTCAAACAAAATCCTATCAGGAGGTTCCCAAAGATTTCTTCAAGGTCAGTGCTGTAAGAAAACCACGTTGGTTTATGTGCAAGAAGCCATCTGGTTCAGCACCCCCAAGTTTAGAAGGGTTCTGCCACCTGCTGTTCAGACTGAATTGGGATTTTTGGGAGTTAAAGAGTCCAGAACTCTTGCTACCCCTCCTACAACAACTATTATCTCATCCCCATCTTTGGCCCAAGCAAATAATTAGGTCACACATTACTAAAATCTCCTGATTCCACATGGAAAGACAAAATAGTCTGAAATCTAAGAGAACACAGAATTGACTTTCCAGTGAACACATTCTGGTGACAAAACAGATCACTTAAAAAATACCTGTGAAGCAAAACCATAAAGATTCCCTTGTCATTGCTGCCTTTTTCCTTTGTTAGCATGAATCCTTTTGATGTGTATTTTAAATCCTTCTGGCTAGATAGGAAGAGAACTTTCCACTGGAGAGACATTCCATGAATTCCTCTGATTTTGTGGTTACTCACTGTAGCGAAATAGTGTCACAGAAATTTGGAAGCACTCCAGATAACATGTCTGGCTGGGATTGTTTTGATTCCACTTTTTTTGTAAGCATTCGGGCTGTTTTTCGTTCATCCTAACTACAGCAAGCTGAAAGTTTATCATTAAAATTGTTAAACTTCTGCTAAGTTTGGTTATCCTTATTCTACTGAGCAAAATGCTTCAACTCTTCAACTCAGCTTTCCATCATGCAGAGGGTGGGGGCAGGAGCCTACGCAGCACTGTGTATGGCATGTGCTCACTGCTCTGATCTCAGCCACAGCTGGATAATCAAATAGCTGCTCCTAAATGTGTGTCAGCTGAAGGAAAAAAAAGCCCCTTTGTTGGAACATTAAACGGGACAGTCGTGCTGCCCTGTTTGCCCATGTGATGTTAACAAAGAGTCATTCTCTGAGCAAACAGCCCAGGGGATCTCACTGCTGATGCAGTTTGCTCCCTGCACAAGGAGCCCTGCTGAGCAGCCTGTGCTCTGACAGCCCTGCTCCCCTCAGCTCTGCACGTCCTCACAAACCTCCTCCTCTCCTTCCTACAGCTCAGGGCACTGGCCCCAGGCACCCTCCCAGTGTCTCTTGAACTGTACAGTCAAGTTATCAGTTACATTAAAGCAAATTAGATCCAGGCTGCTGAAATCCCCATTATGACTTTGATTTCCAGCGTGGTGAAATCATTAACTCCCTCTGCTTGTAATCAGTGCAGTTCCTGCCAAGCCACCCTGCCATTCTGTCAGCATGCACTGAATGTCTTTATTCATAATATTATCCATACATTACGTTTCACTTGGCAAAAGCCTCCTCTGATTTAATTCCTAAATCAGTATGTGATACAACATAAATCCAGAGGGTGAAACTGAGCAAGAAGCATCCCCTTCTCTTTAATTTCACCCTGGATTTACACTTTCCCTTCACAATTTTAAGATTAATTAAGTCAATCGTAACCAATGCTATTAATTAAAACCCTTTCTTCCCAGAAGAGGTATAAAACAGCATTAGCAAAAAACAAATTCAGTGATAGAAGTATCTCTGACAACTATGCAAGGCAGAATAAGACAGAAGAGATCATGTTGAGAGCTCTCCCCATTTGAACTGGAAGGACACAGCAAAGCAGCACCTGCAAAGCAAGCACCTGACTGGCAAGTGACAGAAACCAAGATTATTCGCAAAAGGGAGATAGAATTAGTATCCAAAGGCTGAGATCATAGAAGATTTCAAATGACAGACTTAAAACACAAGTTTTTTTTTGATAGAAGGCCTTAAATGGCTAGTGCTGCTCCAAATGTCCTAAATTATCCACACAGCCATGTGATCTCTACACCTTCCAGAGCGGCAGCCAGAGAACAGGATACTCTTGGGAATCTCAAATGGCACCAGAAACCTACCATTAGACAAATAAGTCTGACTCTTTGTCTGTGTTTGAGGGAAAAAAAAACAAAGAAAAGGTGCTAAATCACAGTAACACCCAGGTCTGTTCTCAAAATAAAATGCTGAATAGCAAGGCTGGTAAAGATATGGAAGTTATAACATAGGCACAAAAACAAAGCAGAGAAGACAATTTAAATATTAGTGACAGAAAAAGGCAGGTTTAGTGGTCCATTATAAAGCTTTGCTATATTAACAACCTTAAGGTTTGCTGTAAAAATGCCCATCTGATTCTTAAAGAAAGTAGTCACAGACCCCACAGATAACATGTGGGAGCTGGCTTTATTTAAGCTGACAGAATTTTACTGAAAACATCTGGAACATATTCCTAGGCGAGGACTTAATTAAAATTTCTGCCTCTGGCATATTTTCTATGCATTACTGAAAATACTGCAAATTTATGACAAAACATATGTGAAATGCTGCAGCAAGAGATCTTATACTAAATCATTTACCCATCATCGTTGCTTCCTTCAAGAATTTGTAGCTGGTTTCAAATGTCATCTGTTGCAGAGGGGAGGAGTTGGACTGAATTCCAATGCGATTCAGTGGTTTATAAATTCCTTCAAAACACATGTAATCTGCCACAAGTGAAAGGTGTCGAGGGTCTACCACAATTCCTTAAAACACAAGAAAAACCAATCATCAGAGCATTCAAGGGCTAAGTCTGTGGGGCTTTTTAAACCAGTCAGGTCTAAAACAAACCCCTTGAATCCAACAAGGTTGGAGAACATCTCTATTAACATTTTTCTGGCAGTGTGTCTCTGGCTTAACTGCTCCCCTCAAATATCCAAGAGAGGCAGACCTCACTCTAATACAAAACATAATCTCTCCAAATTGAAATGAAAAGAATGGGAAACTGCAATGTTAAGAATGTTGTAAGGCAGCAGTTTCTCTACATGAAATCAGCAAACTTCTGCACCATCAGTGTTTCCACAGAAGGGGATCACACATCTGTGACAGAGCTCTTGCCCCTCACCTGGTGGCCAGGATTAGCTGGGCCCCAGGGTCAGAAAGGTTCTGATGTCCTCTGTGCATGACATCAGGCATTCACAGAAAAACCTGTTTACTAAAAAAAATGCACTTATTCCTAAATAACACTCGTGGACTCAGTGTAATGGGGATCATTAACAGCTCTGTCAACATTTACTGAACAGTTCTTGAACAACTTGAAGGTCATACCATTCTGGGCTGACAGCTGGAAAATCTGTTTGGTACAACTGCTTGCTAAAATTCCCACTGTATTAATCTTCCCTATTTTCAATAGTTTATTTCATAGCAAGACTCCACTCCAGTGACTGAATGCCTATGAAGTCATGCAGCCTCCTCAGGCTGGGATCTCTGAATCATCTATCTGAGAGAAGAACAGGGAATGCAGTGCAGCTATTTTAGGAAAGATATAAGAATCCAGGAGCCTAGATTCCCACCATTAAAAAGGCAAAGTGAGGCAAGATCGACTCTATTCTCAGGGCCACGGCACAAGTCCAACAGTTGGCTTCCTCAGACATTAATAATTAATTGGTCTGAAACTTGCAAAAAATGTACCAGAATGGGAGAACTCTGTGAAGGGGGAATAAATTCAACCTCACCTATTTTCTACTGATTAAGAGAAACCTAATAATTAACTAACAAGGTCTTCACAGAAGACTCTAAAGTCATTAAAACAATGAAAACCTGCAACCTAAAAATAGGCACATAAAGGAAAAGATCATGCAAAACCATAACTGAAAGCATGTGGCTGCATTTCCCTATCTTAATGGTATTAAAGACTATAAAAATACAAAGAAATCCTACCATATACAGCAAATACATCTTTTATTTCCTTTATAATCACCCTCAGGGCTGATTCAATTCCATAATTTTTAGCCATGGCATGGATATCATTGCAATAAAGTCTATTCAGGTCCAAAATCTGAAAGCAGAAAAAACAGAGATACAAGTCAGGACAATAACTGCTCTGCATTTCTAAATAACTTAAGCTAAGCTAAGATAGATTTTTTTCCTCCATTTTTCATGAACTTAAGCAACAGCAACAGTTACAGAACAACTAGGCAGCAGTTCAGAGTCACACACAGACAAAAATGATTCTGAGGATTTGTGCTAAGCAGCATTAAGTACATGACTAGGAGCACTGGAGTTAGAATTCACCACAGGAGAAAATTAACTGAAATCCCAAAAAGCAAACTAGCAAAATACACTGGAAAAACATGTTAAAGTCTTCCAAACAACACAATGCAATGCCCAGTGCGTCTCAGCCAGCCAGAACTTCTAGCAAAAGAGAAGACGGAACTTAATCCTGTATTTGGAGAGTTATGGGGTAGATGGGATAACAGAACTATTAATCTCCAAGCACTGCAATTCATTGAGATTGAAGAACACCCTCAAGTAAAATTTAGAGATACATGAGAGAGAAAAATGGTGTGAAATCATCTGTCATTAAGCCCTGGCTGCTGCACAAACACTGATTTGCAAGCTGCCCTTGAGAAAAGGCTCTGCTGAGCTCTGAACACATCTGGGGATAAAAAGGAGGAAGAAGACAGTTCAAGAGCTGAAAAGGCCACACATCACCCCTGAGAAATTGAAATGACATCCATCATCCACTCTCTGCCCCAGAACACAAAAGATCATTGAAGTCTGGGATTAGAAACAGATTACACACATCAGAGTATTTTAAGAGCTCTGTGAGGTTTATCCCTTCTGTCTGGAGAACGAATTCTTTCTCTCCCTCCTTGCTGGTACTTTCATTCAGCAGGCAGCGCATGATGCCCTTCACCTCGTGGATCACCGTGCTGCGCGCCAGGGACGCCAGCAGGGACGAGAGGTCGAAGTACACCTTGGTCAGTGGCAATGCCAAAGAAACCTAATGGGGAAAAAAAACCCAACACAGTGTAAGGAGTCTTGAACACCAGGCTCAATAACCAGCATGCTTCTTTTCAGGCAAAAAGCAGACAAATGGAATTACCCTCATTGTGTGTTAAGGAACATAAATGTTTGACTGGAATTAGAGCTGAATGATGGTAATGTGAACTCCCCATCCCAGGATCGTTCATCCACATTGCTTTTGAGGTCTCTGAACTTACAAGGACAGCTTTTTGGCACAGGCTTTTTTTTTTTTGGAGTGGGACAGGTATGTGCCTGTTGAGCTTTTTATTTGTTCTTTAAGATGTTTACTTTTTTTTCAACACTCGAGCCATCATTTTTATTCATCAAGGGCTACACAGCAGACCATCATACACTAAAAGATTAAAACACAATAAACCTGTCCAAAAATTGTTTTTAGAAAAAGTTACATGAGGTGGTCTGAAAATGAGAAATTACTGAAAATGACATAAAAAAATACATTTGTGGTGCCACTTTCTGTGTTCATATGGGATTGCTGAGACAAAACAGCGGCATTGCACTGAAATGATCCATTTCCACTGTGCATCCACCCAGAGATGTTCCACCTTACCTCACACCAAAGCTCATTTTCAGTGTCAAACGTGTAATCCTGTATGGATGGGTGGCTCTCCACAACAGCGTTCACTCGCACCTCTGCTGACTGAAGCAATCGATCTTTCCCCTTTTTAGTCTGAGACACAAAGGAAAGATGCTGAGAATCTTCACCCTCTGCTCTGCTCTGATCCTCTTCAGCACCATCAGTCTCTTCTTCTTTTCCAGATTCAGCCTCTTCATCTTCTGGATTCTCATTAACGTTTTCTTCCTCGTTCTCCTCTTCGCTCTCATAATCAACCTGCAAAGAAGTAACATTGTGTTTATCTGAGCCAGAACCTGTACAGAGACACAGCACACCACAAACAGTTTAATTCTGGAATGTTCTTCACTGCTGAGCTGCAAGGATCTTCCCCCTACGGCACAAAGAAAATGCAATTTTGTTGTAAAGAAAATAATACAACAGATTCAGTTCAGTCTTATCTCTTTATAATCATGCCATTATTTCTCAGCACAGTCCAGGATGCTGCAGGATGTTGAGACTGTAGTAGAATTTAGTTTGCTCCCTGAGAATGTCCAATTTCTTCCCCTAATCCAGCTCTGATGATGGGATTCCCTCAGGATTTTCAATTACCCCACCCTCTTGCTGAAATTACAGCACTCCATTTTTTAAGATCTAATTATGAAATATTGAACAAAGAGAAACATGCAGGGAGACTATTTTTTAAGAACCACAGTAAAGTTTTGAAAACAATTAATGGTATGAAATTAGCAAAAGGTAAAGTTAAGGTGAACTTCAGCACAGGAAGCCTGATTGCCAGACATATCCACCCAAATGCATGGAAAACACAGCTTCAGGAAAGAGCCAAATGAAAACTCAGCTGACAAGGAAACAGCTTAGACTTTCCTGTCTCTTCTCACATGGGGTTTGGGTTTTTTTTCAGCATTTTGTTTCAGTGGAAGTTTTCCTTCCAAAGTCAAACACAGAAGAAATAGGGAGTTAAAGAGCAATGCTGAGTAGTGTAGAGTCACTACCTCTTCCTCCTGGTTCTTCCTCCGCTTTTTTTCTGTAGCATCACCATCTCCTTCATCAACTTCTGCATCAACAATGTTCTCTTCTTCCTCTGCTACAGCTTCCAGATTATTCCATGTCTAAAAATTCATGACAGACAGATAATCAGGCTGACTGCTAGGAAATATCAATAGCATCATAAGGCTTCAGCCAAACATCTGGAATTTAACAATCTCTTGTTCAATGTTCTGCCTTTACAGACAAATTAATTTCTATATGTCCACAAATCTTCAACTTTTAACAAGATGAATGTCTACAAGATGGATAAGTTGTCACTCTGCTCTGACAGTCCTTGATGGGAGAGGAGTGGCAGAAGGAACATGTAAAGCATTTCAATGAACAAAGGACCTTCCCCAGTGTTTTGACAACCACTGCTCCAACAGGACACTGATCTGGGAGCAAGCAGAGTGATTTTGTCTCAAAGAAGCTAAAATGAACAGGCATTTTCAGAGTACAGTCTTAAGCAAATCAGGATTTAATACACAAAAATTTTAATTTCCTTGTTAATTTTATGAGAATGCAAAGACAGTTTATGTATGAAGTATTTAAGTTGTAATATATTATTCACACATTTTGTGTACACTGAAACATGCTACACTTTCCCAAATCTGGTTCTCAACAACAGTGAAAGGAAGTGAGGTGTTTTTCAGGTGATGTTTTTTTTGTACCTTGTCTTGTTCATCATCTAAATCCTTCCGAGTTGTCTTCCGAGTGCTGACTTCATTAAAGGATGCCATCTTTGTAGTCTTCTTTTTAATTGCTTCCAGAAGAACTTTAAAGAACCTGACAGAAGAAGCAACTCAGAACGTCAAAGCTCAGCAGTGGCACAGAAAATCTGAAGTTGTCAAAAAATTTATTTATTTTGGTTAACAAGCCAGTCAATTCATAACAGGATATTATTCCCTGCTGTATGCAAAAGTACTTCTAGGATAATGCAAATAACTTTTCTCAGCCCTTTCTGATTCATTTAGTAATCAAAAGGTTGTTATGAGCTCTGTCACTGTCACAGATGTAGCTGTGCATCCAAAGCATAAAATTCTACACCCATCTGGATATAAAATCTGCACATCAAATTGACCTTCAGAAGAGATGGTTCATTCCTGGACTTGAATAATACAATTACCAATTTTATTCAAGACATAAAAGCAACTGTGTAAATATTTTCTGCACATCTGCTGGAACTGTTGCCCTAAAAGTCACACCAGCTGTAATCAACCACATGCAAAGCCTGTAAAAAGGCAAAAGAAGAGCAAATATTAAATTATCTGAAAGCAAACTCACCTTGTTTCAATGAAGTGCAAGATCTGCCTGGGCTTCACACACTTCTCCTCTCGGTAATATTCATGGGGCAAGAACTGGAATTTGATTTTGTAGAGGCGATGCTTGTTCAGCTTGTTTTTCACATGCAGGGATTCCTCGATGTCCACTCTCTGCAAGACCTACAAAACATTTCCAAGTAGGAATGTTACTCCTTTGATGAAGACATTTCATTTACTTCCTGCAGTTCCAGTGCTTTCCACAGGAGACCAGAATTACACAAGGCTAACTGGCAAACTTTTCTGGCTTTGCTCCTGGGCAAAAGGACTGTACCCTACTGCACTTTTTGACTTAGTCTTCCCAACAATTAACTCAGACAATACTGGAAGAACACCCTCACCTCCTACCCAGCTCCTTCACAAGAGATTACCCTTCTCAAGGGGACTACAGCTTCATTTTACTGACCATGCTCACAGAGCAGGATAGCATCCCAGCACACAGCTAAGTCTTAACCTGATCTTTGCTGCTTTGAACTCACTAGAGCAGAACAGGAGAGGGGAGGGCAGTAGGAAAGCACAGAGCTGTACTCTTAGGAAGAGAGGGAACACAGAACTACACATCACAGTGTATTCAATCTCCACAGAGACACATGCTTTGCTTTTATTGAGCACAGCCATTTCTGTGAGATTAGGAAGGGGTGGGGGATGGATAGAAAGGTCTCTACCTGAGCTCTGTGTTAATCACAGCCAGATTAGCTTTCTCAAAGACAAAACAGAATCCCTCCAATTCTACAGACTGAAGAAAATGTGCTTGAAAAAAAGGCAAAGGTTATGGCACAGCAAACACTGATGAGCTCGAAGAGGAGAGTCTGTTTTGCTGACTCTCAAAGGATGCACTGAAAAAGAGGCTCACCTCAGCTAAGCACACTCTTGTGAGCTGTTTCTTAAGGTGTTTCATCTTCTTGAGAGCTTTTTTGGTGTTGAGCACAGGAACACTCATCATTGGTGTTTTAATGTTTGAGCTGGCCACCATCAGTATTTCCCGCAACCTTTAAACAAAGAATAATAATTTGAATTAAGCCATTAAATCATGATTATCTAGGTCATTTCATTAGGCAGAATGCAGCAACTGGCAGTTCCACCAAAGCCATGTGCACCAAGAGCTGTGGTTACACTGCAATGCTCCTTTTCTCTGTTCTGATTCCCCACCAGGCACAGCACAACAGCAGCCTCACTGCCTCAGCTGGAATATTCCCCCAGTTATGAGAATAGATGATAAATTGTTCCAAGAACAGAAGGACTAATGAGGTCTGTTTCCTACAGATGCATGATGGATGCTTCCTTGTATGTTCTTCCCCTCCCCTGCTTCTCTGAAGGAACACAATCCCCTTCCACTTAAGGCATCCCACACTCCCCTATGAGGCCAGGTCAGGAACCACATTATTCCAAATAAACTGATGATCTGCTGTATATCAGATTAGAGTAGGGGGCCTTCACAGATGTTTAGTATCTGGAAAATGAACCAAAATAACTGGAAAATTGAAAAACATTAAAATAGTTCTGAACATACAAAATTTACAAGTACATTGAAGGACTGTTCACCCTCAATATTCACATATATACCTGCTTGTGTACCTAGCACAATTCCATACCTAAGTGCCTAAAATAAAGGGCCCATTGAGGACAAAGCTTTCTCACCTTGGAATACCCAATGTGACATTCATTTCACCTCTGCCAGCAAAGTGAAAGGTGTTCAGAGTCATCTGTGTTGAAGGTTCCCCAATACTCTGAGCAGCAAGAAGCCCCACAGCTTCTCCTGGGTCACAAAGAGAACGCTGCCACTTTAAATACAACAGATCCTTTAATCTGGAGAGAGGAAATGAGAGATTTAGCTTAACATACCCAACAAAAAACTCAGAAAATAATCAATCATTGCTCAGTTCAATAGTTACACCTTTGAGACAATTTCTTCTGGTAGCTTACAGATAAATACACTCCAGAAACTGTAAAATTGTCTATCCCCATCTGCTCTGACAAACACAGCCCATTAACACAGAACTGGGGCCTTGGCCAAACTATATTTTATTTCTGTGCCAATTCCCAGAATGTCAAAAGAGAGTCCATTTACTCCCACTTGCACTTTCTAACTGCCTTGCTAACTCCAAGGTGCATCAAGGGAATACTTTGTTTTTCAAGATTACTTGAAAGTATTATTTTATATGTATGGGGACAGCAATACACTGTTGTTATTCCAGAGAGGCTTTGCTAAAGCCCTCAGTAGTATGGAAAAATCAGGTTTGGAAGGAACAGATAACCAGAGCCTCTCCATTGCACACTAAGCACATTTGGCTTTCAAGAACCATTCTGAAATCCACTGCTTAGTTTCACAAAGGCTTGGTAAAAACTTTCCAGTTTTAGCAAACTGACTCCAAAAAGGTATTCTGGGTTTTGGCTCAGTGCAAAGAAGAAGACACTCAGAGGTTTTTTACCTATCAGAAGAAAGTGCTGGGTGCATGTAACTCCAGCTGCTCTCAGATTGCCATTTATTAATATAGCCTTCGACTCCATTTTCAAATGTTTCTGAAACAGATGCAAAATAAGTATCTGGACGCCAAACCCCAAGGCTTGGGTCAGGACACTTATTTGTCTTCTTCAGATACTTCCTTCGTTTCTTTTCATCAAGCTCATACCACATCTTCAACAACTGAAAATAAAAGGAAGATTTTAAGCTGGCTGGTTTATCCACAGTAAGAGCACAAGCAATCAAGCAGCAGTGAGGAAGGAAAAGATAACCTGTGCAGAATGTAAGGGTGTACACAACACAGCAAACAGCTCAGCTACAAACACAGTGTTCTCCTTTCCCTGATATTTAGCACTTTTGAAGCCAAATTATTTCAAGATTCTTTACATGCTTAAAAATCCCCTAACTTATGTATCCATAGTAACTACTCCAGAAATCAGTGAAATACGGCCTCAAAGAATGATTTTAACTGGGAGTGAACACTCAATACACTTAAACCCTTGCTTGTAGCTGACTCTCACCTCACCTGTCCAAAGCTGAAATGAAAAAGGAGCTTATTATCAAAAAGTGTCAAGAGCAACACAAATTCAGCATAGCTCAATAAATGAACCTCTGATTAGGAAAAACAGCTTTTGCAGACAAGCTCACAGAGTCATCTCTCAACATATACAACCCGGAGTTTCATGCTAACTGCCCAAGTTCCACCAGGATAAATTCCTTGTGACAGCAAGGCAGTGAAGCAGGACCTGTCTGCATTTTGTGTCCATTCACACCATCTTCATTAGAAACCATATCATAGAGACCATGATGGACAAGAGACTTAAGCAGGAGTGGTTTTTTGGAAAAACTAGACATGGCTGTCTCAGCCCTCTAATTTCTGGTATCAAACAGACTCTCATCCAGCTAGCAGACAGCTGTCCATGCAAGGGAGATTTACTTTGTGTACATGAAAAAAACCAAATAACCCACCAATAAACAGAAACAACCCCTCCAAACCATTCACAAACATGACCTGTTTTCTAACAACACATTTATCTCAGTTTTTAGTCCCTTCCCTAGCACTAGGACCCACAGATTTTAATAGATCTCAGCTTATCACCCACATAGTTGACATGATTCCTTTCAAAGGCAACTTGTTTAGTTAGACTGTGAAACACAGTTTGAGATACACAGAGCGATTAAAAAAAGAAGATACTGAATTCTGTAACTTCTTTTGAAGGGTTTGGTCACTTCAACTGCTTCTGTGTTACCTGTAATGTAGCAGGATCTCTTCCATTCTTTATTTCACCTCCTGGAAGCTCTGCTTTCAAACTTGCCAATTTCTTTTGGGAAAACAACAGAAAGCCTCCTTTTCTTTGCAGAGAGTTTTGGTGTCTGGCTCGCCACTTTTTGATGGCTTTGAAGTGCTGGTTAGCTTGGTGACACTCCATCCTTGCTAAAGCTTCATCCAGATGGTTTGTCTTCTGGATTACCTGTCAGAAAGTCATCTGTGTGGTTATTCTTCTCTCAGTCCTCACTGTCCCAGAAAAGGCAAAGCAAACTGAAAAGGTCATCTGCTGTCACTGCTGTAAAACAATTTTCAAATTTGGTTTTCAACCCAACTGAGACAGAGCTCCTTATAACTTTATGTTATTATCACCACTCTATAATAAGCAGTGGTGATACTGGTAAAAGGAAGTTTATCAAACTTGACAGACTGAAAAGTGAAGTTTTTGTTGAATTGAAGTGCAGAGTTAGAACAGACAGTGCTCTGCTGAAATTGAGACTGCTTAAATCATGCTGCAGACTTCAGATTGCTTCCATACTTTAAACACAATGGCAAATAAAACTGTATGTTACTCTGAAAGTAATTGAGACAAACAAGTTTTGCCACTGGATCACTGACAGATAGGCCATATGTTGACCATGTGTTGCAGTCTCCCCTTCACCCCTCATAAATCCTTAAGATTTAGGTGTTCTACCTCGTAGTTTTCTGCAATGAAAGGAAACTGCTCAGGTTGTAAGAACTGAGTTTTAGGGATGTCAAGCCCATCTTCACCATACAGAAACTGCACCACACTGCCATCACTGTCTCGCACAGTCAGGTCATACTGAACTACCAGTCCTTCCAAATGTTTTATGATACACCTATTTCAGAGGGAAAAAATGGGTGGGAAAATAAAAAAAAAAAGAGGGAAGAAAAATGCTGTTAAGAGGCTACAAAGCAACAAGAATGATACAACTCTAACACAAAAAACACTGTTTTCATCAGCATCTTAAGTGTAGTTAAGGGCTGATCAGGAATTCCAGAAGCCAAAATCCTATAGACCCAACACTCATGTGAAATGCTTAATTTGCAAAACTTTCAGTTGCTCCCCTCCAGCTTCCTTAGACTGATCTGATTTAAAATGAAATGGTAAATTACTGTCCATTTCTGCTGTCACACTTTAACAGTTTTCTGAAAGAAAGGGGCATCCCTCCTTTGGCACTCATCACTACCCTCTGAAACAATTAAAAAAGTTCCATTTTCTTCTGTATACACTGGAGTTGTTGCTTGACTAAAGACAAGAGCCACACAACGTGGCCAAGAAAAACTAGAGTTGCCTGGAACATGTACACTTAAATATATTTATACCAGAAAAAAAGATTTCTGCAAAAGGAAAAACTGCTGCTGTTATGTGCCAGAGGTAAGTTTGAAATTACAATGTTCCAGCTGATCTAGATGTCTAGAAAATTGTACTTAGAACAAACATTCAGCATTCAGACTATTTTGTAAAAATCAAATACAGTGAATTTAATCTAAGCAATACAGGCACTTACTGTCTACAGAACTCTCTCAGAAAAAAAGAGAAAAATCAACCAACCAACAAAAGGACCTTTTAAAGGCTCCAATTCTAAACCAGGCCTCCTACCTTTGCAGGTACCCAGACCGGCTGGTTTTGACAGCTGTATCCACAAGACCTTCCCTGCCAGCCATGCAGTGAAAGAAGAATTCCTAAACACAAGCACAATACCATCAGCATTCTGCTAATAAGTGCATCAAAGCTGTCAATTTATGTTCTTCCTCAAAAGCTTCCTATGAAAACAGGGTGAACAAAGTCCATTTATCTATAAGTGCAGATACTCTCTATTAAAATACCAAGACTTAAATAAACTTTAGTATCAACACAAGCATCCTTAAACTTACAGAAGGTCTGATCCCAGTGAGAAATCTGCCAGTCACAAATCCTCCTGAGCTAGGGGAAAAGTCATAAGGCTGGAAACATGGCAGGGATTTGCCAGATGCCATCAGTGGGGGTCTTCGGCCTTCCAGCTCAATCTGGCCCAGCAAACAAGAAATCTAAATGTGGACAGGAAGGAAAGGAAACATCATTCTTCCATCCAACTTTTCATTCACATAAGCTTAGTAATTTGTCTTGAAAAATACAGGAAAAAAATGTCAGATATTCAGTAAATGCTCTGTAGCTCAATGTGGACTTGTTCATTAAATGTTCTAGCTCCTGAGGGGCAGAAAATGCATGGAGATCTCACCTGTTTTTTTAAGTTATTCCAGTATCCTGACTCATCCTCAACATTACCTCAAAATCTCATTCTGTATGCTTATTTTAACACAGAGATGTGAAACTAAAAATACTGTAAATAGTTTTTAGGTCCCTACATTACCGTCACCACTTCTCAGCAGTGTACTAAAAACAGAACAAAAACCTCAACCCAAAATGCTCTCTCTCTTGAGCTGTGGTCATTCTCTGCATTTTCGATGACATTTTTATAGTCTCTCTTGCTTAGTGTCTGTGTTGCAAATGTCAAAATGAAAATGTGTCCTTGCCACTTCTACCAAAACCAAAGATTATGTTGTTCTTATTCAGAAGTTGAAGAAGAGGGTCAGTCTCCAACAGAGGCCAGGAGAAGTTATTTCTCCTACAGTAGGTTTGTTTGTATAAACTGCAGCATTCTTTCTCAAAAGCAGGTCTGCTATTTCAGTAAATCCTGATGTACTGAGGAGCAATTCAGAAATAGTGTTATAATAAAAATAGTGTTATTATAAAAACAGTGTTATAATAAACACTGACTCTCTTCCATCACCCACTGAGGTCTTTGTTACATTCTTCTGATATTTTTCCATGCCAAAGTCCCGAATGAAAACCTTGCTCTGGCATCAGATATCCCCACAAGAGCCTCCCAACATTTTATAATCTAGCACACATCACATCAGCACATGTGGCTGCTAAACATATTCTGGCTGTGATTACCTGCATTGTGTTCACAGTGGATCCTTTGGCTCCTGACTGTACCATCAACTGCAAATTGTTCTCTGGAAAGCTCCTGTGGAGACCAAGGGGCATGCAAACCTACAGAGTTGTGGGGGAGAGAAGGGAACAAAACCAAATGTTATTAATCAAATAATAAACCCAAGAAATTCCTGTGGAAGGCTTTAACAAAGTGAAACAATGAGTAATCACAAACACTCCTATTTATAATTTCAAAAGTATCTTGAATATTAAATCATCTTCTCACTCAGGGAGGACAAGGCTGAGGAAAAGAGGCAGCATGTGGAGCCTCATGCTGGGGACAGAAGGAAAAGCTTCAGCCTCCAGAAGAGTCAGGCACTGCTTACCCACGTTAATTAATTTAATAAGAAAGTTAAACAAGATTAGTATGCACAGATGCCTCAATGCCAACCTTGTTGACTTCATTGTTGTAACTATTTACTTCCTCCTTGAATTTCATATCAACCATGTTGAAATCCCTCTGGTCTTTGCAGAGATGGGCATCCTGCCACTTCCCTTGGACCTCCTCACACGATGCTGCTTCTGGCAAATTAAGAGCAGCTCTGACAGCCTGAAAGTAAAATATAGGAAGTTTTAGGATTTAAGCAGGCATGACTGAACAAGGCAGTATTTCCAAAATTTTGCATTATGGAAGGAAAAATAAATCTGCAAAACAGACTTACTTCAATACCACTCTGTCTTGACCTTTCAATGATTTTTTTTCTTTTGCGGTCTGCTTCAGGTTTAACCAAAATATCTTCAATCCCTGTTAAAGAGGGGAGACAGAACACAATGGTCTAAACTGAAAAAAGGAGTCAAGGAAGGAACCACATTTGGTGTCAGGGATTTTGAGTGAAGAGCTGGGAAAGAAAATCACAATGAAAGTTATCATGATGGTTAGACTCAGAGTCTGCAGTTTGACAAGAAAAAAAAATATGAGTAGCTTTTGGATGGAGAAGTTGTAAGCCATTAAAAAAAAAAAAAATAACAACATCAACTAAGCAGTAAGAGTGCAAAATCAACTCCCTAATTAAGAAGTCTTAACTTCAAGTCTCTAAAAATCTTAATTGGTGCACTTGCACAAACTAATGTTTTATGGACCAGCCACATCAAACTGGATTTTTTCTTCCATCCACATCAAACTTCCTATTAGCTGAACTTTTCACAATCTGGCATTTCTTAGCTTTTTCTTAGAAGATAAATTAAAGATCCTTGAGGTGACAGCACCGGGGAACAGATTAAACACTGCAAACTGAACTCCTGTGAGCTGTTTTTAAGGAGTCCTGCCACAGACACTAAAATGGTCACTAAAATGGCTGTGTCAAAACACCAAATCCCAAATTCCTGCTCCAGCCTCACTTCTCTTCTGATGTTTTAACTGCCTAGTGGTCTCAGGCTTGTTATCTTTTCCTAACTAGTTTTTGCACCCTGGCTCTCAGGAGTCCTGTGTCCTACAGTTAAACAGTCACCTTCCTCACTCCAAAAAATACTGTTCCCCCTCCCCTGGCTCACAGCAGTCTGTTGGTCCCTCACTACTGCTAACAGTTGACTGTGTCTCCATAACTCTTGTATGATTTGAAAACCTGTAATGAAAGCTTTTCAAACTCATTTACCAGAAGTTTTACAGCAAAATGTGATGCACAAGACTTGATCACCAAGCCCTTAAAGTTCTTCCATCTTGCTTTGTCAGTTGCTCTGCTTTCTATGCAATAATTACTTTTCAGAGAAGCAAAACACAAGGTTTTGATCTAAACAAAATTTCAACACAGGACATATTAACTGTGTAAACTTTGGCTAGGCAGGACAGAAAAGAGAAACTGTTGGACATACTCAAGACTGTACCTTCTCTTTATGCTTAGAAGGCCAGCTATGCACCAACAAAAAAAAACAAGATAAAAAGAAGGCAGGCAGGCAGCTATCCCACCCAAGGGCAGTCTTGAAGAATTTTATTAACAGAAATACCATGTATTATGCCCAGCCATGTCTGGTTTATACCTCAGGAGGTGCTGCAGTGCTGCAGGTACTCACCCATGGTAAATCCCCTGTACAGCTGCAGGTAAGCAGTGAAGAGGCGCCCCAGACATGTCAGCACTTTCCCACTGACTTCACCCCCATAGATCTCATAACAGCAGTGGACAAGCCCATAGGCAGAGCTGCCAAAGTGAGCTTTGTCCAAGACTCCACACAGTAATTCCCCATCTCTGATAATAACCTGAAAAATAAAACACACCTTTGAATCAGCAATTTTAACCTTACTATGACCTCTACAGGTTTTTCTGTGTAATCTATGCGAAAATTGGTTTAAAGTTTAAAAAGCTTCCATTTGGTGAATGGTTAAATGTGGTCAGATTATCTGTACTTCCAGAATTTATAGCAGAAATGAAACTTCTAAAACCACCTGCATTTTTCCACCTATAAAGTCCGACAATGAAGACACATGGTCTAACAAAAACAGATGGAATTTACCTAAGTGATGGCCACAGAGAACCTTCCTGACTCCCAGGCCTATCCTTCAATCACCCACTTCTGGCAGGAACTGATGTCAAATATCTGCTTCTAACTTTGTTATCTGCCTTGTTCCTCTCCCCCTCCTTTACTGTACACACAATTTTAATACAACACAGCCCAGTCCAACCCCCAGAATTGTCACGTACCTGAGATTCACACATTGAATCAAGATTCAGACATCCTTTTGCAGGTCCCTTTACCCAGGCTCTCCCACCAATTTTTGCTTTCCCAGTCAAATTCAGTGGAGCACGATTGTCTGGAATGATGTTTATTAACAAAGTGGAAACAACCTATAAAGGAGGATGAGTGGCAGGAATTATTTTTTTTGTATAATCGCTTCTCAACATAAAAAAATCTGGCATGAATTGAGAAAAGCAACATCCTGCATGCATTCTTTCCACAGACAGCAAAGTGCTGAAAGCTTGGAAATCTGATAAGGCAGGAATATCCTCCTCCTACTCTACCCTCTGAAGGATCAGTGAGCTAAGACACATCATTATTCAGAAATATAAAACAGCAGAGGTTTTTAGATACATGAAAATATAACAAAAAAAAAAAAAAGGAAGAAAGCTGTCTGTTGGGTTTTACAGCTCAGAAACACACACCAAAATCCACAGGATGCTGATGGGATCTGGCCTTACAAACACCCTTAGCAGCACTGGTTTTAGCACTAGCATTCTGCTCATTTTGAGACCACCAGCATTCTTTAACCCAGTAAATGATAAACTACCTGCTTTCCTGTCCATAATCGCTGTGGCTTCATAATGGCAGGAGGAAATATTTTAATTCTTCCTTTTTTGTCTGTCAGCCCTCGGTACACGAGCTCCATGTACTGCTCTCTGGTGAAAAAGCAGCCCCGGATTGTCATGCTGACTCCAGAAATCATGTGATCCTGTATCAGGCCAGGAAGTGGCTTCCCATCCTAAAGAGGTAACAACAAAAAGCTGGTGATGGGGGGGTTAATAAGTCGTGTGCCTCCAGCCCCCAAAATTATTTCCCTGGGTAAAAGCACTTAAGTGATTTGTAAAGAACTCATCATTACAGCACAACTCTCTACTGAATCGCCTCTGGACACTGACTCTCAAAGGAACAAGACTGTTTGGATGTGCTGGGTCTTCTTTAGAGGAGCAGAACCCCAAGTGGAGAAAGAACACAGAAATAAACCTCAAAAGTAAGTAAACAGAATTTTAAAAAATTATCTAGTTTATCATTAGACAAAATAAACAAAAGTGATTGTATCTAGAAATAGATTTCTCTGGCAGTTTTGCTTGCCTTTGGCACCAGGTACTGCTCATCAGTGAAGGCTAAGGTGTAGGCTTCTGCTCTGCCCAGCTCGCTCTGCGGGAAATGGGCGTTCATTTCATCCCCATCGAAGTCAGCGTTGTAAGCCTTGCAGTTGGCGTAGTGAAGCCTCAGCACCTTCTCCCCAGGCAGGATTCGGGCCCTGTGAGCTTGGATGGAAGGTCTGTGAAGCGTGGGCTGGCGGTTCAGCAACAGCACATCCCCGTTCTTAATGTGCCGACACACCTGCCAGAGAGATTTGGTTGCTGCCTACAAGGCATGGTCGTGCCTCAGAAAGGACTAATCTATCTTTAAATACACACACATCCAAAACATCTTCTTTCTGGTATTCATGTTCTGTGCAAAACAGATTCACAGAGAATCAAGACTGCTTTTCCCTGAATGCCCTCTGATCGCCACCAAACAACTATTCCCCATTAACTCCCCCAAACCACAGTGATCAATCAATCAGTTCTTCATCCAAAGCCCACTGGGCTGAACTGATACCTCCCACAATACACCAGCCCTGGACCCTCTAGACTAAGGTAGTAATATGACCCAGTGGCTGAAGCAGAGGCCAGGAATCTCTTCATTTCATCTTTGAGTAAAATACAATATATCCTTATCTAGAACACTCTCTCAGAACAGTCTCATTTTAACTTTTCTGATAGTAGCATCCAAATAATCACTTAAATGATTATCAACAGGAGTGTTGATGTTGTTTATACAATCTAAATACTATTAAGTTTAAATCTGTGTCAGGTTCTGAAAGAACTGACATAGAAATACTCAGACTTAAATTTCAAATCTCTGCTAAGCCTTTATGAGAGACAAAGTAATACGTAACAATGTGAAAACACTATTAACCATCAAAACTTTTGCCCTAGTAACTAAATAGTATATTTTAAACTCTTGCAAGGGATGGAGATACAGTCAGGAAGTTTCAAAGGCTGATTAAGATGTAGCACAGAGGAGAAACAACTGACACAGGTGGAAAAAACCTCTAAGGTCATGGAGCCCAACTGCTCAGCCAGCACTGCCAAGGCCACCACTAAGAATACTCTGCACCTTGTCATGATGAATGCCACATACATTGCATACATGCATACATATGCATACATACTAATATGCATACATGCATATTAGAAGGAAGTGAAGTCCAGTATGGAAAAACGGGGTTTAGAATTTGAAAAAGTGCCACATTTTTCTTCCTACACCCCCAACCAGAGGTGGAAGAGGGCTCTGCCAATACTCACAATCTTCAGCCCTGTCTGGGGTGCCCCTGAGGAGGGGGTGAGGAGCTGCTTGGCGATGGCCTCGCGCTGGGTCAGGCTGGTGGCGCTCAGCACTGTGCGAGACCCGTCCTCGTTAATGACCATGGAGGCCCCAGGGTGCACCTTGGGGCCATTGATGACAGCCTGCCTCAGCTCTTTGACATTCCAGGGAGTGACTGGCTGAGGATAAGTCAGTTTGGTGGCAAATACCTAGATGGGGGGGAAAAGAGGAGAGAAAAAACATGTTGTTCAGTTTTGGCTTTGAAGTGTAAAAGCCACTGATAAAACAATGTCAAAGATAACTTATACAATGCAAACATAAATTCATTTAAGCTCTTGAATGCATCTCCTCCTCAGTATACCAGCCAAATAAATACATCTCTGTTTTAAAATCCTCTACCATAAGAAGAGAAACAATGTCCCTTTTACAATTTTCTACTGCAGTACAAGAATCAATTAGCAATTAAAGTAAGCCATCATGGGTTTAGATTTTGCAAATAAGCCAACAAATACAGAGAAAAAGCCTGTTATCACCAGGTTCACTATTTTCTGCAAAGATTGCATAACAAAAAACTCAAATTCAGGCTTGGTGTTGTCTCTATGAAGTTAAAAATCCTTAAGGATGAACTAAGTTTGTGACAGTATCATGGCCTTCTCCTAAGGCTGCAATACTTCAAAAATACCTTGTACAAAGACCACAGGAGAAACAGGATCTACTTTTAAAGTCTGCACCAATTCCTAATCCCCTGAAGCAAGTACAGCTTTTTTTTTTTTTTTGAATTCTCTTTCTCAGGTGTGGTGTTCTTGCTTTGTAACAGTAAGAATTTCCTGCTCTTCAGTGCTCCTTTCTTATTAACACTGGGCAGGAAAGCATCTAGATTTTAAACTGCTACCAAAGTGTCAGCAGCACAGTTCAGTCCTGAGCTGCACCAGAAAGACACAGTTCCTTATTTATCCTCACCATGGGGATGCCAATCTCGTTGGTCCCAATGTACATGTCAGGGCAAATGACAGATCGAGCAGCAAAATCCACACGCTTCCCCATCATGTGCTTGCGGAACAGCCCTTCCTTCTTCTCCAACAGCTTTGAAAACAGAAGGTAACAATTAAAACCTGGAATTATGGAGAACCAGATGGATTCTTGCAATGATGAGTGTCATGAAAATGCCCAAGTACTAAGCACAAATAGTTCACTTTTTTCCTAACACCATCAGCTTCTCTTTTTTAATTAAGATTCCACCTGCTACACACCTGACGAATACCAGGGTATTTTTCTGTTATCAGCTTGTCCATGTCACTATCAAACACAATGTTGACATGGCTCTGGAGACGTATCCAAGTATTGTACAGCTTATCTGCAATGCTCTGTCCTGGAATCGTTGTCAGCACAGAATGGTCCAGGGATTCACTATCCCCTCCTGTCGCCTACAGAAACAGAAATTAGAAACTTGGACGTAACAAAAATTATCTTCTACTTACTATGCTGAAGTTGTAGTATTAATTACAGTATTAAATATAGCAAAAGAAACATTCACCATTATTTTCACTGGTAGTCAGTCCATGTTAGGAATCACTGTAACTAGAAAATCCTATTCTTAGATAAAAATAACGTAAATTCAAGAGTTTTTATCACTTACATCACTTTGTTTTCAGTCTAAAAGCCACTAAAGCAGTCACATCCAAAACTCATTGATCTCCTGTCAAATGTTTCAAGAATAGATCTCCATCTAGTGGCTACATTCTGAGTAACTAAACAATGTTTCCAAAATGTTTTACACTGGAAATGTAAAGCAAGTTCCCCTGAAACTGAGTCCAATGTCAAAGACCCTCAATGACACAAATGATGAACAAATATGGAATGAGGCAAGCTGACATACATTATTATTTACACTATACAATTATGTGAACTGTCAGAAGTAGAAAAGTATTGTTACTAATTTTATTATTTGTGAAGTTTTGGGTCCTACTTAGACATCAACTGTCAAAAAATAAAACACAGTCACAACTGGCTCCATTAGGCTTAGAAGCTGAAGTGCCTTTTCGCCCTTGTTCATGTGATGAGATGCTGGCAAAGTTTTATTGTGACTGTGCTGTACATATTTCATTCTCCAGAAACAGGAGCCCATTATGTCTCACATACAGTAATCTAATACCAAAAATCCCTGGCTAAGAGAATCTGAGAAAAATGTTTTTTTCCCTTTGCACAGGTAAAAAAAGCAGAGGGAAAAAACCAAACAAGGTATAGAACATCTCCACCAGCAGATATTCCAACAGCTCAGACAAAAACTGTTACAGGAACAGTTCAAACAGGAGCCCTCCTGAACTCAACCCACACATCCAAAAAAGCAAAGAATAAGAGAACCAGCAACTCTTACTGTTTGAATTTCTTCTGTAATTTTTATTGGCTGACACTGTTCTTTGGCCATGAAAACCAAGAGCTTCCGTATCAGCTGGGCATCTTTTATCACAGCCTGCAAGTTCACAGTCTGTCCATTTGTGAACAGGCGATCTCCAACGCGATTTACAGGACGATACCTACAGCAAATCAAAATTACTTCAGGAGATTGAAGTCACTCAAAAGCAGCATGATAAATCTCAAACATTCTAAGCTAAATCTTCAATGCATGGAAAATAATCCAAACTAACAGTGGGCATTTAAAAATTCATAAATTCTATTGGGACAGTCATAAAAGAGGAATGATCCTTAACAAGAAATTCTATCAGTACTGTGCAGTTACAATATTCTATAATAATTTAAAATACTAAAACATATTTTTTCCATAATTAGTATTTCAGTCTTCTAATGAACACAATTGAAGTTACAATAGAACTTATCATCAATTACTAGTGTGATTTTTATTATTTAAACACTGCACTGACACTAAAGCAGACCAGTGTCTGTACTATAGGAGTTTGGATCTCCAACTCCTGCAAAT
Source organism: Pseudopodoces humilis (assembly GCF_049639895.1). Classification (NCBI taxonomy): domain Eukaryota; kingdom Metazoa; phylum Chordata; class Aves; order Passeriformes; family Paridae; genus Pseudopodoces; species Pseudopodoces humilis. Next base: position 5,845,938 of record NC_142205.1, on the reverse strand, counting down.
GCTGTTTAGATGCACTAAACCCTGTGATTTCTAAAGAATTTTGGGGGGATAAATTTTACCTTGAAGGTGGAACCACAAGAAGATCTAAAAAAAACAAGTCTGGACTGAATCCTGAACTCTCATGGGGATCCATCCCAGGGAAGAGATAACGCAGAAAGAAACCTAAAAAGATACAAAAGAAATACAAACTCATTCTCATTGCTATTGTTTGGGAATCCAAACCCCCAGATGCACTTGATCAACCAAGTCAAAATAATCTGCTAAATTAACACTATTGAGCTTCCTTAAAATAAAAACATTCAGACAGTTTAGAAAGAATTGCCACTCTTTTTTTGGTCACATACATGTATTTTAGAAACAACTGTGGACAGAAATAAAGATTATAGCAGAAGGAGAAAGCAAAACAAGAGGAAGAAAGTTTCCAGCTACTGACTGTGACTGATTCAGGAAACTGCTTTGGTTTCTCCTGCAGACAGATGCAGAGTACAGGCAACTCAAAAAAGGGGCTGATAAATCCATTCTCAGTGTTTGACCAGTGTCACTGTGGGGTGCAGCACCACAGGAAAATCACACTTTCTGCAAACAACAGTTGTGATTTGTGGGGAGCCACAACTGCAGAATAACTGATTGAAGTGTTAACTGAATCCAGGTCTCTGCATTCATTGGCTGCCAGTCCTCCTGCACAAAACCTATTTTGCAGCCAAGAGCCCTCAAGGTGAAAGGCAAAGATTTGACAAGGAGTTCATACTGGAAGATTTGAAGATTTGTCCACTAAATGGTACAGAAAACAAAATAATATTGCTCTTCACAACCATTACCTTCATTCTTCCACAGAGCCAGGATGTAATCTTTGGCAGTCATTGGCGTCAGGTAGCCTCTCTTCCCTAACTGGCTTTCATCAATACCTGAAAAGTAAAAAAAATAAAAACCAAAAAATAAAAAACCACTTATTTAAAAAAAAATCTCAAGACATTACTCTGAAAAGATTTTTTCCTGCTTACAGTGCTTCCAGCTCGGGGAAGGAATGGAAATAAACACAAAACATACTGGCTGGCATCTAAATCAAAATTATCATTTAAATGTTTGCTTTGGGAATACAAAATTAAATAAAAAAGAAACTATTTCTGTGACTACTGAATACAGATATAAGTAACATAAATGAGACTCCATTCTAACATCTAAAGTTTATGCTTTTTTTGACTTACAATGAGCTGGAACCTTTCTTCAGATGATCTCATCCCCTGACCAAAACACAAATCAAGAGTCACCTGCAGGTGGGGACCCTGCCAGTGGGGTTCAGGTACTAGCAGTGAGCTATCAAGGTTCCCATGAAACACTCAACTGAAGGAGACAGTAGCACCAGCCAGCAATCCATCTATATTATAATTGAGAGTCTGAGCTACCTCTGCTTTGGAGAGGAAGGTTTTGCTTTGGTTTTGCTACTGAAAAGCAAAAAGATCAATCATTTTCAAAACAACGCCAGATTTTAGATCTCAATTTCCGCAAGTCGATTAAAAGCAATTCTCCCACAACCTCAGTTTCTATTCTTCTTCTGGCTTAGGTCCAGAAATGCAGATTTCTCACAATGAAAGTTCAGTTCTCCATTCACCTAGAAAACCTTTCCAGCCCTCAAACAGAAATGCATCAATGCCAAGGTTAAAGGTACTACCTTTTGAGGCTTAACCATGCACAGGCTATTTACAGTTTACCTAAATGTGTGATCCTTCCCAGTTCAGAATATAGAATACTTCCCATTTTGCTTTCAGCCACAGCTCTAGAGACTTAATCTAGTATTTAAATCACAGAGTAGCAAGCAAGATAAATTTTCTATGGAAACCTTTCCTAAGGGCTAAATAACACATAAATATCTGCTTCAATTCTGTTTCACTGTGTAAAGGATTAAGGATATGAGAAGGAAAAGGAGGTTTAAATTGATTCAAACAATGTGATAATTAATCCTAGAAAGTGTCACCTTTCTTTTTTGTCTTTCACTCTTTAAGAGGAAATTCATTCGTAAGAGTTAGGATTATGTGATTTTCTTTCTGAAGTTGGTCATCTTTCTCCTAATTAATCTTATCTGTAGTTGCTCTGTTTAAAAAATCCATCAGAAAATCAACTACGTGCCAAAAATGAAGTGTCCCAAAACCACCCTAAAGTTGACACAGATTTTACTGTTGTACTTCTTTTCCTGACACAGAGACACTTGAAGCTGCAAAAGCACAACAGGCTCTCAAAGAGAAATTTAATGGAATTGGGTTCTCTCTTGACTCCTGAGCTTACTGGTTTAGTAATAATCAGCATTTTTTTATAAATGAGCTTCAAGTGCACTGTCACTGCTCAGAATCTGTGCCCCTTAAATGAAGGGAAAAAGTGCAAATATATTTGAATAGAAGACAAATATTTCACCTGCTGTTTCATCCAGAATGCCTTCCTCTCCTGACTTATGGCACATTGTAGAAGGATAGGTCACTGTCAGCTTGCTGTTGTGCTCCTTCCGCACCAGTGATCTCCTGGATCTTAAAGGGAAAAAAAACCCCAAACAAACAGGACAGGCAGATGAAAGATAATATAAATACAGCACTTAAATAGAAAACAGCTTCCTCATGTAGTTAAACTTACTTGCAGTTTGGGCATTTCTTTGAACCCATATGCGATTTCCAGAACTGTGATATCAGTTTATTTCTACACTCACACACATTTTTGACCTGGTAAAGGAAAAAAAAAACAAACAAGTCTTAAAAATAATTAATTTAATAAAAATAAAACACCCTATATAAAGAATATTATACAATTAACATTAACTATCAACATGAGCATTATTAGTATCAATGCACACACATCCACAAACTCAGTAATTTACGCCTTGATCTGCAATCTTGCTTCATTTTCCTGTTTGCTGGAGACATACATCCCTCAGTGCTCTCCACCTTCCTTTTTCAATATATTCCATAAAGTCCTTATTTTTCAAGTTACTTCTGGAATTTAAAGCTTTTCACTAACGATAACTTAACAAGGTAGAAAAGTGACAAAAATCGCTTCTTTTGACTGCTCGTGAAGTATGATTTACAAAGTGCTTAAGCTTAGTTTTTAAACAAGTGATTGAGAAATTAAACTTGGCTTATAAACAAATCTGCTCAATGTCTTAGATTTTTAAATACCTTCTTTACTCGTTTGCCTTTACTAACCATGTACATTAAACTACATTTAAAATAGAATTAGAATTCATTTACACAAGTCTGCCTAAAAATGTCACTGTAATTAATTCTGCAAGTTTGCTGGATGCATGAGCTCTCAGAATGTGTTCTGCACCTCAAAACAGCCAGAGCATCATACAGAGAAGTATCAGCATCTGTAGCTGGTGTACTGACAGCAGTATCAGATTTCAATATGGTATTTACACCATCAAAACATTTCCCTACACAGACACTGTTTTCCAGAAACTCAACAGTTATACTAATGGGAAATAAAATCCTTTTTAAGCTTAATTTCAGACATTTCCCTCAGAAAGCTGTCTAGACATAAGACAGTTCAGAATCCATCACCTACAGAGTCAAAGATAAGCTTTGTTCTGCACATTGCTATTTTAAGAGGATAAAGCCCAAGATCTCAGGAGAAGTGCTGCCTGTACTTACATTTGAACACCGATCTCTTATTTGAGAGCTTTGTAACATTTCCTGAACGTGGCGATTCAACTCTTCCTCAATTTCTGAGCCTGTTGCATCTGCACATTGCTCTATAAACTAAAAGGAACAGAAGAAAAGAAATTGGCAGAGAGCTTTGGATTTATGAGACCACGAACCCCAAAAGGGATGGAGCATTACACAGTACTTGCCCTGTTCAGAATGATTTCAAGGTCATGGACAGCATGAAGCAACCCTTTCTCCAGCACCTTCAGCTGACTTAGCAGTAAGTGAACCACGGCTCGAGGACATGTCAACATGTGGCAATTCAAACAAGATCCTCGGATGAGAAGGTATAATTTCTGGAAAGAAAAGGGGAAGGTTATCCTGGCAGATGTACTAGCTTGCACAGTAAGCAAGTAACTACAATTGTTTGGACTTAAAGACAGTGTTACTATAATTGGGAAATTAGACTAATGGTTAATTTTAATCATATAGAATTTGCCTGAAAAAAAATTTATTTCAACCAAACTCATATGCAAAGCATGATCTGTAGATAAATTCTTTGCAGGCTGTCTACACAACAGATACATGAAACACTTGTGGTATCTACAACAGCTCTTGGACCAAGGCTGCTCTTACACAGCACTGAGACTACAGCTCTCAACAGCTCACCCCATAGAGGACAATGTGGAACCCAAACCCCCACACTAGTAAAAAAAACATTCTGGTCTCAACCCTACAAGATCCTTCACACAATCACATTATCCTCAAGGTCTGGGAAACTATCAGTGGGTTTTATTATTTAACACAGCTCTGTGTTATTATCTAACACAGTTCTCTCACTCCAGCTGCATGCAGTCCCTGTGGCCTGAAGGCTGGGATTTACTGCTGCAGAATTTTAATCCTTGGTCAATACAGTTATTTGACTTAAAGCTGGAACAATGCTAGAAGTGGGTACCTCATCTAACTTTGGTCACTTGAAAGAGAGGTTTTGACTCTCAATTAATAGAGAGTGCAAACGGCAGCTACTGTAAATGGTGAGATCAGCACCTCAGGACAAAAATTCATCCCAGCTCAGGTTTGTTAAAAACTGGAAGAGTAGACAGCTGTTCATGTGCAGTAGTTGTTTAAAGGAAATGATAATTTTTACTGTGCTGTTCACTTAATTAAAGCATCCTACAGTCAGTCACATACTTTAGGATGAATATTGCCCCCTCACATGCTTGTCAATATTGAGTTAAACAATAGTTACAACAAAGAGCATATTTTTCAAAAGCTCTGCTTGTATTGAACTATCATGACACAACAAAGCTTTTCTACTACATTTGCTGTTATGACACTTAAAAGAGAAAACAGATCTTGGCACTTTTACTGTTTTCAATTACTACAACTCCATGACAGCTTGGGCACCACCACCCCTTTCACCAGCAATAATTAAGTGTACATACATCAAAGAACAGGGGGTTGTAGACAGTCAGAGGCAGTTCTATATGGCCAAAGTGTCCGGGGCAGTTGCTGAAGTTCTGCATGCAAGTCGCACACACTTCTTTGGAGTCCGGAGGTCCCAAAGCCAAGTCGTAGAGTCCACTTACAGCCGGATTCCCCACATTATCCAGGTACTGAGGGTTTGTTATGGGCTTCACACTCAGTTTCCTCAAGTTGAAAGGAAAGAGTAAAAATCAACGGCAGTAAACAACGACACGATACTCACTTGAATGGTACAACTAGCATGGGCATTTAGTATCTGTGTGACCTTCTAAATTGCTGGAAACATCTTTCTGAGAGTGTTTTGTACACAAAGGGAATTTGTGTATCATTGATTTCATGATACAATGAGCAAAACCATTCATGTTGCAGCAAATATTTCTTTTACATCTCTAGCCACTCTGCTCAGAAATCACATAATTTTGTCAGTGTGTCCCCTCGGAGCGGTGCAAGAATTGGTGTAAAACTGGGCTGCCGCCATCCCGGCGGCTGGGCCACGGCCCAGCCGGACCACATATCCCAGCATGCCGCCCGCCACAGCCCGCCGCAGCTCGCCGGCGCCCTGCCGCGGGGCACGCTGGGACTCGTAGTGCCCAGCAGCACCCGCAGAGTTCGGGATGCGCACACATGGAGCCTCACCTGATCTCGTCGGCCGTGTACATCCCGAAGGACACCCCAACCAGCCGCCGCCACGGCACCACTTTGGGCGGCCTCATGGCGAACGAGGAACTCTTTCCCGGCCGACAGCTGATCCCGCGCTCCCGCTGGAAGTGCCGCGCCACGGGCAGCACCACGCGGTCCGGGCCGCGGGGGGGGCGGGGCCAGGCGGTACCACCGCCGCGGACGGGCGGTACCGGCCTTCCCCCCCGCGGGAGGAGTGGTGCCGTCCGCCCTCCCAGAGGGCCGCGCGCGGGACCGGCATGGCGGCGCGGCGCGTCGGGGCTGGCTGCTGGCAGCGGGCGCTGTGGCTGGGCCGGCGGTGCCGCCTTCCGGGCGGGCGGGAGAGCGATCGGTGAGGGACCGCCGGGAGGGAAGGGCCGGGTGGCGGCGGCACCGGGGGAGAATCGACGGACGGGCAGTGCTGGGGGTGTGGGTCGTGAGGCGGGAAAGGCTGCGCAGGCGCAGTGCTCGTGTGCGGTGGCGGCGTGGTCGGGGCGGTGTGGCAGGAGAGAGCTCCTCTTCTGGGGCTCTTACCTGCTTTTGAACACCTTTCCCGGGGATCTTCCTTGGCTTTGAGCTGCTCGGAGACTCCCCGGGAGAGAGTGTTTAAGCGATTCCTAGAGCTGAGTCTCGCGAAAAAGCAGATGAGCGTCCCAAGGCTGAGGAAGCTGGGCCTGTTCAGGCTGGAGAAGAGAGAATTGCATGGAGATCCCTTAACTGTCTTCAGTGTCTTAAGGGGGCCTACCAAGAAGCCAGAGCGGGATCTTTCGTTAGGAATTGTAGTGATAGGAGTAACAAGGAATGATGAGTACAGATGGAAAAAGAAGTTTAGATTAGATATTGGGAAGAAATGTTTTATTGTACGGATGGTGAGACACTGTCACAGGTTGCTCAGCGAAATTGTGGATGCCTCAACTCTGTCAGTGTTCCAGGCCAGGTTGGATGGGGCTTGGAGCAACGTGGTCTAGTGGAAGGTGTCCCTGCTCACGGCAGCAGAGGTCTTAAGGTCCCTTCCAACGCCTTAACATTCCATGATTAAATGTAATGGTTTTGTTTAGGGACTGTCTCAATTGAAAAGGTCCCACTTCACCGCGTAATCATTACTCATTTTTGGGATGGCAGAATCATACTTAATCAGTTTACGAGTCTTTTCAGGAGCAGCTAGAATTGTGCAGTGCCACGGTAAAGTACAGAGCTGTGACTACACCTTAACAGCCTCTTCCTCAGGGTCAAGGTCAGTGTGGAGGCACTGAAGGCCAGAGTTACAGTAAAGCTTTACTGTTAGGTTGCTTCATGAGCAATACGAGTAAAAGTATTTTAATGTAAACCTTAGTTTGTGTTAAAAGCAGTAAAATGTTCACAGTGGTTAGAAAGACTTGAAGCAGCATCTTGAGTGAGGACAAAGCAGCTGCTTTGTGATACTCAGCACAGTGAGTCCTGTGTCTGTGTATGCCACAGCTTTGGTTTTGTGAGGAGCGTCTGTACCTCTGTAGAGACATCTGGACATCTGTAACTCACCAAGGCTGATTCACCTGTATCATTCCTCTTGGGTTTTCTCCTTCTGGGAACACTACTCCTGTCTAAAGTTTTTTTTTTTTTTTTTTTAAAGAGCTGTTTTCAGCATGATCCTATCTCTAAAGCATGAAGTCTTTTCTGATTTATGTCCCTGATTTTCTTTCTAAGATACATGAGTTCATGAAAACGACTTTAAAAACATTATACTCCAATACTGAGTAATCACAGATTTATTTTTTTTTGTAGTATAATTTTTCACATATAACCTCTTGTCCCTTAAAATGAGGGCCTTAAGCATCAAATATAAGTTCTGTGGTAATAATTTGGAATTACTAACAGTGCAACATTGCCAGTTACTCTAATGCACTCCAGTTTCATCTAATGTTTTAGTTAATTCTGACCTGTAGTATAGAATTTCACTATTCTACTTGTGCTGTATTAATGTGACTGCCATAAATTCAAATTCCTGGTTGTTTTATAGGAGCTCTTCAAGTAGTACTGCTCTTGGGAAGACTGTGGACAATTCACAAGGTAAGTTGTCTTCAAGTTGAAGTGTAAGTTGTATGGTTCCTTGCATATGTTTTTTAATCTAACAACACAGTGTGTCAGGAGATAGGATGTAAACACCCTCTTTCCCCTCCTTGGATTTTCTTTCTCCCTGTCTTCATTGTGCATAAATTTCCTTGCTTAACTTGATTCCTTACATTATTACCAATCAGCTCCGTGTTCCAGCAGCATGAACTGAGTTGTGCAGCTCCTACCTTAGACTGATTTTTAAATCCTTAGTTTAGTACTTTCAGCTGGATCAGCTTAACTCATCAAGTTTTGTAGAATCATAGAATTGCTTGGATTGGAAAAGATCTCTGAGTTAGTGGAGTCCAGCTCTTAACCTGGGACTGCCAAGGCACATCTAAACCACATCCCTGAGTGCAACATCAACATGCCTTGAATCACTCCAGGGATGGTGACTCCACCACTCCCCTGTTCCAATGCTTGACAAGCCTTTCAGTGAAGAAATTTTTTCCTAATACCCAATCTCAGTTTCACCTGGTGCAACTTGAGGCCTTTTGCACTTGTCCTACCATTTATTACTTGGGAGAAGGTATGACCCCACCTAGCTACAACTTACAGGGTCAAAAGTTTCTTTGAACATCTCTTTGTTTCTAATGACCATTTTAATATTGTTTCTCACAGTAACTCAAGAAGAAATTGTGCTTCCCCGAAGGAAAACATGGTGAGTGTTTACTTTTGGAATTCTTTCTTGGTAGAAAATCAGTCTTAGACAACTAAATGTAGTCTGTCCACCAGATTTGAAGAAGAAAGTTGAGGTTCCTGTATTCCTTGATTCAGTGTCCCACTAGTGGTTTTCCTGCTGATTTGGAGCTCTATGAATATTTTTAACTCTTACTCTCTCTCTGCAGATTATGTTCACTGCGTTCTTGACATTTCTTTTAAAAACACAACTACTGCATTTTTAAGCATAGTTCTATTTTTTTGTAAAAGATCACATTTGCTAAAGATCTGTAAAACCAAGTTCATTTGGCTGTTTGCATGTGAATGCATTTCTTCCAGCAAAATAAAACTTGATCACTGATAGCTGACTGAAAAAATCCTGCTTAGAAATCATACTGCTGAACAAAGCCTATTTTGTTGGGAGCACTTAAGATGGAATTGCATGACTGTACAGCAGAAACTAAGTTTATGGTCAAATGGTGTCAGCATGTAAACCTAAAGTAAGGCCATCTTCACCTAAATACTTTCAGTGGCCTTTCTTTGTTTGCTTGAAACAACCAAAGTCTTCAGGTTCCACAGGCACAGGCATCCTGGGATACCTGATTTTGATTTGTTTGTTTGTTTTTCTTGCAAAGTCATGTCTTGTAGAGTTACTTAATACATTTATCCCTCAGAGATGCTCTAGAAGCAGCATTCCAAGGAATTATTTATGTGGCTCTTCCCTGTGATATTCCTTTGATAATGTATTATAAGGGTGGGAGTAATAGCTGAAAACAGATGCTCCTGTGGTTTTCCTCAAAATCTTTAAAGTCCCTAGGGTTGTTTAAGAAGTGAGACCATTTTTGCATTTTCTCTTTCTTTGTGAGAAGTGTTGTTTTCCTAGTGCAGCAAAAACATTATTTCCTAGAACTGAAAATCCTTGTGGGTCAGGATAAACCTGTGCTTGTTCTCCAAACAATGTAATGCAAGCATTCAAAGTCTGTAACTGAATACTGACTGAACTCCTTTGTGTTTAGGGATAAGCTCGCAGTGCTCCAGACCTTGGCTTCTACTGTGAACAAGGTGAGTGGTTCTGTGGGTCATAGAGCTGGGTCAGGTTGTCCATTTTGTGCAATACCCTTATGCTCAGGAGGCCTTTAATTTCTGCTTTGGCCATAAATGAGAGATGGGACTTTGACATCAGGGTTTTCCCTTTGACTCAGGGTGTTTTGCTGTGTCCTTAAAGCCTCATTCATGTGCTAAGAGCTGCAGTTATCAGAGAAAGCTTTGGTAAGGTTTTCACTAATATAGGGAGCAAATTCCTTCACTAGTTCAGCTTCACAATCCAGACCATCCTTCCCAATCTCAGTCCAGAAAGGCTTTAAAAAGTGCAATGAGTGTCAGTTCTTGCTGGGCAAAACTTGGAAATGCTGTGATGCTGTTCTTAAATCCCATCTGTCTTAAACTCTGTGAATTGAATCAAAACTTGCCAAGTCCCATCAGCTTCCCAAGACTGTTAGACTTGGGGCCCTACTTGCTTTGCAGGGCACTTGCTGCTTGATATGTTATAGGAAGGACCCTTTTTTTTGTCACCACGTTAGCCTCCATGTGTGTGTGTAATGGAAATATTTTTTAAACTATTTCCAAACAGGCTAAGCCTTTTTGAACAAGAGGAACTTCTGTAAAACGTGCATTGGTGGGGGTTATGATGGAAGAATTCATTGTGCCATGAGGCAGTGTGTTGTGCCTGTGCACATAATGATAAGCTTTTCAATGCTGGGCTCTTCTTTCTACAGGATCCTACTGCTGCTCATTACATGTTCCAGGATGACCCTTTCCTTATGCCAAGAAATGCAGCTAATTCTGTATGTATTTCCTTTCACATCCTTGATAGCTTCCCTTCTACCTTTGTCTAGGCTGTGAATACTCTCACCTAATTGAAGCCTGGTTTTGATTTCAAAAGAAAATGAAGTAGCAGATTACTTTCGCAATTTTCTCTTCTCTCTTAAATGAGAGATGTTTTTTGAACTTGAGGTAGTAGTGCAGCATTTCAGATGTCTGAACTGTGTCCCTTGACTAACAAGGAAATAGAATACAATGGTATTTAAAGAATAGACATTCTTATATTGGCACGAATACCAAATGTTGTCCCTGTGATTGTAGTAAGTTGAAAATTACGCATTAGTTTAATTTGATCCCATCAAAATGTTCATTGTTAAAGAAAATTTTTCTCCTAATTTTCAGCCTTGTAATTTGTGTATTTCTCCATCTTGTTCTATCTCATTTTTTTGCAGCGTCTGTATTCATTGTCAAAGGAGTCTGGGAAAAATGCTGCAAAATACATCATAAAGAACTTTCCTCAATATTTTGACAAGACTTTTGCAGAGCCAAACATACCAGTAAGCTTTCTGCTTTTTCTTTTCATTGTATTTGTGCTTTGTCAGTGAAATCAACTTGGACTGGTCCAAAACTAAGATAAAAGGGTAATTTTTTAACTGTTTTGCAGACAGTATGAACACAGTGCTGTATTTCCATTATGTTTCTGTAGCAGACATTTTTCCTTGGGAGTTCAATAGCATAGCAGGTTCTTGAGATAAAAGTAAGAAAAGCAGTGTTGTTTAGATGTTGCTTCCTGGCATAAAAGTGAGGGATGAGGATGTGTGTGGTCCTTTATCACCAAAAGGGCTTCTGTTGTTGGGCTGCAAGCAGTGTATTGGGTGAAGAGTAAGGATATCTAGAGAAGGTTTGAACTTATGACTGACTTCCACTCTTGCTTTTAGTGCCTGATGCCTGAGAGTCTCACACCTCAGACTGAAGGAGTGAGCGAGGAAGCTCTAAGGGAGCGCATCCACCTTAGGATGGTGAAAGAGTCTGTGGACATGTTTGATCAGCTTCTACAGGGAGGTATGTGATCACCTGCCAGGTTCTGTGGTGGAGCTCTATGTGAATTGTGCCAAAAATACTTCAGCAGCTGGCACAGGCTATGGAGACAATTTTGTGATTCTGTTGCTCCTTTCACGCCTGACTCTGGTCTGGTGAAGTAGTTCTCTGTAGTTACTGGAGAATTTTAGCCAGTGCTTGTCTGACTTGTCACTTTGGTGATAAGGAGAAGACTTCCTGAAGAGGAAGCAGATAAAATACTTTTGTTGGTTTTGAATGTTTCATAGAAAGTGAAACATGCAAAGTGTTCTTCACAGCAGGGTGTATCCTAGGAGGAGTTATGAAAAGCACTAGAAGTTTCAGTTCCTGTGTTGGGCTTCACAGTTCTGGCTGTCAGCTGTCACTTCCTTCTCCTTCTTGGTCAGGAAAACTCTACCCTTTCAGTGGCTTCAGTAGAAAAACATACTCTGGTTCAGTGTTAAAATTGTCTCCTGTGATGAGTGGGTTTGTGGCAGTATTGGTATCACAGCAGGGTTAGGGACTTGCTAGAGAATGTCTTTGTTGGAAGAGAGCAAAGTGGGGTTCAGAGGTTCTCTGATATGGCTGCAGGGTGGTGAGCTCTTCACTTTCTCTGACTGTCATAAATTCTCATTTTCTACAGGTACCCCTGTATCTCTGGAAACCACAAACAGCCTTTTAGATTTGTTATGCTTCTATGGAGATGGTGAACCTACTCCTGAAAATGAGCAGGAAAAAAAAGAGGATTTGGAAGAACCAGAGGTATGGAAAACTTGTTGATCTCTATTTATTTATTTCATACATAGTGGGAGTATATTAAGGTGACATCAAGATTTTTGTACTGTCTGCATGGGAGATGCCATAAGGTGGATAAGATGCAGTCAACATTCCCAGAAGATACTTCTGTTATAAAAATCCATGACTGACCTAATAGCAACAGTAGTTTGTGTAAAGCTGTTGATATGTTCAATAACATAAACATTATTCTCAATCTATTTACTGCTTCCTGAATGTTATGATATAAATTATTCCAATATATCCCACCAAAAAACACCTTTTGTCCATGCTGCTGAACTTTTTGTTAGCAAATCATGTCATTTGATGTTAAATCTTAATTTAACACTGCGAAACTTCTTTTTGCAAAAATCTCTCCAGGTGAATGCTTCAGAGCAGAAAGCTCCAAATAGACAATTTCAAAGAGGTTCACAGTCATCTGGCCCCAGATGGAGGTATAAAAAATGTTGCCTACATTCCCATGTTCCATGGGTTGTGCAGTTGCATTGTTGTTATAGAACAGACCTAAGTCTTTTAGCAGCCCATACTCACAGGTGTTGCTTGTCAAATAAACCTGTGTTTGCTGATCTTTTAAAGTGTTCATGGAAATCTGGGAGGTGCCACAGTTAAAGTATCACAAGTCTGATATGTGAATGTCAGTCTTTGGGGGTGCAGCCCTTAGTTGTCCTGTATGTTGAATCCTTCTCCTAATAATCTTTTTATTTAGTTCTTTAACATTTATCTTGTTCATTGGTTTTAGGGAGAACAACCATGCTGAAAGGATATTCAAGATAATGCCAGAGAGGAATGCACACTCCTATTGCACAATGATCCGTGGGATGGTGAAGGTAAAGTTATTCTTCAGTGCTGGGGGGATTTTTTCAGCTTATGAGATCTCACATAGTCAAGGATTGATTTGTTGTTTCGTTGTTGTTGTTTTTGCAGCATGGGGCTTATTCTAAAGCTTATGACATGTACATAGACTTGCTGAATGAAAGGCACAAGGGTGAGTGTGTCCTGGTTGTACTTTGTGGTCTCCTGAGTACTGGAAGCCCCTGTTGGGCACAGGAGTGTTTGTTCATGGCAGTGATGATTGGCGCAGGGGTACGGACCTCAGCTGGATCATGGGAGCTGAATGCAAACTGGTAATTCCAGTGCAGCTGGCACGTGGCTGGCTCACTGGAAACAGGTTTGCATGAGACTTTGCCAGAAACTGAGCCATGCTAGAACAAACTCTTTCCTGTAGGCTATAAATTGTTATTTAAAATGGATTATCTTACATTTTCCAGCTGATGTGCACACCTTCAATGCACTGATCAGAGCAGCCCCATATCTAAAGGAGAGGTTCATAGAAAGATGGGAATTAGCCAAGGTAAGGAGGGTAGAGCAGAAGAGATGGGGAAGTGGTAAGAGTGTGGGCTCTTCTACTAATAAGGGTCTGCCTTATTAGTAAAATTTTGGAGTTGTTGAAAGACCAAAAGCAAGAATGTTGTCCCCAGATACTAATTTCTGCTGTAAAGGAAGTACAGTAGTTTAAACAGAAAAGGTAACTGGAGGAGTGGCAAATGTGAAAAATCCAACCTTGCCTTTGCCAGAGTGATTAGCCTTGTGAGAACATACCTGATCCAGGAACTGCCTGGATAGAAAGTAATTGGGGAAATTACTGCTGGGAGACAAAACAAATGAACAATTTTAGATAAAAACTCTTTGAATTTTAATTCATGGTGTTGTGACAGAAATGGAATGTTGAGTTTTGACACATGAATAAGGAAAAACTTTATGTCACTATAAAATTTTTCCACTATGTTCTAAGGTTTCCACTATGTTGTCCAAGGTTTATTCTGATGTAATGTAGCCTTGGGTTTAGGTCATTAAAAATTAGACAGTACTCCTTTAATAAATAATCAGTGAAAGCAGAGTTGTTCACTTGAAGGGGGTGAGAAGGCTTGGGTTGAGGAAATGTATGATAACCCACCTGAAAGCTGAACTGTGATCCTTAACATGTGCAGCACTAAGGATTTGGGTGTTTTGTTTTAAGGACTTCCTGACTCACATGGCTCAACAGAAAGTGCAACCAACTCTGCTAACTTTTAATTCCATATTGAAGAGTCTGAGAAGATGTGGTGGTGTGGGCAGAACTATGTCTTTATTGGTATTAAAGGAAATGGAAGCACTTGATATAGGTAAGAGAACCTATAGAGAGTATTTGTTATATGCAGTGATAAGATATTCCAGTGCCACCTTCAGAACAGAACAGCTAACACAGGGTTTCAGCACCACACAACACAATGATGATTCCCTGATTCCAGGGGACATGTACTTCACAAGCCACCCAAGCCAGTTCAGGTCTGTAGATCTGCATCTCTACAGAAAAAAGCTTTTACTCTAGATGATGATTTTCTCTTCCAAATAAATATTGCAGAAACAGAAAATATCTGCATAATTGATTTCACATCCTGTGGGTTGTGTTTTGCCCCAGTAGCATGCTTGTTGATAGGCTAAAGATTACATTCATGAGCAGAAGGGAAACTAGCTATGAAGTATTTTTTATTTTAATTTAGAGCAGAGAAGCTTGGCTGCTCCCCCATAGAAATTGAATGCCCCAACTGGTGTTGGATATCGTCTCTCCCAGGCATGTGTACTTGAGGTCTGGTCTAGCATTAGGGTGAGCAGGCAGAGATATTAAATTTATGCATGCTGCCTGATAGGAGGAGCAGACTGTGAATTAGAGCTGTAGCACAAAGCTCAGCCAGGAATGTTGCAGTAACTGTTTTTGCTTTCCAGAGCCCAGCCTTGCATCCTATGGTCATCTCCTCTCCGTGTATTACAAAGGCGGTACGTGCATTATCAGCTTGGCCATGAACGTGACTTGTGTAGCAGCTGCTTTGATGCTTTTCACATGTGATGGGTGAAGGCAGTTCACTTATGGATTGAAAGACAACCTTTTATGGGTGTGATCTTAGTGTTCTCTGTGCTGCCTGATTCTGCTTAGGTGAAAAAAGGGATAACCTCATACAGGGAGCAAATGCTAGAGTCACTGTGGAGGCTGGATCTGACCGCAGTGCGTGTGATTTCATACTGTGCCACTCACAGGGATGAAATTGCACAGGGAGTTAGTTTCCTGCAACAGTTCTGTGCATTAGAGCTGTCATGGAAAACAGCTTTGTTAGAAGGCAGGAACACAACGGGTTAAGATCCCATGGCCACAGACTTTTGGCTATAGGAAGAGAATAGGCAGAGTAGCCATAACTGCAGTCTTTGTGTTTTAAGAAACATAAAGGAATTTCTCTGGAGTCTCTCTGGGTTTGGTTATGGGGTTTGGGGGTTGGTTTGGTTTTGGTTTTCCCCTTTTTAAATTTTTGTTTGGTTATGAAATGCTTTGCTTTTTCCAGTGCAGCCTTCTAACAGGTAGTCTTCCAGGCCTGTTTGATTCCTTATTAGAAGGCACTTCTATCTTTCTGAATCTGCCCTGCTATGCTGTGGAAATCTGGCAATAGGAGGGCAAATTTTAGAGCAAATTAAATTGCAGCTGGTGTGGAGCACCATGGAAATTACATTTGTTTAAAATGATGTTTGTTCCCAATTTCAGATTGTATTTGCTGTTATGCTCTTCACTAAGGAGGTGCTTGGTACAACTGATTTGTGATGTTTGTCTCTTTGTCCCACAGTCGATGCTCAGTCATCAGATATCATCTCTGAGGTGTTAGATGAGGTTGAAAAGCGAAGTTTCACTGCCCAGGACCCTGATGATGGTAAGGACTTCAAGCTTGGGTGAAAAGGTACCTGTGAATGTCAGGTAGTTTTACTCAGCTAGGATAAATGCATGCAGCTTGCTTCTCTCAGTCCCTTCTGATATTTCTGGAGACAAAGGGCGAATTCCAGTGGTGGGAATTGTGCTATGCATTGCTGCACTGGCTTCTGTGTGAAAGTAGGTGTGTAGCTTGTGTGAATGAGCTTTTTTAAGTCCATGTGATAAAAAATCCTAGGGTTATTTACAAGATCATTTTAAGGAGGAGCAGTTTCATGAGATGATGCACATCAGGTGAATGGCAGGTTTTTTTGTTATTTTTGTTGTTGTAGGTGTGGGTGTGTTTTCCTATTTTAGTTCACCCAACTCATGCCACACCAAAGACTTCCAAGAAAGCAAAGAGCTCTGCTATATTGTCAAACTGAGCTACAGATTGAGTTTCTAATTGAATATACCTCATCCATCCTCTGGGAGGTTGGGTTAATGAGCTGTTTTATGTTTACTTGGAAGCTTGAAATTAACAGACTCTTCTTTGCTCCCTTTCAGCCAGCTTTTTTACCACCGCCATGCAAGTGGTAAGTGCCTCTTCTTTGCCATCAGAATTCCTTTGAGCCCCTTCAGCTGTTGGAGAACTGCCTGTGAGTTTACATCCTGTCATATAAGATTTAGCTTTCATTGTCTCCCATTTCATCTGTGCTCATCACCTCCTGTAATTTTCTGCCATAATTCTCCAGTTCTTTGCTTGACTCATCCCTAATTGGTAATTTGCATGGCTGTGACATGTGCAAGTACCTCTGTGAGTATTGCGAGTTACATTTGGTAACAGCTTTCAAATCGGACTGGTTTATTGCAGTGCTGTGATCTTAAGGATATCAAACTTGCCTATCAGTTAAATAAGGCACTGGAGAAGGGAGACAACTGGAAATTCTTGGATGTGAATCAGTTAAACGGCTATTGGTGAGTGAAGTGAAGGTTGTATTTAGCACCTTGTGTGTTGCTGTCAGCTTCAATACAAACTAGGATTCAGACACTGAACACCAGCTGGTTATTGTATGTCGGGTTTGGGAATTAGATCCTTCATAAAACCTGTGATTGTTTAGGATTTATTTTCATTTTGTGGCCTTTGAACAGAAATCCATTGTCTTGAATCATTAGTTCATCTCAACACCCATACAGCAACCATTCTGTTGTGTACCCTGGCAGCTTTGGAGGTAACACCAAATCTTCATGTAGGGTTGTTTGCCTAGTCAGTTCGCTGGATCAAGGACTCAGGCTTGTCTTGTGAACTTACACAAGTAACAAGGTTAATTTACTTCAGTTCTTATATCCAAAAGTTGCATTTGAGACAGATTCAGGTATCTTAACAATGGAGTTCTGCCAGTAATCTAGTGTCAGCATTAAGCTGTTGTAAGAAACACTACTGCTTTTCTGATTGCATGGAGTGTTGCAATCAGTAAAATTTACTTGATCTGCAATACAGATCTGATTAGCACACCATCATTTGCTGGTACTTCTGTATGGTTTGGTTGATCCAACCATAACTGAATTAGGACATTTTTTTCTCTCTAGGTCAAAATTCTTTTCGTTGTTGTGCATGATGGAGCAAATTGAGGTGGTGTTGAAGTGGTACAAAGAAATGTCATCTTCAGTAAGTGTGTACCAGGGTAAGAGCTGCAGAGCTTTTGCATAGAAAAATGGAGCAGTCACAGGTGGCTGAAATTATTCTCTTCCTCCATCAGCTTTTTTATCCAGGACCTAAAAATATATTGGACCTCCTTCAAGCACTGGATGCAGCCAACCAGTTGGAAGTGATCCCTTCAGTCTGGGAAGGTCAGTGATGGCCACATGACTTCACAGGCAGTTTATCTGACAAATGCCAGGAGCAGTGCAAAGTTTGAGCTAGTTTGGAAACTTCCCATAGCTTGGAGTAGCTATGATAAGGTGCAGTGTTTGCCTGTGGTGTCGAATCACCTAGACCCTCTGCAGATCCTTGGTTAAGATTTAATCTATCCCACCTCAAAAAAAAAAAAAAAAAAAAAAATACAAGTCCTTAATCCTCAGCTGATGGTGGTGGAGCATTCTGGCTCTGGGGGATTGTGGGCCTCACTGTCCAGCAGCAGTTCAGGTCCATGTTCCCTCAGAGGACTGGTAATTCATGTTACAGACAGTGCTGTGTGTTGTTCCCTCCCTGTTCCATGACAGGGTCATCACCACCATCAGGTTCGTCAGTGCTGGGGACCCTGAAGGCCATTATCAAGGGGAGAGTAGTTGGGCTGTCACCCAGAAATCTTGAGACCAGCAGGGAAGGGAAGAAGAAATCAGATTAGTTCATGTGTTTGGTGCACAGGATCTGATAAATGAGGGGAAAGAGGGAACTGAATGTGACCTGCTCAGTCACAGAGAATGGTTCTGCCTTGTTAAATTGTGCTGACTATAATGCTAGGATTTGGGAACAGGGGTACTGGTCACACCTACCAACAACAGATATTCTCTATATACAGATGTGAAACAGCTGGGGTTTAGCAGGAGACGAGACCTGTTGGAAGAGTTCTTATCTTTGATGAGCAGGGACCAGCACCCCAGTGAGGTAAGGAAGCTGGTAATGCCCATGAACAGCTGAGCCCCCACACAGCTGCTTGCTCACTCCTCCCCTGTGAGATGGTGGAGGGAACTGGGACAGTTAAAAGGGTAAAGCTCAAGCTCAGCTACCATTTCCCATCACAGGCAGGTGTTCAGCCATCCCTAGGAAGGCCAGGCTCCTGGAAAGCTCATGTGTAAGTTACTTGGGAAGTCAAACACCATCACTTCAATCACCTGTTCCTCCTTTCCCCAGCTTTATGTGCTGAGCATGACACCTGTGGTCTGAAATATCCCTCGGGTCATTTAGGGTCAGCTGTCCCAGAGGTCTCTCCTCCCAACTCCTTATACCATACACATTGTGCACCCCCAGCTCACTCCCTGGTGGTGGAGCCTTGATGCTCTTTAAGCACTGCCTAGCAAAAACAAAAACACCCCTGTGTTATCAACACATTTTCCGTCTTAAATATAAAACACAGCCCCATGTAAGCCCACAGGAAGAAAGAAGAAACTGAAGAAATTTCACTCTATCCCAGCACAGAAGCTCAGTAAAGAGTAGTGATGTCTCCCAAGACTGTAGGTAAATACTGTAGCCTTGGGATCCTTGGGAACTAGAGATCCAGTTCCAGTGCATCTGCCACTGCAGATTCCCAGATCCATGTGAGCTTATCCAGGCCTGCTAAACAACCCTTTGGATTCAACCTATAGAGAAACCTCAAATTAACAGAGCAGAATCCCTTCTTACCAGGGTTTGGAGAAGTAATGCAGCCCAACCATCCACATCTCTGGGGAAGCACATGGCAGAATTCAGGGATTTTGCCAAAGATTTCAGTGCAGTAGTTGCTTTCTCAAACTGAAGGGTGTTGAAGGATGTCCCTGCAAAGCCACCTTAGACCTTGCCTAGTGGGGACAGCCATCCTTACAGAAGAGACAGATTTATGTCCTGGGGTAACAACTATTAATTTACAAATTTCTATCACATACAGAGCAAACCTGTAGGAGCTGCAGGAGAAATCGCACTGAAAAGCTTCTGTTAATTTCAGAGGTTTTGGTATTAATAGCACAGTGTTTTCACAGATTCAGCTGGCATTTGCCAAGTGTGCTGAAGAAATCAAAGCTGTTCATGAGCCTGCTGGGCCAGCACAGGTCCCATTGGAGTGGACAGGGAGTGCTCTGGGCCATGTTGTGGTGCTGTTTTCCAGGGCTGGGAGGATCCAGGATGCCTGGTACGTGTGGGCTCTCTGAGCTCTGGGCTTGCTGACACTGCAGCTCAAGGCTTAGTTACAAAAACCGAAAGCTAATAACCAATGACTGATGCCTTGGAATGCCACTGCAGACAAAGGGAGGGGATGAAGCCTGCAGGGAATGTGTTGGGTTTTTTTCTTTGTTTTTGTTCCTTCTTAGCACCAAGTTACAGTTGTCTGTCTTAAAAATGGTTTAGAAACTAATGTAGTATCTGGTGTAGAGTTTTGTACAGCTGCTTATGGCAAGGTGTGGTCTGACAGTCACTTCCCTGAGCACTGCTGAGTGCCCACAACTCACCATTTTCTGATTTTTAGAACTATTTGGAATTCAAACTGATAAAGAGATTAATTAGTTTAATTAAATTTTTAATTAGCAGCAGCCCAAATTAAAACTGTAAATAGGCTATTTTTAGAACTCCAATAGCTAGAATGTACTGTCCTACATGCTCTGAACTTGAAATACAGGTTAAAATATCTAGCCTCTAATTTAAGGTAGCTGTTTTCTGTTAAATACAGATGTTCCATGTACATGATTTGAAACAAACAGGTATCAACAAAGGAGTATTTTAAAATACTAAAAATATGTTGTGGTTTAAGGGAAAATTGCCACCAGCTACACTTACATTTTCCACAGAGTTTAAGATACTTTGTGTTAAACTAATCAGTGCAGTTAGCTGGTACAGATTGAAATTGCAAGGATACAGCATGGGATCCATGTGAAAGATTGTTTCATGAATTTGTGCTCACCTGTGTGTCAGTGGAGGCTCAACCAAGAGGTTGAGTATCTGTTTGTTCCTGTTATGTGGGATTTTGAAATTATTATTTTCTTTTCTTTTGAATAGGAACATGATGGAGCATTTCCAGAAAATCAATCGGATTCCCACGTAAGTATTTTTAGGTTCTTCAGTTACTGAGTCTCCCCTTTGGCTGAGATCCTGAATTTCTGTTACAGGATGAAAGAATAGTTTGGATGGAAGGGACTTTTAAAGGTCAGGTAGTCCAACCTTCAATTGTGACTGAAAGTAGTGGTCCATTTACTTCCAGAACATGAATACGTGTCTGTCCCTGTGAGCATGGCTGTTTGTTTATCCAGTGGAAGTATTCCAAGAGCTTTCTGTCCCAAAACACATTGAAAGTGCAGAGTGGGAGGGCGTGAAGTGGTTGGTCTCTGAAGCTCTGAGCCATGAAGAGCAGTGCCATTGATGAACTCAGCAGTGCAAATCAGCCTGAGCAGGACTCACAAACATCTGGTTTCCACGTGTCACAAATATTCCAGCATGCTCTTAACCAAGCACAGATGTTTCAGAGGTGCCTGGATTTCTACAGACAAGTTTCTCAAGTCAAATGCTACATCTTAGGTCATTCCCTGTTAGGGCTACACCAGCTTGCTTGTCTCAGGATTGTGGAGGATGGAACTGTTTGAAGTAGAACTTTTCAGGAGTAGCAATGGGTTTTGTTTGGGTGCAGGTTTTTTTTAAATAAAGTTGGAGCTTGCCCCAGTGAACACCATGAAGGTGTGTGGTACCAAAGGCTACACACCTAGTGGCACTCAGTGCCTGCTCTCTTTTGCCGGGACAGGAGTTGCCAAACTTACCACATAGCCTTCCCTCTGAACCAGAGCTGAATTTCCTGGCAGGAGCAGAGATGGACTGGTAGATCTGAAATTAACACCTTCCTCTCTAAAGTACAGGCTATAAATTAATGGGCACCTCTCCTGTGACCCTGAGAACAGTCACCATTTGGCTTTGCCTTTGCAGTGACAAAGTGATGGATGAGTTCTTGAACTGTGCTAAGCAAACCAATTGCCCAGATGAGGCAATTAAGATGGTAAAGCTGGCAGCATCCCTTGGGCTTCTTTCATCGCAAAGGCTGAAAAGCAGAACTGAGGAGGAATTTGAACTCTCTGAAACACAGAAGTAAGTTGGAATGTTTCATGTTACTGTTGAAGGGGTACAGTAGCCAGGGTCTTGGAGGGGCAGTGCTTTTGGAAAGGCTTCTCTGACAAGGAAGCAGACGATTGGCTTCAGAATGATGTGCTGGTGTGCTGACTCCAGGACTGAAATGGCCCTTAAGTTTTCAGTTCCATGCTGTATCCATCCCACATAGGAGGGAAGGGAATTTTGCATGGTGGGGTTAGCCTTATCCACTGCTCAGTCCTGCTATCACCTTTCTTTCCCAGAATGTTTTCCTAGCTGGGTCTGTCTGCCTGAAGACACTGCTGCAGCCCAGCAAAAGCAGGGGGGGTGGTACAGGATGGCCCTGCATGTGACTTCCAGGTTCTGAGGCTTGTGGCCACCTCTCACAGCACTGCTCCAGCCCAGCCCAGATGATCCTCAGATGGTGGTCGGGCTTGAGGGACCACAGTTTGGAGCCAGATGTGCTCCAAGGGAATAAATACAAGCCCAGCACCCCTGACAGCCAGCTCACCACTTTGAGGGGAACTGGCTTTTCCAAGAGGATGTGCTTCCACCAAATGCTGGGTGCACTTGTCCTTTGAGGATAGTAGGCATTAGAGAGCCCATAACGTTCTCTGTGTTTGCCATGCGTTTCGGGATCTCTTTTCAAGCAGAAGCCACAAGAGGTGACTGATGACTGATCTGTTTGACATCACAGGAAGGCACTGGAGAGTATCAAGTGGGATGGTGACAGCAGTGACAGTGACAGCAGTGACAGTGACAGTAGTGACAGCGACCATGAGTAGCTGTCCCTCTTGGGCAAATGGGGAACAACCATTGCCATGACACCAGGAGGCTTTGGAGGAGTGGAATACTGAAGGAATGGCTTCTGGGAGGTGCTGCAGTGATGAACACTCAGAGTGTTCTGATACGAGACCTGCTTGGCAAGATACTGTCCTCGTGTGCCAGCTGGAAGCTGTTAAATCTTGGTGAGGTAGAACACAGTGTGGGCTACCCTGGGTCTCCTCCCCAGCACCCCTGCAAGAGCTGGCTCCTGTAAACGGCATCACTCAGAGTGGAAGGCTGCAGGGAGAGGGGTGCTGTGTACCCTGGAGGCTGGCACAAGACTTCCACAGCTTGAGCAAGACTTCTTGTGGGCCTCCTGTCACTTGACCCTGCACCAGATATAATTGCTTTCCATCTAATTCTGCTGAACTATTTAAATATTGAGTTTACTCTGTATATAAACACTGAAGTAATGCAATACCCAGCACCTGTGTTGTTATTCCTCATCCTTTTGGTGTTTTGGGACAGGTATTGGGAGTGTACATGTTAAACTACACTTTGTACAGCTGGAGACTGTCTCTAATAAATGGCTGACATAAAAGCTGTCTGTATTCTGATAATCCTTGAACAAAAACTGGTTGAATCAGTTTACCTTTGATAGAAATACCTGATGTTCTAGAACTACAGCAGAGCAGCTCTGACAAGAAACAGAATGTGCTCTGACACCAGTTTTGTACATATCCTGTACTCAAAGATGGGTTCATTTTTTTAATGCTGTACAAATTAAGAAATCACAGCAGTGAATTCTTGCTTTATTGCTCCTTGAAAGAAGTAGGTTAGAATTTCAACTCTTCAGGTCATGGAGAAAGACTGAGCTTTTGTACTGCCCAGCTGTAGCTGATGTTTAAACAGGAGACTTAAACAGCAGGAACAAGTGGTTGAAGTCTTGTTTTATTCAGCTGACAAAGTGGCAAATGATTAATGGCAGGTTACAAACATTATTTTGGTTGGATCACAAGCCCACGTGTAAGATGGGGAAACATTAATTCTTACACAAATTGTAGGGAAGCTTCCTGAAGTTGGTTGTCAGGACAACTCAAAACCAATAAAAATACAACAGGTGGTGAAATTAAATACAGTGCAAGGAAACAAGACAGTACCCGTGCTTTGATTTACCACTTCCAGCCCCTGCCAACAGCTCTGTTTGAACCCTCAGGAGATCGTGGGCTTTCTCTCTGGCACTGAACAGCTGAACTGCCTCCAAAGCTCCAATCCTAGCTCACTGCACTTGGGTTGTTCCCAACCCCACAGCACTGGCGTATGCTGTCAAGATATCCACAATCTGTTTGGTTTCTAGGGTCATCCGCGCTTCCGTGAGCCAGTCGTGTGCCACCCTCCTCGACTCTCCTCGTAACTGGTTGACAAATTTGGCTGCCAGCTCCAGATCTCCCTGTTCGATGCAGTAGGAAGCGTAAGACAGTAACTTAAATGTGTCGAGGTCATCGGGGCTGAGCTCAGCCGGTGGCTTCAGCTGCTGAGGGTGGAACACCAGCAGTGACTGCACGTAGGACAGGAAGTATTGGTACAGGCTGTTCCTCGTCTCGTCGATCATGGCCACTCGTTTTGCCAGTTTTTGGACCGTGTGGAACCGTGCTCTGAGGGCCTCCTCGCTGTACACGCCCCGTGTCAGGGACTCCTCGGGGAGAGCTGCTATTAAGGCTTCCGTGAAGGCGTTGTCGGCGCAGCTGGCCTGGATGGCCCTCACCGCGCTCCCCAGGGGCTCCGTGGGACCGTCCCCTGTGCCTGATCTCATGCAGTATTTGAGCGCTTCCACGGAAAGCCACAGCTGATGGGCCTTCCTGGCCTCCTCTTCTGCTACTGCGTGACCTGCAAGGGAAGCCAAGAAGGGGCTCTCAGTTGGGGACACATGGCTTTGAGAACAAGCAGCAACAGCCATCCCTCTCCTCCCTCTGCTTTCCAAAGCAGCTGCCCCTCAGCACATGCTCTAAAGCAAGTCTGTCCCACAGTTTAGAGCCAGAACAAGACAGCTTTTGGAAGGACCACTTCAGATTGCTCATCTGGGGTTTGCTGGCTGCTCAGCAGTGTGAGCTGTGTGCCTAAGCCTGGGTTTAGATGCCCAAGTTTGGGCAAGGGGACTTTGGGGAACTCAGTTTTAGTCCTTAAAGACAGAGAAATTCAGTGCTCACTCTCGACTGCTTGCTCAATTCCCTTCAGCCTGGCATAGGCAGTGTTTATATCCAAGGTGAAGTTGTCAAGCTGTTCCTGAGTAAGGCGTCTGAACTGCATCTCCTGTTCACTGAGCTTCTCTGATAGGTTCTGAAACAGAGTGTAATACAAGTAACAGAAACAGCTGGTAAATAATATCTACCTTATTTTTAAGACACATTTATAGATGTGTAAATATATAATATTTATATTATATATAATATATATAACACATATTTATTATATTGTCCTTGTTTGGGCCCATGCATACAGTAAATACAATATACTAGTAAGAGACGTTATTGGCATGAATCCAACAGTTACTGCAATTGTGTCAAAAATTTATCACCTATAGCAAAAGCTTTTCAGATCAGTCTGAATAAAACCCACACATTGAGGCACTCTGTATCACCTCAGGGTAAGCTTGCTTCCCTCCCCAACCCCCATTTCAATCCCCTGGAACACGGTTCAGGGCTCTTGTCACATGAAACGTGTGCTTTGCAAGGGTTTAAGTATCCCTTTAATTCCCCTGGGGACTCCTCTCCCTTACCTGCTCAAATTCCGTCTTCAGATCCTGCTCCTGGATCTTCAGGACATCTCTGAGGTGGTCGGTGTGGGCAGCAGCCTGGCGCCGGAGCTGGGTCCGCATTTCGCTCTCCATCACCTCCCGCACCTCTTCCACCTGGACATGCACGAGGGGTGTAATGCACCACCTACAGCTCAGCTGCTTGTCACACACTGCCACAGTATCACATCAGTGATTACTGGGGGACACCTCAGAGTAGTGGCACTGACAGAGCCTGTCTTTCATTTTAAAGACCTGCTGAGGTCCAGTTTTACAGCTGAGCCTTTTGCTAAAGATTTTAAGGAATAGAATTGTGGTTCACCATGTCAGTAACTGCTGGTTACTTAGTAAGCACTTCACGCAGCTATCAAAATAGTATATAAAAAATACAGAACATGTCAAATCAAATATTCAAAACACTGGAAGCTGGTTTATAAATGAGCTTCCAAATAATAAATAAGTAAGACTTTACCTTTTCCCTACGTAGCCCTATAATGGCCACACATGGTCAGATCCAACAACGAAATTCTTTTCAGTGAGGGTGGTAAGCCACTGCCCAGAGAAGCAGTGGCTGCCCCAACCCCTTCGCAAGATCATGCTGGATGGGGCTTGGAGCAACCTGGTCTAGTGGAAAATGTCCCTGTCCATGGCAGGAGGCTGGAACAAGGTGATCTTGAAGGTCCCTTCTAACCCAAATCATGCTAGGATTTATTTTGATCCAGTAATCCTATCTCCAACAGGAGACAAGTAACTTCACAAAGTCATTCCTTGTATGATTTTACCATTCCAACTTTGCAGCCATTTCCTTGCTCAACATCTCCTTTCCATGTTTAGCCTGGGGGTCACCTATGCGAAGTCTCCCACTACCCACAACATCCAAGTTTTCCCTTTGGGTTTTTCCATTAACTCTTCTCCCTCCTTTTTGAGCCTAAGATTTAACCAGGTCCTTTAGGCCACCTTACCTTCTTCTCCTGTTCTAGTTCAATCTCATTTTTGTGACGCTCCAGCGCTTTGGCCACGGCTACCTCAAAAGCTGTTTTATCTTCAAGTTTCTGTTTCTCCAGGGCAGACTCGATGTGCTGCTGCTCCCGGACGCGCTGCTCCGCCAGCTCCTTGTTGAGCTGGTCGATGCGCCGGTGGGCGTGCGCGATCAGGGAGTTCAGGTCATCTGTGGACAACTGCCCAGCTGAAGGAAACACAGGGCATGAGGGAGGGACTAGAAACCACAGGGAAACCACTGCAGTGCCCTCCCACCTCCCACTTGAGCACTCTGGGGCTCCAAGCAGTTATTGATCAGTGAGCTTGCTCTAGGGAGGGTCTCTGAGCACTTCAAGCCCTTGACCTCTTCTAATGCCCATGTGAGACCACTTCCTGAACTGCATTTTCATTCCAGGAGAGAAATTATCTTCGTTTCTTCCAAAATATTCCCAGCTGTAATTTACACTTCCATATCCATGTCACACTCAGAGACTGGCAACAGCTCTGTAATTTCTTGGTTTTTACACCACCACTTATTTTCCCCTCTGCCAGCACACAGAGCAGCAGGGAATGTCACTGTGAGGGACATACAGAATTACATTTTCTCTTCAACAGACCTCAAGATCAAGTGCTCCTAATCAGATTCCTTACCCCAGGTTTTACCCTTCAGATTTGGCTACTCAGAGGGCAGCACAATTCATAACCACATTGTACCTGGGAGAGGAGGACCAAAGCTACCACTGCAGCATTTGGTGACCTGAGAAGGGCTTTATAAAATGCTGCAGCTCATTTTGCACTGGCTGCCAGTTAAATAATCTGGATGGAAAGCTGGGACTACCTGGGAAAGCATTCCTTCAGGGTCTAAAGCATGACTGCACAGTCTTTCATCACATTGCTGTTGAGTGCTGGACAAAGGACTGGCACAGAAGGACTTGGAGCAGTGGTGCTCATTGTCCAGTGGGAAAGCTGACCAGCAGCACCAAGCTCAGTTGTTGGATGTAAAAGTGTTACAAAAAGATCAGTTTGTGGTTTAAGCAAAGTGTGTAAAATGGACTGGAAAGGATCCCAAGGCATACCTCAGCCTGAAATATTCTAGCAATGCCACATTTCACCCTTTGTTGATAACTGCCTGTAACTTAAAGCCATGCCCCACACAAACATAAAGAAGGACAAAGAGAAGCGATAACTTTCAAGGGACGAGAACAAGTGACAGTAACTCACCTAAGTCAGTTATCTCTGCAACAGAAAGAAGTTGGGAAAGTTAATGCACATTCACTACAGCAAGGCAGTCAAGCAAAAGTAAAACAGAAAACTAAGAGCTTATCTACAGTGACTTAAACATGAGACCAAGTCCTTAGGAATTAAGGAAGAACAGTGTGTGGAGTATAAAAGTCTCTGTAACACAGGCAAGACCTAGCCCAAGACACCCCAACCACTAAAAACACCCTTGGAAACCCACAGATGGACACTTGAATTCAGCCAAAGCAAGGAACAGAAGTTTGAAGTAGGAAAGTGCAACAGGACATTGGAAGTTTTAGTCTGACATTTTTAGGTTCTTACAGAACCTAAAATCTAAACAGAAGCAGTTGGTCACCAGTAAGAAACAGGGCACATGGAAGCTACCAGGAGCTTCCCTTTCCTCCCACAGAATGGCAGTGATCGCAAAACCCAAGATTTTTCTTCTGTGCAAGGAAAGGCAGCTCCATCTCCAGAGAGCCTAAATAAGTTTTTTTTCTGCAGAATTAGCAACACCTCAAAAGCAAACTCCACAAACTATTGGCTAATTTCAAACGTTTTCCCCACATATACTGGGTGTGGGATTGGCCGTTTTTTAAATGAAAACTGACCATTCCAAAGGTCTGCTGTAGTCATTTAGCCAGGAAAATTATTTTGTGGACTAAGGTCTACATTCCTAAAGCATAAAATACCATTAAGAAAATCTGTTGTAATTCTGCATTGTATACTTCAAAAAAATATTAAGGAAATACTGACAACACTTCTATTTTTCAAATGGCAGTTATTACTTCTATAAAAAAATCTGTAACCTGGAAATAAAGCCTTAACAGCTGCTTCTGAACACATCAGCTAGAAAAGTCTGAGATCACTTAGTACATTTATGTTAAACCCTGAGTGGAAATATCTGGAAAGCTGGGGTTTTTAGGGAATTCATTTTTCTGAACTACCACAGACAGTAATTGTTCCATGGACATGCTACACATGGGTTCCTGCAGGAGCTCATCCACAGTAATGAACACACACAATCCACCTCCTGCAACTCTGCTTGTCTTTCAAATGAAAGCAGTTAAGGCAAGGAGTGTGCAGGGAGCATTGCTGGGGGTGAGCTGACTGCACTGCTTTTGTGCTGCACTGGCTCTTGCTACAGGTGTGTTACTGTGTCAGTTTAATTCAGAAATAAAATGTACTGCAGCAGGCAGGGTATGAACAATGAAACCTCTCAGTTTCAGTGATGATGTAGAAAAATTCAGGGAGTTCTTTATCAAACGGTGTTTTATAATACCTCTAAATCACAGAATCAACCAAGTATTTGATTACTGATTAACACAGATTTGACTGAAATCTGGAATGAACTGGCTCCCTTCCTGAAATACCAGGGAGGGGAGAGATGTTCATACAACCAATATGCTATTTATCACACAAGAGCTACATTTTGTGATACTTCCCACACAGCACAGATAGAACTAATTCTCTTCATAATGCCTGCTTTAGCTTACTTAATTTAGTTGTGAATCATTTTCACTTCAGACCAACCAAATACTGTGAAAATTTGAAAACTGGGATGCTGGACATTGAGTGGCCAAGCAGTACAAACCACAGTGCAACGAGCATGAGGTAACCCCCCTCCAATGGGAGACTTACTCATCCCCTTCCAGCCAGGCTTCACGTCAGGGGTGATGCTGTCGAGCTCCCGCTGGAACTCCTCTCTGGCTTTAGCCACCAGCTCATGGTACTGAGCCACGATCTTGGCCTCAGATTGTGCTGCCTGAACCTGGAACAAACAAGGATGAGATTAATTTGGTTTTCAAGGCAGGGATTGAAACTGAAAGCACATACAATTTAAAGCCAAGCCCTGGGATACTGGCACATATCAAGCCCCAGTCCAAACAAGGCATACTCGCTTGGGACAGCACAAAAACCCACCCTGTGATATTAAACCTCTTACACAATAATTATTTGCTGGAACTATCACAAATCCATTTTGCTTCACATGCCCACTGTAAGAGCCAGTCTGTAGCCTGTACAGGACCAAGAGTATCTTGAATTCAGTTTTTATCTTAAAACATCTCCAGCTCCTTTTCTTTGCTCACAGTGAGTTCTGATGCTCCTACTATCAGGCTATATTCACTCCAAACATATCTGATGAATTACCAGCTCTCCTGCAAAGGGAGATAACCTTCACCTTTACATTTCTTTCCCAGTCTTCTGAACTGCAAAGCGATTTACCACCAAGTCATTAGCACACAAACTCCTCCCTAACCCTGTGGTAAATTACCTTGGAATCAAGTGGAAAGAATTACAAGTTGCCAACAGAAAGGACTGGCACCATCAAGCCACCTGGACACTTCTCATGAAGATCTTGCCATGTCTGATTAGTGGCAATATAACCAGCTCAAAGCTTGAGTACAGCTATAAGAGGATGCATTTACAATTCACAATGCCCTGGAAGTGGTCACAGCACTGAGCCTGTCTGAGCTCAAGAAGTGTTTGGACAACACTCTCAGGCACAGGGTGGAATTCTTGGGGTGTCCTGTGCAGGACCAGGAGTTGGACTCAATGATCCTGATGTGTCCCTTCCAACTCAGCATATTCTGTGATTCTGTGAAATATCTCACCCCCTGCAGAGGATTTGGGAATGGGTGGTTTGCACAATCTGCCAAGGATTCTCTACTCTAGAGGAAATTACAGTCTGAGGAAGCTTTACCTTTTTCACCACATTGTCCAAGTCCACAATCATATGATGGAGATTTTCTTCTGCAGCAGCAATGTGAGGTTTGGCTCCTGCCAGCTGAGACTTCTTGGCCTTCTCAATGACACCCTTTGTGTTCTCTAACTCCTCTCTGAAAAGAGAAGCAGCTGCTAAGTGTAACACATACAAGGCTTATCACACCCCAAAAAATTTACTTTATGCTGTTGGTACTCACAGGAAGAACTACTGGGTAACTCTACTGGTGCTTCCTATCTACCAACTCTAAGATGCTTTGACTAAGGATTATTTTTTTCCCACAGCCTGAAATCTAAAGGTGTCACTGTGGCTATTCCATGTAAAATGAGAATTATTTACACTGCAATTAGTATTCAGGGTTTAGCTGGAGGGAAGATGGAAGTTCACTAGAAAGAGTTAGTATTAGTCAAACTAGGTTAGAATTAGACAGTGGACATTTCCAGCACGTAACAGCGGCAAGGACACATTTTTAATATAGATGTCTTACGCTTGCAGCAGTGTTTTGGACATGGTGACTGGTGAAGATTAATGAGGATGGGAGAGAATTTATAGGGCTCTGTAAAGATAGATTATGGATTTTTGTAATTAGGAAAGAAATGCTTTCCTCTAGCACAATTGGAAATCAAGGAAAAAGTGAAAAAATGCTCCTTTTCCAAATCCATTCAAACCAATGGAGGTTTCCAATGACCTCATTAGAATAAGGAACAAGCTTTAAAATAAGTAAATTAAGAAAATAAATAAAAGCAAAGATATCCAGTAGAGCAATAGAGAATGAAAGCTGGTGCATGTGGGGTTTGCATTAGCTTTGTTTTAACAATGAAAACTCAATTACACCTCCCACTAATTTTAGTCAGCACAGCAACACCAAAGATAAGGGAAGTTTACAATGTGATAGCGACCATGCAGTTTCAAGGAGGCTGTTACCCTCTCAACCTTAGAAGCATCAAAGGGTTTCCAAATTTATTTCTTGGAACTTCATTACAAGGTCATCTTGGAGATACTGTTTGTCATTTTATTCCTGCTCCTTCAGTGCCCACAGACCACACATAGGGCACATCAACACAGGTCATACAGACCCCTGGGTACGAGCAGTGCTGCCATTCAGAGTTCAAGTTTTTCTTAGGCATGTGCTCAGTAAAAGTCTAATTGCTTAAAAGCAATTCTGTGGACACAGGGAACTGCCAAAGGATGCTGCAAGGTTTAATTCCATCATTACAACTAAAAGAAGCTGGTGATGTTACTGACTCAATATACAGAGTGCACTCATGGAGTCATCCTCGAACAGTTTGGTTTGAAGGGACTTTAAAGATCATCTCATTCCACCCCCTGCCACAAATAGGGACACCTTCCACTAGAACAGGTCTCTCAAGAGCCCCATCCAACCTGGCCTGGAACGCTTCCAGTGATGGGGCAGCCACAGCTTCTCTGAGCAAACCATGCTAGAGCCTCACCACCCTCACATGGAAGAACTTCTTCCTAATATCCAATCTAAATTTGCCCTCTGTCAGTTGGAGCCATTCCCCCTTGTTCTGCCATAGTAAAAATGTCCCTCCCCAGCTCTCTTGTAGCCCTGTTAGGTGCTGGGGTGCTTGAAGCACCCAGAGCCTTCCCTTCTTCAGGCTGAAGTCCTTAGTTCTATTATTAGGTTTATTAATAGGTTTATTATTAACAAAATTATTCAACAATAGTACTAGAAGGACTGTGTTGGTTTTTTTTAATATCTTGCTTGGACTTACCAGCACTCCATGTTAGTACTAAGGAGATAAACAACTTCTTAAAAGGAACAGGACCGTTTCAGACTCTCTGCTACAGGGAGGACTTTGTGCACAGGCACCCAAGGTTTGCACATGTCAAATTAAAATGCTCACGCTAATGAGTATTAAACTGTTTTTTGATTTGGCACAAACAGATCATTCAATATGACTCCACACTTTCTAGAAACTCATCTGGTGTTTGCCAGCCCTCACATGAGCAATGTCATTTATTACTCCAAGACTTAAGCAACTCACTTGGCTTTCAGAAGGGCGTTGGCAGCTTCATCCACTGCCCTCCTCCGGTCCTTCAGCGCATCCTCCAGCGTGCGCCACTGGGAGGATTTTTTCTCCCCAGCATCCTGGGAAGCACAGATTCCTCATTAGGGTCATTACAATTACTGAACAATTACTACCACAGAGTGGAAGCCTGCCGAGATTCACATGTCGCTGAACATTTCCCTCAAACTGAGCACCATTCTTGTGTTTTCCAACAGCACAGCTGGAAGCTCTACAAGTGATGTTTATCTTCCAGCACTTTGTTTTGGTTTTGTTTGATTCTTAATGGTTTTTCTCCCTGAACCACAGGGAAGAGCATACATGAGGATCACTGTATGGTGCACAATGTATTGTGGGGAAAATCTCCACACGTATAAAAGTACTTTAATACTTTAAAATTGCTTTTAAGCTTAATACTTAAAGTACCATAATACATTCAAAGTTGGTTGATTTTAAACAAAGCTTAGTATAAGCTTAAAAGCAATCTCTTAAGGCAGTTACTTTACTAGGTTAAGTCTTGAGTGCTTGGTTGGTTGCCCATGTTTAATTGCTGCTAATTGATTAACAACTGGATTTTATCTCTGCTCCAGAACTGAATGGGCAGTGGCAGATCCACACAAACCTCAGCATAGGCACACCACAAATGTTACCCACTTGTACATTCCCTATTTCCTTACAAGAAACAAAAAATCCAGCAAGAGAATGTTGGCAAAGGGAAAAAGTTCAGTGGAATTATTGGGGTGGACAGCGTGACCTTAACTAGGTAAAAAAAAGGATTGGGAATTAAAATAAAACTAATTAAACTACAGTGTAAAAATTATTTATGTCTTAACTTGAATTTTCTTCTTGCAAAAAGAACATAGAGGAGTTGGGAAAAAAAAAAAACTCAGCAAAATTCAAAATCAAAACCTCTGTATTATTTAACTATACCACATTTCACAAGCAGAAAAGTTTAAACTGTGATAAATATAAAGGCATTGCAAGGAAAGATTTCAAGTTTATTTTTAATTGAGATTAAAGTTTTGCTAAATACAATGAAAAAGGAAAAATTTTCCCCTCTTGCCCAATTTACCTCAGACTCATCCATGGCCTCCTTCAGTATTTGGGAATGGGCATTCACTGCTTGCACAGCTGACTCCTGGGCAGTGATAGCCTGAAGGGTTACACGAGCAGTTTTGTTCAAGGCTCCTTCTAGAGTTGCTGCAAGGGCTGGAAAAGAAGTTAAGTCAATTAAACAATAAAGAAAAGACTTTATAATTAGTAAAATTACATGTTACAGCCTATACATCTCTTATATTATTTTCTATGATCTAAAAGTACTGGTCAGGTTGGGAGCTAAACAGCCACCTACAGAACAAGGTCACCAAAATGCTCTCCTCATTTGGAGCAGGGTTTTAGGGGCAAGGCTGCACCTACAGCAAAACACCACCCACTGGAAGACCTTTCCTGTGGGTTTGCAGGGGGGTGCAGGTATATCCTATGTTCATTTGTTTTAATGGTTCTTAAGAGAAAAAAAAGTAAATTTTTGTATCTTCCTTGAACTTTGAAGTTCATTCCAATCTCAAATTTTCCATTATTTTTCAATTCTCAGTTGCTTCTGAGTGGGTGGAAGAAACTTCACCGCTACTTCCTCTGCCAACTCAAGACAGGGACAACAACCAAGAGGTGTGTGAGGAGCTTAGGACAATAAAGCCAATACAATTCCACAGTTCTGTCCCATGCAACACACACAGGAATAGTGACAGTGTGGACTCACCTGATACCTTCTCTTGCTCCTCTTTTTCTCGCTGGGCAAGCCGGGCCGCAACTTCTTCTGGGGGGCGTTCTTTTATAGCAGGGGAACCTTCAAGTTGTTTACCTATTTGGAAGGAAAAATGAGTCAAACTGCTTAAGTGGAGAGTCAAAATTGGTGTACAGATGTTACTAGTAGGGAAGTAACTATCAAAACTGATTTTTATAGCTGGTATCACTTTGTAGATCTGACTTCTGCTCAAAGCCATGCTGGAACTACCTGAAGAATCTTTATATCCATAATTATAAAGGCCAGTCTCACAACTTAAAGACAAGAGTACGGACACCCGACATGCATTTGGAGATTTTCCATAGTCTAGTTACAAAATTACACAAAACTCAGAAATCAAAAGCAAAGCAAGAAGTGAGAAACACGGAGCCAAGTTTAAATTTCAAGTGAATCTCTGTTCTTGCTTTTTTTCAGTTCTCTTCTGGCACACTTACAAAACTCAACCCAAACAATGAAGGATGAGTGAGAAGGCTATGGTGGATCACAATTATACTCTATTCCCTTGCCTACAGCCACCTAAAATGCCTTTAAGAGCAAGAATGGATCTAACTAATGCTCAAGATCAACAGCAAGTTACATCTGAACTGAGGAAACAGCCCAGAGCTCTCAGCCTCAAGCTGCAACAAAACCCATCAGATCACCTCTGAATAATGCTGATATTACTCTGCAGCATGTACTTACCCCTGGCATGCTTTCTACAAAATGTGTTCATAACTAAAAGAATTTATGTAATCTAATCTCATCTGGAAGAGATCATCATCTCGAGGCTGATGTCTCTTGTTGAGTTTAACAGTGAACAGTTTCTTCACTTGTCCCTGGGCAGAGATACCTGACTGAACAGCAGTCACAAAGCCACCAGGAGCAGGGCAAACTGGAATGTGCAAGTTCAGTTCAGCACAAAGTGCTCTTGTGCTCACACCTATACCTGTCCCAGGCATCAGTCGCAGCTCTCACTGTGTTAAAAATCTATTAACAGATGACAAAGGTTTTCTGCACAAGGCACAGAAACTCACACCTTTAAACAATGACAAATACCAACACAGAAGCAAGAATGCATGCACGTGAAACTAGAGGATTTGGGTTTTCTTCATTGTAATTCATATGATTTTTTTCACCTTCTTCAGTCTGTATCCCCGGAGCTGGCACCGACATGGCTACCCCTGTTGCAGAGATGATCTGTGCTGCAGCCTTGCCTGCTGTTAAACAGTTGCAGAACACACCAGTTAGTACAGCTGGGGAGACGGGCTCCGTCTGCCAGAGAAGCACAGGCCACAACATCTTCGGCCAGGGGCCTGCTGAGCTGGTGAGGAGGGGCTTAAACCAAAGCTGCTGGGAAAAGGGACCCAGGAAAAGGGAACCTCCCTTCATGGAGACATGGTGGGATGGCTCCTGTGACTGGAGTGTTGGAATGGAAGGATGAAGGCTCTTTAGGAAGGCCTGGCAGGGGAGACAAGGAGTGCAATCACCCGCTTTGTCAATGACCAACTGGAGTGCATGCAGCTCTGCCTGGGGATGGATGAGGAGCAAACCAAGAGTTTATGGGTCTGCATTAAAGGGAGGGCAGGGACAGGTGACATTACAGTGAGGGTCTGTTACAGACTGCCTGAGCAGGATGACCAAGCAGATAAGGCCCTCCATAGATACAAAGGAGCTGAATAAGCCAAGAGCAAGTGACATCATCTCCCTGGATTTCTGAAAACATTTGCCACTGTCCTGCATGACATCCTTATGTCAAAACTGGAGAGACATGGATCTGATGGCTGAGCCACTCTGTAGATAAGGCATTGGCTGGATGGTTGTACTCAAAGAGTTGTGGTCAATGGCTCAATGTCCAAGCAGACACCAGTGAGAAGTGTGTTTCTCAAGGTCACTGCTGGGACTAAGACTGTTTAACATCTTTGTTAGTGACCTGGGCAGTGGGATTGATGCACCCTCAACAGGTTTGCTGATAACATCCAGCTGAACTGTGCAGTCACGCTGGAGGGAAGGGATGCTCATCCACAGGGACTTGGACAGGCTCAAGAGGTGGGACTGTGTGAGCCTCATGAAGTTCAACAAGCCCAACAAGACCAAGTGCAACATCCTGCAGCTGGGTCAGGGCAAGGCCAAGCACAAACACAGGCTGGGGGGAGAATGGATCAAGAACAGCCCCCGGGAGGACTTTGGGGTGCTGGTGGATGAGAGGCTCGTCATGACCTTGTCACATGCACAGGCAGCCCAGGAACCACCTGTGTCCTGGCTGGATCCCCAGCAGTGCAGGCAGCAAGTCAAGGGAGGTGATTCTGCCCCTCTGCTCTGCTCTGGTGAGGCCCCACCTGCAGTGCTGCATTCACCTCTGGGCTCTCCATATTAGAAGGACATGGACCTGTTGGATCAAGTCCAGAGAAGGCCACAAAGACGCTCCGAGGGCTGAAGCATCTCTGCTGTGGGGACAGTGTGGGAGAACTGGGCCTGGAGAGGAGAAGGCTCCGGGAAAAGCTTCTAATACATTCCACTACCAACAAGGGGTTACATGAGAGCTGGAGATGGTCTCCTGACAAGGGCATGGAGTGACTGAACAAGGGGGAAGGGCTTCACACTGATAGAGGGCAGGGTTAGATCAGATGTTAGGAAGAAATTCTTTATTGTGAGGATGGTGAGGCACTGGACCAGGCTGCCTAAAGAAGTTGTGGCTGCCCCATCCCTGGAAGAGCTCAAGGCCAGGTTGGATGGGCCTAGTGGAAGGTGTCCTTGCCCTTGGCAGGGGGTTGAAATGAGATGATTTTTAAGCTCCCTTCCCAACCATTCCATGCTAAGTGCTATAATGTAATATCAGGGACATAAGACTTAATTTTTTCCTCTGTAGAAACATATTAATTGGATATGGATGTTATTATTTCCAGAAGAAGATGATTTCCTAGATAAATAGCAACAAGATATTAGTTACACATACAGAGCCATTAGCAATAAACATAAAAAGACATCACAACTGCTCCTCTCTAAATGAGTTCCATTTGATCTGGCTTTACAGTAGCCCAGTAATTATCCAAAATTAAGTGTCTTGTATTTGCAAGAGCCTCAGAGTCCAGCACCTGAAGTTCTCGTCCTGCCAAGTCTCATATCTTAACTATGAATGTTAGTAACTATTCATCTTAGATTCCAAATATCCTCTAAATTAAATACATTTCCTAAAAAACAGGGGGCAAAACAAAAGCTAAAGCCATTTTAGGCAAATGCTATGACTTGGAAAGAAAATAAAACATTAATTCTAAGAAATTACAACATTTACCCTCAACCATTCAAAGGACAATTTTCATCTCCTCTAACATATATGATACAGGGCATCATTACATCATTTGCTTATTTATACATGACATTTTATAAATTTACCTCCTTTTTCCTCTGTAGGAGCAGCAGTTTCAGGTTTTGGAATTTGGGATTTGGAAGCAGGCTGTTTAGACTCTTTCATTACTTCTGCTACAGATGAGATCTTCAGTGGACCTTGATGTATCTTGAAAAGTCAGAAATGAAAAATACCATCAGTTTTTTCAAACAGTTTGGATTTCACTGATTCCAGTACAATAGAAAAGATCTTTTCCATATCCAGGTGTCTGTACCATATATCTGAGCTTCAAAGTGTAAATGAAAACAGCTATCTAGTGTCTTGACTTGATTTTTAATTCAGAAGGAATTTTCACAGTTTTCACTTCTCCAAAAATACAGGTAGAATTGTGGAGGTTTTCACTATAAATAATTACTTATTAAATTATGCATAAAAAACAAATAGTTTCATGCCCCAAATATCCCAAACACTTCTGAGTGTGTTAAATGAAGAAACCCCAAGTTTGGCTTCACTGATTTCCTTTTCAAAGGCTTCAGATGCTGTTGGTTGGGGCAGATAAACATTCAAACACAGAGTATTGTGACATTTTATGTTATTAATCCCTAAATATCCATTGTGGAAAGCCACAAGGTAAAAATAAAACCATCTGAGTTAGAGCCATGACTGGGGATGTAGTAACTCTGCTGATCAATCTGGTTTGTAAAATTCCCTAGTGCCTGGGAAGCACCAAGAGCTGAATGATCACACAAAGTGTAGCTAAAATGAGAAGAGAGGAAATTTTGTCGACTGATATTCCCCCACTCATTAAGAACAACTTTCTTAAATTCAATTAAAAATATTTTGAGTTTCCTGAAAGCCAAATGGCTTCTCAAAGCACAAAAAAAACATGGCCAGAGCAGATTTTCAGTATTCTTGATTACTGGGAAGTGTTTTCTTTCACATGCAGGAGCAGAGAAACTTCCAGATTCCAATTTCCGTAGTTGTGCCAAAGGCAGTATCAGATTCTCCTTTCTCCATGGTAGTGCCACTAAGATTTCAAAGTATGATGCTTATGCCTGGCTCTGTACCATTCAAATCTTTACTCATTCAAGAATGTTCTCAGTCCTCTCTAAAGTAAGTTCAGTTAGAGTAAGTTTTGTAATTCTGCTACACCACTAACTACACACTAAACCTCTAGTAAAGCAGTTAAATTCCAACCTGTCACCTGCCTCTCTCCCCATTTTATTTCTGAGTATAAGCAGAGCAGCTATTCAGCTGGGATTCTACTGATTATTTTAATGTAAATAAAAATAAGTTTTACAACCCACACACCACAATCATGAGATGGCAATAGGAAACATACAAGCATCACTTTTGCAGCACCAAGTAGGAACTCAGTTCATTATTCTTACACCTTAATTTAAGGAATCTTAAACATTTTTAATTCTTAGCACAAAGCAAAATTAATCAGAATCTGAAACTTAAGTGCAGATACTCTCTTTAAAAACCAGAGAAGTGAATGTGTGCGGGTGGATGGGAAACACTTACTGGTTTCTTTGGCATTGGTGTGCTGGAAGGTGCAGGGCCAAGTGCCATCTCAAAGAGTTTGTCAGAGTAGGGAATGGCCTTCTCCACGCTCTCCCGGAATTGTTTGTCATAGCTGGCATACAGGACGGTTCCACCTATCCCTCCACCCACAAACAGGAGACCTGCACCAATGACTTTGCCCACAGAAATGCTGAGGAGGAAAGAAGAGAGTGATGTAAATTACATTATATGGCAAACATCAGTTTGTGAGTCTTCAGCTTACAGCTGAGGACCACCACTCTGTTCCAAGATCTGCCAACAAGCCCAGAACCTGCTTTAAATCACCTTCACCCTGGTACAATACTGGTTAGCGACTAACCCGAAGGTACAATGGCAGCCCACAACTTCCACAATAAATACTGATCATCTTAAATTTCTTCATCTAAATCTGACTGAACCAAACAAGGAACATGAGAACAGGTGTTACTCCACACAAAAATCCCCACTGCCAGGAGTCTGCTCTCATGTGAAACCAAGGAGCAGATTCCCTCTTGGCCACTGCACCTACAGAACCAGTTCCACCCTCCAAACCCTGCTACGTACCCAGACTCTCCGGAGTGGGTGGCATATCCACGGTACAGGTGCGATGGACGGAGTGAGGCTCTCACACACCGACTGTTCTGTGGGGGCAGGAGGCAGGGTTAGCAGTGAGCACAGTGAAGCATCTCCCCCTCAACAGCAGGACTGTTTGTTGATTTGCTCCACTGCCACAGCCTCAGTGTGTCTGTAGGAAAGCTGTGACCTAGAACAGCGCTGGACTCTTTTCTGTAAACACACGGACAGCTTTCCCATGTGCAACTTGCAGGTTAAGGGCTTTTTAAGCAGCCATTAAATTATTTGAAAATTTAATTTAAAATTTGAAAAACAAGAAGGAACAAACCCCTACCCCAGCTTCTTTCTGCATTTATTTTGCTGATTTATGTAACGGGCAGGACAGCTGGGTTAGTTTCAGATGCACTTCAATCTCATGCACTAGAACAGTTCACTGTGAGCAGGGCAGGACACAACAGCTGTTTAAATGCTTAAAACTATTTTTAATTATTAAGATATACAAGCAATTCTCCTTGAGCTTACAAACCAAGACCTCTTCTTTAAAAGAACTAATAACCTGTACACTTTCCAGACAGACATCATATTACAATATAAATTAAATTAGTATATGAAGAGTGATATTTTATTATATTCTATGTAACAAAATCCACATTACCAAGATTTTTATCTTCTCTGAAAGACTGGTTAAGCTACTCTAAGACTACAGAAAGAAGAAAACACGCTGTTGCCCTCAGAGATTTTTTCCCCATGTGGGAATTACTAACAGGGAAGTACAGGACTCCCGAGAAATCAAAGCACATGGTACAAAAAGAACTTTTCCCACAGTTGAGGTATTTTGCCCAACAGGGAATTTTTTCTTTAAAAAAGAAAAAAGTGGAAGATGCTTCACTACAACATAACCCCAGAAGACAACTTTTTCTATTGCCTTTTGTACATGGCAATAACATGCACAACTCTTGTGGTTTAGGTCCTATCCCTGTCCAACAGCACAGACAGGAAAAGGCAGGAACACTGCATTCTTATTCTTTCCACAAAGGCAGCCAAAGCATTTTTAATTAGTAGCAGGAGCACATGTACAGCGAGAGGAAACATGCTCCTTTTAGCTCTGAGACCTTCAGGAGCCCTCACTGTGGGTGGTTTTCTGGATTGTGATGGATAGAAAGGGCAATATAATAAATATATTCTGTAATGTTTTTGATTTTCTGACTTCACTGCCCCAGGAGCACTTCCTGAGGCTTCACTGGTCCTTTCAAGGGGAATTTCACTAATAAAAGACTCACAAATCATTTTCTTATCAACTTTTGAACATGCTCCTGACTCCCAGTACACCATGAAGCACAGGAGGAGCAAAATAATCCAGCATTATGCATACAGCTCAATCCAATAAAATAAGAAGGGAAAAACTCCTGATTTTCTGTTCATCAGTTCAAACTGAATTTCCAGCACTTTGGGATGATGTTATTTTAGATGGTGCTCCCTCAGAAATAAGCCACCACTTGTGAGCCTCCTGGCCAGGCTTTCTGGAGGCTATTGCACCCTGCATCATTATCATTCCCACATCCTTGCTCGGGCTGGAGCTGCCTTCTCGGCCAGCCCTGTCCCTGGTGGCTAAAACCCCCACTCACACCTGATGATGGCAAACAACACTGGATCCATATGGCTCTACACCCTCAGCAAACATCAGTTCCTGCCCTCGGGATCAGGCTGTGCTCAGGGAGCCACCAAGGCAGAGGAGAACACCTGCTTCTCTTAGCTCAGAATTTATGTTTTATTCACCAGAAGGGGGTTTTTGGAGGGATTATTGATTTTAGTCCAGATGCCCTGTGGACCAGATGATCATTCCAGATCACTTCCAGCCTGGACTGTTCTAGAATTAAATTCTCATTTCTATTTATTTTTCTTTGAGATGAGAGGAACCAAAACACAGGCCGTCCATCTCCGGCACTGGGATTCACACATGTTGAAATGGGAGCTGTAATTAAACCCAAAACAAGCCCTCATCAATTGTATCTTTTAAGACATTGCAACAGATTTCCACAGCTAGCCAGGGAACAGCAAATTAAAATCTGTAGGTATCCACATTTTATAAACAGAATCCCAAGTTCAATTTTTCCTCCGTCATATACAAATACATGAACACCTCCAAAAAACCACAGATGATTTAAAAATCAATTTTTAAAGAAGCATTGCTCTCTTTTGGCCACCATAATAATATTGCTTGTATCTGCTGTATCACCATAATTTGGAAACTTGCAGGTAGTTTCTAATCTCCCCTTTGCATAATTTCCAGGAATTTGTAAATTTTTAGACCCCTGCCATTTGTAATAATGCCTCAAAGAATTTTGGAGAAATACATCACATGTGCTTTGCTGCACCCTTCAAAAAGCAGAAATAAACCACTTTCTATCCTGCAGAAGAGAGAAAGTTCTTTGGATGAGGCAGCACGAACACAGTAAGGATGCCCACAGCAAGGGCACTGCAGGGTGCCCCTTCCTCCTTCTCCAGCAGTTCTACAAAATATTTGTTTCACTCAACTTCTTAAATGCTTATTATTTTACATTCATTATCTACTATTTAATCACCACAGGAATCACTTTGCAGGGCATGTCTCACCTTCAGTCTGGTTAATATTATGAGCCCCAGTGATTTAAGGACATTTAAGGATATCCATGTGAACTCACCCTGCCATAGTGCTCAGAGCAGGAAGGCATGGCAGAACATCATTAAAACAAATTAAATTTGCCTTGCAGGTTTATAATTTATGTGTAACTTCAAATAACCATGGCCAGGACACACCATCCTCTGCTCATTCAGTTCCAGCTCAACCTCTCTTAGGCATCAAGCTCGAGCATCCTGATCCAGAATTTCTGTAACATAGGATTCATGCATTTAAACAGAAAGAGGAAACCAGAAACTTCAGAGTAAGACAGAGGTAAGGTACAACAACAGAACTCTGATTTCCCATCCTTCAAGACTTCTGCCAAATATCACATACTTTTACTAGAAACCCTATTTCTTTTAACAGAAAACTTAAAAAATATTTCAAGAGAGAAGTCTTTCTGCAGCACTGCACATGTAGCAGAAAACATTTCTGAAAGTGATGAAGATCCCCTTCTCTCAATTTACTTTTACAAGTTTAGTGATGCTCCATGCACAGACCTCACAGTAGGAAAGAATGAATAAAGTTTTCCCAGTCTCCACCATGAGCTTTCTGGTACAGATAACAAACTTCAGAGACTGCTGTGCCATCTCTGTGTTTTCACAGTTCTTAGGGATAAATTCTCCCCTGTGAGGGTGGTGTGGTTGCCCAAAAAAAACCCTGTGGATGTCCTATCCCTGGAGGTGTCCAAGTCCAGACTGAACAGGGCTTGGAGCAAACTGGGATAGTGGAAGGTGTCCCTGCCCAGGGCAGGGGGTTTGAAATGATAAAGCCTTAAGGTCTCTTCCAATCCAAAGCACTCTGTGACTCTTGCACCAAATATTTATAGCCCGATGACCAACTTCCAGCTGCAAAGCACCACCCTGGCTGTTCCGGAGCTGTACAGTCATTCCAGACACAGTCTTCTAAAGGCCCAGCACGTACAAATCGCCTCAAGTGATAAATATCAGCCAATGCCTGGTTTCTGTCTTCTCAACTTCCAGAAGAAACTTTCCACAGTCAGGCAAACCCAGAGCCTTTTTTCAGTGGGCATCAGGTTACCTTCAGAGCAGCAGAGGAAACGCAGCTGCTGCAGTGGGAAAGGCTGGAGCTTTAGAGGGAAGAACAGCTTCTCCTTTGCTAAATCGTGTGAACAGAGGGTAATGAACACGGGGATGAAAAGCAGGATAAAAAAGTGATCTAATCGGGTTATTTTTTATCAGGCAGCTGAAATACAATCTGGGGCCTTGGAAAAGGAGTCACCCTCACCTATAAACCCTTGTGGCTTCCTAAAGTTGGCCTACTGCTTTAAAAAGGCTCCACAGCATATCACCATCCTTATCTCTGCTGATAAGCAGAGGCAAAGGTCCCGGACATGCAGCACGAGTCCCACGGGCACTTCTGCCCTCGGCATCGCGTATTGTGTCCTTTTCGTGTCCCACCGCGTGGACAGGAGCCCCTTACACATGAGCGCTGACACTGCTCGTGTCACCACGCTACACAGCGGGACGCGCCGGTCCCGACCCTTCGGGCGGCCGGACCCACCGGGTTCAGGAGGGGCTGCGCAGGAGGCCGCGCCGGGAAAGGCAAGGTCACGTCCTTCCCCGCCGGGGAGCGCGCCTGCCACCCATCCACGCGCCATCCGCGCGGGGCCGGCGAGCCGTGCGCGTCCCCACCGAGCCCCCGCCGGCTCACGGACAACGCCCGCAGCTCCCGGCGCTGTCCCGGAGTCTGGGCCGGGCGCGACGCAGCGGAGCTGCGGGCCCGGCACGGGCATGGCGGTCGAGACTACAGCCCCCAGCAAGCAACGCGGAGCCCCGCCACCCCATTCAGGACTACGAGTCCCCGCGTGCTTTTGCGGCGGTGCCTCATTCCGTCCCGCGCTGTCCCGCCGCGGTGCACGCTGGGACTGGTAGTACATCCCACCGACCAGCGCCCGCCCCCCGCCTCCGTTGGCGGTCACGGCCGCCAGTCAAAGGCTGCGCAGCCAATCGCGGCCCGCTCGTGCGGAGTCATTCAGCGCGCGCCGAGCCGCGGTCACAGGGACTCCCCCCTCCCCACAGGCCTGGTCCGGCCGTACCGGTCGCAGGGCTGGTTACAGCGGGGGCGGGTGGCGGGGCTCCCCCGGGGAACGCTCACCTGCTTGGCCGCGGCGAGCCCCGCCCGGCGGCACGCCCGCAGCATGGCTCGGGGCGGGGGGCGGCGCGGCCCGCGGGAAGGCGCCTTGCGCGGGTCCTGCCGGCGCCGCCTCCGCCCCCCCCTTCAGCGGGCACTGCGCCTGCGCGGGCGCTCCCGCCCCGCCAGGGGGCGGCCGCGCGTGACGGGTCTCGCGTGGCCAATGGGAGGGCAGGGCGGGCCGCGCGACGCCTGAGGGGCGGGGTGGTGCAGGCGCGCGGGGACGCGTGCGCGGAGAAGGGCTCGCGCCTTCCGGGGAGCCTGCGGGCGGGCGGGACGGAATAGAGCGAAATAAAACAAAAATGAAAATCACGGAATGGGTCAGGTTGGAAAGAACCACAATTGGTCATCTGATTCAACCTCCCTGCTTAAGTAGAGTAATCCTAGAGCACATGGCAGAGGATTGGAACGAGACAGCTCTGGAATATCTCCAGTGAGGGGACTCCACGCCCTCTCTGGGCAATCTGTCCCGGTGCTCCGTCACGCACAGTGAAGTTCTTCCTCGTGTTCAGGTGAAACTTCCTGGGTATCATCAACTTCTGCCCATTCTGTCTTATCCCATTGCCCAGCAGCACCGAGCAGAGCCTGGCCCCTGCTCTGAGCACTGATAGGATGCAAATAAATTCAGGCACTGATGGACATTGATC
The DNA here is from genome assembly GCF_049639895.1 of Pseudopodoces humilis. NCBI lineage: Eukaryota > Metazoa > Chordata > Aves > Passeriformes > Paridae > Pseudopodoces > Pseudopodoces humilis. The sequence goes on along the minus strand of NC_142205.1, from coordinate 5,801,060 downwards.
GCGTCCCCTCAGGTGTCTCTTCCCGAGGCTGAACAGCCCCAGCTCTCTCAGCCTTTCCTCACGAAAGAGATGCTCCAGTCCCTCCACTCTGAATGTAACACAGCACATTTTATAGCATTTATCAACAATTTACAGCTGTAATCTTTCACAGATCGCTCATAAACCTTCTCTGGCTCAGAGCTCTCAGAAGTCATTTTTATCTCATCCTTCAACCAGTCCGGCCAGACTCCTGAAGAGAAAAAAATCATAATACATCAGTAATGTCCGCAATGAGTTAAATCCTCTTGGCGGAGTTTTTAGGGGACTCCGGTAACAGGCCGCAAAGCCCCTGGGACAGAGGGTCATTGTGTGCCGGTCACCAAAGGTGACGGCTGCTCGGGGGGAAGGAGCGGGAGCGGGCCGGTTCGGAGGACAAGGCGGACAGAAGGACCCCGAGGCCGTGCAGGGTCCCGAGGCTGTGCGGGGTCCCGGGGCCGGTGCGGGATCCCGGGCCGGTGCGGGATCCCGGGCCGGTGCGGGATCCCGGGCCGGTGTGGCCGCAGCCCCGTGGGCGGGACCCGGCGCGGCCCCGCCCGGCGCAGCGTGGGCATGGCGGCGGCGGCGGCGCGCGGGGCCCTGGCGGGTCGGTACCGGTGCGGTGTCGGGGTGGTTTCGGTGCTGGGGGTGTCTGGCTGGGACGTTTGTGCTGAGGTTTTCCCGTGTTCCCGCAGGGATCCTGCGGCGCTGGGCCCCCCGCGCGCTCCCGCTCTGCGGCCCCTCCGCCCGGTGCGTCGGGCACGGACCGGCCCCGGCCCCGCTCTGGACCCCGCGGCTGCTCGGCGAGAACCGGCCCCGAGCAGGGACTCCCTCGGTGCTCAGCAGGTGCGCGGCTTCTCCCTGGTGCGAAAAACCCTTAAAGGGGGTTTCAGATATATATGGAGGAGTTTCTATATGTGTTATATATATGTACTTAATATATGTTTTTATTTGTATGCCTTATATGTTTTATATGTATTATATTGTTTCATAGAAATAGAAATTATTTAAAATGGATTTATATTAAAATGTATTTATGCATAAATACATTTAAGAACATACATTTTATTCTACTGCATGTATATTACGTAATATTTAATATACTGTGAATTTATGTAGCCTATAACATATATAATATATAATTTATTGTTGTGTGTATTAATGTTATGTTGTTAATATTGTCTTTTATATTTAATGATACAATGCTATTTCATATAACATATACAATATGTGTAGTATATATGTTGAACAGCCATAGTTGAATCATAGGTTGGAAACTGCCTCTAAGATCATCAAGCCCAACCCTTAGCCCAGCATTGCCAAGGCCACCACTAAATCATGTCCCCAAGTGCCACATCAGCACAGATTTTACATCCCTCCAGGGATGGTGACTTTACCATTGCCCTGGGCAGCCTGTGCCAGTGCTTTTACAACTGCTTCTGTGAAGAAAGTTTTCCCTAAAGTCAATCTAAATCTCCCCTGTCAAAACTTGGGGCCATTTTATCTTGTCCCGTTGTTTGTTTCCTGGGAGAAGAGACTAACCTCATCCCCCATATATATTTATATATGATAGATAGATAGATAGATAGATAGATAGATAGATAGATAGATAGATAGATAGATAGATAGATGCATACATGTATAATGTATAAACTGCAGTCTGACACTCTTGGGCACCTTTGCACTCTGCAATGGGTCTGTGTTAACCCCAAAGCCTCTCACTTCAGTCACCATTAATGCTTGGAGTAGGAGGCAAATTAGGATATTCTTTGCAGCCATATTTTACAATTAGTCTTGTACTCACTACTGTTTCTCTTGCTGCTGAGGGGTGTTGGACTAGATGACTTACAAGGTCCCTTCCAACTCAAACTATTTTGTGATTAATATTCTAAAAGTAATTTCTGAATCCAAGTAACAGCTGAATATTGGCTTCTGAGTGTTTGACTGCTTTTAGTAGATTAAAAAAAAAAAAAAAGATGCTCTGTGTGAAACAATGAGTTTGAGTCCAGCCCTGCAGTTGGTATCCTACACGCATTAGGTGCTGTGCTGTAATATTAGAGGAATCCTTGTTACCCTTCAAACAAGCCACAGCCCTTCTGATCTCTCTATGCGTGTATGTGTGATAAAGGCAATGATTACTTTTAGAAAAAGGTGTTTCATTCTTGTTCTGTTTTCCTCCCCGTTTTGGGGTTGGTTTGGTTTTTTTAGTGTCACACCTTTACTTCCAAGCTTACTCCAGCAGCCAGCGAGGACCCTCACCTACTGCAGCTTACGGAAAGGAAAGAGGAAAAGTGTGAAATCTGTGGTCAAAAGGTTCCTCCGGTTGCACAATGGCCTCTGGGTTAGGAGAAAGGTGAGATTTTTTTGGATAATGAGAGCCTGTTCTTTACAGTCAGTGTAAAGTGCAATTGTTTACCTTGTCTTGGGAGAGACAGTGGCTGGTGTGGAAGTTAAAAAAAGCTCTGTGGAGAGACTCCTGTTTTCCTGAAAGTGGGGGATTTATCCAGGTTTGCTGAGCAGTGTGGCTGTGTTTGTGTATTTGCAGTGACCTGCTAAGAAATGGGTTTTTTTGTGTGTGTTTTCTCCCGACAGTCTGGTTATAAGAAGAGGTTGTGGAAGAAGTCAGCTGCCCGGAAGAAGCGTTTGAGGGAGTTTGTGTTGTGCACGAGGACACAGTGTAAACTCCTGGATAAAATGACCACTTCCTTCTGGAAAAGGAGGAACTGGTACATTGATGATCCCTTCCAGAAGTACCACGACCGCACAAATCTTCGTGTGTAGAAATGTTGGGTTTGCACATCTCTAGGAAAGGGGGTGTGGTCAAGTGGCATGGTCTGGATTTTGGAATGTACATCTCTAATGCCTGTACTTTTTTTAAATAAACATGTGCATATCATCTGAGCAGAATTATGGGAATCAATGGCCACAATAAAGGAATACTCAAATTTATCTTCATCTGCAGTTTGTGTTTTACTTAGCAGAGGTCAGTCTGGTCACCCACACATTCTGATGTCTGGTTGTTTCCTGTGATTGTCTGACATGGAGGAACACACTAAACAGCATCAAAAGTGAAAAATTCAACATATTTAGTCTTACTTTTTTAAAATAAATATGTTTAAATAACCCCATAATCTTATTTTTGTGTATCCATAGTTACTGGTGGCTCATTGAATGGAGTCTTCTGGGGAAGAGGACAGGGGAGAGCAGAACCCATCTCAGCATTGTTGCCTGTCACAATAACACACTTGCCTTGTGTCCATGCTAGAAAGTGTAGGGCAAAAAAACCAACCCAAATCAGTTTCACAACTACATGCTGGTTTTATAACTAATTTTAAAATATATTGGCCACCATCTGTCATTGCAGGACTCACATTTTGTGTCATCTGTTGATTTTTCAGTAGCCAAATCTATTCTTTGTGTTCTGCATGACATCCTTAGGCAGACAAGTCAGAGTATTTTGTTTATTTTTCCTTTAAGGCTAACTACACCTTGCATTGCACGTTCCTGGTCACACATAAATGGAATAAACCCAAGGATTTATCATGGGGGCTGTTTGGAGTGAGCAGATCAACTAGACCCTGGTTTTGCTAAGGGTTGGATCAGACGTTTTCTCTACAAAGCTGATACTCCAGAAAGCATATGAAAGCAGTACTTTAGCATTCCCCGATAACCCATTTTTGAGCAGACAGTCCCTGGTAGCCTGTATAGCAGAGGGGGTTTGCTGTACAAGGCTGTAGCATTGCAATGAATTCACTAGTTATTCAGAGTGTTCAGTAGCTGTATTTTGTTCTTTTTCCAGTTCATGATACAGAAAGTTCTGAAGGACATGCAGCACTTAGTGAATACATCTATATACAGTCAGCCAGAATTCAGATAAAAATAATACAGCAATCAAAGTGATTATTCTGGCCTGCCAGATACATTGAACAGACTAAAGATGTTTTTGTTTTTTTTTTTAATAAAGAAAAGATTAAGACTTTATTCAAGATGTATATCAAGCAGTATAACAAAACCAGCAAAACATCAACCTTTGGAATACTGTTGTAATGGCCATCCTTGTGAGGCATCAAGTGTACCATTGTTATCACAGACCTTTTCTACCCATGACAGGAAAGAAATCACACCAAGTGCACAATTATGAGCCTTAAATAGTTTGTCTAAATGCAAATCCCAACGTGTTCTCTGCTAGTTCAAATGTGCTGGATGCAAAACAGGTACCTGAAACTAACAGCAAAAGGGAGACTGTGGGTGAGGAGCACAAGGGTTCATCACAACACGAGGACTTGCCAGCAGCCAGAGGCAGCAGGTTGTTTACAGAAGGAGCATATCATCTCTCTCCAAGTGGCTTTCTCCCTCCTAGCAGGAATAAACTGCCAGATTTTCTTTCCTTCTGTGCTGGGTTTGCACTTCCACAAGGTTTTTGGGCTGATTCATTCCAGGATGACAAGGACACACATGAAGTCTATCTTGTTTTTGATGGGATCCTGATTCAGCAGTTGGTGACCGCTGGAGCTGCACTGACACTGACCCTTATGGCAGGAGAGGAGGCACAGAGGGCTGCACTGGGCTGCTCCAGGCTTATTCTCTCCATAAGAGAGTGAGTTTATGGTAAATTGGGGAGGTCATTCACAGGCTTGTTACCACAGACCATCTCCAGCTGCAGTTTCCTTCCCCTCAGCCTCAATTTTACATGCTTAAAATAATGCACGTTTCACTGGAGCCTTGGGAGGGGTAAAGGCCACTTCCTAGAGCTGGCCTGTTCTCTTCAGAGTTCCAATATCATAGCCCTCCCTTGATATGGGAGCTGAGAACTCCTTTCCAACACATGCCTAGGAAGCATCTGTCCATCCATCCATCCGTCCATCCGTCCGTCCGTCCATCCATCCATCCATCATCCATCCATCCATCCATCATCCATCCATCCATCCATCCATCCATCCATCATCCATCCATCATCCATCCATCCATCCATCCATCCATCCATCCATCCATCCATCCATCCATCCATCATCCATCCATCCATCCATCATCCATCCATCCATCCATCCATCCATCCATCCATCCATCCATCCATCCATCCATCCATCCCTGCCTCCTCTCCCGTGCCGGGTTCTGCACACCCTGCTTTGCCAGGAGGGGTCAGTAGCAGCGCAGGAAGTCGAGTCACTGAACCGTGCTCGCTCGTTGGCAGAGGCTCCAGAGAAAAGCTGGAACAAAAGACTTCGCGGATGGGGTTTATCCGGAATGAACGCACGCAGCCCTAACTCTGAACTGACAGACTTGGGGCAGCCCCTGTAAACAACCTGTGCGAGGAAGGTGAGGAATCAAAGCGAGTGGCCGTTCTCGTCTGTACAGAACACTGGAGCACAAGGAGCACGAGTGCACGAGGTCAGGCATTCACATGTCTGTCTATTTATACACAAATATACAGCTCCATTGATAATACATTTCTTCTTTTCCAGAGATATGAAAAGGTTTATTTTTCTCATTTATACAGTGAATGTTTTGAGAGATATAAGGCAACTCCCTTGTCAACATTTCACCTCAGCACTTAAGAAATGCTAAACAGTCAAGTTTACAGTAAAACAGCAGATTAGACGCACATTAAATAGTTTTAGTGAGAATCAATGTTAATACAGTGTGTCTGAGATTAGAACTTGTCAGATGTTATGCAGTTCTATGTTGTTGGGGTTATTTGGCATAAGTGAGTGCAAACTTGTCAGCTTCTTTTTTCTTACAGCAGCCCATTGCATAGCAGGGAAACATGGCTTGCTTGCAACAGGATTTTATTTTCTGCTAACAGTGCAGGCAGTTTTCCTATTTCTTTTTAATGTTAGCCAAAAGAAATCAAATAAACTCTAAAGCTGCTTAGAAGTAAAATATATAAGCTTAGCTTCTCAAAGCTTTTGCTGAGTATCCTCCAGGGACCGACTGTTCCGTAACTGCTCTTTAGACAGGTTTGTCCGGGTTTTTTTTAATTTACTTTCTGAAGAATTTTTAAAAATTTGCAAAATGTGACTGAATCAGCACATGTAAAGGAAATAAAATTCTCAGGTAATGAGGCCAAATACTGTGGCAGACACAGGAAATACCTGCTTGCTTTTTCCATTTCCTAGCCAGGTCAGATAAACATTTCTGTGTGTGCGTAATTTATTTCTTTCTTTCCCACACATGTAGGAAGCTGTGGGGGTGGCCCCAAGGATCCACCAGATGGGCAGCTGGGATATGGATGCATGCCCAGCAGAGAAATGGTTTCAAAGGCCACTTCAGAGTTATCTCTGAGCCTGGCACACTCCAGCTGGCTGTTGGCACCCTGGGCTGCTGCACCTGAGCCAGATGAACAGTGACACCATCGATCCCCTGTGCTGATCCATTGGTGATGGCACATCCTACGTAATGCTAAATGCTTTGCTAGTCTATGTGACAGGTCTGAGAGCAAACACAAAGGGTCACGTAATTAACTTATGTGTGAATCTCACATGCTCAACACTTACAAGAGACACCAACTTGAAGCACAAATACACAAACCCTACCATGTCTTCCTCTTCTTTAATATTTCTCATTTATATATGGATACAAATACATCACTCCATCTGGTTCTTGTGGTTCTAACCAAACTCCATGCTACAGGAGAAACTCCAGGCTTCAAAAAGCAGCTCAGACCCAGCACTCTCCTCTGCTCATGCAAGCAGAAAGCAGCCCCTCAGCAGCAGAGCAGAATGCTGGGACTGGCACTGTTGCAGAAGGGGAGAAAGGTGTGCTTTCCCCTGGAAATGCATCACTAAAGCAATTCTAATTTCTGTTGCTGCAGCTTGCTCAAACCTGGCTTGCTCACACTTTACAACTCTCAGTAGAACATTGGCCATAAATGGTGGGATTTAGGTCTTCTACACATCATTTTCCACAAAATACTCTCCTGGCTCAGGCTGATCAAAATTAGGACTCCCCCTTCATTACATCACTGGAACCATTTTTTTTCTCTTGCACATCACTTCCTCATCCTCTGTAAGTGGTTCTGTCTCTGTGGGTTTAGCACAATGATTTTCTCAGTGCATGTGATTTACTTGCAGAAAAACACAATTACAGCTCAGCTTTTGCTAACAAATCTTGGACATTTTGTATAGTCAAAGTACTTTGACATTTGTTACATCATTCACAGTCTTGAGGAGGAAGGGAGGAAAGAGAAATCCATGGGTTCTGCAAATCCACTTCATCCATGATAAAGCCATAAATAAATACGCTGTCAATGTCGCATCATGAGTAACAGATTATTGTTGTTTCCACTGGGCATTCACAGAGCAAGAGCTATGCAGACACAAATGAAACTGTAAATGTACACTGTGGGTGGGTGCATACTCTGCAAACCAAATCAGGACCCCTCACCTGCAGGTGCCTGCCAGACTGTCCTACCCACATCAGGGACAAACACCAGCAGCGTGTCACAGAAGGGTGCAGAGAGAGGAGGGAGAAAGGCCATGTCTACAGTGCTGTACATCAAAGCACATCCATCCCACCGCTGTTTCCTACGTTATGAACGAGTAGCTCTTTAAGGCAGAAGAGAGACATTCTGTGGATATTGGTGCTATCGGCTCATTGCACTCACATTGTTTCAGTGGCAGAGGACGAGGTACTTTTCTTCCTGAAGCGAGGTCTAAGGGTCCTAGGCGGTGCCTGCAGAAAAGCAAGACGAAATGTCAGAGGCATAGTAGGAAAAATCTTTTCTTTCCTTACAACTCACCCATCTTTATGGGACCTCTGTGGCAAGGATCCCATTCCACACAGGAAGTAATGCTGAAGTTTTGGCCCTGAAGATCAGTGATGAATGGCCAGATGAGGACTAATCTCTTTAAGGAACCTGTTGTATACCCAGGTTACATCAACACCTTCCACTCTGGTGCTTGGTTAGAGGTGTGGCTAAAGATTGCTAATAACTCAACAGTTGAAAGAGCCAGGTCAAACTGATGTCATTTGCAGCAGCTCATGGATCTGGAGATCAAACTGGTGGCAGAGATCCAGCTCTGGTGTCTCCCAGCCCATCCTGCCCTGTCCAACCCCTCCACAGCTCCTCGGAGGGTACAGCTCACAGCATTACAAAGCTGTAGGGTTTCTCAAGGTGAAACACACTGGGCCTATAATTCTCATGAGGTAGAACTCCTTAAAATCACCTGCTTGCCTGGGAAAGAGGCCAGACAAAATCTGTTGAAATTATTTTAGAAACCAGCTATTGGAATTCTGCCTTGTAGTCAGCTGGTGCAGAGTTTTACAAGGAGCCCTGACTGCCCAGGAGGAGGCAGACCAACTCCATGAATTTGGTTTCCTGTGGTTAACCCTATTCTCCAGACTCAGACAGACATCAGTTAGGCTAGCAAACAAATGAAAGGAAAAGCCCCAATCTGCAGTGTCTTCTTCTTTCAGAAGAGTTCAGGTGTGGCATTGTGTCTCATGAGATTAACAACAAGAAACAGCTATCAGATGTTGTAACAGAGCATAGATTCTCAGTGTGGAGCATCAACTAACACTGCAAGGTGTGGTAGGCTCTTCTACTCCAGTTACATAAATATCCAAAGCCTCGTTTTCTTAATAGCATTAACCTGTATTTACCTGTAAGAGCCTGACAGGACCAAAGAGAGGACTTTGTCATTTCTGTTTTATAGGATTTTCAAACCCAAGACTCTGCCATATTTCTGCATTCCCGTGATGCAGCAAGGTATAAATATTCATATAGACAAGGGACTGCAGCACAGTGAGGTTTTGTTCAGACTCCACCTAAATCTCTATTTTTTCCAGCTTGACCATAAACCAAAGTAGTTTCTCACAGAGATGGGATTAATCCAACACTTCACCCTATCTTCCAAGCCTGGAATCTTACCCCAGGTCTCCATGGTGAATCCCCAACAGCACAACAGATCTGGATGGGATGGCTGTGCCCAGAAAGCACAGCTGGGGCAGAGGTGAGGAGCAAAGCTGCTGTGCATGGCAGTGATGGATCCCACACAACACCTGACTCCATAGCTGCTGGCTCCAAGTAGCTCTCTGTAAACTAGGAGCCCAGGGACACAGCCAGCTAGAGCAGCACCTCCCGCAGCTTGGGAGAAGGCTGATCTTTGGGAAACCACGTGGCTCTTAAAGCTGTCATTAACTGCACAGCCAAAACTCTCAAATGGGGCATGAACAGCTCTGCCTCCTTTGGGAGGCTACTGGACAGCTCTGGGAATAGCTGGAGAGGCTGCACCTTCCCATGGCTAGAACAGAGCAGCCCAGATTTCGGTGAAAGCCCCCACAGGTAGGACAACCCCGCAGAAAGGATTGTGCCTGCTGACCAAACCACACCATTCTGCCTCCTCACACTGAGACAATGGAAGGAGGGAACAAACTCAGCTTCCCACAGGTAGAGATCTCAGCTGCTGGCTGTGGCTCCATCCACCCTGCCCAGATCTGCAAGGAGTCTGCCTACAGCATTTCCCACAGGGGTTTTATTTCCTCCATAACAAAACGTTGCTAAAATTTTGGCAAATCATAGAGTGAGACCTGCATTTCCCTTAGTTCTTTTGTTGTCATGAAATAAAGTGTATTTAGTGAGTTTAGACCAAAGAGAGGTGTTTGTTCAGTTGAAGATTCCAGTTGAAGAATCAAGGAATGTCAGAAGGAGGAGCCTTGACAATATGGAAGTACCTCAAGGGGTTGATCCTTCTTTTTGGGTCTTTTGTTCATGGATGCACAATCGTTCTCTTCATCATCTGAGAACACTGAGCCTTTTGTTTCACAGTTTGTCTCAGGTGGCTTCTCATACCTAATGTCCACACTTATTTCACCTATTTAACACAGCCATTTGCAGCCTAAATGTGAAGACATGGAATGAGGAAATCAGTGATAGTTTGATTCACACAAACATCACTCACTGCAAAGCCATGCATCTTCCAGGGATTAATAGACAGAAGAGTCACACATCACACTCTAATAATAGCAGCTGTGGGGTTAGAAATCAGAAGACTCTTGTTTACAAAGCCGTTATAAAGTCTATTTTAATTATTTTACAGGGAGTTGAGACTAAATTCACAGCTTCTGATGTTTGGGAGGTTGACACTAGAAAGAGATTTGTTTGTTTGTTTGTTTGCTCAGGGATAAACAAAATAACTGATTTCTTGAGTTGCTGGTTCCATCCATAGCTCCTGCATCTACTGCTTCCTCTAGAAGGCTCCAAATGGGTGTTGAAGTCCTCTGGTAAGCACAGAGAGACCTGTCTGGGATGCAGAAATGGGAAACAGTAGCACTTACAGACTTGAAACTGAGAGTGGTCAAGGCAATCACTCAATCTGAGATCCACTGAAGTTCACAAAAAGCTTCACCAGGCATTGAATGAACCCTCAGCTAGTGGGTTGTTTGCTGGAAAACCAGAGCAGGGAAAAGTCTCTCTTCTGTCTACTGAAGAGTGTTACTCTTCTGGAGTAAATGTGGAGGAGCATTAGCTCTGCTGATGGACCTGAAGGCAATTTATTGCCTTATAACTATAGACCATAAACACTTGGTGGTTCTTATCCTTGTAAATTATGGCACAATCTTTGTGGGACTGGTTGTGTTACACAACACAATCCATTTGCTGCCTAAATACTGACAGTAAATGAGTAAATGACAGTATTTTTATGACCAGTCCAAAGCAAGAGGTACAGAAGAGGAAACTCAACATGACCAAGTTTCCTGCTCTCCATAGTTTCTTACCATCAGGGCTGGAGGTTTCTCTGTTTAATTGAGAGGGCTTTTTTGATTCCAAAAAACAGTAGGAGTGAAACTATTTGCTGTTTAGGTGGTACTAATCAGAATTACTGGGTTGATACTTCGTTGTGGGAATATACATAGAAATAATGCTCTACGCTTCTTGTCTCAGCCTGTCTATAAGAGTCTGCTGGACCAAAGACTAAACCCCAAAGACTGAAACCAATGTGTTCCTAAACATCTAATACTTACTAATTTCACTTACTAATCCCTTTGGATTCTTAAAGCCCAAAAGAACTGAATTCTTCGACAGCTCTTTCAGTTGGGTAACAGACAGAGGGGAAATGATTTGGCTACAGCAATACCACAAGTCATGAGCAGGTCACCGGGGCTCTCTCCAGTGCCAAACTAAAGTCAGCAGCTCTCAGCCCACAGGATGCAGCTGCTGCTCGAGACAGCAGCCTGTGCACACCATCTCTGCCCACTGACCCCATGTTTCTACCCCTTTATCACCATTCACATGGGCAGGCTGGAAGACACCACTGCAGGTTTTCAGGAAGAGCTGGAAATTGATGTTTTCCCCAGCTGTACTGACAATGTTGATAGTCACGTTGCAGAGAGGCCCAGGATAATGCTGAAATGTTTTTCTTCTATGTAGAACAGTAGTGTGAAAACTGCACTGTGCAGAGAATTAAATGTTCTCTAGACCACATAGCAAAATAGTACAGAAACATTTTGGTTTACTATTTTATCCCTCCACTTGGGAAGTGATCTACCCAGGAGCAGCCTAGCTTAGACCCTCTTGGATGGGGAAGCTGTTCTTTGCTGCCTGCCTAAGCCAAATCAAAATTTAGTCAAACTTAGAAGTAGAAGTGGGTCAGGACTTCTTTTAATGGCCTCACTGAGGTTTACCCAGTGGCACAACAACACATCTCCATGTGCCATGTGCCACTGAGAGCAGACAGGGACTTTCACCAGGGAGAACTGCTCTGAATGGGACAGGATGGAGGAGAAGCAGAGTTAGGGTGCTCAGTGACCAGTGAGGAGACACTGGCTGCTGAGGCTGAGTGGATAGAATAATGAAAATGTGCCCTGCTCCCATCCTACAACCAGACACTCCACTGGAAAAGGAGACAGAAGGAACCTTCAGTCTCATAATGCTTCTGTGAATCCCACAAGTTTTGCAGCATACATTGCTTTCTTTGTTACTACTCTCTCTCTTTAATTAGATGCAAAGGGCAAAAACGGGCAAAAAAGATACCCAGGGAGCTCTGCCACCCATGTCACCTCCAAAGCAGGCACAGTCTCCTGCAGGCTTTTCCATTCTCCCCATCAGTCCAAGCATCACATCCATGTCTTGAAGCTGCTTCCATGAAGATCAAGAGGAGAGCTCAGCCTCCAAGCTGGCACATACTGCTTTGATCCCTGCAGCTGAGAGGTCTGTAAAGTTCACTGGAAGTTGGGCTGGTGCCCTCTTCTTCCCTGCTCCACATCATTGTGAATGGGACACTGAAAACCAGCCAAATGGGAACCAGTTTTGCTTCAGCCTCACTGAACTGGAAAAAGGAAGAAGATGGGCTATCCCAGGCTTTTCCACTACTTTTCTGGCCACTGATGAGAACAGATCTTGAATACACATGGCACTTTCCTTGAGACCTGGAATAAGAAGGGAGCATTCCCTGCCCATCCTGCCTTGGAAAGGACCTCTATTGTGAGCAACCCAAGCTCATACTGATCTGTCAGACTTTGTCCCATGTTTGTGGAAGCATTCTGCTGTTGTGGGATGGCAGAGAACTCATCTCTGAAGAGTGGCTGCTGTGGGAGCCCCATCTCTGAAATTCCTCTTTTTTGTGAATATGGTGATGACATGATAAAAACCCAGATTTCTGACACCAAGAGAATGAGTAAAAATGTAAAGCAGGGGGTTAACCAGAAGAACAAACACACATAAGGAACTGGTGAGAAAGGAGATGAATGTTTAAAGTGAATGAAAGGGTTCTGGGACAACAGAACTTGTTACCACAGAAGGTAAAGATTGAGGAGCAAAACATGTTGTCAGGGCTGGAGCATTTTGAGGACAGCACTTGGCCTTGGGTGACCTCCTGTATGTTTCTAAGAGCCATGTTTATGATCCGAGGCTGCAGGGCCCCAGGTCACTATCAGATGTCCCCAGAGTAGCAGAGTCAGCAGCGTGCACTGCTCCAGGGAAGCAGCCAACAACCCCAGGGGCTGTCACAGCCAGGAGGTGGCTGTGTGAAAACGTGGATCATACACCAGGCCTTTGCCTGACTCTCTTTGGGAGACTCTCACTCCCCATCCCAGGGCAGGCTGTGTTTTAGGTGTCTCCACCTGTTACATTTATGGCTCCACATCTTTGTGTGAAAGGGCTGAACTGCTGCAGAAGTGGGAAATGGGCTGGTGCCAGGACTAAAGCTGCTGCTGCCTCTTGCAAACACCTTTTCAGTGCACAGACCAGATTACAGTCCTCTCTCCACTAAAGCAAGACAGAATAATCCAACTATAAACAGTCTAAGGAAATGGATCCCTTAATTCCAGTTCCTATCATTCCATTATAATTCCTCCCAAGGGAACTGATACAGCCAACACATTGTGTGGGAAGCTCTGAAAATGGGCACATTTCATGTTAAAGTAGATGTTTGAGTGCTCTGCAGGGTTGGGATCTGAGCTGTTAATGCACCTCAGGGAACAACCCAGCACAGACCAGGAAATGCAGGGCCAAATCATTGCAATCTTTGATCTCTGTGATTCAACAAGGCTAAGAAATTTCACTTGCAAAACTCTTTCTACAGCAATATCTGGGATTCAGTAGAGTGATGTTTTTTTCAGCAATCACTTGGTTCAGACTCTGGTCCATGCTGCCATGTAAATCTGTAGCAAACTCCTATGGATTTTCATGACTACAACAAAAGTCAGGACCTGGTCCACTCTAATTGCAAGTGAACAAATGACTTTGATCTAGATCCTCTGAAAAACCTGGACACTTAAGTACAGTTACAGTGGGAATCAGGCAACTTTGACATTGGACCTCCCCTTATTTTGCTAGGCACAATACTTCTTTCTCCCATCACTTTAATTCCTCAGGAGCAATGGGGAAAACCAGAGTCACACAGTACACAAACCAAGAGTGAGGTATTGTATTATTGTAATGGAAGGTGAAGTCTCTCCAAAGTTAAGCCTTTCCAGGGGATCATTCATATAAAGAGGTTTGCACACCACTTAATAAGCACAGGAGAACAGATATTTATTATACGATGGCCATCAGCTTCTTTCCCCTGCAACAAAGATAAATTCACCATCATTTCCAAAAGACATTGACCCAAGTCCTGTACTTCCCCAGCAGTTCTCATTGCCAAACCAAGGAGTTAGGAGCAGCCAACTATACCAGCACACACTGCCCAGGAGCCACCAGAGGCAGACATCCTTACCAAAGCTGGAGTCAAATGCAACCAAAGCAAACAAGCCTAATCACATCAACAAAGTCATCCGTTAATGAAAACACATCCCACAAATGAGTGACTTGTTAAGTGCTAGTCTATTCCAAACACCTCAGAGGAAAATTCATGCAATCTGTAACACTTACATCAGAGTCCCATAATATTTACATAGAGAAAAAGAAAGAATAAACTGTTAGGAGAAAACATTTGGGTGCAGAGGGGGAAGGAACATTGTTTCAGAACACAGAAATATTCATCTTTGCTTTTATCATATCTGTCGTTCAGATGGAGTTTATTAAAGAACAATTAATGTTTTAACTTTCTGCTGGTAAAAAGCAAGTGTACTTTAAAACTATTGATTTCCTGTGAAATTTCTTCCCTGAAATAACCAAAATAAATAAGAAACTATTTTTAAATCTCAAAAATAAAATCACAAATTTCTATTCAGAAACACCAGTGCAAAGTGGTGCAAACCAGCCCTGTAAAAATTTGCTTCAGTATTTAGAAAAGGGAAATTTTAAGGAAGAAAATGCCTAGAGCAACAGAAAACTGTTGTTTGTTCTTTAAGTTCAACAAGGTCAAAAAATATCCCCCAAATGGGAGCTGGAAGCAAAACTGGCTAAGAACCAAAATAAAACCACCTACACCATTTAATTGAATTCGTTCAGAGATGTACAATCAGGCCCCTTGACACAAAGTCAATTACTGTTTTTAAAGCACTTTCCACTGTAATAACTCATGTGTGCTTCTTAGCATACCACAAAGAAGGGGTTGGATTCATCCAATAGAGCAATAATGTGATTTGTTTAAAGCACAATTAAGTGGATGTCCCATGGAGATCCTTGGTCAGCTGCACTTCTGGATGTGTGTGATCTGTCACCTTGTGGAGCACAACCCTGCAGTGCACACCCAACACAGACCCATTCATCACTAATGTCCCTGCACATTCCTTACACTGCCTAAGGCTTCTGATCAGCATTTTAGTATTAAATGCCCCCTCAAGTACTTGCCGTCCCAAAAATTCTCCTCATACATAGCTGATTCTTCAATTCATGATAGATAAATTTATTCTCTGCAAGGATTAAAATGGTTTCTCCCTCTCAACCATGCCCCAGGTCTTTGCAACAGCACCTAAGAGACATTAGTTGAGAGAACACCACCAAACATAATTTTGTTACTTCTTAAATGCCGGTCCCAAGCAAGATTGTTTAATATCAAACAGCGTTTAAGCATTTGCCAAGCACTGCCAAAAGACAAACAGATATCCCTGGAGATTTTCACTCTGTCCTCTCTGAAAGGGAAAAAGAGCTCTTACATAATTGTCCCATTGTTCCTGAATGCTGCAGCCTGACTTTCCACAGAACACAAAGGAGATAAATCAGAAACTCTGGTGAGCACCTGGAAGGAGCTTTCACCAGCAAAGGCCTGGCCCCAAACAAAAGCAAGAGGAGCTGGCATAGGAGCTCTCAAAAAGATGTGCTGGAGTACATCTGTCAAACAGGATTGTATTTTAGTGAAGCTGCCCAGAGCAGAGGATGAATGTCCTGAATTGCATCAATGCTTTGTCATGTGCAGACCATGAGGCCAGTGGGAGTGATCCAGCTGGGCAGGAAAGGGCTCTCCTGTGGAGCCAACAGCTTCAGCACAGAGAAACCCACCACTGCTGCCAGGGATAGTCCTGCTCCAGAGGAGAGGAACCCAGCAGCAGCCAGCCCAGAACCACTGCTGCCAGGGACAGTCCAGCTCAGGGGGCTCAGGCTGTGCTCAGCCTGGCCTTTGGGCTCTGCAGAAATGCACACCCCATGGCACCTGCAGGCCTCATCCTCAGGACACCTTCTCTCCAGATATCATCTAGGGAGCAGAATGCTTGCACTTTTGCTCCACCAGCCGTGCTCTCCTAAGAGTTGTGGAGGTTTCTGTGAGTCAGACAGTGAGATAATTGAGTTTTACCTGCAAGAGCATTAAGGCAACTGTTCATGCCAAAAAGACTGCACCAAGGCTCTATAGCAGTGAATAGTAATATCCCTGCTTGAGGAAAAGACTTGACTATCTGCCCATTTAGATTATAAACTCTTTGGAAATGAGAACTGTTAATGATGGGACTCTAAAACTGACTACACAGAAGTTTGCACCAAGAAAAGATGAGTGCCAATAGCTCAAGGCAACTTATTCCTAGCTAAACAAAATTAAATTCTTTCTTCCCCCAGCTTTTTGTGGCACTGAAAAATGTTCACATGACGTAGTCAGCTCTCCAGGCTACCAAAGATGCACTTACAAAGGAGCATTTTAATGGCAGGCCACTGTCTGAGGGTGCATTAATGCATCTATTGCCTTGGAGACAGAGAAAGGGCAGACTGTGGAGACAGAATGAACCCTCTATGACATAGAGCCTTGGCACATCCCTATTGACATGGTCTAAGGGACTGGATTATATTGGAGAGGGGGGCAGGAACAGTAAAACAAGCCAATGTGAATGGCAGGGTACACAAATTCAACAAGATCAAAATTACATTGGGTCCAATTCATAAACATATTGAACTGTTTGCTGCCTTAGCATCATTAAATGACTTTCCTAAGATTACCTCATGACTGTTAAGCCTATAAGGATTCAGTGATTCTTTTTATAAATAACACTTTGAAGTGAGATCCATAAAATAGGTTTAGGCTAAAATTAGAAGGATTCTAATAAAATGCCTCGTGAATACAAGCGTTTCATGGTTGTTTCAACAGATACCACCTTAAACATGTTTCATTGCCCTGCACAATGGCACATCCAACCAGAAAAGGAAGCGTAACAAATCAAATATGGGTGGGTTTGCCACCCATGCAGGGTGCAAGGAGGCTGTGTCAGGCTGGAACCATCAGCCTCCAAGCACCAACACTGCACAGGGCTCTGGCACCAGGGGCAGGGCTGTGGGAAGGCACAGGTGGCTGCAGCACGGTGGCAGCACTGTGATCCTTCAGTCCTTCTGCTGCTGCCTCCAGGTTGGTGACTGTGCAAAATAAACAAAAAGCACATGAGATGAGAAGAAAAGGAGTTACAAAGGTCTTTTTCTTCCACCAACATGAGACACTGCCAGCCTGTATTTCTTTTTTCTCCCCAGACAAGCTGCTTGGCAGTCCCATCCTCTGGCATGCCCAAATTGGAGTTCTCCCACTCCTTTCATCTGTCACTGAGAAAAAATGCAGAAGTGACATGTCTGGGCTCTTAGCAACCCAGCTAACTGGCACAGCACTGAAAAGACCACCGGCAGCTAAACCATTCACTGCACTCTGATGTCTGTAAGCACAGAAAATGCTGGGGACAGTGGGGACATTTTTCAAAAATGCTTCTACCAGAGATTGAATCAGAAAGAGTCAGCCCAAGCCTATTTTGTCATACCAGGGGCTGCTGCTAGGATTTGCTATGTACCCTGCTCACCACAAAAACAAACGTCCTCTCCACCAATGGAGAGACATGTGCCAATCCTTAGGGAACACAGCAAAACAGGGCTGGGACTGAGTTCATTGCTCTTGCTGCATTCCCAGAGGTTTTACACCAGCACTGGGGGACACGGGGCAGAGGAATTAGACTGCACAGCAAGGACATGGCACATCCTCTAGAAGAGAAAGGAATGAAGTTCTTCTCCAGAGAAACAATCCCCATCCTTGGGTAACACAGGTCAGTATGGCAAGAAGCACTGAAGTCCTTGCCATCAGCACACACGCAGCTCCCAAACCCGCTCACAGCCTGGCCTGCCCCTGCTTTGTTCCCCTGGTGTTAGGAAACCCTGTGAGCAAGAGCGTCAGGAGCAAGCCAGGCTTGGAAAACGCAGCCATGCCCAAAAGGGATGCATGGATACCAGGACACAGGAAATCCAGCACTCACCTCTGAGGAGTCGGCATACTGAGCAACACGTGCACACTGAAAGAGGAGCTGAGCATTAGGAACTCATCAGGTGAAGCCACTCACTCTTAGAAAACACTTGGCACCATTTTGCAGTGGACTTCAAGGCCCTCATGTGCACAGGGAGATGAGTGTCTCCACTGACCAGCATGGAGCACAGACTCAGGAATGTGCCTCTTCCCTGGCTGTGTCCATATGGGTGTTAAGGAAGGGATTAGGTCCAGCTCCTTGGCACTGTTCTCAGACCACTGAACAAAAGTCACTCCTGACTGAAGGAACCTGGGAGAGTGGATAAGCAATGGCAGCATGGATGCACAACGCAGCAACAAATGCAGGGTGTAATACTGGGATTTGTAAGGCTATGTGCCTGGGTTTTTTCAGTAGGTTTAGAATTCTTGTAGAAGTCTGGCTGCTGCAACCACTCACACAGCTTCTAAGGAAAACTATCCATACATGCCAGATCTTCCTAAACCATGAGGGTCCTACAGGAATTAATATCCTGATGGAATTGCCATAAGAATGAAAGCAACCGAGGAAATTGCATTGGACCCTTCAGTGAAAGCAGGTGATTCAAAACTTTCATGAACATGTAAAGTTTACAGCTTCATCTTGAGCACAGTTTGTGTTCCAGGAAACAGCCTAAATTTCCAGTTTGGGCCTTTCAATTTAACACTCACAGTGGCATCAACGACTCCACATTAAAGAAAGTTTTTGAAGAAGCAAAAGGTTTGAGCTCTGTGTGATTTTTTTTAGTTATGGTTATCCTGCACTGGAGACACAGGAAGTTCTTCCATAGTTCCAAAGTTATTTTAAAGCGGCACTACTGAAAGGAGATACTGTCTGTCCCTTGTATTCTGGCCTCCACCTTCCTTGTCCCATTGATGTCTGTGCTGCTGCTCTCCACTGGCTTGAGAATCTGACCCAGGTCAAGAGCAACCTGGAAGCAAGGGATAGCATTTAACTTGAAGCGATTCCTTGACTGGGGTCAGCGTGTAAAAATAAGATTTAAATGTATCCAAAGGAAAAGACAGATTTGCCAGAGGCAAGGAGTGGGGTTACACCCTTTTAGTTAGTTTTAGTGGTATTGGACACCTTTTTAGTGGGAGTCCAACATTGGCAGGATGCTGCTGTGAAACTGTGGGCTTCCTTAAGAGATCTGCTGTGAGCTCAGCCTCTGATTTTACACAGAAGGAAGCTGATCACTGTTTTATAACAGTTTATTCTCTGGGAGTTCAGACAACATATATCTGTGTTGTTCTCACAGATCTTTCTCATTGATGGGGACTGAATACCCAAACACATCCTGACTACTGATGCTCCTTCGCCTTTGTCCTGTACTGCAAAGCCTTTGGTACTTCAGCACAAGACCAAAAAAACAGCTTTGATTCTCTCCTGCTCAGAGGAATGGAGAGTATCAGAAAGCACACTGTCCATTTCTGCTTTGAAACCATTCCAGATAAGAATGATCTTATCGTGGGACAAGCTTAAGCAGAAAGAACACTGGGTTTGGGCAATACAGAGGGTGGCTCCATTATTTGTGATTCTCTGCCCCAGGCAGCATCAGCTCTGTACACTGACTGTCCTGTGATGTAACACAAATTAAGGCAATGTGATAAGGTTAAGAAGTGCAAAAGCTCCTGTTAATAAAGACAAGTCTTGATGTGGATTGTTACTGGACATTCGCCAGAACAACAGATTCCCTAGAAAAATATTTGGAAATACTGTTCTGGAATTTAGTTTTCCATAACAATGCATAGCCACATGACATTTACAGTTCCTGAAGGAAAGGGTCAGTTCTGCCTGTGGAAAAAAGGGCAGGTTGGAACAGGCATTGAAGTAAAATGTCACAGGCCATCATCTGGGTGCCAGGACAATGAACTGAAAAATGCTGAACCAAGAATGAAGTGAAAAATCAGACGAAGAGGTGGTGGGCCTGCTGTGTGGAGGAAAGGGGATCACTGTGTGTCCTTGGTGCCCATCAAAGAAAGGTATGCACGTTTCCCTGGAGCTGCTGCCTCATGGGATGTGCTACCTGTGGGATCAGCAGCTACCCACAAACCATGGCAAAAGCAGCCTCTGCCTCTTCATGTCATCTGGGTGTGGCTTTTGGCTGGGTGTGAGGAGGAGAAGGGTCTTTCTGTGGGATGTGTGTGAACACACCTGGAGCCCACTGTGTGCTGAGCTGTCTCACCCCTGTGAGGGACCATCCTCACAGCAGAGCTGCACAATGGACAGGCACCACTGAAAGGCAGCAAAGACAGCAAAAGGTAGAAGGGGGAAAAAAATAGCAAAGGGTAGAGGAATAGGAGCAATTCTCCATGCCTCAAAAGCAGCTCTTGCTTGTTCTATTTCTTGGCCTCATAAGACACTCTTCAGCAGGCAAAAAAATCCTTCCCTGTATCTGCATGAGGTCGTTACAAAATGCCAAGCTCTTCACACAGTACTTTGTGTCAAGAGGGGATTCAAAGAATCACAAATACATCTAAGCAGCACCATTCACATTACAAAAATAACAAAAGTGGAAACAAAACAGACTGAGTGTTTCTGTAGCCTGGTTCTGCAGCCAAATTTTGGCCACAGCCCACTGGTGTCAGGAGAGCTTTTTCACATGCTTCAGTGGGCTTGGAAACTTGCCCAAGAGTTGTGAAACCAGAACCTGAACCACTGCTGGTGCTCACAGAGGGACTGGGGGGTTTAATATCAACAAAACTGAATTTTAGCTCTCCCTTCCTTGTGCAGGCAAGACAACAGACCTCTCTCTATCCCCCTATCTTTCCAAATCACTTTTTTTCAGATATCACATCTGCTCTTAAACATGGTCACACAACAGGACCAGCAACACCAAGTTCCACACCAGGTCTGTCTTGTGTTTCCATTGCTCAGGGAATGGGACCCATATAAACAACTCTAAGTTCAACCTAAAGAGCCCTCTCTTCTCTTTGCCTCACTGCTCTAAGTCAGAGTATGCTTCCGTACACCACTTGTTCTGCACCAAAGCTGACTTGAGGAACTTCCAGTTCCTGGCCTCTTGATCTCATATCTCACTGAAAGTCTCCCAAAACAGAGATCTTAGAGGCTTCCAGTAAGGCAGGTTGGCACATTGACTCAAACTAAAAATAATCCCTCAAAAATAGTACAAGAAAGTATTTTTAATCTGCCTCGAAATCAAGATTTCTTTCTCTGACTTCACCATTCTCTACTACTGGACAGTTTGAGTAGCCAGAGCTGGGCTGTTCCATCACCTTGTCATCAAAACAGATTATGGGCAAACAGAATCACAGCATGGTGTGGGTTGGAAGGGACCTCAAAGCTCATCTTGTTCCATCCCCACTGCCATGGGCAGGGACACCTTCCACTAGACCAGGTTTCTCCAAGCCTCATCCAACCTGGCTTTGGACACTTCCAGGTATGCTAGGCATCAGCTGCAACTGAAGTTCCCCTGATAACATCATGATAATGAAAATAGTAACAACAATAATATAAACCCCAGAGAAACTCTATTCAGCATAAAAGAGCAAAGATCAGTGCCTGAGGAAGGGACCACCACAGTGCAAAGCCACCACTTCTAGCTGGTATTTACAGCAGACCCAAGTGGGGTCAGCTCCCAGCATCTTTCATGACAGGGATTTTGCTTTTATTGGCTAGTTTAGTTAACATGCATTTTTATGTTCAGCCATCATTGTTCCAGCTGTACCTTAATTCTAACTACATGAGTTTCAGAGCTCTCATCAAGAAGGGATGGTGGTTTTGGTCTGCTTTTCTTTCCTGAGTGCTCAATCTAAAATTCTATAATAGTGAGGCTATTACCACTCAGAAACTGAGCTCTGCTGTCTTGTCAGTCAAAGAAAACACACCAGGTAAGAGCATGGCTCTGTGTTCTTCACTGTGAACATAACCTTTAAGTCCAGCCCTCAGCTAATTCCCTTAATTAATGCGGTCACAAAGAGATCAAGGAGCAGACACAATTCTAGCTGGCAGCAGTCAAGGACAATCTACGTAAGCCTTCTTTGAATTATATAAAACTTTAGGGTTTTGGAGGGAATCATTAGCCTCCTATTTTAAGGTTTTTCTTAGAACATTGGGAATAAAGCACTCACAGAAGGAAAGGGTACAATGTTTCTTTTTGTGTTGGTTCTTTTTTTAATGTTGCTAACACAATTTGTGGATTTGCAGTGGGACTAGGATAGAAGGAAAAAAGAGAGGAAAATACCTCTAAAAAGAAAAAAAAATCTAAACAAAAATATCTGCTTGAAGTCTACTTTGGGTAACAGGTCGTTGAGGTAAGGTGATAGAGCATCAGGAAAACAGAAGCAGATTCTGTAATTCTTAAGAAAAGTTGCCTGTTGAAAAAGTCAACACCTTCATGCCAAACACATAGTCTGGGTCATTTTTGCTGACTCCATCTGATGCCACATTGACTATGTCCCACAGTCTCTAAAGCAGGTAACAAAAAGAGGAATTCAATGTTTCTGTGAGGCAGTGGGGACATCTGACAGGGACATTTATGCCATCTGAGGGTTTTGAGACAGGAGAAAGAGCTGTGTGTCTGCTCTTCTGTAGTGACTGCTCATGCACATTCTTACATTTGCATATATTACATGTGCATATAGAACACTAATGGGCAGAGGCAAATTCTGTCTGTCCCTTGCTTATGTCCAGCTCTCCAACTGAACAAATATGAAAGGTGGAATAATGGAACTATGTCTGGGCTTGGTGTGCCTGGAGCAGTGTCACGTCAGCAGAACATGGCACTCACAATGTGACACAGTTTGGTTGACACATCACAGTCTTACACACACACACATGACAGCTGACTGATCAGTTCTCCCCTCCAGACATTCTGACCACATACAAAAATGGTGCCCACATGAAACAGCACAAGGACTGGAGAGACCAGAACTGTATCCTTCACTTTAAGGCAAAGCTCATGGCTGGAGTTTCCCACCAGCTGCAAGAGGAGTCTGTTTGTATTCTCTGCAGGTGGAGAATTAGGCACCTCAATGAAATCACCAAGTGAGATGGGACAGATAGATGTCATGGAAGATTTTGCAAATTTGTGCAGTTTACATTTAAAAAAAAAAAAAATCTAATTACCTGAATCCAAAAATTTTTGATAGGCAATATTTTTTTTTACTTAGGCTGAGTTCAGAAAGTTTATGAACATTTTTTCAGAAATTCAATCTGAGAGATCCTTGTACACTATGGATACAAAACCAGACCAAAATAAAAAACTCTTGTGTCTTGAGAAGGGGTTTGTGGCCAAGTGAGCTGACTTAACTGTCTCAAAAGCAAGACTACAAAGGCTGCTCTACTCAACGTGGAATTAAGATAACTAAATTATGGTTTCTTTGTAGCATTAACAATTTTGGTCTAAATATGTGATTTTTTTTAAAGACTTTTATATTCTGTGTGTGAACACCTTATTTCCAGATTGATTACTTCAAGAGAAGTGTACACAAGACCTTATATAAAGAGGCGAATAAAACCACTGTGCACCAACATTTCAGTTTACCCATAAAGAAAATGTATTCAACAGACAATATTAAAAAAAAGAAGTCTGATTCACAGAATTTCTAAAAGGTTTGAAGGATACTCATTAGGAAGGATGAACAAGACATTTCTAATACCATTCCATAACTAAAGCAAATTAGAAGGGGTAGCAACTACCCAGGCTTGAAACACTGCAAGTGTTTGCATAGACCTCAACACACAAGTTGAAACTGCTGAATTTCTGACTTGCCAGCATATGTTTCACAAGCTACCAAGTGCAATACGCCTGCAACTTTCCGTGGCTTCTCATCACAGCACTGGAGTCAAGTGATCTTTGGTGGTGTGTGGGAATCCCAGAAGCCATCTGGTGCCACCTGCTTGGGATAACCCTCCATGTCTCAATTTTTGAGATCTAGTCTGCAAAGCTATCTCCAATTAAATGTTTTGGATTTGGACTCAAAAATATTTCTTTAACTAAACTTGAAATAATTTTTTTAACTGAATCCTAAGGAATGGATCTTACTTACAGCATATTTCTTGTCTTTGTTCTTTCAGAGTTAGAGAACAAACATTGTCCTTAGGAGACACGTGTTTTTCAGCATGGCTTGCAGCCCCCAGCCCAACTCTCCAGCTCAGGTTTCAAAGACAGAGTCTGGCTTCTCTGCATGCTCAAGTCCCATCCTTTGTACCAGCCAGGAATAGTAATCATCAAATGATGATGCTGGTTTTTTTCTCCTAACTGCCAAGAGAGTCAACAGCAAGTCTGTGTCCTGTGAACCCTGGTATGTGCTGCCTGCAGTGTCTGTTTCTCTCTGTTCCTGCCAAGGGCATGACTTCATTGAACAGTGTGATATTCCAGACAACACAACACTGAAAATAACACTGGCACTTACCTGAGCTGCCAGTGCCTTCTGATGCACTTCTGGATGGTTTTGGGTGGCTCTGTTTGCTACTTGTTCGTACAGTGACCGAAGGAGGAACAGTGCTGCTGCTGTCTCCACGAATCGTCGAGAGATCCTGCATGCTAAAGCTCCGTAGTCTCTCAGACAGGGCTCCCTGTCCCTAGTTAAACAAGCAAATAAAGAACACAAAGTTAGATCCAATATTTTGAGACCTTTTTCTCTCTCTTGCTCCTTGACATCCATCAGGACAATAGGAAGAGAAGAAAGTTGTGTGGTCCAGTAACTTAGAGACGACAAAAATGTGTTGCTAAAAGCATCATTCCCTCTCTTGGCTCTTCCTTTTGGAGTGGTTCCATGGCAAACATCACTGATTCTTCATTGCAGTGATCTGAGTACAGAGCACCCTTGGCCACATGTAAAGGAGCAGGATGTTGTTGTATCTTTCTAGTAGGGTACTTTTCTTCACTAGGAATGAGTCAAACAGATGCTTGGCTTCAGAATCACAATTAAATGGCTCGCATCAAAATAACTCCCTTTTAAAGCTAATCATCTATTATGATATTCACCCAGCCATTTTCAGCAATACACAACATTACCACAGCACAGAAAATGTGAAATTTTAAAACAATAAAAAGATATTATTAAATTCCAAGAAATATAACAATCTCTTTTTTTTCATGCAACTTAAGGAAGAAATTAACGAATTCAATATTTTTCTTTCTTTTTTCACTAATTCTCAATCTTACAACAAAGATATTCCTTGTTCAAAGGGATGTAACTGTAAAGAGTGGGTTGATAAAATGACACTTTCTATTTAAAACTGCATCTCATCAAAAGGTTGACTGTAAGTATTCTGTAACCCTCATAGCCGTAAAGTAGGAACACGAGAAAATTCAATCCATACAGAATCATGGATTTTTTGAGCTACATTAAATGACATTCAGACTTTAAGCTCCATTAAATGACATTCAGAATATAAATTGTATAACTGATAGAAATTACATTTATGTTTTAACATTTTATTGAGGGGGGAGGATCTGAAAGATACTTCATAGCATATAATCTTGAAAAAAACACTGAAGTAAACACATAGAGCCTGATTGTAACATTCTTTCTGCAACTGTAAATTAGGAAAAACTCAGTGGATGCTTTGACTCAGATGAAATCAGAAAGGCAAATAACAGACAGTAAATATTGTCCTGTTTAATAAAAAGATAAGGAAACCTGTAGCAATTCACCCACCACTTTCATCTAGACTTGTATTTGTCCAGGCAGCACAGCCTGACTGCTGCCAGAGGACTTAGGCTGGGGCTGGACCAGAACATGTCACTGCTCCCTTCTGGGCTGCAGCTTTGAGTATCCTGATCCAAGGTGCAGGTCAAGGCCAGTGGAGAATTCACTCTGGTGCTGGCCTGGCAGAGAGAAAGGACTCACCCTGAACAGCTACAGTTGAAGGTAAGACTGGACACATTCCTTGCTAAAGCTGTTATGCAGTGGCACTGACCCCTTGGGAAGGCAAAGCAATAATTTACTTCATGATTTATCAACACCACTTCAGAAATCCTGCACACACAGTAAAGGAAAAGCAGTGCCTCTACCTCATACAAATTCCTCAGTATCTTACTTTTAGGGTGTGTAAGAGGTGAGGGCATCAGGTGCTTATACCTACAGTCACTGTGACAGTCTGCACTTTTTACGTTCAAGGAAGGTGACAGATCCATAATCTCCCAACTTTTCAGCCTGAAGCTTTTTGTAAAAGAAAAATGAGTACAAAATTCTTTCTAACTCCACATTTAGCTTTCCTCCAGAACATTACAGAGAAGCAGCAGAGTTACTTTGTTCTTTCCCACTAACCTATTCTACTTCCAAAAGTAGAATATTTTAAATTGATGTGGCTCCTTTGCTTATACACCAAGACATATTATGTTGCTGATTTTATATGCATGGCAGCGGAGTCCTTAGAACTTACGTTCTGCTAAACTCTCACCTTTGCCCTTGTGTTCTCCAGCCTGGCATAAAAGTTGATGCCCGAATTTTGGCTATTCCTGCCAGTGGCTGAGCCACTCTTGGGGTATGTTCTCACTCCAAGAGGCATCTCCAGTTAATCTTCTTGGGCCAGTGTAAGCTACATTTACTCTGCAAATGTTACGGGGCTGGTAAGTGTAGTTGCCTTGCATGGCTGGTCAGCTGGCTGAGATCTCAGCTGCCCAGAGCTCAGTGCAGTTCTTGATGGGTTTTGGAACTTCCACTGTATTCCTGCATAGACACCCTATTCTCAGTGCCTGATTCAAAGCCAACAGAAGATATCCCACCCTGCAGCCTGATTACAACAGACAGATCTCCAGTGAGAGCAAGCTGGCCATTAAATAATATTTTGCTATTGCAGAATGTCTGGGTCAGCAAAGCCAGAGGGTTAGCAAGTGATGAACTGTAACTTGAGTGCTGTATCCCTCCCTCACACCCAGCTCAAGTGTCAGCAGGGCTCAGGCTTTTAACCTCCCCCCAGCTGCTCTGCTCAGCCAGCTAACCCAAATTCCATTTCATTCCAGCCAGCAATTTATGTATGTGGACATGAGTCAGGTTAGAGACAAGATTAATGTGTCAGACCAACCTGGCAGGGAAGATGACACCAGCACATTGAAAATGAAGAAGTTGTGTTAATATTTTTGTGATACAGCAGCATAGAATGATCAAAGGCTCCAGAGAGAGCTTTGAAACAGGGACCTGCTATGTGCCTGTCATCTGCGGGTCTATTACATCAACATATAACATAGAGCCTTGAGCACAGACTGAAACAGCTGAGCTAAATAACTTTACTTTCTCTGGGAAAAAATAACTAAAATTTCCTTTTCTGAATTTTTGCTTTAATTTAACTTGAGTTTCTAACAGCAAAAATAAAGATTGTTTATAAGACAAGTAATAGCAAAATATTACTGCTACTGTTCCTACCATTCTATGAAACAATTTTTCCCAAATATCAGAAATGGCAAGAACAACAAAGGCCTGGGCTAAATGAAGGCACTGAACACCTGTGAAAACCGGCAGAGTTCCATTTCCTTTCTTTCCAGTTTCTGCACCTTTGGCCTTTCCAGGGATAGACTTTATTTACTTGCTCCTAGAATACAGTGTAACACTCATAGTTCTTTCCCAGTTACCACATTTTTACTTGACCCCAAATAGAAATGTGACAGAAATTACCACAGAATGGGGATGGTGTCAGAGTAAAATGGAAAATATTGTTTGCCAACCTTTATTTCCCTGCTACATAAGCAGCTGGTGTATATGAAATCACAAACATTTGAAAAGCCAGCATGGTGGGGGTTTGCAGAGCTGTATTTTAGAAATAAAGACTTTATCCAGGTGTAATGCTTATTATTCCACAAAAAGACTTATCATTTATTAGCAAAAGAAAATAACAAGTTATTAGCTTTATTTCTCAACAGAACAGATTTAGCAAAGCACATGTTTTGGGCTGTGTTTTGCTAAAACAATCATGTGGAAGATGAAGACCAGCTGTTTGGGGGATTTTTGTTTAGTGTTGTGGCCATGATTGTGCAGATGCTCTTCCAACTGCTATAGACATGAGAGATATCCCAGGAATTTCAACACAGAGAGAGGATCCATGTCCTGAAGCTGCAGGCCAGAGGCATGTTTGCAGCACATCCACACAGATCTGGGTTAGTTTTGTCCTGGAGAGTGTGACAGCAGTAACATCATGACAGTAGCTGTAGTAGCACCATGTCACTGTGCCAACAGAGAAACAGCTCGATGTTATTACACAGCCTTCTGAAAATTGTGGCTGGGAGGGCTGTGGAACTAAGGATGACACCACCTCTCTCTCCTCCTCACTGAACACCAACAATTGTCAGGAGGATTGTGCTGGCAGTGTGGGACTTGTGTTTTTGGGACTTTAGAGGACACAAGCATAAAATGGTGCTGGAAAACTGAGCCTTAATTTCCCTGGGCACAAGACACCCTGCCTGGACTAAATTTCTCATTCAGCTTCTCTTAAGACATGGACCATACCTGTGGGCATGGCACTTCTGATTTTACAGGTAGGACAGATGTCTCTCTGTTCCCTGATCACTATGGTGCATCTGTCCCCACATTCATCTGATCTTGTAGGTAAAGGTACAGCACAAACTGAAAGTGGAGCTCTTCAGGCTTCCTTTGCTTCTTCTTCCCTGAGGATCTACCAACCTCACAAGTTCTCTTTTTAGAGGGAAGAGCCAGGGCTCAGTGCTACTGAATAGGATAAAAGACAAATACTAAAACAGACATGGTAATATCACTTCCCAGTCACTGCTATCAATTGGTGTCAACCTTATTTAGATTAATGACTGCACCAATGGTATGAGGGCATTGGCCATCAAGACAAGCTGCAGAAGCTCATTTGTGATTCTAAGTTAAAGCTCACATCCACGTGGCATAGTAATTAATCTAAAACTAATTTAAGTATATCTGCCTGATTTGGTCAAAATTACAGCTGTATTACAGACACCCCTTCCACACCAACACCTAGCACATTCTGTCCTTTTTGCCTTAAAGAGTATGACAAAACAGTATTAAAACACTGAACTTCCGGAGCCAGCAACCTGTACACTGCCTTCATGTTGCAGACATCACCATCATCATCTCCAGAAACAAACATCAACCTCTCTGGGGTCCAGAGCACAAACACTGATGCAAGCAGTATTTGTCTAGAAGGATCAGAAGAACTTTCAAAAAACTGACATCTGCATTGTGACAAACACTGTAAAAGGCACTTAATCAGAAAGAGCTGGAACTGTCTTAATTTCTTTTACCACTTTATAATCAGCCTCTGCAGTCCCATTTGAGCTAAAACTTTTCAGGAGTCTGGGAAAAACTGGGTTTACATTCAATAGAATTATTTATTATAAATACTTTATGTACGTAGGTAGCAAAAACTAAAGTAAATAAAATTAAGCACATAATTTAAAAACCTGAAATTTATGTAACAGTGCCATTGAATATGATCTAAATATAAACAAATAACAGTTATAGATTTCATCATTCCTTTAGTCTAAAAATATTAAAGAAATCTGTAAACATTATTTAGGCTTCAAAACACCTCTAATATCAAAAAATTCCATTTTGCAGCTGTGTAAACCATGACACAGCATGAAAAATCAGGAACCCAAAACTGCCACGTCACAAAAGAGAAACTTTTAATACAATCAGTGTTAATGCAGGATGGCACCTCCTGGCCTTCTGCCTCTTAGGATTAGCAGTTAATAGACAAGCAAGGGAACACTAAGTCACACTCAGCACACTGCCAGCACAATAGTCAATCTGTTAATGTTCTCCTCTCTTTTTGCTGTAACTGTGGTTAGTAGTTCTCCTCCGCAGATGACTGCATGCATGTTGCAGCCTCCATCCTGCCAGTGTCCCCTACAGGGTGTAGTGCACATTCCCAGGATGTCAGTTGTGGCTACGGTGTCAGCAGGACTGCTCCAACCACACCTGTCAGAGATCCTTCAAAAGCTCCACTGCAACCCCAACCATCCTCACAGGGATCACAGCAGAGGGAGAGAGGCTCTCTGCATCCATTAGTGAGAGCACAGCAGCAAACACAGCAGCTTGGCCAATGAAGCAGCAATCAGCCCAGTTAAATGAGTGTTCCATGTACAAAGCTCCCTGCCTGGAGCTGGAGTCTCTTCGACTGCCAGCAGAGGACTTGGAAGGCAATTTGCTAATGAGATCAAGGACAGGCTTTTAAAGCTCAGCACACAGGATCTACCCACTGGAAGCAGAGCAGACAGCATTTGGCCTCAGACCAATGTCAGCTGAAAACAGTCCAAACAACTAGTCTAACAGCTAGTCTAACAACTAGTCTAACAGGGAGCAGACATTAGTTAGGGGTTAGTAAAAGCACTCAGCAGATTACCTGCCCTTTTTTCTGGTCCAAATACAAGTGTAAATGAAGTAGCTGAGAGACCTAGCAAAGGGAAAAAAGAGAGCCATTGTGGCAACACACATAAAAGCTTTGAGAATAAGATCTATTTGAAGCATAAGTAATTGAGGTGAGACACGAGCATGACAGTGGGCACCATGTGCAGGGACTCACATACACATAAAAAGCAGGGACACCCACCTGTGGACTAGACCTCAGAACATAGGTTCTCCCTTCCTCAGCTTCCCCAGAGAGATGGAGAAACCATTCCATAACCCCAGCTGACAAGGTGTCACCTAACACGTGTTTTTAAAGCAAATTATAAACACAACGGGCTCCACTCCTTGCACTTGATTGATGATTCCCGCTGGAGAAATCCCCAGTGTCAGGCCTAATGAGTAATTTAGGCCCAGGACTATGTGAGGGACACGTGGCAGTCATTTCAGTCCTGGTGATGGACAGTTCTCCTGAGCAGTAGGGTGACAGTGGGGAATTGCTCCCAGCAGCGAGCAGGAGTTTGCACACAGAAGCTTTCTCATGTCTGGCTGCAGGCAGGCCCTGAGCAAAACCATCAGCTTTATGGTCTAAGCACAGGCATGAGTGAAAGAAAAAATGGCTTCTGCCACCATATTAAACACAAATATCCTACAAACAATATCCTTATTTATGGCCAGGGCCTGCGTGCCATGCCTAGTCCGGAAGAGCTACCTGTTTGGAAATGTCAGACAGTAATAAAGACTCAAAGGGAAACCAGCTGACGTTAATGTTGATGGTGGAAATGTAATTTCATCCACCCTTTTTTGTTTGTGCAGTTAATTTCCTCTCCAGGGAACTCTTTGTTATTGTTTCTCCCACACTAGTCCCTCTGTATAAATTTATTTTTTGGTTCTGCTGCCCTGTGCATTCAGTGAGTGTTGTTTGCTTGTTGGAGACACCAACCAAACAGCCAACATGAAAGAAAAACTGGAAAAAGTTACCTGGATTGTAACTCAAACAGCATTGGGATTCTATAGATTTGTGAAAAACAGATTCATAAAGACTTCTGAATAAAAGATGTGTCACATGTGACAAGAATATAAAGTACTGTAATCAGTGGCATGATACCATATGTTTTAAGAAAGCCATTTGTTGTTCCTCTTTATTGGCATAAAATAGCTCCAAGATCTTTGATTTTGGATCCCAAATGGGGATCTTTTAAAAGAAGCTACTTTCAAAAGCAACAAGCTCAGCCCCGCTGAGATAGCAGTGAAGTGTTCCCAAGGGCTTCTCAAATTGTGAACTCTAAATCCCTCCTGACCTCTGCAGCTCTAGGCCATGCTGCTGATGAGGGCACATGATGTGGCCATCGCAGATATGGTGCTAAGCAGATTGGTCAGAACTGTGCTCCCATATGTTTGCTCAGCAAAGGAGCACTCTCCCTCTGAGCACTGGGATCTAATCATTACAAAGAGGCTTTATCAAGCATCTTAAGGGAAAGGATGCTCCCCACCCCTGCCTCCCTCTCCCAATTCAAGTAGCAGTACAGTTCTCCACTGCTATGTCACAAAAGGCAGCATATCTCTCACACACAAGTATTTTTCTCCCAGTTTCCACAGTAAATAGGTCAAAAATGCATGGTAAATTAGGGCTCTAAATATTGATTTTTGGGCAATTGCACTGGCTATACCAGCTGGATACTAGAAATGAATTAAAAGAGGATAAAGCCCAAATCATCACCGGTATTTCCCTCCCAGTGTCCTGGTTTAAAAAACAGGAAATGTACCGAAAAGCTTCCTGATAAATTTCTTGGGCTAAGGCACCCTAAGGTAATGAAGCTATAACCCTCCAGGGGAAGGTGAGCCCAAAGGTGGAAATAGAAATGAATAGAATAGAAATGCCAGCCCAGACAGGTGGTTTGAGAACTGCTGAGGCTGCAGTTAAGAACTCCTGAGCATTAGTTAAGCAGGTGGATGCACATCCTGAAACCCTCCTGCCTGTCTGCATGCCTGCTCCTTTTAACAATGCACGCAGTGACTGCTGGCTCCGGCAGCACCGTGAGCCACATTTCCCCACCCATGAAAGGCTCCTGGACTGTTTCTCAGACTTATTAGGCACAAATGGGCTTTCCACTGACACCAGTCATGTGTGCCTGCTCCCTCCACCTCATTTAAATTCCCCTGCCAAGGCTCTGTGCCCACTGCCAGCACCATGCTGTGCCCCACTCCCCTGCATAAAAGCAGGCACACAATGGGCCACAGCACCCGCTGCTCTGACACCTTACCTGCAGAAGGGCAGGAGAAAGGTAGGGGAAGGTGCATTATCAGAAACCTCTGGAGTACACAGATCTGCTGGCAGTGGGATATTTTCTCCAAATCTCCTCTGAAAAGAAGAGTTGAGGCTGCAACTTGGGGATGGTTAAGTGGTTGGGAGTAGGATTTGTCTTCAGGTGGGGAAAGATGTGGGTCTGTTTGGCAGAATTGGTTTGTTCAGGGTGGGGATAAGGTTACATCCAACCAGGATCTGGGAAACCCAGGAGCTTGAAAGAGAGAGAGAAAGAGCTGGGGGAGAGTGTAAAACTGGTGATGTGTGGGTTGTAGAAAAACAGGAGGCAATGGCAGGTCTGGGCAGGCTTCTGGGAAAGCAAGCAGGGGTAGAAGAGTTGGGGACTGGGGACATGGCAAAGCAGCAGGTGATAGGAGGCTCAGGGTGAGAGGTGGAGGATAACTGCTGGGAGTGTGGGGAAAAGCAAGGAAGTACATACAGGTGTGCTGGAGAAGGCTTGCGCTCCTTCCAAGCCTCTGGAGCCTCTCCTTGCTGCAGCCATGTGTGTCCCAGCTGCTTACACTGAAACCTGACTGGTGGCAATGCAAAGCCCATTTATGCCCAGGATCCATCTGCTGGATGCACTGCCTGGCCAAGGCCATGACTGGGGCTGTAACTGCCCTGCTGCTGCTGCTCCCTTCTGCTGTGACCCAAAAGCTCCTTTTCCACTTTTCTCTCCATCAAGGTGAGCTGGAAAGATGGTGGTGGTCAGTGCCCAGGACTCTTCAAGAATGGAAATGGCTGAATTAGTTGTAACTAATTGAAAACACACAAAGAGCAGCAGGATTTACTGCCTGGTCATTTAATCTTACCACTTAGGACTGACCCACTTGAAGTCATCACATGTGACAGAATCACCAAGTGATGAGGGCAGGATTAGAGCCTCAAATGAGATTATGCTCCTTGGTGGGGATGTGAGCTGTTGAGGGCAGAGAAAAGATGTGTCTTGAGCACCCAGTAGAGGTAATAAACCAGATAGATATGCAACATTCTGTTTGCCTAGTGAGCATCAAAAATAGACTCTCTGGAGAGAGAGAGAGAACACCCAAGTGAGCCAGCTGAGCAGTGCTTGGGACACTGACAGCTCCTCAGCCTGTAAAATGAACTGGCACAGGTTTGTGCCAGCATTAGCACAACTGTGGCTTCAAAACAAAACAGAGCAGGGGCAGGGAGCAGGAGGAGGGGGAAGGACAAGTGTGCAATTGGCTAACTGAAACCATAGGATATTTAAAATAGAAAAGGGAAAGGGACAGGGGATCAGAGATAAGGAAGGTGTGGCTTTGCACAGTTTGCAGCATCTTAGCCTTCAGTAAATATATAAGCAGCAGCCTATCACACACAAATGGTAATCAGTGAGCCAGATGTATTATGATGCATGAATAAAAAGATGATGGATAAACATGATGGATTAAAAAATATTATGAACAAAATAATGGATTAAATATATAATGGATGAAAAGAATTAAAATATAGGCCTTGCCCAAAGATTTTACCATGAAAGACAAAAGACCATGATGGATCACAGCTCAGACAGAAAGGAGAGGACAGGGCTAAGCACAGCATGAGACATGTTCTCCAGGTATAGGAACCTTTAGTTTTCAGCTAATTTACTGAAAACAGGTCTGTACAGAGTCCCTTTTCAGCCCAGCAGCTCACTGTGTATTGCCACTACAATGAAGTTGATTTGCAAAGTCTGAGGGTTCATTTCTGCATACAAAAGCATCTTTTCCTCACCCAGTAATCCAAGTGAAGCAGTAAATAATTCTCACATTCACTTGCTGGTAAAACTCATGTTTTCCATGGAAGCTGCAGGAGCTCAGTGCTTCTGAATAAATCATCATCTCTATAGATTCCAATTTTAACACAGTCCTTTAAAGGCTGAAACCAAATGAACCGCTCACTTTCCCATCTACACTCAACACTTATCACAGACTAGCTGGATACCCTTAAATCTTGGCATTGGGAAAGCCATGATAAGCCTTAGAAATAGTATTCTCTTTCCTCCTTCCCTAGAAACTTCTCCCTAGGGACAGCACTGCAGTCTGGTCTGGCATCTGTCTGCTCAAAGTGTTTTCCAGATAATTAGTCATTTAAACCTCTCTCACGCAGGATAATCTGGCTCAGTCATACCTTCTCAAGTGAGCAAGTAAGGGCGTTGACATGTAGTTGACAGCAGCTGAAAACCAGGGCAACAGAAACAGTTCCCACCCCTGCCTGTGGTATCACTCCTCTCTGGGAAACAACTCCCTCCACAGCAGCAGGGACAGCTACGTGGAGACACCTCCACACCCTCCCAGTCACATCCTGAGTACCTGAGGAACCCCAGCTCAGCACTTCTGCACCACAGCACACCAGGCTGTAATTCACCCCGGGCAGCTCTCCCTGCCAGAGCAGCAGCACATTCCATCTCAGAAGGGCAAGGGACAGAAGCTGCTTTAACCATTCCTGGATTTCACACTGGGATCGGATTGGGGTGTAGTTCCATGAACAGCACAGCTAATCTGTCTGCTTCCCAAGACCAGGAAGGGATGATCTTGCTTTCCTTTCCTCTGGCCATGCTCCTCACAATGCAGTTCAATCCCTTTCCTTATGCAGCTCAGGCACTTGAGATATGTTTGTAGGGTCAAAAGAACATATCCCTTTATTTTTCTTTCAGGATTATTTCTGATAGATTAGAGATAACCTGAGGAGGTCCAAAATGCTGGTGCACACTGGGAGCTGCAGCACTACCCCACTTTGGAGGAAAGCTGTCAGATTGGCTCACACTGTCTGTTGGATCTGCACCCTGAGGCACACAGAAACAAGCAACTTACTGGAGGCCACAAGCCAAAGTAGTGAAGGAAGTCAGGGGTCCTATTTTTTCCTCATACATTCAGAGTAATTTAAATGTCAAGGCTGAAGGAAACATTTGAACAGTCCTTGCTTTGTTGTAAAAATCAATCAATCTTTTCAATAACAACCTCTCAATCTTATTAACAAATCATTTTCCCCTCCCCAAAGTAGTGTGCAGGAAGGACTCTTCAGGCCCATTTACAGGTTGCAATATCTTAACAGTTTTCTCTCAAGTTGTGTTGGCAAATGTGCAGTACAGTAATACCACAGGAGTTCACAGAGTTGTTTTCTTCCACCACTGAATGGAGAGTCTCATCAACTGTGAAAAACAACAGCTTCCTTGTACTGTGGAGACTCTTCTTCTTTTCTCCATTGCCACTAGAGCCACATTTCAAGGCAGAGAGATTCTTAAGAAAAACCCCAGAAACATGGAACAGTGGGAAGGAAAACTGTGGTGCTGACTGTTCATTCCAGTTGAACAGCTGATGCAGACACTGTTGCAGTCCTGATGGAGGAACAGGTTGTCACTGTGGGTTTGGGTTACTGTTGAGCTTCTCATATTCAGGAGCTACCTAGACAGGAGCCAGAATCCCTTTGGGATTCACACATAGTTTCTCACTGTGTCCTAAAAACAGCTCTAGCACAGACGGTCTGCAGTACCTTGTAGGAAGGGGATCAGAGCAAAGGCAGTGCTGCAAAACTGGCATTCCTAGAGCCTATTTATGTCCCCAGTGGGACTTCTTCAGGCTTACATGGCAGCAGCAAAAGTGTTAAGTGTCCTGGAGGCATCACAAAAATATCATTTCATTGGGCATACGATACACAGCACTGCCCTAGCTGCACATTTATCCCAGGTTTCAGTCCAGATTTTGTTTATTTCACAGTCCCTGTATTAGAAAAGTCTCCCTGATGAAGAAGAAATGTTCAGGAGAAGACAGGCCTGACAACATAGTCTCACAATGCTAGGCAGGGAAAAGGGAGACAATTTTTGGGTTTAGCATATCCTTGAGATCCCATGAGCATGGCACAAGATTTGGGCTCCTCCCTTCTGTAATACCTTGCATTCAACAGGCTTTATAGACTTTATGGTATTTGGCCTCCCAAGGATGCATTATGCATTTTTGCAGGAAGTAAGGCCAAGACATACTAATGTGCCTGAGGTCATAGGAAAAGCACTTGCCAGAGGAAAATAACTTCCTTCAACTCCCATTCTCATGTTGTTTCTACTACCAGTACCCTCCTTGTCCATATGCTGCTAACTATCCTTTTGCAACTGCTATTTGCAGTAGCCAAGTCTCATCTCTAAAACACACTGTGTACATTGACTCTAAGCCATGATAGCCCATGGACAGAGGGCAGGACCCCAAAATGCAGTTATCATGTCCTTGCAGCTTTTATGCAAGAAAAGGAACAACAGATAACAGCTATTTTCTGGGTTTGGCTCAAAGCCAGGAAGAGTACAGGATACACCCCTTCAGATGAGACCCCCTCATCCAATAGCTACTCATCCTCCAAAGGCAAGTGTAATAGCACTTCCCATTCACTCTTATATGACATCTCAGCAGAGAGTTATATACAAGTTATGGTATGTGTATGCCTTGCAGAAGAACTTTCAGCCTTCATGAACTTCATCTTCTCTCCTGTCACTACACAAGATTATAGGTCACTATACAAAACAGCGAGAGAATCCCTACCCGCACCATCTCTCCCTCTCCACACTGTGGCTGCTGCTGGCACTGGATGCAGATAAGATGTTAATGAGTCACCATCCTGACCTGCACCTTTACCTTTGAAGCTGCCATGACGGCTGCTGTGGCTGCAACGTTCAGCCCCCGCTTCCCAAAGTGCACGAGGGCATCGTAGCTCCGGTCTTTCGCCTGGATGAGGCAGTCATCGATCTCCTGTCAAAGCAGAAAACAAAACAAACAATTAAAAAAGCACAAGAAGGACAAGTTCAGGCTTGTGCTTCCAGCCTCAAACTCTTGGCAGAGTCAGGTCATACTTTATGGAGGTGGATGTCTCCTATTTCCTCCACTGTGGCTGGAAAAAAGTTCACAGCCAATATTTGCAAAGAGGAAAATTTGCTGGGGGGCAGTAACTCCCATTGCAGGGTTTGGGAACTCTTTATTCTACAAATGGAAGATTGGGACCCAAAGTTGGGGTCCTAGAAGCAAGAGAAATCTGCCTGAACGACATGGATTGATAGACATTTGCGAACTATGCACTCCAAAGACAAATGTGATTACCTCATAGTTAAAAATAATCATATGATGACACTGGGCAGCTGAAGCTGCATTGCCCTGTGTCCAGGACAGGTGGCCTCAGAAATATCTGGGATATCTCTGCACATCATGGAGATGTCCAGCCTCAGATGCCCATGGAACTGGTAGGGCTAGAGCTTCTGGACTTTGATGCTGCTCAATATACAGTGAAACAGTTAGGGAGGTTCCTTCCCTTACTCTCCCTCCCTCAGGACACTGGGGTCTGGATGATAATGATAGCAATGACTTCTAGTACTCAGCTGGTGCATGTGCTGGGTTAGTAGGGACTGGAGGCTGTGAGGAGTTCCTGGCTGCTCTCCTTATTCCCTGTAGGTAAGAGCTGGCAACTCAAAATGCATGAGCCCTGCTTGGGAAAAGCACAAGAAAAGGGAAGCAGAGACAGGGGACTGATTCCCACTGTCCTTCTTGGACAAGACTGAGATCCAACTGCTCTTTCACTGCCTGTGGCTAAACAGAAAGCTTTCATTTCCAAGTTGCCAGTGCAGGAAACAGTTACTCAGCAGTTTTCATGTTGGTATGTGACAATAGCTGTTCTTGGTCCATTTATACACAGGAGCCAAACTGATCTGCCTGATAAGTGTCCCATTCACAGCCACAGTAATCTTCCAGGCAGGCAAATGATCCAAGCTGTAATATCCCCCTCCCAAAATTAGCATCTTTAATTTGAGCAAGACATTTTTTAAACCTAGGACCTCAACATGCTACATGCCGTTTTTCACCACACTGCACAGCCAGGCAGCTCACAGCTGCTAAGCTCATTTTAGACTGCCTGGGCTGTTTGTATCATTTCTGTACAATGTTTTAGGCAGAGCTGGGAACAAAGTTGAGGAGTCCTGGCTGCCAGACCAAGTTTCTCTATTTGTTATATGCAGCCACAACAGAGTACTCCAGTTATAATCGCCCAGTACATGCAAAGCAGCTCAGGAGGTATTTTTATCCTACTCCCTCCCAGCTCCTCAACTGCACAAAGATGAGTTAATAACTGTGAGTGCACTGAACAGATGCCAGTATTTAAAAACACAACAAGCACAAAGAGCAAGAACACCAACCCAAAGGAGGGGATCAAATGATAGAGGAAGAGAATCAGCAGCTCCAAATCCTTCCATAAAAAAGAATGATATAGGGACTGGACTAAACACACCATAGTTCTGTTCCACCCAGAGAGGATCCAGGCACCTGTGATTACCTTTTCTTTTGAAGACAGCGTTGGATGGACAAATTTCCTGTACAGAAGGCTGGAGCCTTTTGTGTATGGAGACAGCAGCCAAGCTACAAAAGCTATTTTGAGTTCATAGTAGAATGGAAACCTAGAAGAAAAAGAGGGTTACTGTCTGCTCCCAATTTAACCTCTGGCCTTAATTAGAGATGCTCAGCACAGTTAGGGATTTCCCAGCTCAGCTCAAGGCAGCTTTTGCTTACCAAAAATATCTAAAGATTAAAGCATATTGACTCAGTTTTGAACACATCTCAATGACACATGTGGGTGAATCTTTACTTGGTTATCAGGACCATTATTTAATGGCCTGGAAGAGATTCTGATGTGCGATAAGAGAAGTTTTCTATATGCAAAGATCACAGGTGTTGCCTTCACAGTATCCCCAGTAATTGTGAGAAAGCAAAGACCAAACCAGCAAACCAGTATTTCATTTATATTTATATATTTATGCACTTTCCATCTCTTTGCCTCTCAGCTTTTAACTTAACATTTACACGACTGAAGCTGAGATACAAGAACCTTTGTTGTCCAAGTAACATAAAGGTGCAGATTCACACTGACTTTCAGGTAGGGCTGCAAAATATGGAGGACATGAACCAGCAGGACATATTTTAACTGCAACAAGCAGCCAGGGATACCCTGGGATTAAATTATCCAGGCTCTTTTCTGGAGGACAAAGCCCAGAGCTCAAGACTGGCCACCCAGCATCATCAGCATGTTGCTGGCAGCAGTGTGATGAACGACTGATTGTCACCTTTTGCAAGCACGAGCAGTGCACAGACCTGTGATGGCTGTGGACCCACACAGGTTCCTGCTGTGCCACACAGGGCTGTCACTGAGCCAGCCAGCACCCAGGTCTGACACTCTGAGGATGGATGTGCCAGGCTGATCTCCCACTCACTGGGGATCTCTACAGCACACTTGATTTCACAGGCTGGATGAGCCCTCTGCCAATTCTCCTGATAGACCCACATAATTCATCCTCCACATAAAAAATAACAAAGCTCCAGATGAACACAGGAGAGGTAGATCTGCATGCAAATTAGACAGACAATAATGGTTTTATCTCCTTTTCAATAGATCTGACATGCTGCCAAGTTCTCCTGATTTCCTTCATCGGAAGGACTCACTCAAGG
Source organism: Pseudopodoces humilis (assembly GCF_049639895.1). Lineage (NCBI taxonomy): Eukaryota > Metazoa > Chordata > Aves > Passeriformes > Paridae > Pseudopodoces > Pseudopodoces humilis. The sequence continues at coordinate 5,760,921 of NC_142205.1, read as the reverse complement.
CATGCAGTGCTGTGCAGGAACAGGATGTAAGGGCCATGTGCTACAGCTATATTTTCATCCTAAAGTCTACTGATCTCACTGGTTTCTGGTAGGAAGGCCTTACTATAAAGGGCAAGCAAACAGCAAACACTTCCAAACCTGAGCATCCATAAGGAACTGAATCTGATAATTGGGAATTCATGTGCTCTCATTCTGGCAAAGGTCACCAGGAATCCTTCCACTGGCACCAGAGAGCCACATCAGTGCAGACTGTCACTGTTCTCCATAAAACCAGAAACCCAGCCTAACCAGGAATATGTCTGGCAAAACATCCCAGGAACAACCACCCACACAGCAACCTACATAGTCTTGTGCTGCAGGGCTGCTTGTACCTGATTCACAGTCTGTGTATTTACTGTAGGATACAGCCAGGCAAGTCTAAAACTCTGCCTGTAGCTAAATCAACTGTTATTTATGTGATGACTGCTGAAAGCATCCAACTGGGCAGTCAGCTGTGCCTGACAGGCAGGGCCTGAGACTCCAGTAATGATTTCCCACTAATGAGATATCACTGAGCCTTTCCACTTTCTTGTTTTTCCTGTGACAGCACTGAGAAAGGAAGCATGTCTCCTGCAGACAAAAACCCTCTATGCACTTGAAGCTGCCGAACCTGTGCACAGGACTCAGTGCACATTTGTGTGCCTTTTTTCCCCCTTGTAAATATTTCTATTTTCTTTTCATCTCATGCCAAAGAGCCTCTCCCCTCTGGTGCTTACCAGCAAAGAAAGATATCCGTGAATGTCTCTGCTGTCGTGAAGAGCGCGAATATGATCCAGTACATCATCCACTTGACCTGGTAAACAAAAACAGTCTCAAACTATCTCTTACAGGCACAAGTGCACAAAATAACTCTCATGGGAAAATAAATTCTTACCCCCTCACCCTCTCCATTGTGTATTTAGCAATTACTGTAGACTTGAAGGTGCCAGTTTGCCCCACTTAACATGTGTCAGATTAACACGGTCCTTGGGAAGGTGACAGCGGTCTTTAGGACTGGTCTTAGGAAAAGAAGAGCAGCCTCTGTCCTTGCAGAAACTCCACTGGCCAGTAGAACATGACAGCCCTATCACAGGGCTTTAAAAATCTCACTTGGCTCATGTTAATAGCAAATGTTAAAATAAAGTTGTTGGCCAAACAGTTAAGATGCAATTACTTACATAATACCTACAGCCAGGAAAAGGCAAAGAGGTAACTGCCTATCCTGTCACCCAGGGTTCAGGAGCACAATCAACTCACCACAATTTACTGACTCACTGGGCAGCCCTGGAGTGGTTGTGACTGCTCCCACCCACACCCCATGCAGTGACAAGGGAAAGGGCAATAGTTTAATTCCCTTCCCTGGGGCTTAGAGGGGACTGTTTTACCTCACACTGGTAGTGAGAGCATGTGCTGTGCTGTCTCTGTTCAACTAGAGAAACTCCACTGTCATGGATGATGGTTTCCTTTGGGAACCAGCAAGAGAGCCTTTGGGGATGGTGACTTGGTCAGATAAACTGTAGTATTTCAAGTAATTCAGGAATTTGGGGATTTTTTTCACTGAGCACTAAATGGCATCTAAAAGCACAGCTCAACTATTCTGAAGTATCTAGTATTGGTTCTTCTTAGGATGGAAAAAGGTGGTGAGACAAAAGTTGCTAATTTAACTGGCAACTGTTGTTTAATTAGGTGCATTTGAAAATGGAGGTCCCTAAGCAACTTTGCTGGAATGTTAGAAAGCTTAAGGAAGTAAAACCCATGAAAATCAATGAATTAGAGAATTGGACCATGTTAGCTAAGGCTGGTACAATTGCAATAGACTAAGGAAAGGTTGGAGGGAAGACAGTACAAGAGGGATACCTACACCAGGTGCTGCTCTGGGGAATGGAAGATGGAGGCACCAATAAATCTGGATCTCACCAGCTCAGAAATGATATCCCCATCTTCTCCCCGATACAGTGGGGGCAGTACTGATAGTTTCTATTTCCCCGTAGGTACTGGAATTATTCCCTGAGCACCTGTCACTCTGCTATATAGCTGCTCTCCTGGGATGTATATTTATGTACATATTTATATGTAGCGTTACAGCAATAATGGCACTGCCAAACACCTGAGAGCATCATCTTCCCAGTGCAGCTTCTGCCAGACTTTTTATGTAACTGTGACTCCTCAGAGCCTCAGTGCCAACATGGCTCTCTCAGTTAGACATTACTGCCAGCAAAACTTTTAAACATAAACCAAGACCTGGTGTGGATGGGCTTGGATCAGCCTAAAACATTCATCAAAATTACTATTACCAAGCAGAATAAAATTACATTAGAGTGATATAAGTTTTGATTAATAAGTGAAGGTTCCTCCCATGTAATTTTAAATTATTACTTAATTTTTATTTCTTTTTAATCAAGCCTTAATGGATACATTGCCACAACTGCAATGTTAAAGTGAAATCAATTGTAAGGGCAGACGAGATCAGTTGTTCCCATATTTGCGTCACAACCACAAGTGTCTTGTGAGTTGATGTGAGTTCCTCACTTGATGTGAGTTCCTGTTTTACAATTGAATTTCCAACAGAAATTGGACCCTTCAACAAAATACCTTCCAGAAAGGGACTATGGAAATGTTAAGTATCAGTGGCAGAGACTGCTTGGAGATGCCTGTGACATCTTCAGCATTTTCAAGCAAAGCAGCCCTGAGAAGCACAGTTGTGTAAGGGCTGCAGAGACATTTTGCCTTAAGTATCTGCTGTGTTCTGTAACACTTACAGCTCTCAAAATGCCCAAAACCATTTCCTGAAGGAGGAAAATTATAAACAAAACTCTTAGCAGCCACAGTGAGTCCCAGATTGAGTTTGCACTAAAGATTTAATGGGATGGACACCTATGCTGTTATCCAGATGAGAAAATGGGCTTGTTATTCCCGGGATCCTGAGAAGATTGAAGAGTCAGTCTTCTGGAGATCTGGAGGCTGAGCTGGGTTCAATGAAGTTAAAAGAGCTCAGGTTGTGAAGGGCACTACAAATCCTACAGGACCCCAACAGCATCCAAGTGCTTTTGATTCTCCTTCATTTCACTTTCCCTGATGGCCCCATATGCTTTTAGTAACCAGGGCCCAGGGAAGATTTTTCAGCAAAAAGAAAAGAGAGCACACCCAGCTGCCAGACCTGCCTGTAAATAGGTCGCTCTGCAAGGAAGGATGTTTCTGTCTGAGGATTCAGCCACATGAACTTCGAGTTGCCTCCTCTTATCCTTGTTTTGAATGAACAGTTAAAGCTTCAAGGCTTTTTGAAAAGGCTTTGATTTATGCTGCTCTTCAGAAACAAAGAAGAGCACACAAAGCTCTGGATGCCAAATACCTTTTAAGTCAGCTTATCTCACCACAAGAGGAACAGCATACATTTGTCAAGGCGCACATCAGCTCTGCACTGGAGCCAGAAGCACAAACCCAAGCCTCATTTATGCCTAGCAATCAACCAGCCCACCTTCAGGCCAGTCTGCCCCTTGCACTGCTTTATAAGCTTTCACAGAATACAGGCAACACCTTTCCAATGTGGTGAGGAGCAGTCTTAGAAAACAACCCCCCAGCACAGCCACAAACCTCATTACTCACATATTCTTTGATGTCCTTTGATTTCACGGCTTTGTAAGAATAATATGCGGGGTAAAGTGTGCCAAATATAAGCCTGGAAAAAACAAACAAACAATAAATGGATTAAATTGATTTCCTGTCAGAGAGAAAGACTTTTTTTTCCTCCCTGTGTTTTAAATGTGGTTTTTGCACTGATGCAAAGTGTTGGGATTTGATTTAAGCTTGAGTGCACTAAATACAGTACAGTACAGGAGTGATTTTGCATCACTGAATTCAGAGCATCTGTTACCAGTCACTTGAATGAAGAGAAGAGATTCAGGATGTTGTGGTTTTTTTTGCAATGGTTTCCAAAGCTGTACCTTATGAGTAACACACAAAACAAAATAATCAAACCAAACAAAAAAGGCCACCACCACACTTTCAAGAGGAAATTAAAAATCTGATCTTGAAACAATCTACTGTGACACCAGGAATATGGAAGTATTGCTTTCAGAGAGAGAATTATTTGTCTAAAATCCCTTCCTCCTCTGTTCAGTACTCTAAAAAGCTGGCAGATGATAAAGCAGGATCCAAGTTCTACTGGTGCAAAGGTTTGGGTGCCTTATCCTACATTAAACCTGGTATAGGGAAGAACCCTGCACTGTTCAGCAAAGTCAATTTGGGCTCATGAGAGGAGGAGGAATCTGCCCACCAAGATACACCAACATGATCAGGCCTAAAAGTCCCAGCTCTACTGTTCTTTCAGACAGCATCCTTTCATTTTCAAGTCTGAAAAGGATGCTGTCAGCTTCAAGATTTCATGTAAGAAAGAAACAAGGATCTGTAAGTTAAAAATAGCACCACTGAGAAAAAAATGTGCAGTATTTTTTATACTAGGTTCTCTCTGCATCACTGCCTACACACTTATTCACTTGGATTATTCTGGACGCAAGCATAGGCTTGTCAAAACCACTTTGCCCTGCCCAGGTTTCAGTTTTATTCAATGCAGAAGGATGATGCTGCAAAGTCTAAATTTAATAGATTGCAGGGTAATGTTTACTGGCTTGCAACTACCCATCTTTCCATTGAAGCTTTTGCTTTAAATTCATACGTTTCCTCTGCTCCTGGGAATGAAAATGATCAATGTTTCAATCCCTAATTGTGGAGCCACACAGATCTGCAGTCATCTTTTTCCACCCTGCCAGCAGTGACTGTGTGCCTTGGGACTCGTAATTACAGTCAAGTCCATTACGTGCATAAGACATTAAAAATTAACACTCTGGGATATAGTGCACCATCGTACTTCCCAGAGCTCAAGAAGGTATTTATGAAAGAATGGGGTGAGCCAGCAGACATCTTGATTTCCAAAGCAGTGACCAAAGGCAATTTGCCTGCTATTCATCATGCTCAGTGTAGCATGGATTAGCAGAACCTTAAGCACAATGCAGACTTCAGAAAAGCAGCTACTGAGTGAGGAGATTCAACATTTTACAGAGACATCACACTGGTTTCAAAAAAGCTTTGCTGGAAACAGTCAGCTCCAAACCTATTTCACTCAGAGGAGCTTGTGCTATCTGCAAGGATCAGACACAAACACTCAGAAAGATTCTGGGAAACCAAAAGTGTTTTTGTCCTTTGCAGTATTCCACCAAACAGCAACAAGGGTTAAGGCAAGGATGAACACACATATGATGGCTTAATCCTGTTCTCACTGAGGCTAATAAATACTCCGAGTTCAGTGGTAACAGGACCTAATCCAAAGAAGGCAGAGTTCACAAAAGGAAGAAAGCTACAATATTCAGAAAATAACAGCTGAGCACATGAAAAATATTTTTGGCTCTCCTTATAAAAAGCACTGCAACACTGTTCTTCCTTCTTGGTCTAGGCTGGCTGCTATCTCACACTTTTATTTCCTGCAAATAATCACTGAATGATTGATATTCATTTCCTCAGTTTGTGCTGGTAACAGAAAGTCACTGGATCCTGAAGAAGCAAATGGTTTATAGGCATACCAGAAAATAGTTTGTTGCAGACAATAAATACTTGGGAAAAAAATCCTGTGAGGGAAGGAAATTGGAATAATTTTGCATGTGCAGAGCAAGGAACAGCTAATAAGGTGATGTGATCTCCCTAAAGTGGAGATTGAGAGTTTCACTGATTTGCCTTGCAGTGTGTTGTGTGCATATATGGGCATTTATTACTGCTGTGGTTTACCAGACTGAAAACTGCTTTAAGGAATGTTGGAAGCCAGTCTTGTCACTGCTGTGGCTTACTAAGTGGCTTGGAGTCACTTGAGCTCTGGACACACTCTTCAAATGGAAGACAAAAGATGTTTGGGCATTTCTGTAAAGCGCAGTCAGGGTTTTTAAGACAATATTTGCATATAGCAATATTCCAAAAAGTCTCTTGAAGTTACTGTCTTCACTTGACTTTGGATCAGAATTTAGCACAATTTATTTAATCCAAACACACACATCAATCCTCCGTCTCTTCCCTCAATTCCTGTACCCTGCTGAAGACAATAATTCTCACTTCCCCCTCATCCAAGCTTCCTGTGTAATCAAAGTTATTGTTGATTCCTGCCTTCCTCCATCTCCATGCTCACACTGTTGCCAAATCACTCCTTCTGCACGCTATACACAAACCTGAGGCTGATCCTTTGTCCCTCCTCTGTCCCTTGAAAGCCATAAAGTCTTTCCTTGTCCAAGTCTCCTTTCCACCTCCTTTGTGTGGTCTCTACCCCATCAAGATGCACCAGTGTTTAAACCTCTCCCCGCTTTCCCAGTCACCCCCAATCCCAGCCTAACAAGCTGAAGTAACTTATCTTTGCTTTCCATGCCTGAAAAATTATGTTCCTAACCACTGTTGGTTTGCTCTTTTATCACCTCCTACCTCAGTCCCTTCTCTCCTTTAATGACTGTGCCACCACCCTCTTCCTCTGCTGTTCCTTGCATGTATTCTCCCACACCCTGGAGCTCCTGTGCTCCTTGCTCCCCCATTGCACATCAGTCCCTTGCCTCCAAAACAAGCTGTTCCCTGGCAGTCCTCCTGACACCTCCTAGTTTGAGAGACAGCAGCCCAAGTCCAGCCCAACTCCAACCATATAATTTCCCCAGTCCTCCTCATCTCTCTATTCTTCCTCTTCTGCAAAACTTCTGATGTTCTCTGAACCAGATCACAGCATCTTCAACTTTCTTCCCACAGCCCAAAAATCACAGGACTGCCCCTCAGCTCCCTCCCACTGCTGCCAGCTACCTGGGACTCAGATGTGCAGTGACTCCTTCTGTGTTACAGGCATTGTCTGTCTGTCTGTCTGGTGCTGGCCAGACAAATTAATGACCTACCTATGGACTCAGCACTGCAGCTTTTACCTCCTGGCAGACAGTGCTATAAAATAATCTCCTATGCAGCAGCTAATTATTAGGAATAATGTAGGAAATTTTTATTTGAGACCTCTCTGACCCATCTATTTTGGCCACAATCACTTTGCAGATCCAAAAGTTTTGCAACAGTGGAAAAAACAGACAACTTAAGTCCCATTTCCTTAGGAAACCAGTCAACTCACTCCCCATCCATTTCCATCTTTCAAAGTTTCTTTGAATGGGCTGTGTACTCAGGAAAGCCTTGGCCCTTTTACCTTCAGAAGCAGATATCCTCATCATCAAACCTCCCACAGCTTGACGTAGAGTAGTTGCTACATTTAAAGCTACAGAATAGTTCTGTAGTCTGGGCTAAAGCAAGCACACACACTCAGGGTATAGAGAGAGGCAAGGAAGTGGTGACCTCCATCAGTGAGTTGGGAAAAGCTCACTTGAAGCACTAAACAAATAACCACAACAGCCTGACAGTTCTTACACTGTTCTGTGCTGGAGGTCTACACCAATTACAATCACCTTGAAAAAGGACAAAACAGCAGCTTAAAGAAATCACTGAAGAGTCAAATAATTGTGCAAGAAGAGGCAAAAATCTAAGTAAAAGGTCAGTCTGCCTAAAGAATAGGATAAGGATTAATGCTGAAAATCCTATAATCCTATTAGGCACCTCAGCAGCAGCAATCCCCAGTCTGGATCATTGCATGTGCTTCTGGTCATTCTTTGTCAAAATAGAGACACAAAGGCAGGAGGGGAAAGAGAAAGACAGGGAAAGTGGAAGTGCACTGGGGACAATCCATAAGAGGGACTGTAAAGGCTGTAATTGTTTTTTTTTTGCAACAAAGACAAATAACTGAGGTTATTTACTCCTCCTGATGCAGTGTGAGGGGATGCTCAACTCAATAAATAAAACAAAGGCAAAAGGAGGGGAGAAATCTCCTCTATCACCAGGAGATATTATGTGGAATGGATGAACTGCATTTATTAATATAATTACATTATGTAGGACTTGGGGTTTGGGTTTCATTATTCAAGTTTACCATTAAATTACACAGGAAAGGATGAAGCTTCCCATATTGTGAGGTTTCCTGATTGTCAGGAGAATAGTAAAGCAATTGAACTGTTGGCTCCCCTTTAGCAAACCCTGTCATATTCCAGGGGAGCAGCTGCATCATCACCAAAGTTCCTTCTGTCTCCACTTACCCGGACAGCCACAGTCAGACCTGGCTATTATATCCTTCTGTGCCTTATCTGGATCTGCTGGAGCAGTGGTCTGACTGTCACAGAGCACAGGCTATCCCAGATGTGACAGTATTCCTGATAGAATTCTAGGCTAGAATCTGGGTAACAGCCTCAGAGCTGCCACCATGAACTGGGAGGGTCTCACAGGACATCTCGAGTTCTGATTAGATGATGCTGCTTTCCTCATGGAAAAGTCATTTACCCACAAAATGAACTCTTACGCTCCATAAAGTAGCCACTGAAATAAATGGAAAGGCTCTCAGTGATTCTCAGGAGTTCTTGCCAGGATTCAGGTTACCTCCAGAAATGCCTGCACATCCACTCCCTTGAGCATTTTTAACCACAGGGGTATTTTCTGGGTGGTAACCTGCTGTTACAAATATACCAGCATGGGCTGTCTACATCCCAAGCCATCCAAGTTTTGCTCCTCTAGTTACCATGCCACCAGCAGTGTTTGGGCTGTCCAAACACTTAGAACATTGTACTACCACAACACAAATAGAACAGCCCTTATTTTGCCCATAAATAACTAATGTTCCCATTTCATCGGCACACAGCAGCCAAGATGGCAACTTCTGCTCACAGGGATGGACACATTTAGGAATCATTGAGACATTTCCTATTTTCTTAACATGTTCACTGGCTAATGCGTGCTTCTTACACAGAGAGCTGAGCTGTCACCATGCCAGCATTCCTCAATGATACCACCAAGAAGGGTGCCAATAGGTTTGTGTTCCTTATTATCAGTCCTAATTAATGTTCACACAGTGCCACAGATTAAAAATAAACGGCACTGCCTTCGCACTGAAGGTTCCCAGTTGAAATCCAGCAGTCGGGGACGTGAAAATTAGCAGTGCACAAGGTCAGGGAAAGAGTTAATTTGAGTCCCTGGACAGGCCAAATGATTGATATTCAAGAAGGGGCTGGGGTGGAGGAAGCACCAGCTGCAGAGGAGGTTCTGGGCTATATTCCCTAGGAGGTGGCTCCTGCAAATTCTTTGCAGTCACTGTGCAGCAGAATGGTGGCTCCAGGGAAGTCAGGAACTCACCAGCTCACCCCTCAGGGCAACAGCTGACACCATCCCCACCCTGGGCCCCAAGAGATGTGGATACCTGACCATGCCAGACTGACATCCTGATACACTCTGAGAATACTCACGACAAACATATCTCTCGAGGAAAGCACTGGGTCCTGATGCCCCTGAGACAGATTAGGCTCACTTCAAACTCCACTTGCAACTTGAATCAAACATCTTTATGAGCTTGGTTCAGTGCCCAAGGACAAACGTGCAGGAGTGCCCATGTCACTCAGCCAGTCATGCACTGCTGTTGTAGGTAAAGCTCCACTTGCACAGCCACCCAGGACACCCCTCTGTTTGGGAAACATTCCTCTGCACCTCTGCAGCTCCTTGGTGACCTGCTTAGCTCTTCTGACCTGCTAAGACCATGTCCTCACATCCGCACTCCCAAAGCACGTACACACCCACACCAAGGAGGCAGAAGGCAGACCCGGGAAAGCTCTGTGTCTAACACAAAGATGCTCTGCTTTCCATCCAGATCCACCTCTGACTTCTCAGACAGGTTACTACAGAAGCAAAATGAAACTTCATCTTGGTTAATGTAACGTAATGGCTGCTGAAACCCAATCGCTGCTCCTGGCGTAACTGCAGGGCACAGGGACGCCAGACTGGCCTTCCAGCAGAAACAGCAAGTCAAGGACTGTCCTTGATGCTTCTAATTTAAGCAGTCTTCATGTTCCCAAAGCAGCACATACTCCTCTCCAGTTGACATGACCCTTTTTTGTTTTCCTCAGCCAGGCCACTCCTCACACAGGAGCTGGCAGATGGCCAGGCACAAACAGGTGAAGAAACATAGCAGAGGGGATGAGTGGAGAAACTGGCCTTGGCCAGCCTGGAGCTGTCACACAACTACACTTGGGTCACAACAGCCCCATGCATTTGGGGGCAGGGTGGTTTGAGAGGCTGCTCAGCAGAAAGAGACCGAGGGGTGCTGGTTGACAACAAGCCGGGAATGAGCCAGCAGTGTGTCCAGGTGGCCAAGAGGGCAAAAGGAATTCTGGCCTGTATCAGCAATAGTGTGGCCAGCAGTTCCAAGTAAGTGATTGTGCCCCTGTGCTCGGCATTGGTGAGGACACATCTCAAGAACTATGTTCAGTTTTGAGCCCATTGGTTCTAAAATGATGTTGAGGTGCTGGAGCATGTCCGGAGAAGTGAAAAAAAGCTGGTGAGGGGCTTAGAGGACATGTCCTACCAGGAGCATCTCAGGGAACTCAGGTTATTTAGTCTGGAGAAAGAAGAGACAAAGAGACCTCACTGCTCTTGAGAACTGACAGGAGGTTGTAGTGAGGTGGGGTTGGTCTCTTCTGCTGTGTCTACAGTGAAAGGATGAGAGAAAATGGCCTTAAGTGGCACTGGTGGAGGTTCAGATTAGATATTAGAAAAAAAAATATTCACTTGGAGAGTGCTTAGGCATTGGAATAAGTTGCCCAACGAGGTGGTGAGTCACCATCTCTGGAAGTGTTCAAGAGGTGTCTGGATGTGGCACTTGGGGAGGTGGTTTAGGGGTGACAGTGGTTGCGTTGGGTTGGCAGTTGGACTGGATGATCATGAAGGTCTCTTTCAACCTCAATGATTCTGTGAACTATTAGACTTGTTCACATTGAAATCCTACAGTAAATCCTACATTTACTGGTCTAAATAAGATAAACTTGTCCCCACTGTTCCCTTTTCCACATTTCCTGTTACAGGAAGAAGATAGAAATGCTTAAATAACTCTTACTGATGGAGGAACCTTGTTAAATATTGTGATTGTTATGATAATGCACGTGATGCCTACTAAAGCCTGACATTCCTGGAAAAACTACCAGCAGTGAAGGGTCTTCACAGGGTTATGTATACATGGGTATCCTTGAGTATCATATTTAAAGTCCATTCAAGATTAGGCAGGTACTTAACCCTTCCCAGGGTTACTGTTCCAGACTCTCTTCAAACTCAGGCAGAATTCCATCAATTTACACTCCAGCCAACACTTTAAAGTTCTCTTTCCAGTCCTTCAGAACAGAGAATGCCTGTGTAGCTGCTATAAAAATACCCCACAGCTCTGCAGCTATTTTAGGAAACAAATTCCTTGCAGGTAGAGGCTTACTAATCTGGTCTGTTCTACTTCATGCTGCCTTCAGCGGAGCTGCCAGGCCCAGAGCGCTGATGAGAGAGAGGAATTTGTTGTCACCCAGACAATGTTTGAAAGAGGGTCTGAGTGGGAGAGTTTGTGGGGCTGGTGTGGGACCTGTGAGAAGCTGCAGTCAGCAAGAGCACAGTGCCTAGCACAGCCCACGAGGCTCTGAGCAGCTGCCTGTGAGAGACTGTGTTTTGTGGGCCTCGACAGAGGCATTTGCTGCTCCTCCCTCTCCGTGCTCCAGCTCTGCAGCCCCGCAGGAGAAAACAGCCCACAGCACTGAGCTTACTCCCAGCGCTGGCACAGCCCACAGCTTCATCACTCTTTTGGGGAAGAAGAGGTAATTAATCAAAGTGTGATACTGAGGGCAGTAAAATATGTGCCTTTTAGAGAAGAAAACATTCCTGTTCTGTGACCGGGTCAGATCTTCACTGCTCCAAAAATGCAGGGCTCAGGATCTGTGAGCTCTGATGCTTTCCCTATCCAGTACTGACTGTATAGTTCGGCTTTGAGGGCTTTGGTTTTTTCCAAGCCAAATAAATGGCAATTTGAAAACTAAATGGTATATTTTAGATGGGAAGGGCTGCTTTTCCTGACTCTGGAGCAGGAGATGTTTATATGGGAAAAGGCTTTTTTTAGAAGCACTGATATTATATTCCAGAGATGACAGATGGTCCAAAATCTGCATTGTGAGTTAGCCTACAGATTTATGGTAGGCTCATGATATGAAAAGGAACAGAAAAACTTATAACCTAACCAAACTAATTTCTAGACTAAAGAAAGGTGGATTGCGTATCAACAGAGAAACTCCGCATTATTTTCATAGAAAACCACATCATGTTGCAAGTATTATTTTGGAATTATTTTGACTGATACTGTATGAATCACCTTTTAGGAAGTGTAACCACACACAGACACTCTCCTAATTGAGAACATAATCCTACTACATTCTCTGATATGATAACTCAGTTCAAGTTATGGAAGACTTCCACCATCAAACCATAAGTGTCAAACCACTGTCTGAGGAAGTGGTGAGAAACACAGTAGTTCCTGTTCTTCCACCCCTCACTGAAAAACAGCTTTAGACTTCTTGTGGTGTACTCATGGGACAGAAAACAGGAATAAAAAATTAAATGAAAGTATAACACATCCAAATCAATTGCAACAGAACCTCCTTAGAGTACTGTTACTTCAGCTTCCCAGGGACAGAACATTACTAGAAGTGCTTAACTAAATGCAAGGAATATTTCAGCTCAATGTAATTTCAAAATTAAACCAGAAGATCTCTTTGGCCCAAATATTCAGCTAAAGCAATGACAAACATTGACTTTCCATGCATTTTTCCATGCATACCAATTACTCAATCCACTGTAACAAATCAAGCAGTCCCAAGCTTGCTGTGAGTACCTCTGGGTCTTGGAGCTCTCCAGAAGCTCTCAGAGGACAGAAACCCAGGGTAGGTCTCTCCACTAGCCAAGGAGAGCAGTTTGGTACAGAAAGAGGTGTCAGGCATAGTCACAGCCAGCTTGGAGATGAAATCTTACTACTGTTCCAACCCCCATGCTGTGAGCAGGGCCACCTTCCGCTAGTACGGTGGATATGGTGGATGCTGGTAAATTAACAGTAAACAGTGTAACTCCTTCCATCAGGAGCTGACTTTCTTACATCTCTGAGGAATCCAGAACATGAACCAGAAAAACCAGAAGACCAAACATTTTGAGGGACCAGACTCACTGAAAAAAAGTGGCACCCAGCTCAGTTGTAACCTCCATGTTCCAGAGCCAATATCTACCTCCTAGTTAAGTAAACAAACAAACAAAAAACCCATACACATCTCTAAAACATTTCTTCTCATTTTGATAACACATCTCAAACAAAGATTGCAAAGTGCACTATATTATTGACATGAATATCAAAGTTGATGGCATTACTACTGATTTCTGATTATTTCATTAGTGGCTTATGTCTATTTTAAATTATAAGAAAGTGAGAAGGAAAAATCATATCATGACCTGAACAGTGCCCAGTTTTCAACTTCAGTTTTAAAGCAAGAGAGTATAGGAAAGCTAAGGCAAGATGATTCTACAGGTAATTTCAGAATATTCAGTCCAGCTCCAAGCTTTGGTTAGCATGGGTATCAGAATGCCACATGCTAAATATAACAGCTGCAAAATTGCCGGGAGTTCACAGGCCATGCAGACCAAGTTTCTCTTTCTGGCCCACATACACCGACTGGCATTTCTTCAGGGTACTATAAACACTTGAGGGAATGGCTGGGCATCTGCTTTCTTACTAGGACCTGCATAATTTTTATTTTAAAACAAAGGAAAATAAGAAACTGTCATACAGCTTGAAAAAGAGACTTCTAGTCTTTTCTCACAGGTATTTGACAAGGGTTTCTTTTGTGAATTTAATAGAGTTCTTTCCTTTGGGGTCTTTTCTCATTTCATTCATCCTTTTTAATCCCTCCATTTTGTACAGCTAATAAGAGCATTGTAATGAAATGCATGGTGCAACTGAGATAAATGTGAAGGCAGAGATCTCCAGCTGGAGCTGAACTGATACAGAGCAGCCTCCAGTCTAACCCAGACATAAGGGAGACGAAAGCAGAAGGAAACACGCCTCTGTTCTGAAGCCATGGACCACTAATGAATAATCAATCAGATCTGCTGAATTCAGCCTCAACTACCAGGACAACTCTTTGCCACTAATTAAAATAAATTAGAAGAAAAATGACCATTTAGTGGCTAATCCTAAACCATGGTGTTAGGATAAGTGGTACAAAACAGCAGCTGGGAGAGCCTAAACAACAGCCTGGCCTGGCACCTCTCAGGGCTGTCCCAGGGCAGCATCAGCCCCACAGGGGTGACACCAGAGCACTTCACAGTCTGGGGGCTGTTAGTACCTGCAGGGGTATGAGACTCATTACGGGATGCACGGGCAGACAGTGGACTTGGGCTCACACACAGAATGAAAAGCACACCAAAATGACAGTACAGTGGCACCTCTTGTTTCACATTTTCACCCACAAGAGCCATGATGTAAAATACCTATTGAACCTCTGAAGTTCTCCTTAAGAACACATGGGACAGCCAGCACCTAGCACTTTGGCTTCTGAGCTTCTGATGGTAATGCTCACTGCAGAGCAAGAGCACTTACTCCAGGGTTGAATCTGGTTGAATTTAGATTCAACCCTGGAGGAACCAGACTAACCTAGGAAAAAAGGAGCAGCTCCAATCCCCTGCCAGAGATAAATCATAAGCCCCAGGGCCTGTCCAGTCAAATTTTCAGTATCTTCATCTCTGGACTCCTGTCTGTTTATGTTTGCTTACCCCTGCTTTGAAGAATTCTTTTCTTTATATATAATCAGAATTTCCTTTGCTGCAACTTGTTTCCATTGTCTCTCCCTCTTTTGCTGTGCCTCCTCAAAAAGCCTTCTCTGTAATGATCCTCCACATTTTTAAAGACATCAATGGCATCTCCCCTTCACCATTTCTTATTAAGGCTGAACAAACATCCCACTCATCTGTCCTGGTGCACCATGAACTCCAACCCTCTTCCACTGGACTAAATGCTGCCAAGGCTCTCCTTTTACCAGGGAAACTCAAATGGGATACTCTACTCTTGCCAGCAACTGTGACATCTCCTCACAGTTGCAAAATAGAGGGGAACAATAATTTTCTTTAACCTGCTTTACTCCTCTTAACTAACCCAACCCTGTGTCGAGATCTGGAAGAGATCTGGAAGAGAACAGCACTACATCATTCCTATGATCACAGGTACAGCACATCCATTCTCTGAATGATGAAGAGATTCTGCCTTGCTGCTTGGAGAACCTTCCCCAACCCCACCACACCCTTTCCCTTGCAATTGGTCCTGTCCCCAAGGAGCTAAGCTGGGGAATACCTACTTGATTATTAAGGGAAGCATGTGAAAAACAGCACCACACTGTCTTAACTCTGGGACTTAACATAGAATGGGTGCTGTCAGCAGAGCTTAAAAAAAAGGGGTAGGGAGATGAAATGAATATTTACAAACAGTGCTTTAATTCTCTTGCTTAGCCATTTTCGGTGAGCTAGAGGAACAGTTAGATTTCCCTTATCTCCACAGCCACATACTCACAGACAAGGCTTTGTGTCATTAACTGTGCAGTTTACTTATAATGGTTTTATGGTAATGTTGTTGCATGATCTATTCTTACACAGAGCCTTGAGTAGAGAGGTCATTATCAGCTTATTTACCCCTATGCCAAACACCATGGCCCAAGGTACATATCTACAGATAAAATGACACATCCTTTCTTCTGCTGGAGCTTGGAACTTCACAGGGAAAGTAAATTACCCATACATAGCTAATAGTCATGCTATGATAATTTTTAAAAGGATCAGGGGCTGCAAAGCCTTGATCAAACTAAAATTGATTCCAAGGGCTTTCTTAAATGACAATCTCCTCCAGAGCCCCTAAATTCATCCTTTAGAAGCTGGAGATCTGTATTTTCAGGTTAAATGAAGAAAGATTACATGAAACTGATCCTAAGAAAAGTTATATTCAGCACTGTTGAAGGATTGACCTATGTTAGTAGCTGGACAAATTCATACTCCAGGGCCCAGGAATCTTTAATTTTTCTGATCTAATAATTCTAAAAGGCTTTTCAGGACTGTACCTGAGGACACAGCAGTACCCTATGCACAGAAATACAAGCACCTTTGTAAGTCTTCACCATTTTCAATTAGTTCTCTCCAAGCCTTTGGGAAATAGCTGAGTTCTCAGATCCCCTTTGCACATTTTGGTTCCACATCAGCCCAGCTGATGCATTCCCCTGGTTGGACATCCATCACGCAATACTAACACACAAAAGCTGCATCTGTTGTGCCTTTAACGTGCTTGGGTTGGTCAGGATATTGTCACTGTTTCTGGCTCAGAGCATACCAGCACACAGTGTGGGTGGGCTAAAATACCCCGGGTGGAAATTCAGTTCCCAGCCTCCAAAATTCATGCCCATCCCCCTTACTTGCACTAGCATATTGCTCAGAACTGCAGCTGAACTTAAATATTTCTGACTTGCAATTCACTTTGCAGGTGCATGGGACAGATACATCTCATGCAATTTGTACAGAGCATTCTAAAATATATTTGGTTTTGCTCAGCAAAGAGTATATATGTACAAGTGTATATGCATCAAGACAGAAATACTGAAACTTAGACACATTTCCTTAGCCACTCTGGGATGATTTTTACAATGCAAGTCTTCTCTTCTGAACTTGGAAATCTCTCTCCATCTAACTTTCCTACACCGTGATTCATCTCACAACTGACTATACTTCTGCTACAAAAAGACAATTCCTTCCCTATTCCTCCCAAATAATTTTATCTTTTTAAGTACCTCCAGGTTTTTGTATTGTTTGACCAATATTCAATTTCTTTTTAAATTTCTGGTATTTTCCAATCTTACCACAGCTTCTCCCTGAAGCTTAAGAGGTTAAACACTTTCCTGTTACACCAAAGACTAGATTTTAATACCTGTAATATTATAGCTAGAAAGTGAAGTTTGTGTCTTTAGTTAAAGGTAAGAGAGAGAAAGGGGTTTCTTTTTACTTCCACTGATTTTTACAGCATGACTACTATTTACCTACATTACATTTGTTTAACAACCACCTATTACCTAAATTGCAGGCAAGACTCACTAGTGAGGACAGGTATCTACTGAAGCATTTCATGGCACAGCAGCTCATATTGAGAGCTTTACAATGACATCTGGCAATCTGAGATTTTGGACAAAGAGATACCTAGGATAAAAACTTTCAGAGAAGGCTGAGGTGACAGATATCTACACATTCCACTGACCATGCTGGAAAATAAATTGTTTTCACCACTGGAAATCAGCAGCTTGGTCACAGTCCAGGCAGTGTGAGATCTAGAAAGAGAAGTCACAGCTTCCAGGCAGTGCTTCTGTGCCACCCCCATCATCACACAGTGAGACAATCTCACTGTGAGCACATCTTAGCAATTCCCACATTTGCTCATTTATTCTCATCAGGTGATCTCGTGGAAGTAATTACAGGAACATTTCCATTCAAAATAAAGTATCAGACAATAGTTTCTCAGAAAAGAGCATGCACACAGCCTTGCAGGTTCAGAGTACAAATCAAAATACCTGATGCCCACAGATCCATGCAATATACACACATATTATAGATGTTGGGATTTAAAATCCAGTTCCACAAAAGACATCAGGTTTTTTAATGCCTCAAGACAGCAGTATTGATATCCAGATACTCAATCCTCCTTCTGACAGAAGATGTCATGTTCCCATTTGCATTCAATTTTGATCTCTCACAGACTTCTCATTTCTGAATTTCTCTGAATTTCAAGCTTTAGCTGAGAGCCCTAGAGAGTAAAAAGGATAAGTCATGCTGCTCTCTTCTATTCTGCATTTCCCCAAACACAAGTGTGTTCAGATCAAAGCCTGTGACACAGGCACAGCTCCATCCCTACACCGTGAGGAATGCCACTTTGTCTTGGCTTGGGTAAGGAGCCAGTGCATTGCACAATTCTGAACGGAAAAGGCTTTGCCTCTCTTCTTTCTTTTGGCTTAGCGATTTCACCTCTTTTCCATTCTCACCTTCCCTCCCACACATATACCTTTCAGCTGGCAGCTACTCAAAATATAAAATAAAATATAAACTTAGGATTGGCTTAGGAGCCAGATGGAGATTTCACAGAAATAACTTGAGAGGAAAGCAAAGGGGAAGACAGCCAATTCTTCAAGGACCATTTCAGAGATTTCTAAATAAGCAGCTGCTTGAGAAGGCAGCTTGTACTTTTTGTGAGAACGCCCACACTGCCTGATATCTTATGTATGCCTTTCCACCATTTCTTATTCATTAATATTGCTGGTTTAAATGCCACAGTCCAGCGTTTGTTCTCTTTCCCAGGCAAGGGGATTCACACAGAAGGATGACAATGTTGCAAGTGCCACTCTAAATAAAGCCTTGCTATTTTGAAATGAAATGGTTAAACTGTTTCAAACACATGTATCTGTATAAAATGTGTCTGGAGAATTGAATTTACACAGACTTCAGCCATTTATGGCCTGACTGCCCAGAGTGAGGTTTCTTGGTTTCAAGAATATACATAAATTATAATAGTGTTTGAATAGGGACATGATTTGTTACAGCCAAGTATCTGCAGACCTCAGCAGAATAATAATTGAAAAAGAATGCTGAGCTATTCCAGTGGCTGTATAACACATCTGAATGCAAAAAGCTCAGGACACACTTTATCAAAGAGATGAAAAATATCTCATCTATAAGTAAGTCCTTGGAGGTGGGGGGTATGATTTTACAGAATGGGTTTACACAAGATTGAATATGAATTGCCACAAAGTACATGGAAAGCAGACTGGTTCACTTTCCAGTACCATGCAAAATCAGGCATAGTATTTATAAATTTAAAATGCATGTCCTGCTTCACGGACAGCAGGCAAGAATCTTACAGTGGCTGCCTGCAGTCTCTCGTGCAGCTCTGCTGATTCTGCAGTGATCTAGGAACAACTTGTAGAAACAGGCAGAGGGTGTGTATCATCAATCACATGTGTCACATCCCCTCAGGTCCTGAAAATGGCTGTCAGTGAGCTGCTAGGATTCCAGGTTCTGGAAAGTCAGCAAAGCAGCACTGGTTTAAGGCAGTCAGGATCAGGGATGAGCAGCAGCCATAGTTAGCCAGCACCCTCTGTAACAGAGCTTCACACAAGGGCACAAGCACAAAGCATGAGAAATTACAGTTTCTACCTGCCTGATGTGATTAGAGTAGCTTGAAAAATATATGTGCTAGGGTGCAAAAAGGCATTTGGATTCTTTAGACTGAATCTAAAGAGAAGGTGGCCATGCTCTTCACCCTCAGCTTTCAGTGGATATTACCACTTCTTAGACAAAAGTCCGATAGTGAGGCTCATCAGAGCTTGAGAGGTGAGGTCAAAGGTGTCTTGATTACTGGCTTTGGGATGGCCCATTTGATTGACTTTGGTTGCTGAAGGGCACGTAAAGCCATATTCCTATTCAGTGATGAAATTCCCAATACTAAAATGAAAGGATCATGCCTTTAGGAGCCCTCTATCCTTGGTCTATCACCACTCAAAGGGCAGTTTAACTCGAAGCTCATAAAGAACACAAGTCCTCCATTGAACTGGCCAACCTCTGTCCCATAATATTCAATTTTCTAGGATGCAGCTGGCACCCTCTACAAGACCTCACCATTCTGAGCTACAAACACAAACTTAGGTCCTCCACCTGGGCAGATTTACACCACTCACTGACCTCAGAAAAGTAGCACCAGTTGACACAACTTGAAGCTCTGATATTGCCCTAGGAATGAGGAAATTATCAACAGTTGCATTGAAACAGCATTTTTCAGCTATTTATTTAGTTTGTCTCCAGAAAATCCAGCCTTAATTCCTCAGGTTTACCACAAGCCAGGACTGGGATTTTTTGTGGCAGTTCTTCCTAAAATTTGGCAATGCACCCCTTAGCCTATTTATAAGGGCAAAATAAAGAAGCTGTAATTATTCCAGATATGAACTCTTTTTTTCTCCCCTCATGTACTGAGACTTCTTTCTTAGAAAGTTACATTCAGAAGCTTTCTATTGAATTCCATCTTTTTTGTTTGGATGATCACATTTCATTTCAACACAGGTTTTGTAACTGATCGCATGGCTGCAAGGCTGTTTAAACACATAAAATGGTACACCTATTTGACAGATTAGAGGAAAAGAGTTTGTGCAGTTCCTTATGGATTGAAGTACCTCCAAATCTTTTAAGTGAATGTGTGGTTCCTCAATTATCTCTAAGTGTTTGGGTGCTAAGCCATCACCATGAATTTCCATTTTAGAGCCAGCTGTAATCAGTTGTCACAGAACACACCATACACATGGTTCTCAATGCTGACCAAATACTGATGAAACCAGCTTTACTCAGCACAGTGAGATGGGAGATCACAAGCAGACACCAGGATAGGCAGTAGAACACAAGGATTTTTGCAGACCTGTTCAGAAGGGCCACAGAATTCTCTGTTGCAGGCTCATGACAGTTACAGCTTTATAAATATCCAGATGTGGATGTATCTATGAGATAGATTATATCCTGAGAAAGAATCATTAGACTTCAGGTTCTCCATAAATCATTAGAATCAGCAGGGGACTGGTTTGACTGATTGCACTCTGACAGCTAAGAAAGGAGGTGAGCACAGTATAACAAGCATGAGAAAATTCCTACAACATCTATGCAGGAAACCATTTACTCTTAGTTCAGTGTTTGTGTTTTTAAGGTATATTTTAAAACAGCTTCCTCTCTGCATTTGATCCTATGAGAAAGACCCTTTCTGTATATAGGACAGCAGAGTGTGTTACCATGGAAACTATTATGATCTAGTTAAATTCAACAAATCTAGCCTTATGGGGTATATTCCCCAGAGTATCTCAATTTAATTATTAATGTTCTTTCTAAACAGCAACATCTTTCTATTTTGACTGAAATCCTTATAAGCAGAATGAAAACAATAAACCTGGAAAGCAGAGTCTTTTGTTCAGCTACAAAACAGGTACAATTAAGCCAGGGAAAATGCAAACAGCCTCCAGGCTGCCCTGACAATGTGTTTTAATTCAGACCTAGACAAATTGTTTGGAAGGGGGAAAGTCTCATTCAGTGCTTCTGTCCATCATGCCCCTGGCCTTTCTGCTGTGATTTCCAGCAAAAGATACCAGCTAGGATAGTGGATTTTTTTTGCAGAGGAATATGCTCAGTGGAATCTAAACACTGATCATCAATTCATTTTCATATAACCACCTGTCTTGCAGTCATTCTCAAGTCAAACCATTCAATCTTTTCCATTAAATACATGACTAAACTCAAAGCCTTTTAGCCTCAGGGCAGGTCCAGCATCCATCTCTCTCTTTCACATGTCACCATGAATTCTGCAGGTGGATTTAGAAGCCAGATGTTATTGAACCTGATCTAACACCAGGCATAGTTTCTTGTGGATCACATAATCTGAGTGGCTCATAGGCCTAATTTTAGTTATGCACAGATCATGTCCCCCAAAGTCCACAGCAGAAGAGGCAGCAGGACAAGCAGAACCTTTCCATGAGCAGAATGAAGCTCAAGAGCTCCAATCTGCTCACCCTCAAAAGGGGCTAAGGCAGAGCACATCCCAGAGCAGTCCTGTGGGAACTGCCCAAACTAGAACGACCACCTCATCATGAGGGGTGTTTGATGTGACTTACAGCTGGAGAGAGCAGCTCTCCTCACATGCCCACAGCAAGTGTCACAGCATTTGTGCTGAAGACACCAAGACAAAGGTGACCATGAAACATTGTGGTGAATGGAGAAGGTCATCTTCCTGTGATTGCTCTGCTCTTTACCATCACCAGGTGATTCCCATCTGTCCTCCCTGCAAGGGTGTTCTTCCTGAAATGCCACACAAGATTCCTGGTTTTACTTCTCCATAAGGGCTCCTCAGGGACTGACAGCCAGGAGAGCCCTGCCACAGAAGGAATTTTTCTATGTAAAGCATCCCAGAGCACCCCATGACTTCTGCCCATTGGCTTGGAAATTTCATCTCAGAATTCATATTTACCTCACCCCTCCAATTCTGCTCCAGTGGGGGGAACCTCATACCCACATCAGGCTCTACCATGTGAAAAACAGTACTGGTAGTTTACATGGACAGACATTATCACTAGGACTATTTTACAGTTACCAAATCAAGAAAGAATAAACAATTTTCCCTCTTCCCACAGGGAATTTACAGCACTGCAGTGAATCCAGGTTCTTGGTATTCTCATATAAAATCTGCAGCATAAGCACTTTCCTTGTAGGAGGCTGGTTATTGGTTATAAGCCTCCCTCAAAACATGAGGCAAGAAATGTCTGTCAGTTTTTGGCTTTCCTGTGTAAACATTTATTTATAGGCTAGAAACAAGAAATAGAATAAATGAGCTGAATGAAAGGAAGTGGCAGTATGAACTCAACAGAACAGAAGTGTTTCTTCTACAGGAGCTGCAACTGTTCACTAATGCTGATAGTATTAGACTGCCTGGAAACTTCACAGGCAGGTACACACATGGTCCTGGCATCCCTGGGATCTGTCCAAAAAGGCACAGCATTCCAGACATGAGAGGCATTCTTTGTAGCCCCTCACAAATCGGTTCTGCAATATTAGTTTTGTTCTCTTGTAAAATTTGATATTTTTGGAAAGCAAAATATTTCTGTTGGCTCCAAGAGAAAGAAAGGGGAAAGAGAGAATGCAGCTTTACTGACCAATTTATTGATTCCTTCTTTGAAAGTGGATATTTATTTATTTATTAGCAATTAGTGCATGAGCAGTAAGGGATGCAGCAAGCAGCATTTGAAGAAACAAGCCTTTCCTAAGCACGACACCAGCTGTCCCCCTGTCACTGCCAAGAGTAAATCTCCAACTTGACACCCAGTCCTCTGCCTCCGTACAAATGTGTGTCGCTTCTGAAACATAATCCTTGCTCTTCATTTCTACTTACTGTACAGCTTCTCTTTGATGCCATCTTTGCCCTGCTTCTGACTCTGCGACCACTTTTACCAGCCTGCAGATCACTGCTTTACCACCCAGAGTAAATTAAAACCCCTTGCTCTCCCCTTCTCTTGCAAAATGTGTCTGCAAGAAACACCTTTGTTTGAAGGGTACTCTGCTAAGGAGTTACGCCTGTTCTGAGGCTCATAGCAAAAGATGGAGTGGTTCTGTGTACAAATCTTGGGAAAGCACCACTCATGTTTCTAGCTCTGGCATGGTGCTCCAGGTCTGGAGTGTGTTCCCAAGTCCTACCTGTGGAATGAACAGGTGTGTCCTGTTACGTCAGTCATTCTCTTCAAAAGTATACAAGTCATGAAAAGATAAAACATAGTCTTCATTTTGTCACTTCTTCTAGCTCTTTCTCACCACCCTGTTCACCAGCTGTTTTACTTTTTACTTTACTTATCGGTTTAAATTCTGTCTTACTACATGCATGTGAAATGCCAAATCAGAGCATGAACATTGTACCAGCAAGTGTCACAGAGAAATTACTGAGGAGCGCAGGATCAGTCTCAAGAATGATTCACCTAGAATGGAGAATTGCATGTATTCATACCTTATTTGTTTCAAATACTATAGAACTTAGAAGAACCAGATAGAGACTAATCCCCACTGTCTAAGTGTTGTAAGATAAAAAATACTACATGAACTTGCTGCCCAAAAGAGCTTGCAATCTAAGTAGCATACAAGTGATAACAAAAGTATGTGAGACCTTCCCTGCAAAAAGCAGCATGTGATTAACGTCAACCATACAGGTGAGGAAGATTTTGCCATATGAGTGTTTTACTTGCAAAGAGCCTGATTACCTGGATGCATCCCTTCATTAGGCCATTTCACCTCACAAGACCCACCTGAAATCTGAGTGGCCCCAATCCAGCCAAGTGGACAAGCTAACAAAAGGAAATCTAGACTCAGATCCTTGCTGCCTAGTGAAGACATAGAAGAAATTCTGTCATATGAAGATTCTGCAGCAATCCAATCTGGCCAATACTTCTGCAGCACTCAGATCTTTATCCACCTTTTGCCTGATTGGCCTGAAAGTTCCCAAGGTATCAGCTCTGTCTGCTGAGACACAGAAGCAGAAAGACAAATGCAGTACTCAGTATTCAGAAGCAACTGCCCAAGAAGTAGATGTGATTGTATGGTGTCCTCCTTCATCCAATTTATACCAAGTATTTCCCCTTGAACCAACAGCTCTCCATGCAACACACAACCCCTGATGGAAGATCCTTAGAGATGCCAGTCTTGCTCTGTTAACTGCAGTAAGAGCATGTAAGAGTGCTTCTCAACCTTTCCTAATCAGTGGACCATCCAGGCCTTGGAAGAAATGCACAACTCATTTTATATCCTGCTGTTGCTTAAGGATAGATGACAAATAATAAATCACATGGAATTGGCAAAATGTTGAAATGTTAATATTTTACAAAACTGTAATTCAGTAGATATAATTACAAAACTTGTAACTACAAAAAATTAAAAAATGGTATCTTCTATATAAATCAGTTAGCATATAACTGCCCGTATCAGGGTTTCTGGTTTGAGCTGAAACACTGACTGATGTTTTGTGGACTGCCAGCCATCTGTAGACTACAGCTCCAGTACCTTGGATCTAAATCTCCCTCCTGTGACTAGGAAACCAATTTTAGGCATGTAATGCCTGACTTAGTAGACTGTATTAAGCAGTCTGGCTCCTGCTTTCTGCTGACTGTGACACTAAGGACAGCACTGAGGATCTGAAAGGGAATAGGTCATGATTCAAAATACTTCAGCCTTTGGTTGTTTGACTGCTTCAGTAGAATCTATTTAAGTTTGTAGTTTTGCTCTATCTCTCTCACACCACCAAAAATCCATACAAAAGCCAAACACACTTCCCAATTCCCCTTATCAGGTTCCCTTTTATTAATTTGTTGAGCAAGGTGCCTGGAGGAGATATGTTACCTGTTACTCTGAAATACTGGACACATCACTTGATCTCCATGTGTCTTGGTGCCCTTACCCATACAATGGCAGTAAAAATCCCTCTAATGACACAACACTAAATTAATGCTTCAAAGTGCTTTAATACAGTGAATGGAAAAGATCCCACAAAGGAAAAATGCTGTACAAAGGCAGCTGCAAAGGCCAAGCCCCTTGGTTGTATTCCATAGCTGCCAGGCTGGTAAAACATCCTTCCTTACCACACCAGAACCAGTAAGATCTGTGATGTGCATACCAGAAAACCTTCCCCATTGGGGCCAGGAGCATTTCCAGCACATCTGTGCTTGGGCAGGAGAATCTGGGTCATGGCTGCCAGAGCAGCAGGCAGTGCTGTCCCCTGCAGCGTGATCACACGCTCACATTTCACATCAAGGGCACGGCAAATGTCGCACCTGCGCTGGGTGCTCCTCTGTCACTTACTGTCACCAACAGGTTCTGCCCCCTCAGCTGAGCCAAAGGCTGCAGCAGGGATGCACACAAACTGAGCTGGGCACAGAGACCATGTGCTCTTCACACAAAGGACAGCAGCAGTGCAAGGCTGCAGCCTCTGTTTTGGACAGATTACACCACTTTTTATAAAGGTAAAGTGTATCAGTAAACTTTGCAAGTATGGCAGGTGGTCTGTTCTTCCTACTTCCCAGCTCCAGAGCACAGAAGAGTCTACTGCAAACTCATCCCACAGCCTTGGCTGGGAGCTCAAGCAGCATTTTGGGTTCTTTGCTGTATTTTCAGATAATTTTACACTGCTGGTGTGAGGACTGTAGAGAGCAACAAATACCTGAATCCTTCATGTCACCTGCCATGAAAATAAAACCAAGTAAATAAAGCAGGCTATGAAGAACCTTCACATACATGATGCATGTCAACTAAAATGCAAAGGCAGATGTATCAATAACCAATCCATGATATATATCAGGTGGTATACATCAACTGAAATGCTAATGCTGATGTATCAATAACCAACAGCTTAAAGCTGCACTCTGCTTTTATGAGAGCAGTCCTTGCCTGCTTGAGTGGATCTGCCTCTCGTAAAGGCACAAGTTATCATTTTCTACCTTCAGATAATATCTATAAGACTTTTCAGGTTTTGTTTCATTCACAAATTTCTTTAGGCTTCCCATACACATGAAAAGCAGGAGGAGGAAGGATCTGCTAAGTTTCTCTAAAATGGAAATTCTTTACAGATATAAAGATAAAATCAATGTCTGACTCAGTAGCACTGAGATTAACACCAGATGAGGTTGGGGGTGGCCAATCTCACAGCCTTGCTAAAACAGCATCATCACAATAACCAAGAAAGAGAAAGCTAACAAACTGTGATAGGGAAGGAAATTTCACTCAGCAGGTTAAATAATTTTTTGGTTCCCCCTTTGACTTTTTTCAGAATTCAACTGCTTCCAGGGATAGCCGGAAGAAAGGAAGCCTCTGACAGATCTCCAAATCCCTGATGCTTCTACACAGGGATGGGAATTCCCAGTGAACATATCTAAGGATGCCATTCTCTTTCACATCAAAACATAAGAGATCAGAGAGGCCATTAATGATATTTTGATTTAAAAGAAAATAAATGGAGGCAAAAAAAAGCATAATTAAGGCTGTGGATTCTCACCATGAAGAGCATATTTAACAATTTTATATTAATTTGCAATGTACTTCTAAGCTTTTCACAGGAGGAATTCAAATGCCTAAGTCATCACACAGCATCATATCATCTACTGATAACCTGTCTAACCCAGCCTCATTTCTATTGATATTTCCTTCCTCTGCCACGTGTTCCACATCTAAAATCTTTCAACAGGCAGTGTGATGTGTCTAACTTCCAGAACGGGAGCCAAAACCCTTTATTTCTGTTCTGTGTGATCCCAAGCACACAAACAAAGTTTCATGTTTCTGAGAAGGGACAGGATTCCCCTACCAATAGGGGAGCAATATACAATAGGCAGCATTTACATACACCACTTTTAACTTCAAAGTGCCTGCAGACAAGAGCCAAAAGCAGTTATCCAGGATTGCCAGTGCTGTGCACTGTAGCTGAACTGGTCTGCAATGACAAAGACAGATCCCAAGTCCTTCTCCTAGAGAGGCCTCTGCCATTTGAGGCAAATTGAATCTCCTTTGAAATGGATAGCAATAACCTGTAGTTGGTGAGACAGACCAATGGTCCCTTCTGGTCTGCCTCAGGGAAAATAAATTCACAACAGTTCATTACACTTCACAGATGAGGAAACTGAGATACAGGTGCTCCAGGATGTCCTTTGAGATGTACTCAGAGATGAATAAAAAAAAAAGGCTGTAATTAACCCACAAATAATGTTGTTATCCCATTCCAGTTATTGTGAGAGACATAGGAACAAGCCACTCCAAGATGCAACAATTGCAGTTCCAATGATCACAGGCATCCCTTGGTGGAAAAGTCATCTGTAATCCACTGCCATGAGAAAAGAAATATCCTGATTTTGTTCTCACTGAGATGAATGAAAAAACTACCTGGGAGTAGTACCACAGGAAAATGATAATTGAGCTCTTAGAGGAAAAAGATATCCAGGGACACGATTACCTTTTTGTTTCGCATTTGTACAGTACCTAGGGCAGATCCTGAACATAGTATCTTTAACACATAGCTATGGCAGATATGTTGCTCTGAAGGTATCATTTCTCTTCTGAGGGTTTCCAGCACACAGCTCTGCAGGCAGAACAGAACCAGCCAGCACTCTGGACACAAAGCCCAAACACTAAAGGTGAAATGAGGTAAGAGAAGGTTTTCAGTAAGCTGCCTTCCTGCTGAAAAAGGTGAGAAATGCTCACAGGTTGTTCTCCTTCAGCAATGTTTTAGAAATAGAAACTGCCAGGACAGAACCAGTAACAACCAAATCAGAGACAGTGGAAGCAGCAAAGCACCAAAGAGACAAAGCAAATGCTTGCTTTTGTTTTAAAGCCCTTTCTGTTAGCTGAGTCATATCAGACATAACCCCTGTGGGGATCAGCAGAAGTCATAAGAGCACAAATCAACACTCACAGTGTGACTAAACCACACCACACCACTTTCTTCATAATCCTTATCAGTTAATAGGATTTAATGAAAAAGCAGCTACATAGATAAAAGCAGAGGGGGAAAAAACCCCAACCAGGTGGCCATTCTACTTAAACATGTACTTAAAGCACAGCTATCTGCACTGATGGATCAACTAGTGATTCATAATGAGATGGGGAAACCGGATTAGACAGATTAAATCTCTGCCATGATCCTAATCTGAAGACCACTGTAGAACAAGGAATCAGGGATCCAACTCACAGTTACTCTGAATGGGTGCAGGCCTGTACTGTGCTGCAGGTGTATCCTGTCTGGTATGCACATACCTCTTGGATGCAGAAGCAATTTGCTCATCACCTGACATTAAACCACCTGCCCATCTTCATCTAAGTGTGGCAAAAAGGTCTCTTGTGAACATCCTTTTCATCTGGCAGTAGAAGTGATAAATGGAAACATCTTTAGAAATAAAAAGAAAATGCTCTGAGACCTGAAAAGATCAAAGTGCAAGAGAACCTTTCCACAGACAGATCTGCATAGTGTGCTGTGTCAGACTGGAGAGCTCTTCCATGTCAGACACCTCGGGGTTTCCAGGATCTGATGGAATGTAAGATTATTTATACTCTCCTCTTTTTTTTTGCAATGTTACCTCTAGCAAATGGTGTTTTAAGCAATACTTAAAGTGTCTGAGTTTCTTCCTGGGATTGTAACAAACCAGCACTTCCTGGTGCAAAATATTCTTAAAGAATGGATGTACACTCAGCAGTGGAAAGAAAGTAGTGACCAAGCTAGGCTTGCCCTAGGTTTCCTTGCAATATTCTTACTTATTACTATGACTACTAAATAATTAATATTTACATTGCATATTCATTATTTGCTACTGAAAATGCAGTGTAACAAATAACTGGTACTGCCCTCTGCACAGCTGAGTCCATGCTGTGACATGTTATTCAGATAACACTGAAGAGAACAGGAAGGTCTGTGTGCTCAGCTAATTACTTGACTGGTCAACTGCTCCAGGTCCTGCTCCCATCACATTTTTACCCAGTCTGTGTGTCTTAGATTAAATCATCTGTGTAGATGTGCATGTGCTGAGACAAGTAAGTTAAACTACCATCTCTGTGTAGATATTCTTTGTTCTTGAGGATTAGCTGGGTTACACGATAATGTGGGTTTTTTCAAAGTGGAAATTAGTATAATAGAGAAGAAAGAAAAGCTGCCTTAGACAATACATGCTACATCTCACATTGCTAGCAGAGATATCTGCACAGTTATACTGTTCACATTAAATCTTTTAAATATTTAACACTCTTTCCCAGAATGAAGTGCAAGCCAAATAATGGCTAGCTGCAGCTGAATCCAAATGACAGACCTCTGGGGTCTAAATTCAACTCTAGAGCCCACTAAAATCTTCATATCTGACATTTAATGTCTTATTGATACAGAAATATAACCAGGATGAAGGTGAGTTTTCCTTTTGATGTTTCATCTCATATGGCAAAAGAGACTGTGAAATTTATTTTCTGGAAACATGCTGATGGTGCAACATCATGGCACATTTCTTTCAGACAAAGAAAGTGACGGGCCCTTGCAGACGCTCTAAAATAACTTAAGAGCACAACAGATGTCCTCCTGAATCTGCAGGAGACGCATCTGTATGTACATGACAGAGAAAGCTGGCAAATTACTCACCTGATGCCATATATTAGCCCTCCCCAGTCACATTTCCAGAAGGGAGATCAGCCATCCTGCTGCCCCACCTTAAGCCTGTAATCCCCGTCCTCCACGAATTTTCCAAATGGCATCAAAAATTCTTTTTTCTCACTAAACCTCTTCTCAGGTGGAGCAGATAAACATATACCTGGAGCTTGCTCCGTTTTCCCCTGTTGCCTGGGAAGATTTTTCAGGGAATTTTTACATGTATTCCCACCTAGAGCAGTTTCAGCCACGGAAAAGCTGTAGGACAAGTGTAAAGAGCCACATGTTTCTTCTCCCCAGGCTGACGGGTTAAAGGGAGAGCGAGATCGTCTTTTGAGAGGGTGGGCGGCAAGTTGCAAAGAGGGAAGGAATATTTGATATTTCTTTTACAAAACAGAAGAAGAAAGCGGTGGCGGCGGCCGGGAGACCCCGCGGCCGCCTCTCCCACGCCCCCTCGCGAGACCCCAGCCGCGCCGAGCCCGGTAACAAAGCGCCGCTGCCCAAATCCGTGTCCATTTTCCCACCCGCTGATGCTCCGTTCCCCCTCCGGACCCGAGCCCGGCCATGGCCGAGCGTCGGGCGATGTCCCTCGCTCTCTTTCTCCCCTGTCACCTTGCGCTGTACAGCGCGGCAGCGCTTTGCCCGCCACCCCCCGGGTGATTTTCTTATGCTGGAAAATCCCATCTGACCCACCTGCCTCCTGCCTCACCCGCCGGGCAGCCGAGCGCCCCGGGCCCGACTACAACCTGCTAAATTTAGCCCAGTATCCGCAGCAGGGGCGAGCGGGACCGGCGGCGCGGCCGCCGCACGCACACACGCGCGGACATGCGGGCACCCCGGGCACACGCGGCAGGTGCCGAGCGGCAGCTACTCACACCACTAGCCTGGAGATGATCCATGAGACCATGGCGCTGCCGTGTGCCGCAGGGCTGGCTCTCCCGGCAGGGAGGGCTCGCCCGGTGTCCTCGCCCGCTGCCGGCCGCCGCCCGAGTGCGCGGGGCGGGCGGCTCGGCCATCCGGCCCCGCAGCTCAGCGCAGCCTCACTGGCGGCACCGCCCGCAGCCAACGCGCAGCCGGGCCCAGCCGCCCACGCTGGGCAGGGCCCGCAGCCGCCCCCCGCGGGAGGAGGAGGAGCCCCCCACGCTCCCCGCTGCCGCCGGACTCCCCAGAGAGAGACCCCGGGCTGTGCGCGGAGCTTTTGGCTGCGGAAGGGGTCCCTGCCCCACCCACGGCACCGGGCAGGTACGCGGGCGCTCCTGGACCACCGCAGCGGAGCAGGACACGAAAGAAACCCTACGGACTTCACATCAAAGGAAAAGCAAGGCTAAGGCTCGGGGTAGAGGGGTGTCTTCGATCCACACAAAGAGAAAGATTTCCCTGTTTCCCCACACCCTGCCAAGTGTCCAGGTACAACGGACAAGGGTATTGGCCACACGATACAGGTAAATTCTCGTCATCATCACTGATGACAGGCAGCAATCTCTCCTCAACATCAGTTTTCATTAGGGGGTCTCACGGCTGTCAAGTCCAATTTCCATGAGGAACAGCTGCCCACATACAAAACAACATATGTTTTCTTGACCTGCAGGTTGTTCTCTTTAAGTTTCCTTTGTGTTCTTTTCCTTTTTTTCACTGACACATGCCAAATGAGGTTAGATTGCCTGAAATCATCTCCTCTGCTTTGGTTTTTCCCTTCTACTGATAGCACACATGCCCATGGCAATTCATGATGAGGTTTTGTCTTGCAGTAATCCTGAGATCTCAAGCTTGCCACCAGAGCAGCCCCAATCTGTACTTAGAGGTTGGTCTGTGGAGCAGCCGGCCTGTTTCTGGCATTAGGACCAGGGATCCAGCCACCCCTGGCCCTGGGTGCACTGCAGGATTCTCACCTCCATGCCACACACATGGTTCTTTCTGAAGATGGGCATCTGCAGCAAAGTGTCTCCATCATTCTGAGACAGCATAGCTGAAAGATGCTGAAAATCTCTCATGTATTGTGAGTAACCTGGAAAGAACTCTTGCAAGGAGAGACTGAACTTTTCAAACCAGACACAGCAGTTCTAGGAGCTGATCACAGACTTCTCTAGTCCCAGGTTACCACAAACATCCTCATAGCCCTGTCCACAGTATCCAGCCTGTATCATAGAACGGTTTGGTTGAAAGAGACCTTAAAAGTCATCTCGTTCCAGCTCCCTGCCATGGGCAGGAACAGCTCCCACTAGACCAGGTTGCTCAGAGCCCCATCCAGCCTGATTTTACACCTCACCTTTCCCCTGCTGAGCTCAAAAGTCCTCCATAACTCCATAAGAAAAGGATCACCTTTTCTTTTGTTGGCTCTCTGGATCTGGTCCCCAGAAAACCAATACGTCTAGGGACAGACAGACCAACAACCCACAGCCTTCAGGTAAAGCTGCAGGCACAGAGAGACACGTAATTAAAGTTCAGCCCCTCTAGAAATGGTATTCGGCAGAAGATGCGCACGGCTGCGCTGCTCAGCTGGCCGCAGTGGGTCTGTTCCTCCAGCAGGGGGAACTTCCACGCCGCGCTCGGACCGGGCACCTCCGCACCGCCGCCGCGCTACAGCAGCGCTTCTGCTCCCAGCGCCGCAATTTCGGGTTACAGACGGGCTGGGAGCCACGGCTGCAGGTATGGGGCCACCACACACTCCTTCCTCAGGGACTCTAAGGGTCGAGAGTAGCAGCATCGCTCCAGCCAGCATTGGCTGCTGTACAGGCACCACAAAAGCAGGCCTGGGTGGTGCGCTGCAGTAAGCAATGTAAATTAGGCGTCTTCTCCAGGCGTGCTTGCTCTAAGCGAGAACTGTCTTCTCTCCAAAAGAAGCCATTAGGTCATCCAGCCCAAATTCTTAAAGCAGTGAATCATCCTGTGGCTGTCTTGCTTGTATATCGTAGCCAAATAAGTACTTGGAAATCTGTTATCCAAGTTTTTTCCTGTGTCAGGATTATTCAGTGTGAGCTTTTAGACTGCATGTTGGCAGACAATCCATAACATTGCTACAATTAATGATGGGATATTATCAAGTACAAGGCGCAGATCTCTCTGCAAGAATATTTGTTTTATCAACCACAGAACACAAAACTTAGTACTTGCTGCAAATTTCCTGGACCAACAAGAGAAGATATTGGATCATAAAGACAGATAATACAGAGGACAACACCCATAGCTGCAGAATATTAGTGCTCAAATCATAACTCAGCCTCATGTCCTCTTGATTCGCTCCAACGTTGAGCTAAGAGTCACCTCAGAGACTGACTCAGTGAGGTGGGTATTTGCTTTATTCAGTGCCGAGTATGTGGGGGCTCGCTCCTCCTAACACATACATCCCGCAATTTTACACAGCACAATTTATGATTAAATTCATGCATATTCATTGCATTCCTTGGGATAGGAGTGGTTATACAAATTACTCTTGGAAATCATTAATATCGTTAGCATATGTGATGCGCAAGAGCAGTGTACTCTGGTGGTCGCACTGAGGACAGCTCCGAGTCTTCCTCGGGCATCATTCTGATGAAGGCCAGCAGTCTTCCTCACTCTGCCCTTTTCACCTCTCTTTCTGAAGCATGCACAGTCCTTCGCTGGCCGGTTCAGCATTTTCTGCCGACAACAGGTTTTGTTCCTCTTATCTTGGCAAGGTGAATTCTGTTTCTCTTACCTTGACATGGCTAAGGTGCATCCTGCTTCTTAAGCTTGTGATTAATATTTGTTGACTCTTAATAGTCAGCTCATGCTTACATGAGTTAATTACTGGTCAACTCCTTTCACTCTTGCCTCCTTCCAGCCTCTTCCAGTTCACCATGTTCACTGCAACTCCTGCCAGTTGCCATTGCTACTAACCCCACTGGTCTTTTCTGGGCAGCAAACCTCAAAAAGGTTTGAGGATTTTTTCTTTTTTTTTCTGTCTGGCAGCAACCTCTGCCAGGGGTAAGCAGGACATGGACCCTTCTTGTGCTGCTGCTTTGTACACAACTGGCACAACCACCTCATGACTGATCTTAAGCCTCAAATGCACACAATAGTTAATGAGGTAGTCTGGTGATAGCAAACCTAAGGAGCCTGACTATGAATGCAGGGAGCTTTACTGAAACAGCTGTTTGGTAAACAGAGGGTGAAGGAAAGAAATTCAACTCCACTGAGTCACCAGTGGAAGGGTGACAATGCCCCCTACCTACTCCTCATGGGCTGTGTCTTAGGACAGGCCACACAGCTCTGTGCCTATGAGCTTTGCACATGACATCCCAAGCATCCTGGAAAGAGATTTTGTTTGAAGAAAGCCTTCTCTTTGCTGTTAAACCACCTCATCCAGTCTAAAGAAACCAAACCAAACTGAACAGACTCCCAAAAAACAGAGAGACAAAAGAAGGGTTAAAGTGTAGGAAGAGATATGAATTAATTTATACAGCCAGCTCAGCAGAAATGCCATCCAATGCTCATGGAACATTTTGGAACTGCTTTAGCAGTAGAAAGTTTGGCAGTGAAAAATCCTACACAGATTGCACCATTAGATGGTCTGATTTCTGTTTCCCAAATTATGAAATAAATCAGCTTTGTTACTGAAGGCAGATCCACCACCCTTGCCCTAAATACTATGTAGTCTTCTCCTAGCAACTACTTTTCCCAAAAAGTTCACAGCCATGGAAAAGTCAGACCCCCCAACAGCTCTACTATAATCGGACTCATTCCTCTCTGCGCCAGGGAAAGGAGATCTCTGCCTCACAGCTGAACAACAACTGCCAAGCCAGGGCTTCTTAGAACAAAAGCGTCACTGACATACATGCACAGGGCACTGTTACCAAATCCAGAAAAGGTCAGAAAGTAGCAAGTGCAGACAACCCTTATGTCCTCCAATGAATCAGACCTACACCAGAGGCATTCAAGAACAGCTGAAGTGCAGACATCCCAGCCAAGAAATGTACCCAGGAATAGAGAAAAATATCAGACAGAAAACATGTGATAGGTGGGTGCTGAAGTTCATGTGGCACAACGAAACATGAATATAAAAATAGATAAACTACACATAACCATAGTGCACACATATATCATGCAGTGTTGTTACAGCACCTAAAAAGTATCAGGAGAAGAGAGATAGTTTTATCAGGAATAAATAGTCTGCATCCCATCAAGGAATGCATGCACACACACATGCACACACACACATATACTCAGTAAATATACTCAGCCTCTTGAAAGAGAAATGTTTGCTGTTCCACCCACTGGAAAACAATGGGTGATTCCTTGCAGTTATCTCCTGACTTCTACTTGGGAAGTTAAACAAAAGAAAAAAATAAATGAAAACCTAATGGGGTAACAGGGACAGTTAAAGCAAAAATTCAAGAATGCAGCTCCTGAACACAGTAATGAAAAACGCCCATTTCTGAAATGACAGCTTTACTAACATATAGAGAGTAGACAGGAAAAAGTTAATCTGACTCATGGGGAGAATTGTTAAAGCATGGG
Organism: Pseudopodoces humilis; assembly: GCF_049639895.1. Taxonomy (NCBI): domain Eukaryota; kingdom Metazoa; phylum Chordata; class Aves; order Passeriformes; family Paridae; genus Pseudopodoces; species Pseudopodoces humilis. Next base: position 5,725,757 of record NC_142205.1, on the reverse strand, counting down.
AAGACATTCAGCATTTCCTGGCTGCTATTTCCATCTTTATTATTGAATTAACTGCTTCAGAGCTATGGACATTAGCAAGGAGAGATTAAGAAATGCCTATTTTGTCTCAAAAGTGGTGTGGTCTGGCACATTTGCACTGGGAATTGTGATTTCTGAGAAACACTCTTCATTTCAGTGACTCACTACCAGAGCTTGGGGAAAACACGGAGACCAGCATATCTGAATGGACCATTTGGCTTCAAGTAACCAAAATGGGAGGGCTTAGCCTCAATTATCCAAATACAGAACTCTGCAAAGTGCAGCCACTGATACTCAGTATCTCAGATATTAAGCTCAGAATACCTCAGGTTGTGTATCAAAAGTATCTTCTGGGAAGTCTGTTCTTTGCTTTCCATGTCCTCTTCTGTAACTTACATGATACAAGATGTCTCTGCCTTGGAACAAATCCATGTTTTAGATTAATCCATTAGTGGTTCTGAGGTATCTGCAGGCCCTCCAGCTCCACGTGAAATTATCCTAGTTCAGTATGTTTTCCATTTTACTGTTTCAGAATCCTAAAATCATAGAATATCCTGAGATAGAAGCAACATATTAGGAACAAAGAAAATGCTTGATTCACAGCATTTTATAAATTGATGAAAGAAGGACTGTGTTTTAGACTGGGAATTACTTTTTCAATCTTAAAAGTCAATGAAGACATTAATAAATTGCCATTGTTATTACAGTACTTCTGGCACTCAGGTTAGATTCCTTGCTCCTTTTTAGCTGCTACCATCTTTCCACTGGCCTGTCACTGTTTATGTCCTAAGCAACCTGCTATGGACAGCATACAACTGAAATGTAAAAAGAATGGAAACAGTTCAATAAAACCTCTCCTACATATAAGCAAAAAAACCTACCTCAAACAAAAACAACAACACAAACCAACCCAAAAAACCTATCAATAATGACTTTGAATAATAAGGTGTAATGTCAAAACTTGAAACCAGTAGAAAGACCAAGCCTATCTTGGCTTTAGAACAGGACATTTAATGGCCATGGCAAGCTTCTGTGGATGATGCACACTGAGTCAGGACTAGGGAAGGTTTCTCTTTAAATTTGCTCATGTGTGTCCATCTGGGCCCTTATTATCAGCTACCTCCAGGAAGATACTGAGATGTAGAGAGCTTTGATTTGATCCAGTGAGTCAGTCCTCACATTCTTGCTCTGGAAGGATGGATTGTTCTGTATTTTATTACTGTGTAGTGTTTAACGATGGTAACAATAGTGAATGTACTGAAGGATGACATGACCATGCTCTTGACCCTAAAGCAGACACAGAGAGAAAGGAGGCAGGCAATTAAGTGCCCGTGTGAACATGATGTTTGCTCAAGAGAAATATTGAGAGAAATACGGTCAGTGCACGGCCTTGAGGTTTCACTGAGGCGCCACGCCATGCAAACAGGAATGCAAACGATAACAAGAAGCTGTAAATAACGAAAGGGGCCCCTCTGATGAGCAGAAGAAGGAAAGAGAGAAGGAATGTGCAGGAGGTTATCCATAGCCCTAATTACATCAGGAGAATGCTGCAGACTGGTCTTAGCAGTTTCTGGAGACTATCTTCACAGACTGATGTAATAAAAGAATTGAAGGCAATAAGAGAGGAAAGCAAAATGGGCTTCCTCACCATCCCTTGCTGAATTACCTTTAACCAACTAATTTGGTATCCCAGGCACTGCTCTGTTTAGCAGTATCCTGCACATAGATTAAATCACCCAAGCAATTACTAGACTAATATGGCAATATAAAAACATGTTTTAATAACTGTATAAATACTACTTAATGCTAAGTTTTAATAAAAGGCTGCTATTGACCTTCCAGATCAATTTAAATCCCAGCACAAACCAGGATATGGTTTCAATTCTGTGGAGAGCCCTGAGGGAGTCAGATGGAAACGAACTGCCCCAGCACAGCTGGCAAAGATGCCTTCCCACAGGAGCTGCTCAGAGGTACTTGCAGGCAAGCAGCAACCTCGCTGTGAGAACACTCATTTCTCCAGGGGTTTTCTCAGACTTCTGCCAGGATTTTCCTCTTCCTCCAGTACACCAGAACACACCTGCATCTCCCATGTGTGTCCTGTTCTGCTCCTCTCAAGATGTGTAAACCACTCACTGCCTTGTTACTGTTCTGTCCTCAGTTAAAAATGCAAAGAGAAATGCTGAATGTCAAAGCACAGAGCATATTAAAGACACCAACTCTCATACACTGTATATTCATGAACGTGAAATTCCACCACACTAAGTTACTTTCGGTTTTATTCCATTCTGCAAAAAGTAAAAAGGATGATAGGGAAAAGAGGCCGCTTTTTATGGACAAGTTATATAACTAAATCTTTTCTCTGCAGTCAGGATATATGAAAAACTTGCAGCATCATTCTGCTTCTCTCCCTCTCGTGTGGCAGTAGGAACAAGAATTAATCATCTTCCCAGGGACAAAAAAGGCTACATTCTAAAACTGAAATACAAAAAATCCAGGATCCAAACACAACAATTTGAGGCTTCAGAGGAAAAAAAGAAAATACAAAGGAAAACTACATCCATTGTGATAAGAGTTTTCAAGTTACCTTCTACAGGCTATTTATAGAGGTTCCCCATCCCTATAAACTTTACTCCCTTCTAAAGCCTTACAATATCTCACTTTAATGCCATTATTAATGAGACCAGATAATGGTTCCTTGGTTTGGTACCGCTTACAGCTCACAAAGGTCAAAGTGAGTGCTGAGGGCATCGCATATAAAGAGCTCCCAACACTTAATGTGGCTACTGAAAGTATTCTAATACATTTCTGAAACATGCATGCCTGACTGAGGAGCACTAGCAGTAGTTTTTTCCCTACAAATAGTGATCCAGTACATGTGCCTACCATGAGACTTGAAAAGGCCACAGCTGAAAATAGAAATTTGGACTCTTAGCAGTCTATACTTCAATATCACAACGTACCCTAATGAAGAGAAAATGAAGAAATTTGCTTATTCTAATGAAATTCTAATGAAGAAAATTGCTTTAAAAACATCATCATCATCATTTTAAAATAGCATATGTGCTCAACCCCCATTTTCCATATCAGTCTCCAGCCAGAAAACTGCAAGTTCCAACCCCTAAAGTTACTAAATGAAGCATTTTCAAATACATGTTCTCCCTCCATACTCCAGGAACAGACTCATAATTGCAATGCATGCAGGTGATGCAGTGTTTTCTGTGCTCCCTTCTCCCTCAGACACCAGCCCAGCCATCCTCTGTTGAAAATAGTTTCCATATCTCTAAGAGCCCAGAGATTCTCCAAGTGCCACTGACAAAATGGACAAAATACAGCCAGTGACCAGCACTGCCAACAGCAGTGAAGGTGTATCTCTATCCCATGGGAAGTGTGCCATCACATCATAAAGTCCTCCCAGAACTACCCTGACACCAGGCAGGGTGCTGCTGATAAAGGTGTTGCTGTAGCAACACAGAGCTTACTCCGAGGCAGCTACACTGGAATGTCCTCAGGAGCCCTGGGGATGATTTTCTGCTCATGCCAAGCTCCACACTGCTGAGGCTACACCTGACTTTGTACAACAACTCAGTTACAAGTAGCCAATGGAGATAATCGTGTCCAACTTTCAGCTCAAAGCAGGGCCAGCTCTGAGCCTGTGTTACGCTGTGGAGGATCTCATCTCCAATAATATTTTAAAAAATAGTCTAGACATGAATTTATAAATTGTAGCAGTTACAGTGCAGTGAAAAATGAGACAGTTTTACCCTTACAACAACTCTGTGAAAGTGGTGTGTTGGACAGAGATCTGAAGCTGTCTCAGCACTGAAGCTGTCTCCCCTGGTGCCAGCATCACAGCAGCTATCAGAGCACTGTGCAAACAGCTGTGTTACAACCTCTTAGGTTAAGACGTTGCTCTCTTGGGTGGAAAATTTGTTCTGCAAAAGTCAAGTGCATTCCTTCTATTTGCTATAGGCAAGAGGATTTCAAACCTTGGCTTTGGTTTTTAGCAAACACACATGGGGGGCAGCTGCAGCTGCTACTTAAGAGTTAATCCCTGTAATATCCTTTGTTAATCTAACTACAATGATCAAGTAACATATTCAACATGGTCAGAGAGTATGTTAGATTAACAGGATTACCTGCTGATGAGGGTAATACTACCCTGTATTTATTCAGCACTTCTCTGAAGAACAGAAGGTACCTTTCAAAGATGGGTAAATATTTGTCAATCCCAGAGGTGAAAATGTAAGTGCAAAGAGGCTAAGTAACAACACCAGTGAACCAGTAGCACCATTCCCAGACATGCTTTAACATGGCATTCCTTAAGCCATAGGCTGGAACAACCTGCTCAAAAAGTCCTAATCACAGCACAGCCTCCTCTCCCACGCTAACAGTCTGCCTATAAAGCAACATTTCTATGGCCAGTTAAAACTCCATTTTCACTACTCATATTTTGCTGACTTTGAAAGAGTTTACACAAATACATTTGGGGAGCAAAAAAGCCAACAGTACTTTCCTTTGCACTGTAGCATGTCTAACACTGCTATGGAATAGTCAAATGTAAACATTCTGAGCCATCTGTAACTTTTATATATATCTTTTATAGCTTGTGCTTGTGATTATTTTGAATTCTTTGTGTATTAAACAATACATGGGTTCAAAAGAGTCTGATAAAATAATGAACTTGAAGAATAAAGCTTTCATTTTTCTCCCTCTTTAAAAGATGGTTTTACACCCACAACCAGTTCCTGTGATTCCTGTCCATAGACCTTATTCTTCTAAGGATCATAAGGTCACCTGTACCACAGGAAACCTGGGAGAGCTGAGTATGCACTGTACTCCTCATTAGCTCATTAGTGCCAAATACCAGCATTCATTGCAGTAGCTTCTGACAAAGAAAAAAACCCCAGAACTTCAATGCCTGCCTAATTTGGGCAACAATGTGTAAAGCAGAGTAGCACAGACACCACCCCACTTCATGTTTGTATCTAGTTCAGCATTTACTCTAGCAGAAAGGATAGAACATAAGTCAATAATTAGAGACCTCTACAGCAAATGAGGAAGATCAGACATCTCTGAGGGATAATTTGTCCCACTTATTCTAGACATCTATTTTAGTATGAATCTCCTTCTGGAGATGTTTTTCTTCACTCCCTGTAGAGTAGGCTTAGACAATGAGATGCCTGCTGGTGGATGAAGTTCATTAAATGCATATTTTCTGTGCTGGCAGATTGTGACCTTCATGTCATACAAAGTGAGATACATCCAACCTCTGCTGCAACCAGAGGCATGATGCTAATAATTTCATGGCATGAGTCAGGGAACCCAACACTAACATACAACCATGCCTGCTAAAATTCAGTCCTCCGATGATCTGCTAAATTTTTTTCTCAATACCACATTTATAAAATCATTTTCAGCCTTGCTAATTTCAATCACTATTTCAATCACCTCGAGTATTTATCTACTTGTTTTCGAAACAATTCTATCTCTAGTTACCCTACCCTGTAGACATGCAGGTTTTAAGCTGCTCCTCATTGTTTATATGTCCAAGTTTGTTGGACAACAGAGACAGCCTGGAGTAACTTGGCTGTGTTTCTTATATTCTCATTAGAAAACTACAGCTGTAGGTTTTATTATGTGATAAACTGTGCATAGGAAATAAGAGTAAAAAGCAGCAGTAGAAATCTATGCCACAGTAGAAGTTCCTCTGCATAGGAAACTGGAAAATGTCATTATGCTATTTAGGGCAGTGGATATTGGGAAGCAGGAAAAGTTCAAATTTACCTTCTTATGCTTTTCAAAAGAGATGACAGACAGGACAGATTGCAATCTTCCTCCAAGAAGACAAGGCTGACATATGATCTCTTAAATCAGTGGATGAAATTCCTAGTTTCACTGGAGTTAGGAATCTGCTTTAGAACCACTGTTTTAATTTTAGGCACAAACCCCTACCATCAAAGCCTAGGGTTTGGAGAGCAGCCATTAGTCTCTGACAGCTGTGAAGAGAGACCAGGGAAAAGACACTCTAAAGTTTCACTGACATATAGCTTAGAGAACTTTACAGAGAGGAGTAGAAAATCACTTAGTCGTTTACAATGACAAATACAAAGAGTGATATAATTACCAGTGCCAGTACCAATGCCCAGCTACACTGGAGTCCACTGCAATCCCAGTGGCCCCAGAACTGCCCAGTGCCCCCTTCTCCTGGGCTGGGTGGAGATGGCAGGAGAGGTGACACTGAGAGAACAACAGGAACAATCTGTAACCTATGGCTGTAACTATTTTAAAGAAATACTGTTACATTTGCTCTAAGCTGAAGAGAAATCACAACACCTATTTCCAATTTCTGGACACAGGGTACCAGGGGGTGGGAGCCAGTTTGATGGAACTGGGGTGTTAGCTGCTCTGATTCTGCTTTGAATATATTTTACTCAAAATTTCAACTCTCACATATTATTTCTTGCATTGCATCTTTATCTAAAACAGATGACTCAATCCCAATTTAATATTAAATAACTTCTGGGAGAAATTCCTAGCAGCTGCTTCACAATCATGCTTTTTATCCTCTCTGGCATTAAGGGAGCATAAACACTTATTAAAGTTTAACAGGGAAAGTAAATTTGAAGATTAAAATAATGTTTAATTAGTAGCTATAATACTCATCTTTCAGGTGCACAACACAAAGCAATTCATAAGAATGATTACTATTATTCTCATCTTACAGAGAAATGAGGTGAATTAAATGATCTTCCTTATGACACACTTAATGTTAGATTCCAGAGCTGGCTTCCAATTCTGTGCTGTACCAACTAGGTCACATTTAGCAATATACAACTTTTAAATATTCCCAGTTCTATATTCACCAATATCTGGTATCTTAATATTTCTTAATATTTCAATTTATTATTTTTTTCAGCTTCAGTGATACATTACTTCAGCTTTGTTAACATTATATCAGCGCAGTATACAGAATAAAAAAAAATAAAAAGGGAATTATTTCTCAGTTGACCCTTGATGTGAAACATTACTACATTTTCCCACTGGAATCAATTACTGCAGTAGCAGGTGAACCACACAATATATCCATTGCTCCAGTTCAAGGGCGAGTTGGTAAGTGACAGGACAGAAGAACTAGAGCCAAGAGAGCTGATGTTCTCTGCAGGGGGTGGAAGAATTTTCAGTCCATCAAAAAGATTCATGCACGTACAACTGAGATCACTCTCCAGCATGTCCTCCCTCCAGTCAAAAGGCTGAGCCTCTTTTTAAGTGAATACACATTCAAGAACAGTCAGAGTTCTTGTCCAAACTGCACATACTCGTAACTCTACAATCACTGCTTCTCAAATGTTCATTGTTTTGTCAAAAACTGCATTAAATTTCAGAGGCTGAAAGAGAACTTCCAAGATGTGGATTTGAATAATCAAAAGCAGCAGTGTGAATGTTCTTCGAAAACTATGTAGCAGGGTAGTTCAAAATTAGAACAGTTTCTATCCCCAGCCTAGGACTTGCTGACCTGACACCTGCATATGCCCAGCAGCCCAAACTGCTGAAATCTGTCAGATCCACAAGAGAAAGATGTAAGTTTTCTCCCAAGGAAAGACACTTTATCACATATCTGCTTAAAATAAAGAGCAGGAGGGTCTTGAAATAAGCAATAAGAATCTCTCTGGCACTAGCAGGGAATGGTGTAAAGTCTAGCTCTGCCAAAGCCAGGTTATGTTGTCTGGATGGAAGAGCCTGGACATTATTAAGTAGCAAAATATAGTAACATGTTCTGTTTGCAGCTTTGGTGTGAGACTTCTGGAGGTTAGGCTAATTATCAAAGAACAACTTTTGTCAGATTATTAAACAATGTTGCTTTAAAGTTCACTGTATCTCTTTACCTACCTTTCAATGTCTCCCTTTGTACATCACCAAGACATTCTTGCTGCGGAGGTGGTTTCTACAAAGCGGTTCAAATATATCCATCAAGATAATAATGATTTGCATTCTTTTATTAAAGAATGACACCCCAAACCCTTTGAATTATTAACTGATAAAGTATTAACTGAAATGTATTAATACCTGAGGGGAAAGGGTTTTTTTCTTCCACAACAGGCCTCCTTCCTCTGAAGCAATCAAGGAAAAACAAAACCAGCATGGAATTAAACACCACACTTTATGTCTAATGTTTGTTCATGGTTACTTTGCAAAGGTTATTGCATCGCTCTATCTATAAATACTAATTTAACTTTAGAATTAATCTGCAAAATTTAATATCTAATTCAAATCCCCAGATAATACTTAACACACAATTAAATAATTAAATGTTAAATTAATAGTCAATTAAAATTTAATAATTGATCCTGATTTATTATCCTAAGAGTCCTCTCATGATTTCCTGTTTCAACAGTGGGGATAAAAAATTGAAGTCCTATTAACTTGTCACAAGAAAAAGACAGTCCCTGCTGCAGAATATGTAGGGAGTGGAAGAGAGTAGGTCAGCATTTCTCATAGTTTTCCCTTGAGCAAAGCAAGTAAACTTAATTGCATAAAATTAAAAAGTACTTTGTATCAAAATGTGTGCTTCCTTCAGCTTCAGACAGTGAGAAAATATTAACTAATGTAAGACATTAATTATTTAATTTTAACTTATGGTAACGAGATAATCACTGAAAAAAGGACCTGGAACCAGTCCTATCACTCTTGCAAAGCTGATCCAGGTGATGTGTGCTGAGGTAACGAGGCTGTACCTGAGCAAGGAGCTCCTACAGGCTTTTGTCTTTTCCTGCTTTAACTAGAGCTGGGTTGGATATGAGTAGTGACTGATCTACATTAGCTACTTAAGGAGTAATTTAACTACATCAGTTTGGTGCTACTGAATAAGAAAGTTTCTGGTAGTTTTTGCTCATTCTTTAGCACCACATCTCAAGACATACTGCAGAAATGAGCTAAAGGGTTATCTCCGAAAACTCTGCTTCCAGTTCACAGAATATTCAGAGTTGGAAGGGAGCCATGAGGATCACCAGGTGCAGCTCTTAAGTGAATGTCCCATACAGGGATCAAACCCACAGCCCTCATGCTATTGGCAGCACAGCTGGTGGCTTCATAGCCTGACCATAACCACTTCCAACTTTGATTACACGTCCTTACACCTTCATCATTAACCACTAGAACAAAAAGGACTCCATGTCCCTTTTCTGTGCTTGTACAGCCCCCTGTTCAGAGGGTCTTTGATTGAGAATGGAGACCCTTAAATGTTGCTACAGTAGAGATTTTAAAAACCAGGTCCATAATGTCCTGCACTGATCATTGCTTGTTGCAGCTCCACATACACTTGTAGGTTTAACGTGGAAATGCAGGAGAGCCCTGAATACAATCTGCTCCCTCACATGGAAAACATCTTTGAGAACATGGTGCCAGCACAGTTAATGTTACCTACAGCCCCTTCTCTGACAGAAACATCCCTTTCTCGTAAAGTGTCTGTGACATCAAATACTTCTAGGTAGTGGGAGGCCAATTTTCAAGCACAAATATTTGAATAGCACATCCAGATTTTATATGCAGAGTGGTAGGCGTAAATGCCTGAATGTGCAATTGTTTAGGCATAAAATTTGCTACTGACTTTTATTGCTAAATTCCAATTTAAACTGAACTGTTAAATTCAAATAATTAAATTCAAACCTCAAAGCCTCTTCTGCTTTTTTCCTAGTGATACCCTGCACAAGAGAAATTTTCTGTTACTTAATGGTGGCTGAAAGGAAGAATTTATTCAAGTGTGTTCTGAAGTTACTGTTTAAAGAGCTCCTGTTTACAGAGATTACCCCTTTCTCATGTAGGAGCTAAAGGCTTACCTATTACCAGTTCAACCCAGTAAGTACGGCCAGCTGGAAAAAATTATGCTCAAGACTTCTTGCAGGCAGAAGAACAGGCTGAAACCTGCTGTTTTGAGGTTCAATCAGTTCTGCTTATTTACTGCACTGTTTTGTTTTGCAGGTACTTCAAGAGACATTGTGTTTTCCAGAGGTAAATAATGCAGAGTGAGACAGTTGCACTGTGCCATTATCATAGGGTTAGCCTGAAACTTGTTTATGAACATTTTGATGTTTCTCTTGACACACTGAAGGTGGGCATATACATACAAAATATTTCTATCAGACATTAGTTTTTGTGGAGTCTATTGTGAGTGGAGATAAAATAATCAGTTAAGAAAAACAACAGTATATTTTTCCTGTATTGCATGTTTGTAACACAGAGAAACAAGTTCTTAAACGATGCAGCAAATTCAGAGGTGTTTAGAGTCACAATTTTAATTTTTATGTATTTAACTTCTTGACCCAAGACTTTACTGGTTACCTTTACTGGTTGCTTTTAATTTATAACTTTTAAAGATGCTAGATAATTTAAGAAAGATATTTGGTCCTTATTTAATGTCAAGAAATGAAGAATCCTAGAGAAGAGAAGCAAATACCTAATTACCTTCTCTGTTTCAAAAGTAAAAGGTCTTCCATCATGTGGCTTCTACTTAGCCCCTAGGGTTTGAATGTCTCTACTCTCTCAGGACTTTGAAAGCTTGTTTGTACCCTGGATGACTGAGTTTTGTCCAGTTTTCTGTCAACTCGTGCTCTGTCTGCATCTCCATCTTCTCTTCTGGCCTCTGCCAATTCACTTTATTTTATGTACATTTGGAATGATCCTTATTGATTGCATCACCTTTTAGCATCCTTTCCTATATAAGTTCATTTTTAAGGGCATTCATAGACTATCTCACCCAGTACTCTCAGCCTTCTAGGCCAGGACCTACCCAAAACATTAAATTTTTATTTATACCTTTGACCAACCTCCATGCCACTCTTTGCATGTGGGAGCTGCTCATTCACTAAACTCATGTTGTTGTCATTCAAATCTCTCCTTAAAGCCTTCCTTTATTCTGATGCTAATGGGAAAAAAAAAAATACTATTAGGCAACTGGAGCACTACCAACAGCTTGATCTATTACATTGACTAATATTACTTCATTATAGCCTGACATCCCTCTTCCTGCACGTATTAATCATCTACTCTTTGAGGAAGTGTTCTCTCTGCAGAAAATCTAAGGGCTTTAAATAATGAAGTTATGCAACACCTACATGGTATGATGTATCAATTGTACAGCCGCTGCTACACGAGACTGAAGTCTACGATGAAACAAATAATTTGGTAGTTTCACATCTAGCTTGCTTTGTATGATAGCTTATCACAAATTCCACCTTGCAAGCCTGGTATATATAGTAAATATTAAAATCTGAGAAGCAAACATACCTGTTTTTTCTTTCAGTGCTAGTTAAGGAGTGGCTCTTCAGACTGCACATGGTTGCTATCTATCATTTTTTTATTATTCACTTGTATTTCTTTTGTTTCTCCCTGCTGAAAATTGTAGGAATTAGTAAGTTCTTCTCATTGACAGAAATCATTGGAGATTCCCTACAGTTATCAAAGAAATTGCATATTTCTGATTTCTTTCTGATTTCCATGGAGTAGACAGCAGTTTCCTCATCATGGCATGTGAGGAATTTTTTGTGGCTTTTGATTTCACGCATGAATGTGTTTGTTTAAATGTAATACGTAAATGACCAGTGGAGGGAAATTGGTGGGAAAGGATTTAAAAGTGCATTTAATGTATGTGTGGAAATGGATTCTTGGAGAAAATGGAGGACGACACCACAATATGACAGGAATATCTCACTGCTCTCTGATGGGGGTTTTTGAAGCTCAGACATTTCTGGTGGTGGAATGAGCCCTGCAGAAAGCATAAGTTGAGCACTATTAGTTTTTAGTAAACTAAATGAGTCAACAGCTTCTTTGCCTTGGGTAATTTCTGCACTTTTGGTCTTTTCCTCCCACATGCTCTGGTGGAAAAGCCTTACAGCAGAGGAGTACGTGTGTCTTTTTGGGTCACTGCTGAACACCATCTCCCAGATCACGTCATATTCTCTGTTTAACTCCTTGATTCTCATTGGGAATGGCTTTAAACTGAAAGGCAGTAGGTTTAAAGAATAAATTCTTCCCTGTCAGGGCAGTGAGGCACTAGAACCTTCCAACCCAAACCAGTTACGATTCTGTCATCTTGCCTTGTTATTTGTAAGAACACACATGGCTTATGTTAAAGGCTTGAGCTGCTGGAAGCCATTTGCTTTTAGATGCAATTACACAACCTCCATCAAGCAGAACTAGAGTGCCTCCACAGCCTGCCATCCTCCCCAGGAACCTCGGACACATTGTTATTTTGTCATGTTTCATCCTGTGCTCTGTGCCCTGCCCCGCAGGGCCCGCCTAACCCCATTCCCCTCACCATAACAAGATGGCGGCCTGTGGGCCTCCCGCAGGTGCTGGTCCAGCCCCCGTGCGCATGCGCGGAGACGCCCCACAGGTGCCACCGCCCCCTGTGCTATATCTGAGTACGCCGAGAGCCGCACGTATAAGGGCCGTATCACGGCCTCTGCCCTCGGTTCGATCCCTCCGCCGCCTCTAAAGGCAGTTCCTAGAGCTGGAGGCTCGGCGCTCCCGAGGCGGGAACGCGGACCCAGAGAGGCACCGCGGCCCAGAACGCGTTCGTGCTTCCCTTGGGGCTCGGCTGTGGGCGCTCCGCGGGCTGGCCCCGAGGGACTCCTTCTCTCGAAGCTCAAGCGGAAGGATATATCATTTTTTTTTATTTTTTTTTTCCGCCATCTGCTGAGCAACGGTTTCGGGGGTGTGGCCGGGCGCTCGGGCTCCGCCCCTCCGGGCCAATCGCGGCGGGAGAGTCGCTGCCGGCCCCGCCCCGCTGGCGCGGCCTAGCCAATAGGGGCGCGGGACGGGGGCGCGCGCACGGGTGAGGGGGCGTGAGCGCGGCGCGGCGCCGACAGTGTCGCTTGGTCGCGGCGGCAGTCGGGGCGGGGGGGTGGAGGGGAGCGGGACCCGTGCCCGGTGTGACTGTGGGGTGCGCCGGCAGCGGGGCCGGGGGGGAGCAGGTGAGGGCATGGGCAGGGCTGGAAGTCTGCCCGGGTGGGCAGGCCGGGGTGTTGGTGAGGCGGAAGGAGCTTGGCCTGGTCGCCCGCTCCCTCCCTTCGGCTGCCGCCCGGCGCTCTGGCTCCTCAGAGGAGGAAACAAAGAGGCGGCGGGGGTGGGAATGGCCGGGAGCTGCGCTGCAGTCGTTCTGAAAATACCTTCTGGTGTTTCCTTCCACCCACCCCCGCCGAGCAGTGATTAACAGGACCGTGGGCGGAGGGGGCGACCTGTGGGGGTCCGGCTGGAGCTGCTTGGAGAAGCGGGGGGGGCGGCCGGGAGAGGAAGGAGGAAGCGCTCACCGCCCTGCCCTGTGTGTTTCTCTCCTCCTTCCGTCGCTTTCCTCGCTGAAGGCCTCCCGATGAGTTAAAATGGTGCTGAGGCTCGAGGGGAGCTGGTCGCTGCTCGTGGGGAAGAGGTTCCTCTGCCTGTCGGAGGAGGAGGATAGGACGTGGGACGCCAGCCTCATCTCGGAATGGCCCTGGAAGTCGGGCAAGATCCGGGCTGTGTCACACACGGACATATCCAAACAAGACCTGAAGGTAACCGGGAACTTCCAGGGAGAGCTGCTAAATCGAGAGTGTGACCGGGGAAGTTGGTGTGGGTGTGTGTACGCGTTTGTGCACATGCTGCTTTCGGGGGGAGAGGAGACGGCGAATTGGCCAACACGTTTGGAAACGTGCACCCCTGCCCAAGTCCTCGACGTGCTTGTACTAATGCCGCAAATTATCTCTAACTAATTATAAATGTGTTTTCTTCCACCGGCATTTTGAAAAGCAGGTTTTTACCGCACCCACTCTGCGCCTGTGGTTTATTTCCTAAAGGCAGTTTAAGGTCTTGCCAGCCGTGAACAGGTTTTTGCCCAGAGTTGAAACCGAAACCCTCAAATGTTATTGGGGTTGGTGACTTTTCTTTCCTGCTGTTTGGAGTAGCTGGTCATGAAAAAGTGCTTAGGTTTTAAACTCATACCAAATTCATGCCTGGTGTTGGAGGTTTCTTGGACTCTTCTTGCATGGTGGCCTCTTCTTATTAATGATTACCAAGTGGGTTTTTGAGCACAGAGTTATTGCAAGATTGGTGTAGTTGGTTAGGGTATTTTGTGTGGAGGTCAGGCGATGTTTACGGCTTGGCTGTGAAGTTGTTAAGGGGCTTTATTTGGCAACTGTAGTCGTTAAAAGTATTCAGCTATGTCTGGGCACTTACTAGAGTATAGACTGAGTGCCTACTCCCCAAGGACAAAACTCCATTGTAGCAGCGGCATCTTGAACGTTGTGCTTGTTTCTACAGAGGACATCGATGGCTGTCCCGTGACAGTAAGAACAGCACCATCTCTCAATTTTAACTGTCTCCTTTCCTCTTTTTTTGGTAATGCGAACTTGTGACCTCCGATTAACTGAAGAAGCACTTGTCAAACAAAACGAAACTTTTTTCTAATGATGTTTCTAACTCTTTCTTGAAAACGTAAACTTTGTTACCAGCTTGTTGTTGTGGATCTGCGGCAGGGGTGGAGCTTTGTCCATTTTTGGGCGCGGGGCTGTGCCCTGCCGTGCTGGTAGTGAGGAGGAGGTTCTTGGTGCAGAAAACTCTTAGGGACTTCCTCTGCAAAAGAGAAGAAGCAGGCGCTTCTGGGGACTCTTTTGTGAGCTTTGTAGCTGATTGTGGTTCTGCCAGAAGCGATTGACTTGATGTGTTCTCCAGTTGAAGCGTTAAAGAAGTTGCAGAGTGAGCAGTGGAGGTGTGGAGAGCTTTGTACCAAAACACACCCCATCTCCTTTCCTCTCGAAGCTCTGTGCAAGCATGATAGACCCGAATAATAACTGAGAGGGGGCATAAATATTTCTCCTGTAAAAGAGTAGAAGTATTTCTTCCAATTTTTATTTTCTACTGAAGGACTGTCAACTGCTGTGGGAATTATTTTCTCAGCTGTATTTCCTGTGTGTGCAGTGTTGATGCAGTAGACAAAACAAGCCGTTCTGGTTCGGGTTATTTGCTTATCACTTTCATTGTTTCTGTACAACTCAAAATTACTAAGTTCATTTCTGTACCCATTAGGTCTATGACTCCTAGCTGTGGTAGTGCTGTTTGTGTGCATGTTTTCACTTGCCTTTCCCCTGAGAGGGATGATAAAACACCAGGAACTGTTTGTGAGATTTCTGTGCTGTTTACTAAATGTATTTAGGCTGGATTGCTGTATTCTTTCAGAAGAGAAATGTTTTTTCCGAGACTGAAGTCCTCTGCCAAGATGTTCTAATTCCTGTATTCAGGCCAAGTTGTATTTGTGGTCTTTCCCAACAAGTTGCTGATCTCCTATTTTGCCTTTGAAATTAGGGTAATGTGATCCCAAAGATGTTGGCCAGTACATCATTTTTTTGCCATGAAATAGTTTTTCTTTTGAAAAATCTGTGTAGTTGTTCCTGAAATTTATAAGGATAAATAGCAGTTAAAAGCAGTCAGGAAGTGATCTTCTTAACATTACATAATTTGATCACCTTTACTGTCCTACTGTCATTTGTGCTTTCAATGAATTGGCTGAAGGTATTTTTTGGGATTGGTATTTTTAAAATGTTTCTGGAAAGAATACCATCTTGTTTATTCCAGTGCTCTAGAGTTTGTGGTAAAACCACGTGCCACTACTGTAGGCAGTCCTTTGGGTTTTAGTGGACTTTTTGGGGGGGGGGTGTATTTTTCCTGCCTGTAAATACCAGTGACAGTGTTTACATGTTTAACTATCCTTGAGTAACATAAAACTTTTTTGAGATGGGAAGTTGTAAAGTTAAATGTAAATGTTATGTGACAGTAATGATGATAAACCAATTAACATTGAGTGTTACTTATAAAATGCTGGGTCAGCCTTGGATGCTTTAGTGATTGCTTGATTATGTGACAGGCAGTAATCATGCTGGAATTATAAGTACTTAATTAATTTTTTTTTTCTATTTTTGAGTAAATTGGTGGTTTTATCTTTTCCATATCGAATGTGTCTGAATTTTATAGGTGGTCACTCATTCCCTTTGCTTCCTTTCTGTAGATCTGTGTAGAATTTGATGATGAATCATGGGAAAAGCGGAGATGGATAGAAGTCTACAGTCGGATGATGATAGCATTCCTGGTGGAGCAAAAGCTGGTTCTGGCTGAAAGAAAAACCCAGTCCATGCCTCCTGTCCAGTGGCCTGCAATGGCAAGTACACCCTTGGCTTGGCTCACCTTGGTTCTGCAGTTCCACCTTCTGGGGACAGTGTTGTCACCAGTGTGAATTTCTCAAGCCCAGCCTCATTTCTGGGTGTCTTGGGAAGGGAGAAAATCTTTGAGCAGCTCAAGCTGACAGAGCTCATCAGCATTTTAAGTTGGTGGACACAAGGATGTATTTTTATGACTTTGCTTCTCTCTCAAGCCACTGTTCTGTGCGTTGTTAATTCATTCTCTCTCTAGTCTCATGGTTTTTTCCTTCCATGAAATTCCACTTAAGAATAGAGGAAAAAGTGTAAATAAATAGGTTTCTAAGGAATTGTTCTGTGCATTGTTAATTCATTCTCTCTCTAGCCTCATGGTTTTTTCCTTCCATGAAATTCCTCTTAAGAATAGAGGAAAAAGTGTAAATAAATAGGTTTCTAAGGATAGCCTTCATTTTTATTTAAAGTTTTTGACTCTGCCTCAAGTTAATACTGTGGTGATTCTTGATCCTGAGACAAAAATAAATCAAATTACTCTTATGTGATGCCTGCCTCACATGAATGATTTGTGAGATTTGGCTTTTCTCCATACAAAAAGCTGAGCTATACTGTACAAGGGGAGAACTAAGCTTTCTGTACCTGCCATGCATGGCTGAATAGGCAAATTAGCCAGGGGAGGTGAACAGGGAATATTTCTTAATGTATTCAGCCAGTATAGTTGTACTTGACTATTTTGGATAGTGCTGCTCAAGAAAGTAGTGAGATAAGTGAAGATGTGAACCTGTAAACATGCTGAGCATGAGTTATGCTGAAGCTGTAGTCTGTTTCAATAGTATTAACTTTGCTAGGTATAAAGAGTGCATTGTAATTCATATTGCTGTGTTTTAGCTGGTCTTTCTTTCTTAAGCAAAGTCAATATAAGCAGATACTTACTGGAACTAGGACCCAATGGAGTGGGAGAGGAAGTAGAAATATAAATCCTTAATTTTATTTCCTGGGCTGTGCATTAATACCAGCAGTTCCTCTGTTAGATTTTGCTGAACAGAAAACCTTTTCTTGCTCTTCTGAAAACCTTCATATTTAAACTTAGCTGTTGTCCATTTCCAAGTGTCTGAATAGTTTTTACTGGAGACTTGCCTTCAGTTTTGGTATTAGGTTTTCCTCCTGAAGTGTTTGATGTGTTAGTTCATGCCGGGTACATGTTTCAAAGCTCATTTAGCAAGCAAGATGTAGTATCAAGTGTAGGCCAGTCCTGGATGTTGCCTTGGCAAAAAAAGACCTTTATCTCCATTTTACATAGGGCAGGAGAGCAGAGGTCACAAAAGAGGTGTGTGGGTTAATTCATTTGAAACTTGATCACAACTTACTGGTTCAAGTATATGGGAGAGTCAGAAACAAGTAGCTTTGTAGGAATCTTGTGATGCCCAGTTACTCCTGGAGAGACTAGTTCCTCCTATGGGGATCTTGTCCCTCTGCCAGTGCTGTCCTAACTGAGGTGAAGACAAGAAAGAGTATCTGGTTGGGTTTTTGGAGGACTGATCAAAAAAAAAGGCTGCCATTCTCCAATCAGAATGGTTTCCTTTTTGTAAATGGGGCACAGTTATACCTTTCAGGTAGAGAGGAGTTACTCTTGCCACTTTTGAACACTTAAGAAGTGTTCAGAAGCTTTTAAAGGAAACTTTTGTTTCTTGTCTGTTCTTAAAGCCTTTGGTATACCTGAACACAACTTCATTGTTGCACTGCAGTGTTACAACAACTATGAGGCTGTCCAAATCATCACGTGTGCCTAAATTAAGTTTTCAGTGTATTATGAGTGTTGCACAAGTTTTGCGAACTTTAATATAAACTATGCCGCAGACATTGACTGATTTGCTAGTTATTTCCACAGTCTACCATAAGGAGATTGATTGATTAGTAATATATCTACAATTGGAATTATTACATTAATAAATTTTTCATGTGAGCATGAATGGTTACTTGCTAATGATAGTCACCTGCACTGTGTTCCTAATTCGCACTGATATATGAAATTCATTTTGAGTGGAGTCCAGTAACTTTCATTAAGCGTATATTAGAAATTTTATTGGAAACTAGCTTTGTTTTCAGGAGTTGCCTCTGGATGTAGTAACTTAACAAAGAAATAGAAGCAAAATTAAAGTAATTTTTTTAAATGTAAATGATGAATGATGAGATGTTCTTACTCTGTTTCTGAGACTTGTTTATCGCTCTTTTTAGACCTACAAGTCCTTGGTGGACAAAGCTGGAATGGGATCACTAGTTTCAGTGCGCTACCTGGGTGAAGAGAAGTGTGTTTTTCTTTCTAAAGACCTCTTGACGCCCATCCAGGTAACCTTGACTGGCATTGTAGAGATGAAAGATGAATCTCTTATCTTGATATTTAGGATGCATCAGGGTAATGTAATGGAAATGCAAACTTCAGATGGCTAAAAACTTGAGGTGTTTATTTCTGTAACTCATAAGTATCAGTTCTGAATGTAATGTGTCTGATTAAAAACCTTCTGGAGCTGATTCAGGACAGGGTCACGTAGGAGAGCTGGATGAGGGACTGTGCAAGGACAGTTACTCAGCTCAGCTCAGGTGACTGCAATTGCATGTTGATTTTTGGGGATAACCTGGAATAGTTTCCCTTTTGTTTTTTTGGACATGACTCATTACTTTGCAAGGAGTTGCAGGAATGTCTGGCATAAATCTTGCTGTTTAACAGAAGCACATTACTGCTAATCCTAAACAAATGAGGAATTGGGGAGAATGTAAATGAGATTGTTGAATTACAGTCCCTTTCTTGAGCACCAGAGGAAAGTTTGTTAGTGAAAATTAGACATGGATTGAAACAATTGTCCCTGGGCAGGTGTTTGGAAGAATAATATCTGCTAAAGATAAAGGACTTACCCTTTTTGAGAAACTATTCTCAAGACCAGTAAACAATCTGAAATAAAAGTAGTAATGGTTGTCCCATGTTGAGACTGCAAGTAGTGTCATCGTTAGTGTTCTACTTTGACTTGTTAACAGTCAGCAAATACACAAGTCCTTTAGACTCTTGACAAGAGAGTCACTAAAAGCCAAATTTGAGTTGTAGATGGTTGTCTTGCTTATATTGGCTCAACAGCAGGGTTGAGATCTCTTTATGCAGAAGCCTTATCTCAGCACTGCAGTGGAAAAGATTGCTTTACTGGCATCTTGAATAAGTTTACTGACTTCTACTCCTTCGGTCTTCTTCTTCTTAAAAATATCAGAGCAGTGCCTGGGACAAAAAGATAAAACCCAGCCCCAAACCCTTTTCTTATTTGCACTCTTTGAGCCTTGAGTGGAAACTTGTTGTGACCTTTCCATTTCGGAGTCAATTCTCATTCAAGAATTCAAGAGAAAAAAATAATACACATACATTATGCTGAAGAATTATGAACATTTTAGATGTAGTTGACTCTGTTTTCATTCATATAAACATTTTATAATGGTGTCTTGAGACAGACTGGATCCTGGCATTATCATAAAATAGAAACATAAAATATTTTCATTTGTGTCTGCTCAGGACAAATTTTCTGCTGCTTCTGAGAACTTAAAATCCTCAGATAAGAATGGACAGTTCAGACTTACTGCTATTAGCAATGTAGTACAATAAAACTGGGTTATTTTCAGAACAATATTGAAGTAGACGTGGAGAGCTCACTTCAGTCTGTCTTGCAAGTGCTTGTTGCGAATTAGTGACAAGAAATTATCTGCCTCCAGTCCATCATCCTAGAACTGATGGGGAACAGATTAATGAGAATTGGATTTGTATGAATTGCTGCCATCTTGTTTTTAAATATTGTGGGATTTTGTTAAAAGCATTATCCTAAATGCAAGATTCTGTTCTTTTTTTTATCCTGAAATAGGATGTGGACAGTTCCAGGCTTTCTCTTAAGGATGATCAAAATGTAAATGAAGAAATTCAGGCTCTGGTTAAGAAACACCTTGATGAGACACGCTTGGTCCAAGGTACAAGCATACTGTGGAGCAGAAAACTGGCAGTAAATGCTCAGGTCCAAAGGGAAATCCTTGCAGTGTTGGTTTAATTAATTGGTAATCTGTTCTAGGGGATAAAAGCTTTTTAAAAATACTGATTTTACTGTCTCAGCAGTGAATGCAAAATGTGAAGGATTGTAGATGTTTAAGTTTCAAGTATTTATTTTTTAAGAGTGTGTATTTCAGGCACATATAGATGGCCTGGTACTTGTGAAATCGATCAAACTTGCAGTAATTTTCAAAAATTTTTAGTTTGTTTCAAGTGACCTAATTTTCCCAGTTTGTTGTTTGTTTATGAATACTTCCAAGGTGTTCTATAGAGGCTTTATTTTTTAGTCAGATTTAAAATTGTTATTTTTTATTTGCCAGCTTTAAATTCTTAATTACTGGGTTTATGCCAGCATATTTGTAGTTATGTGTTTGCACATGCAGGGAATTACTTTTATGGAAGGGTAAATATTGCAGCTTACAGTTTTCATTTCCCATACTGTAAGGACAAGGAAAAATCATTGTGAGAACTGTGGTGATCTTCATGCCTCCCTTGTCTTAAGCTCTTTTTCCCCCCAATTTTGTAGGTGGAAAAAATATCATTGGTTCAAAAATTAGGATTTATAGCCTGGACCCTTCCACTCAGTGGTTCACAGCTGTTGTTGTCAATGGTAATCCAGCTACAAGAACTCTAGAAGTCAACTGTCAGGAGGTAGGAACCAGTTGCAGTGGTTTACAAATGGATACAGGGAATAATTGCAAACTTTTGTTTATATCTCCAGCAACACAATTTTTATTTCTGTCTTTACTGCAATCTTTAAACATGGGTGTCAGTGTAGTGCAGAACAATGTAACCCAAAGTGTTTCTTTATGCTGCTGGTAAATTATTAAATTACAAATGTCCTTCTATGAAAAATGAGGGAGACCTGCAATTTTTATTCCAAGAGTGAAGCAAACATGATCTTGGTTTCTTTGCTCTTTGTGCAGACAGTGCTCTCAAGTACAGTTTGTTTTTATGCAGAGACGCTGTCACATGGTATGTTGTTAAATTAAGCTTGGTATTCAGACAACCTAGAAGTTAAGTGTCTAAGCTTAGTCCATACCACCACATCTAAGATGAATAAACTCAAATAGTTTCACCTCTCTAAATGGCTTCTTCTGTGTTTCCTGTCCTTTTCAAGATTCCAGCTTTAAAAACTCTTGATCCAGAATTAATTCATGTTGAAATCATATATGACAACAATGGAAAATGTGGTAAGACCTATTACTTTTTGTCCTTCAAACACTAAGTAGGTTATTTGTGATAGACTAATCTTGATCACCTCTTTCAGATAAATCAAAAAGAATTGGGGGTGTGAAAAGGAAGTCAACTGAGAACAGTGGAAATGTTGATGCTAAACACACAAAATCTTCTCCTGAGGTAATGTCTTGCTCTGTTATATATGACTGTTACATAATGCTTACATTGCTTCTCAAAACATCTTAAATAAGGATTAGATTGGAAAGTAGAATGATAAATATAATCTCTTGGAGGGTGTATTGAGTTCTTTCCATTGTCTTTCAATTTGTCTGGGCGTGAATTAAATATCTTGCCTTGTGATAATTGGAGCAAAAGCTACTAAGCCTTGAATGTTGGTGGTTTGTTGGGGGTTTTGTTTGTTGGGTTTTTTTTTCTGTGCTTTTTGCACCCTCCTCCTGCTTTGGAGTTGGTCTGCCTGGTCATGTATTCTTGCAGTGGGAGAAAACACAAAGGAGTTCTGAAGTTTATAACCTTTGCTTTTCATGTTCTTACTTTAAGTATTTTGTACTTGAACCCAAAACCTTCAGATGCACTTGGATGCTTTGAGGATTCAAACTGCACAAGCAGCAGTTGAAGGTTGTTTCAGTACAGAAAGAGAATGTGACTTTTCTAGTACTCCTATCTGATTTTATTTCTTTTGTGAGTGACCTGCCAGGTATCACTGAGAGATAAGTAAACTCTCTAAGGTCAAAAGACAGTCTGGGTAACTTAAGTGTAGAAATGCAAATGAAAAATCATGGCTTGGCTGAAAAACAGTATTTCGAACTTCCCCTGTAATTTTGCCCCAGTGTTTCAGACCAAAACCTGCATTTTAGGCAGGAGTAGCCAGTCTTCAGGAAGCTCTGGAATGGGAGGGAGGGGATTGTGTTGCTTCTGTGTAGTCAGTCCTGTGTGGAGTCAGCTGTGCAGATCTGGATAATGGTTGGGTGTAGTCATTATCAGTCTTTAACAACCTCACAGAGAACCAGCATGAGGCAACAAGCACAGGGTAAGATGCCTCAGTGAAGAGATTCTCTTATCCTGTATTTACTGCTGAGGAAGAGCATGCAGCAGGGCAGCATGGAGTAGCAAAGGATTGCAGTTTTGTGTTTCCAAAGCTTGCGCTTGGGTACCTTTAGCAGCTTTTGGTGCTCAGTCTGCCTTTCTTCAGTTTTCTGCATAATTCAGTCACTGAGCAGCCTGCTTGACACACACAAAGCTGGTCTGTATTTCACATTCCAAATGCCTTGCTGAAGAATTACCATGATCTGACTTCATAGCTTGTTTTGCCATAGTTTTTCCTTAAAGTAGTGAAGTTATTTACTTCTCATTTTCCAGTCTGCCTTCTTTCAAAGGACTGGATCATTTATCACTTTTGTACTCTTTGGGAAATGCCTTGCAACCATTTTTTCTAAGTGGTTACAATGAGTGTGCTTTCTAGTAAGGAAACCAGAAGCTATTACTCTGATTTTGGTGGATGTATGTGGGAGTGATTAGTTGAAGCCATGTTTTTTGTCAATAAGTATGTGATAGTATTGATTTCTTGTGTGGAGTTAATTATCTGCAGCATTTTTCTAAGAGCTTGACAGCTGTGTAATACCAAAGCAAAAAGGAAATAATTTTGGAGCTGATGCTAAGGAGCCTGTAGTGTAACTTCCCAGCAGTAAGTGGAACATGTGGGAGTAAAATGTGGATGTTGGAGCTGGGGAAGGACCCCCACAGAAAAGCTACTCTTCTAAAGACACTTGCTAATTTGGTAGGCCTGTTGTATTCCTACATGAATTACAGATTTGTTTGGATGGTGATTTAATCAGTGTAGGATTTCTTAACACTTTCTAGAATTCTGGTGCAAAGCTTTTCTTGCTACAAGAAAGTTCAGATCTTTGGTAATGCTGTCAAACTTCACAGTTCTGATTTTCTATGGGATTTTCAGCTGAGCTAAGAAATTTATTTCTGACTGCCAATTACTGCAATTACTTTAGAAACACTGTTGCACTGGCAGTCAGAGAGCAGAACTTCATCTTCCTTTCCACTCGCTTAATACAGTTCACCCAAGAAGTTTGTTGTTAAGTGGAGGGAAATGAATTAATATGAACGGTCTTTCATGGAACTTTAAGGTTTAAATGGACACTTTAAAGTCTTTCCACCTCATGAACTAAGTGACTCTTTAATTGGCTTTATTAAACATGGTAGGAAGAGTATTAATATATTTTTCATTTCAGGCTGAACCCTGCAAAGCTATAATTTGTTATTCTGAATTTTTCTAACTGTTAAAATCTCCCTTGCAGGTTTCTCCCAGCCAGGGACACGTGCAGTCAGTACCAACTGTGCTGGGTGAAGCACTGCTGGGATGTACTCCTGCAAATAAAGACCAAAGGCACCAAGGCCTGCCTCTGCCAGCCAACTCACCACCCAACCTTGGTGCAGAAACTCCTCAGGGGTAAGGAAACAGTTTTATGCTTATACAGACGTTTTACTTCCAAAAATAATTCTGATTCTTAGCACAATGAGCTCTGAGGTAGTTTTAAAGAGCTGTAGTAACTACTCTTCTGTAATACCACTATAGAAAAGTGTTAGACTTGCTTGCCCTGGATATGTAATTTACTTCCTAATGCTGTGTTCTTATTTATCTTTAAGGAAGTGGCCCAATGTGCCAGGCTAGTGTCACTGCTTCATTGTACTCACCTGTAAGTGGATATACAGGTGTGGTGTCTGCTTTGTCAAATGCATTCCTTCCCTGCCCCCAAGAAAACCCAGAGCTTGTTCAGGCAGGTGTCTGCTTTCTTGCAGATCAGCTACAGGTTCTCAGTTATATTTCTGTTGAACGCCAGTGCCTTTGAACTTCTGTTACCCCAAGTTGTGTGACAATATGGACGTAACGGTAGAAGTAGTGTGGCAGGAAAACACAAATTTGAAGTGCTGATAGGGGTTTTTCTACTAGTTTTATCTCTCACATGCTGAATGTGGAAAATATAAATTTATTAAAAGGTTTTTCCGTGAGTGAGGTTTTACAGTCTCCAGCATACTGACTTGGGCTGCCAATCAGAAGTTCCTTGAGAATCTTGCCAGAGACATGCAAATGAAATGCATTTGGTTATTCAGCAGTTGCATGGAGAAAATGAGAAAGCAACTGTTTAATCGTGGGAGAAGGTAGTGGAGTAGCAGCAATACCCAAATTTGTGTGTGCCACATGGGTGTAGAGCTTTATTGTTCTAACTCTTAAAAAAAATCAAACCCAGATAAAATACCTGAAAAACACAAACCTATTTGGCCTCACACAAAACTTAAAATACTCAAACATCAGAAATTCAAAGCACATAATTAAATAACTAAATTTCTTCTTTCAGGCTTTAAGTGTGGCTAGATTGAGCAGCTGATGCTCTGATTTTTTCAACATGTTTGTGTTTTTTTTCCCTAATTATTGCATGTTGTTTCAGCTCATGTAGACGAAGCTTACCGGAAACTCATCCTTCCTGTCTTAATACTGGAGTTAAACCACTGACAGAAGATCTGACGGCCTTTCCTAAAGTGGGGTTTATGTCTAAAGAGCAAACACAAAATCCTAGTGATCAAAACGGTAAATATACCTCTTTGAAAACCTCAAGATCTTCACCTTTGACTGATTCAGCTAATGAAAAGGGAACCAACCTGAAGAGTACTAATGACCCTTTTATGAAGGCCACAACAAACTTTCCCAAGGAATGCATTTCCATAAAACAGTTGCAGCATCCCAACCCTTCCATAGCAGTACCCAGAGGCAGTGGCACTGTTGAACTGCAGCGAACTTTAGATTGCAGACCCTCAACCTCAGATGCTCATCTTCTGTCCTTCAATGAGTGTGGGGTTAAATCACAAAGCAGCTGCAACAGCCACAGCTGCCACAAAGGAAACAAGACTGATGAACTCGCAGACATGGAGTTTTTTATTAGAAGAAATTCAAATGAGATTCTTTGTGACAAAAGTGAGAGTGAAAGCTTTTGGACTGGAAGTGCCAAGATCCAGGATAATAGTAAGTGTTTCTAAAACTTCCTGTCATTTGAAAGTCCTTGTATTTTCTAACTACTTAGAAGTAGGTAATTTGTTATGCATGCAAAATTAGTAATTTAAATTGTGTGAGTAAATCAGGATTTTGAGTCACTTGTATGTTCTTTTATGATGGGAATGCAATAAACTGGAGAAACACCCTTTCCTGATAAAGGAAAAGAACTAATAATTAGTTTCTAGAAACAGGTTGTAACAAAATTTATGCAAGAACAGAACAGCAAAAGAGGTTCTGTAAGGTTTTGTTTGGAATACAGATGCTGATGGCATAATGAGGCAACCTTTTAGCAATGGTTAAATTTCACAAAAATGGTGAGGGCTGGAAGTTGTCCTCAACAAAGCTCTGGTCAAGAGGGGCTTTAATTTAAAAACTGTCATGAGAGCAAAACAAACAAAAATCCACCTGCCACCACCAAAACCACTCAACCCCAAAACCACCAACCTTGTTCCTCTTTTCCACTTGGTGAGTTCTTCAGGTTTTCACATGGGACAGGAGGGGAAAGGCTGTGGTGGTTTGAGGAGCTGAACTCCTGGTGTCATGTGTCCTGCTGTGCATCAGGTGGTATTGCTGATTGTTCAGGACTCTGGGAATCCCCCTACATACCCACCTCTTTTTTTTTTATATATATATATTTCCTGTTGCTTGGTCTTGGATTACCATGTGCTATTCCATAATTAGCCTGGATACAGAGCCAGCCAAGCAGTCACTGTTGTGTCCCCTGCAAGGCCTCACTGGCAGTGTAGGAGGAAGGGAAATGTTTGGCATCTGTTACGGTAAGATGCTGAAAGCTGTTGCATCACTAAGGGGGAAAACAGGACTGAGAAATGGCCAGGTTGTACTCTGTTCCCATTTCTTGTGAAATGTGGTTGCTTCATGCCTTAATCTGCTCATGGCTCCAGCTCTGTCTGAAGAACTTCCTTTAAAAGCAGATGGTCTTTCAAAATGCTCCTCTGTGAGAAAGTGAAAGGAGCTCTTAAATTCAGGTCCACAGACTGTGTGACTCCACTGGAACTGCACCTTGACACTGTTTCTGCTGACTGGAGAAGAGGTTTTTGCCAACTACAAATATTTTTAGCATAACTTTGTTTCAATGTAATGTGAATCTTACAGGAAAAGTTGATTCGGATCTTTCACTAAAATGCATTTGCTGGCATTTGCGTGTGAAAAACAGAGGCTTTTCTAATCCTGGCTGCTCTTCCCTGCAGTAATTGTTCGCAAGTCCATTTTATCTGATGCTGCTAAAGTGAAGAAGCTGCAACAGAGTGGAGAGGCATTTGTGCAGGATGGCTCCTGCAATAACATTGCCCCTCACCTGCACAAGTGCAGGGAGTGCCGCTTGGACAGCTACCGCAAGAACAAGGAGCAGAGAGACTCCACTGTCTTCTGCCGATTCTTTCACTTCAGAAGGTAAGAACAATTTAGATAAACACCTTGGAATTCCTTAAATGTGAAAGGAATGTGAAAAAAACCCAGTTGTTTGGCCAGAATGGTCTCATGTAGGTCTCTGTTTCAAAGCTGTTTAATGCTGGTGTGTAGCTATAAGACCAATATACCTAGCTAATGAGTGGCTGCTTATGGTTTTTTTAGCCCTTAGAAATGATACAACTGCTTCATTTGAGCAGAAAATATTTTGGCAGGACTTAGAGCTTTATTTTGCTGTTCTGGGCTGAGTGCCAGTAGGATAACATGAATTTACTTTGAGTGCTACAGCTCAGTAGAATTGGAGATACTAATGAGAGGTTTCCCAAAGGTTTCCCAAAGTTTAGTGGTTGGACACCTGAAATGTTAAGCATGAACCCACAGCTGTGGAAGAGTTGCAGTAAGTGGCTAGGGGCTTTCAGCTGGAGACATTTAAGCTTACCATGGAAACATTTAATCTGTGCACCCACTAGAATTCAGTTTTGTTGCTAAACATATATAAAAATACAGATGTGCTACTAATCTGTTGTTTATCCTTAGATTAGAGATTTTACTATAGTAAATCTTTGTATAATCTGATATGTAAGACCAAAGTAACAACAGACTATGCTAATTCATCCTCTCAGAATAACAATTCAGATTTGCAGTGCAGTTCAAATCAGATGGATCATTTGCTTTAGAACTTGAAACTGATGAAATTATCCATTTTTACTGAATGTGAAATCTGCCAAATCTGGAGATGGCATTTGTCTGATGACAGCAGCTGCCAGCACTGTTCTCATGCCACACTTAACACTACAGTGAGAACACATTGTCATCAGAAGTCACCTTTCTTCTACAGCATTTAGTAAAAAGGTTCCTGAGCAGAACTCAAGTTTTCTATTTAAGACACTACTAACAATATAGATCTCATTCTTTCCACCTACTCAGAATCACTCAAGAGTATGTCTTACTCAAATTTTGCTTGATGCTTTTTGACAGCTACTTCCAAATGAATTGTTACTGAAATACATTCTATATTTAAGGCATTCTAACTTCTCTTGAGAGCTGTATATAGTCCTCGATAAAATTATTGCTGTTGCCATCTCTAGATGTGGCCTTAATGCTAGCACATTTTAAAAATTGTAAACCTGATTTGGTTTTGTGTGAATAAAAAGCCACTTGTTGTAAGGTAGATTTCCTAACTAAAAACCTGGACATTTTTAGTCTTTTTTTCTTTAAAACAAGCAGTGTGTTGAACATCCTTAATGCTAGTGACCGATATGTTTATCCATGTCTGTTGTAACCTTTGAGTAAATTCACTGGCATACGGTAAATGTATTTGCAACTCAAGCATTGACTAATTGGAATGAATTTAAACCAGTGCAGCACTTGACACAATGAGGGCTTTTTCTTCTTTTCCCCCTTTTTCATCAGGCTGCAGTTTAATAAGCATGGAATACTGCGTGAGGAAGGTTTCTTAACTCCAAATAAGTATGACCCTGAGGCTATTAGTCTGTGGCTGCCTTTATCCAAAAATGTTGTGGGTCTAGATCTGGACACAGCAAAGTACATCCTTGCCAACATTGGAGACCACTTCTGCCAGCTGGTGATATCTGAAAAGGAAGTCATGTCAACAATTGAACCACACAGTAAGATCAACTTGTATTGAAATCATCTGTGTTTTTACAGCTTTATGTGAAATCTTAAGCTTCTGTATGAAAATTGTGTATATTTGAAAGTATCATAAGACTTGAGTGTCTCTCTCTTCTCAGAGAGGGAATGGTTAAGAGCCACTGTGAGCTAGTGTCAACAACTCTTTGCTCCTCAGAGGGAGGGGGGAAGGGAAAGGTAATTCCACCCTTCTTGGTCAGAAGTTGTTTCTCAATTTATCAAATTACTTTTCCTGTTACAAAGTTGTAAAAAAAAAATGAAGCTACCAAGTTAGCTGACAACAAAATCTATTCTGGGCATAAAAATGAAATAAAGATTTTACTTTGCACAGGTTCTGTTAGATTGCTTTGGTCCTATTTTATTGGAACTATATCATGGACCTAATGCTGTCTGTCAGTTAAAGAGACTTTTTCCTCCACTTGCAAGTTTCCAGTAGCACTTTTAGAAGTGATTGTGTGCAGCCTGACTGGGCATAGACCAGAGAGGTGCTGGTGATGGGGTAACTGATTGGGGAAGTTACAAACTCAGGGCTTTGGCCACATCAAAATATTTCTCTAGCAAATGTGACCAGACAAATGGGGAAATCTGTGACCTTGCATATAGAATGACTCCTAAAACTGTATTTGTTTTCTGGATTTTAAGTGCATGACCAGAGTACAGCACAGTTTAGGAGATTGACACTGTCTGCTGTGTTTGGGGAGTGTTGACATTAGATAAAGATCCTCTCAGTTTGGCAGTCACTCCACTGCTCTGAAAGAATTAAAAAAGCTGAACAAGCTTGAATGCCCTTCAAAAGCAAGGGGAAGACTCGAGATACCCCACAGGGAGTATTTCTGGACTATTACCTTGGGCTGCTTGGAATCTGCAAGCTTTGCTCTTCTCTTGATGTGCAGCATGTTCAGGCCTGTGGAACCAAGTTATCTGTAACTGGAGTGAGATGTATAGACTGGAATAGAGAAACCGTTTCGGGAGGGTGAAGCTTTGGGTGAATTCATGAAACAAAGGGGAGATGTGGTGTTTCTTAATAAGAGGATGCATCTGTTGGCATAGCTACCAGAAACATCCTCTGCTTAAAAAAGACAGATATGTGTGAGTTCTGGAATTGGCTTGAAAGGAGCAAAATCTAATTAATTCATCTTTGATTTTATTGCCCTGACTGGCAATAAAAAGAATTCACTTTCATTAATATGGAGGTTATTTTGAATGCCCTGAGCAGGAAACGAGTAATTTACAGTCTGGATATGTGGTGTTTTTTGAACAGTTCAGTGGGAGTTTCAGCACAGGAAAAAGAGAGATTCTTCTGCCACCCTGACTTGAAGTTATGGTAAATTAAAGTGTATTATCCATGTGAAGTAAAAGATTGACCAGTGTAGAAAGAACAGCTTGTTAGGTCACTTTGTTCCTTGGCCACCAAGTACCAAAAGGAAACAAGATCAAATTACAGAGAGGAATCAAAAAATAGAAGGAGTAGAAAGGGAAAAGATTCAGGAAAGATAGGAAATGGCATTCAAAAGATAAGAAACCTTCATCCTGTTTGGGGGAAATTGAAGAGTTGACCTAGAAAATGATAAATATAGTACGTTTTTCTAAAAGGCAGAGAAGAACAGAGCTGGTGATATTTAGTCCTATGTCTCTTGGAAGAATTCTGAAGCAAGTAGTCAAACAATTTTTACCTCCTAAAGAACAAAGTGTGCTAAGCTATTCCAGTGTTGTTCCATACATAGTCAATGGGCATTATTCAGAAGAGCAACAGATGTCTTGGATCCTGGTATGGTTTTTTTAGCATGTATTAGGACATGATCTCTCTTAAGTTGCTTTTAAAATTAAGAAACATTGTGGGCAGGAAAGTTTCAGAGAATTTACAAGTGTGGAAGGTAGGAGGAGGAGGCAGGTGTGTGCTTTTTGTCTTGTCTAGTTTCCTAGCTGGCAACATAAGGAAATGGAGATCAGGCTAAAATAGTTTTTGCATAATCACAGATTCACAGAAAAAGAATGCAGTTCTGGGAGGGCTTGCAATTTTTTGCAAGATATTGTCAGTGTTTGGGATGTTTTGAGTGAACTAAAGAAGTGGCTTGGGATAAGGAAAGGGGAATATAGTGGGTACATAGGAAATCTGAACAGCAGCAGTCAGTGCTTCAGAGAAGAAAATTCACCATTCTGAGAAGGTCAGATAAACACAAGCACATAAAACCTCCCAAAAGGAAGACAGCTAATTGCCCGCCATGCTACTGAACAGAGAACAAGGACGAGCTGGTGCTGGCAAGCTACACATTAAGCTTAGCTTGCCAGCAGTACCTGGATTTATTTCCTGGAGTAACTGTGGTATTTCCACTTAGGAAAATGTCAGGAATGTGCTTGTTAACTTGGGAAAACACGTGTCAGGAATAAGAGCTGTGGTTGGTGCTGCACAGGAGGAAGCAAACTGATCTCAATTGCTTGGACTGTTGTGTAAGAACAAAAGCATTTTTTGAAGTTTCAATATGAAACCAAGTCTGAGTCATATCACTGTAGTTTTTAAGTAACTGTAGGAACATGCAAATACTGGATTTGTTTGCACTAACACTTTGACTATCCTGTTGCTGCCCACAGGACAGGTGGCCTGGAAGCGCGCGGTTCGTGGCGTTCGTGAGATGTGTGATGTCTGTGACACCACAATCTTCAACCTTCACTGGGTCTGCTCCAAGTGTGGCTTTGGTGTGTGTGTGGATTGCTACAGGATGAGGAAGAAAAGCTCACATGAAGGTGGGAGTTCTTATTACTACCTGAAACAAAGGGGGAAGAAGGAAAATAAAATCTCTGTATTGAACTTGGAAGTCAATGGCAACCTTAAATGAGACCAAAAAAAGCCTTCCCAACGAAAAGGACATGTTGTAGACCTGTGGTTGGGTACATCAGTAATAGTAAAATATGTGGCTTTCCAGAGCAGTAACAAAAAAAAATAATGTTTTTGTTTTACAGATGATGACTCAGATACTTTCTCCTGGTTTAAATGTGTGAAGGGGCAGGTACATGAACCAGAGAATCTAATGCCTACACAAATAATTCCTGGAAAAGGTATTGGAAATATTTCATCTGCATAAAAACGTGCTGTAGGATTTTGCTGTCTTTCATGTGTTGTTGATATTGTAGTGAGTGAGGTTTGATTTTAGTAGTAAAGTTAGTAAAAGCTTAAAATTTATTATCCAAATACAGGAACAGCATGTGTGTTTAATACTGTTTTATTATCTTTGACCTTTACATAGAAGTAGCAGAACTTCTTGTTTAATGATGAATGGTATTCATGTTATTGTTTGTCAGCACAACACACAATTTCTTAGAAAGTCTGGGTGACTGCTGGATGTTGTGATTACATGTGAGATCACTGATGGTTCTCTCCCTTCAGCTCTCTATGATGTTGGTGACATTGTTCACTCCGTAAGAACAAAATGGGGAATAAAGGCAAATTGTCCTTGTGCAAATAAGCAGTTCAAAGCACTATCAAAGCCAGCTCTAAAGGAGGATTCAAAACAGGTATTGTTACTGCCTCTATGTCTGTGCAGTTAAGTTTGTGTCAGTCTATTGCATGTTCTTGAAGCCACTGCTAATTTGACTTTTAGGATGCCAGCCCTGACCTCTATGATAACCCCACCACATAGGGACAATTTGTATTCACTGTTCATCTTTCTGGTTCAGTTCTTGAAGTTTTGGGGGAAAAATCTCATTGTGTTCCTTTGACACTGAGGCCTCAGTAGTTGACCTGTCCTTGAAAAAGGCTCAGTGAGGATTTTTAGAGCGAAAATGGAATTAGATTGAGAGATCCCTTAAGAGAAGAATATGAAGAACAGACAAGTGGGAACAGTTTTGAAGTGTAGGCTATTCCTTGAGTCCTGGTGATATAATACATGCAGCATCTAAAAGAGTTAGTAAGGTGGAAGAGCACTGGGATGCATAAAAGAACTAAACATGAAAAAAATTGAGATTTAGAGCAGTGTGGAGAATCACTGATTTCTCTGGCAGTCTGGTAGTTTTGCTTCTCTGTATACTAAAAAACAAAACAAAGGAAACCCCATAAGATACATGAATTTATAAATGGATGTAATATTTTTTTGCTTTTGAAAACAGAGCACAAATTAATAGCTTAGTTTGGCAGTATCTCACAAGAAATAGGGTGAATTTAGTGATTTTAATTTTTAGATGTTTATTCATAGCCTTATCTTGAAAATAAACATTACCTTAAGTGTAAGAAGCAGGTTGGACTTGATTTTGTTGTAAGTAATGAACAGAAGAGACAAAAAATATTTCAGTTGTTAAAAGCGTGGAAGATAGTTATGTGAATCAAAAGTTAGTATCCAACTGACCTGGCTTCAGTCTTCTGAATTAAGATCTCCTGTGATTCTGGACAAAGAGCTGCATTAAATTTATCTACTCATCTTTATAGAATTAGTTACTGCACTTGTTGTGTAAGGATAAGCTCATTAAAGGTTGAAGGGATTTGTATTATGTCACGTTTAGAATCCTTGGTAAGCATCAGCAGCCAGTGAGAGATGAAATAGAGAATGTAACAGTAGGCAGACAAAAGAGCAGAATAATATCTGAAAATTGAGCAGGGAGAGGAAACATCACCAGTCACACAGGAATCCCAGGTTCTGGTTAGTCTGTTCCTAGGACCTCCAAATGATCAGATAAATCAGCTGCAAAGGAGAGGGACAATCCTATGCTTGGATTGTGCTGGCCAGGCCAGTGCTGCACTCGGGCAGGTGTAGCTCAGACTTGGCAGACCTTCTGCTGCCGCCTTAAGAGAAAAATTTAGGAATGTTCCATATCTGTTTTAATTCTCTGAACTGGAGCTCCAGCTTAGCCCCAGCCTGAGCATCAGCTATGACTAGAAATGTGAGAACTGCTGTTAAAACTGCACTTGGTTCCCAAAGCAATCCCAGAAAACGCACCTGGGAAGCTTGGCTCTCCGAAATCCTGCTGAACCATCATCTCCTGATCCTGAGCTGCAATGCTGACCTCTTGTGGAGATCACATGTTTTGAAGGGCCAAACCATTTTACTTTTCAAAGGATGAGTTTGGACATGTTATTGCTTGTATTCCCTTTGTATAGAGTGTGTTTGTGTCTAAACAAGTTATTGCTTTGCTTTCTCAGCACTTGGCATCCGGAGACAGGCCTGGCCTTCAACACAATAGTTTTGTCCTGAGCCCACAAGTCCCTACACATGATCCTCCTCTAAAGTCAGCACTTGGAAGCAAACAAGCTGCTTCTGTAAATACTTCTCCTTCATTAAATTGGTTTTCAAACCTAACAAGTGGAAACGTGAATAAAGAAAACAAAGGTATGTGCAGAACCAGTGAAGAGTAAACCCTTTGTGGCTGTTTCTCAGAAGACTTTAGGTCAGACCCAGCAATATCTTGTGCTGAGAGTGATGTTATCTGCCTGCTGGGATGGATGTTCAGTGCCTGTGCTGCAGAACTGGCTATGGCAATGGTGTGGAGTAAAGCCTGGCAGAGTTAGCATATTCTGTTTCAAAAACTGGATTAAAATCCCATTGATGCAAGTATTCTTGAAAATTCAGTTTGAGAATACTTTTTGTTCTTGTTGTTTGGGGATTTTGAGGTTTTTTGGGTTTTTTTTTAGAACATGGGATTTTAAAAACTTTGGTTTATTGAAGAAAGTTAACTGAAAAATATTTTATCTGCGTGTATTGGGAGGAGATATATATATAACATATATGTATGTATATATAACATATGTATATAGGTGCTTATAACATACATACATATATATATATGCATGTAGGAGGATATTGTCTTGAAAAAAAATTCAGGGTATTTCCATGGTTTCAAAATATTCTTATGTTTTTTTTCTTCATTTCAGAGAAGCTTCTCATACCTATTTTAAAGAATGAAAATAAACCTCTCCAGACACTCCCTAGCTTAGCCAAGCCAGCTGCAGCCCTGCAGACATTCAACAGTGCAATATTAACCCCTGTGAGCAACAACAGCACGGGCTTCTTGCGGAACCTGTTGAACTCTTCTGCAGGAAAGGTAGAGGAAATACTCTGTCCTTCAGGTTTGAGTTGATCCCAGGCTTAGAATCAGTTCTAAACCTGTGAACAACTGCCACAGGCAGTTTACTTTCTTGTCACAGTAAGTAAAACTCTGTCTTGTTTGGGAAAAGGGACGAACTCAGTTTCTGTGCTTCAGTGCTCAGTTAGTAATTTAGTGGTACTATCAGCAAGTCTTGGTGAGGAACTCGGAGCTAAGGGATAAAGCAGATTAGCTTCCTTAGGCTAGTCTGGCAGCTGCATTGGTTGGATGTCTTTTAGACTCAAAAAAAAAAAAAGCACCAATGAACTTGCAGGTGGAAAACCTTCTGTGGTGTGTTTCCCATACCTGTTTGCAGACTGGTTCACTTCAGATGTTTCTGGGCTTTGTCTGACCTTGCAGATGTGACTTCAAAGTGGTGGGGAAAAATACTGGCCTTGAGAGTTTTTTGCTAAAGCTGAATTTCTGCTCTTTGATATAAAGCAAATCCTGTTCCCTGCTACGTATGCTAGGTTCCTGCAGTGTTGCTGAGATGCAAATTAGAGCAGAAATTGTTGTGCCAGAATTCTGTAGACAAAGTGTAAGAAATGGCATTGGCATCTAATGATGGTGCATTTCTAGATAGCAAAGTTCTGCAGTTGTTTGTTTGTCTCCATGATTTGATCTCAAGTAAAAAATTATGGAAGTGGCAAATACTTTCTGTAAAGCCTGCAGGATAAGGCAACAGAAAAGAGCACTAATTTTTTGTTCTTGTTCTTTCACGTATTTTATCAGACAGACAATGGACTGAAGAGTACACCCAAAATCCTTGATGACATTTTTGCTTCCCTGGTGCAAAATAGAGCCATTACAGACTTGCCTAAGAAACCTCAAGGACTGACCATAAAGCCCACGATAATGGGCTTTGACACGCCCCACTACTGGTTATGTGATAACCGCCTGCTGTGTCTTCAGGATCCCAACAATGAAAGCAACTGGAACGTCTTCAGGGAGTGCTGGAAGCAGGGACAGGTATTTTAATTTTCCTGCTTTTTCCATTTGCAATTCATGTACATTGTCCTTTAGTTGAAGCACAGCTACAACCACTGTAGTGATCAGCAACATTAAACCTTCATCAAATGTGTGTCATGAGTACTATTACACATCCTTACCTAAAGACCTGTTTTACTGTTCAAATCTGTTTCTAAGCACAGAGCTGAAATTAAGGCTCTGTATAAAAAACTGCCTCAGTTTGAAGTAGAGAATGCTCAGATGCATGATAAGGCCGAATTCAGATAGGGCATACTGAGCATTTAGTTAGCAAAATGCCTGCATTCAAATGCTCAGTGTATTTTATGTATTATCCTGTTGTAGTTAGAATTTTTGGTGTTTAATAATTCTTCAGGCTATATTCTTTTGCTTTCTAGCCTGTAATGGTGTCAGGAGTACACCACAAGTTAAATGCAGACCTTTGGAGACCGGAGTCCTTTAGGAAGGAATTTGGCCAACAGGAAGTAG
The DNA here is from genome assembly GCF_049639895.1 of Pseudopodoces humilis. Classification (NCBI taxonomy): domain Eukaryota; kingdom Metazoa; phylum Chordata; class Aves; order Passeriformes; family Paridae; genus Pseudopodoces; species Pseudopodoces humilis. The sequence continues at coordinate 5,689,639 of NC_142205.1, read as the reverse complement.
ATCTGGTTAACTGCAGGACCAATGAAATCATCACTGGAGCTACTGTAGGAGATTTCTGGGATGGTTTTGAAGATATTTCTAGTAAGTACTGTGAATCTTTTTTCCAGTAGGTAAAACACTCAGCAGCAATAATTCTTCCCTAGCACAGGTTTGTGATCCATAAGCAGTTCACAACATGTTCAAGGATTTATCTTTACCTTGGACAGTTTAGTGAGGATACAGTGCAGACATTTATGCTCACAGGATTGTGGACTAGATAAAAACTGTCATTCCTATACTCCTTCAGGAGTATGTTGCTGCCTTTAGTCTTTTGGGGAAACATTCTGAGAAAATTTACCATCTTCCTAGCAAGTAGATTCACCTGTCAGGTTTTTTTTCCAATTGAGTGAAACAGAAGCGCACATGTAGGGATGGTGCTCACAGGTTAAATGAGTTCTGCTGTTTTAACTTGAAGGTACTTTTGTCCTGGGGGACTGAGGTTACTTTGTATAAGAATAGATTTAGAGGAGATGAGCTGGAGCTTTTCCAGGAGAATTAACACTTTGCCATTGCAAAGATTGCAAAGATGCCATTGCATCTGGAGTTCTACTTTATCTGTTTGTTACACATCCTTATCTAAGGATCTGCTTTATTGTTAAATCAGTTGTAAACTTACGGAGTTTTATACTTAGGGCAAAAAGAGTGGGAGGTGGAAGACTCACATCTTTCTTTTCTGTTATTTTATCTTTGAAGACATTTGGCTTCATCAGCTACTTTTGGCCTCAAACACAAACCGGTTTCTGAGCTAAATTGTAGGAAGTGCTCGGGCAGGGAAGCAGTAAAGGCTGCTTGTCTCTGACATCTCCTGTTGTAACACGTTTGTCATGAGTGATACTCTACTCTGGTGTCAGAGGAACTTGTATGTCTTTAGTTCTACATGAAAAGTTGTGGCATGAACATGATTTTAAACCTGAGATAAGGATTTCTTTATCTTAATTATTTATATTATGAGTTGTACAACTATTAAAAACTGAGTAAGACTTGCTAATATTTCAAATTAGGTCGCCTGAGAACAGAAGAGGGAGAGCCAATGGTATTGAAGCTTAAGGACTGGCCTCCAGGAGAAGACTTCAGAGATATGATGCCCTCTCGGTATGAATTTCCAGAAATGTTCATTGTTTCTGTGGTACACCCCCAAAATAATGGACTGTAGGAATATTCTTGTCTTTTGATACCTGCCTCAGCTTTTAGCAGCAGTTGGTGACATGTGAACAGCTCTGTTCCTCAGAGATGCCTTACATAAATGGAAATCCTGTACTAGTTTCAGGGTAATTTTTTCTGTGGTTCATTGTATTTGTTGCTAAGTAAAGTGAGCACCTAAAACTGCTCCTAAAAGCCTGCATCACTTCGAAATCTGAAATTCAGTTGAAGCTTACTTTTTGGCCAAATATTTTTAAGTATTAGGACTTAGGCTGTTTGATATTCCTTGAGATGATAACACAACAAAATAGCATTACTTCAGAGCAGTTAAATTTATTTGCTGTATTTCTGTGCCTTGTTTGTATGGTTCCTTTTCATGGTGTCCAGCAAACCCCCTGAGGGAAAGAGTACATTTCCTTGACTGGAGAGAGCCTTTGTTGCAGTCTCTTTCAGTCTGTGTTTGGTTTTATCAGTACCTAATGTTAAATTCTGCTGCATTATCTTAGGTTTGATGATTTGATGAAAAATATCCCATTGCCAGAATACACCAGGAGAGGTGGCAAACTCAACCTCGCCTCTCGACTTCCCAATTATTTTGTGCGACCGGATTTGGGCCCCAAGATGTACAATGCATATGGTAAGGAATTTTTCACTCTAAAGGTCACATTGACCACATTTTCCTATCAAATTTTAATGTGAATTATGTGAATCCTTGCTGTTGTAGACAATTTTATTAATCCCATAGATCAGAAAACCTGTGTTTGGCTCACCTATGGATATCAATGATATCCAGAGCATGATATGATTTATTTTATTAAATGTCTTTTTTGTCCAGGTGGTTTCAAGCCAATAGTAGTTATTCCCAGTCTTCCAATCAACTTGTTCCACAGCCTCTTTTCCTGTAGCTGGCAACATATATTTGTTATTCTGCTGCTTCTGGCTGTATTGCTTTTGTTGTTCTCCTTTTTGAGCTGAATAATTTAGCTGTTAATCCTTCCTTGAGCAGTTTTTTCCATGTCTGGTTCATCTGCGCTCACTCAAAAGACATTTAAAATGGAGCAGCATCATTACCAGTAGAGAGATTGTGGATAGTAAATCCTGTATCAGCTGCTTAGAGTGAAAACATGACTATTAATGAAAAAACATCATTTATCTTAAAATGCTGTAGAAGCCCCTTTCTAGCAGGACTTAAACATGACTTGTGTATCATACGGGTTAGGTAGAGATACACTGATCTGTATCAGCCTGTCAGAAGATCACTTGGGAAGCCACAAGATGGAGTAAGGTCCTGGATAGAAAGCATATTGCTGTTCTGGAAGCATTTGTTGGGAGAAGTGAAAGTGCTCTAATCTTTTCAGAAGGTGCTTTTGACAATGGTGTCAAAATAGTTCCTGTTGGGAACTATTCCAAATTACTCGTTGTCTTACTGATGGATCCACTACTCCTTTTTCCCCCCTTTCATTCCTCCCCCAGGCTTAATAACACCAGAGGACAGAAAATACGGCACAACAAACCTCCACTTGGATGTGTCTGACGCAGCCAACGTCATGGTTTATGTGGGGATCCCCAAAGGCCAGGCTGACCAAGAAGAAGGTGAAGTGTTAGTGCTGTCTGGGGGGATATTTCTGTGCCCAGAGGGAAGATCCTTTAGTGTAACAGCTCGTGTTGACTCTCCACAGAAGTGCTTAAGACTATCCAGGATGGTGACTCTGATGAACTGACAATTAAGCGTTTTACTGAAAGCCGAGAAAAGCCTGGAGCTCTGTGGCACATTTATGCTGCCAAAGATACAGAGAAAATCCGGGAGTTCCTTAAGAAGGTAAGCTGTTAATCTTAAAAATTGATCTTCTGGCTGTGTGGGCTTGCAAGTCTCTATCCTTTGCCTTTTCTCCTCCTTCATATCCTAGTTACTGTGGAAACAAATAGCTTGAATTGTATCCAAGACAAAACTTTGCCAGTGCCATGAGTCTTGTAGGACCTGAAAAGAGTGGAGAGTTGAATCCCGAAGTTACCTTGTATGTAGATACTTTTTCTGCCCACTCTTCTCGTTATCTAGTGAACAAGAAAATAGCTTGTTTAGATTTAAGGATTAAAGCAGTTTAATTAGATTACTTTAGAAGAATGTGAGATGTTTTTGAGAAGTGTCAGAGCAATACATGTACATAACGATCTTCCTTCTTCTCTCCCTAACTACCTTTTCTTCCTCCCATACCTTGATGAGGCCTGAATTAAGGGAAAAGTATGAGGTATTGTGTGTCACACTTTCACAGGAGTTAAGGGTTTAGTGGAGATATGCTGCCACATCCAAAAGGGCTTGTGTCAGTGTTTAAATTTACATCAGATGATCCAGAGTTCTTTGTGCTTTTAATTGTGAGACTTTGGTGCTCTAGAAGTGGAAAGAGGCAATATGCTGATATTTAAAAGAATAAATGGGATGATCTGGACAACTCCTGGCCTGGTCAGGCTTATGGCTTTTGTGGTGGAAGCTGGGAGAGGCTGCAACAAACTTACTTAATGTTAACAAAGAACTAATCTTATGGTTGATAAAACATGATGCTGGGTTTGATAAGCATTAACACTTGGAGTCTTGACATCCGTCTCACACCTCAGTCCCTTGTATCACACTTGCTGGCAGGTATGGGGCTTTTAGTGGAGTTAGAGCCAAGCCATTTATCTCCTCCCAGATGAGTTTTTGAGGGTGTAAATGGCTGCTGCACAAGTTGGATTTATACAGCAACTTCTTGCAGAAATTCTCTCCCCACAGCCCTCAAATTTCTGTCCTGAAGTGCTTGTTATGCCTCCCAGTCTTGTTTCTCTTGAAAATCTGGTTTGCATCCTCTGGGTCAGTGAGCACACAGTGACTGATTGTGGCCTCAAGACACCTGCTGAATTCCACGCTTGGCAGTGTCTTCCAGTCACAGGCTATAGAGTCAGAATCTCAGAAATGGTTGGGTTTGGAAGGGAGCTTCAAGACCATGTCATTCCAAGCCCCCTGCCATGGGCAGGGACACCTTCCCCTAGAGCAGGCTGCTGAGAGCCCTGTCCAACCTGGCCTGGAACACTTCCAGGGATGGGGCTTCTCTGGAAAGCCTGTGCCAGTGCCACACTGCCCTTGCAGGAAGGAATTTCTTCCTGATTTCTTCTTCCAAGCTAAACCTACTCTCCTTCAGTTTAAAGCCATTGTCCCTTGTCCTGTCACTTCACACCTTTCTCCACAGTCCCTCTGCAGCTTTAGTAGTGTCAGAATGCTGGTTCCATGCATGACAGTGGTTCCCAATGTGAACACGAGTTGCTTCACTTGCCATTGTCACTTGGGATTACTTGCATTTTCCACATTCACATTTGCAATGCATCTGAAGCCAGTGTGACCTGAGAAATGCTGAATCCCTGACAAAGGTCTAAATAAAGACCCAAACTTGCATTGTGTTACTCTCCTACCTGAACACATGATGCAAGCTGCTCTGGCACATGTTTCTATGGAATACCACAGGTACAACTTGACTGTCCTGTCAGACTGGTGTGTTAAAATACCTGTTGTCTTGTGACTTTCCCAGGTTGCAGAAGAACAAGGCCAAGAAAATCCTGTAGATCATGATCCCATTCACGATCAGAGTTGGTACCTGGACCGACCGCTGAGGAAACGCCTTCATCAGGAGTATGGAGTTCAAGGCTGGGCTATTGTACAGTTTCTAGGAGATGTAGTTTTCATCCCAGCAGGAGCTCCACACCAGGCAAGCACCAGGGACATGGAATGGCCTTGACTGCTTGGTCAGCTCTTTGAGCACGTGGCTAATGCTTGTTTGTTCTTTTTAGGTTCATAATTTGTACAGTTGTATTAAAGTTGCAGAAGACTTTGTATCCCCAGAGCATGTCAAACACTGCTTCTGGCTCACTCAGGAATTTAGATATCTGTCACATACGCATACAAACCATGAAGATAAATTGCAGGTAACTTCCCGATGCTCAGTGCTCTTGACCCTTTAAAAAAAAACCACTAAAGCACAACAGACATTTTCCCAAGTCTGTGATTTGCATGAAGGTCAGGCAGATGAGTGTGTTCAAACTGGCCTGCACAGGGTGAGGGGCAGTAAGTGGGAAAGCTGGAAAACTGTGCTGTTTGCTTGTGAAACCAAGCACCTTTTCCTTTGCTCCTGCAGGTGAAGAATGTCATATACCACGCTGTTAAAGATGCAGTTGGGATACTGAGAGCTAATGAATCCAGCCTTAGCAGACCGTGATGTAGAGCGCCTTAACCACACACTATGAAACAGAAGCATTGGCAGCTGTTTTACCTACTCAGTCAGGACCTCTGTGGACTTTGAGATTATATGAATGTTACCTCATCTTCCTTTCAGCAGTACCAGAGGATCGTGGTACTATGTTCTGTGTATTCTTCCAATGTTTACAAACCTGATATGTATATGTAGTAATATGTATGGACTGTGGCATACTGTGAATGCTCAGTTGCAATAGAACTTTATATGGAGTTGCTCTCCAAACTGTACAAAATACCTCCTATAGAACTGTTGGGAACTATTCCAAATTACTTGTTTGAAAAATATTATTCAAGGCATTGTAAAGCTTCAATTTTTAAAATTTATTTTAGGGTGGGAGGAAGTATGGAATTGCTCAGTTTAATAACCAATTTACATAAAAAGTTAAGAATGCAGTTCTGGAATTTCACATTAACATAGAACTAGCATTTAAAAGTAGCTTTAAGCTATTGTATAGTAACATAGAGATGGGAGTTAACCATCTTTAGGTAAATGTATTTAAATTTCTAATGTTAAAAGAAACTTTTAATCAAATGTCTTCTGTTCAAAACTGCTCTTTAATTTGAACTGATGTTTGATTCTCTTGTTTTTAACACTGAATGGTTACATAAAAATTCTTCTATTTCAGATACTGTTCCTTGACTATCTTCTTCAATTGACTGTTTAAAATGTAATTAGTTTGATGCAGTACTCTGAAATGCAAAAGAAAACTCTATCATAAATGGTTCATACTGTTTTTTGAAGTGCTTGAAGGATCAGGGTATGGAATTTAGCAGCAGATCCATTTATGGTTATTTTTGGTTAACCCAAGCGTGACTTAGCTGACAGATTACTGCTGCCAGGTCTGTACCACATGAGCTTTGCAGCTTCTGTCTGAAATGGTACACACAGAACTCAGGGTTATTTGGAGAAACACTGAAAACATAGTAAAACTTAAAACAGGAAGAGAGGTTGTGAGTGGGAAAAGTGAATCTCTCATTTGATGAGATACCCTGAGACAAAATTAACCTTTTAGTTCCTTTCCAGCACTGAAAGTTGCAGGATGGCTGCTCGGAACCGGCAGGAGAGGAAACCTCCAAGTTCACTTTTCTTAGCTTATGCAACAAATTGAACTCTGCAAATTCCCCTCCCTGTAGTACTTCACCTGCTGTTTGTGATCAGCATCAACTGTTGGGTTTGTCTTGGGTGACAGGATTCTTCTTCAGAGAAACTTCCTCTGATTGCTCCCTGAGGAGTGGGGACAAGCTGCAGTGATGTGCAGGGAGCAGGAGTCTCTTGTAAGAGCTAAGTGAAGTTGACTTACAGAAGGTTTGCCTGCACAACTGCCCTTCACTGTATTCAGTGAGAGCTTTTCTCCACCTTCACTTGCTGACACCTCTTGACGGTAAATAACTTGTTCTAGTCACTTCAGGTGCCTTGATTTGGCATTTTTGTGCTTGAACTTGTGAGGTATGCTTAAAAACAACACCTGAACCTTCTCCCTTGAACTATCAAGTTGAAGTAGATGACATAAAGCAAGTTAATTGCTTTCCTTGGAGCCAGCTGGAGTATTTGTGGGCAGCTGGAGTACAGTTACCTCCCAGGGAGCTGAGTCACACTGATACACCCTGCGTGTGTGCACGTAACTCTGAAAAGATGCATTGTTCAAGCTGGATTTTGAGGTCTTGCCACTGTGCTGTTGTTCAATCTTGTTTTATTGCAGCTGTCATCCACTTTTGTTTCTGATCTGTCCTTTCTGGATTTTTAAGACCACAAGAAACAAACTGTCCCTCTTGCCTGTTTTTGTTACATTTGGGGTGGAGATGAATACTTGAATTGCACAGCCCTGAAGCACTGGGAATACTTTGCCTCAAAGGTGAACAGTGCTTGCCTGCTTCCCCCCTCCCCCACTTTTATGGCTCAGAATGGGAGGTGTTGGACTCTGTCCAGCTATCTGTGTGTGCCTTGTGTGTTTTTTCTACCCTTACAGTTGGGATACAATTATTTAGACTTGGCTTTCTTTGGGAAAGTCTTCCTTAAAATGAAGATCTCTGCCCTTTGTCTGGGAGATGCTGTGGCAGTGATGGGTTTGGGTCAGAGCTTCTGGTTTGCAAACAGCCTTTTGTGAGCCATGATGTGTTTTGCCTGAAGCTTTTCCTTGGGAGGAGACACAACTCTCCTTTGACCCTAGAATGTGCTACTGGAGGAGCAGAGAGGCCTTGGCATGGCCACAGGGTCTGGGGAAGCTTTGCCAACAGCCTGGTGAGTCAGGGTCCCCCTCCCACTGCTGCCAACTGACCTGCCCTCACTGTGTGACGGCCCTGGCTGAAACAGGCTCTCCTGTGATCATACAGAGCTGGAACACCAAAAATTTCTCTTTAACTATGCAGTGAAGGCCCTAAATCTACTAAAGAAAGGTGTTATGAAACTAAACGGGAGGTGTTAGAGGTGGGTATTGTTTGTGAAAGAGGCTAAAGTGATGCAAACTAAACTGCAGCATGGCAGTGACTGTTAGAAGCAGCTTTAATAAATTTTGTATTGGTTCAGGAAAACACAGACCTGACAGTGCTGGAGGTTTTTGGTAGCAGTTTTAAAACCGAAGTGCCTGTTAGGGAGAAATGCTGCTTGAAGATGAGAATATATTTCAGGATTTTATGTCTAAAAATACATAACATTACACCACCCTTGCCATGTCACCACAGGAAACATGGGCTGAACAGAAAATGGGAAGAGACTGCACTTCCCAAGCAGTATATTACAGTAGTGTCTTGGAGAAAAAAATCCTCAGGAAGAAAAAAAAATATAAATATATTACATAAGTGAGAATACATTAAGTTTTGCATTTTGAAGGTAGGACAGAATAAAATAAAGCAAACTGTACACATCCATCCTGTCCCTAGCTCCGCAGGGTGGCCAACCGTGACTGCATTGCTTCAATGTCCTCCTCCTCATCCACTGCAGCGGCAGCAGCTGCTCCCATGGGCTCAGGCTCTGGCAGAGCATCTGTGACTTTACTGGGTGCTTTACCCAAGGCCCCTGCAACAACAAAACAGGCTCATTAGCGAGTGTCAGGTGTTCATTTAATAATTAGTGGCTTTCAGGGACATCTAAAATAACCCAACCAGTCATTTCCTATGGAGGTCACACCCCTGAGCTGTGGCAGGGCCAGCTGGGGGCTGTTGGCTGCCCAGCAGCACTGACCTGCCAGCTCTGAGCCTCTGCACTCCGTCCCTTCTGGGAGGAGGCTCAGAGCTCCCCCTCAAGCCCTGCTGCCTGTCTGGGAGCTCCCTCTGCCTGCTCAGGAGCAGGGGAGCTGCTCCAGCCTGGAAACAGGATGGAAAAAGTAACTTGGGACGTGAGGAAGAGCAGGGCAATGTGTGTGCTGGGCACAAGGTGGCAGCAGGGTGGGCACTGCACTTGCAGTATGGTACAGCTGAATGCAGTCCTGGAACTTGTTTTTGTCACACCACATCACAAGCAATCCAGGTGAAAGGAGCATGCTAAGCATTCTCCAAGTCAAATAACTGAACCAGCAAATCATTACTTCATGAGCTGGAAGGCAGAAGTTGTGGTTTTGTTTTTAAGATGGTTTTTGTGTTTGTTTTGGGTTTTTTTTCCCCCAAATAAGACACAGCATGTTACTGCCAGGACTCACAACACAGCACATACTCAAGGCAGTGCAGTGGAATTTATTTCTTGGTTTCATTAATAATAATACCTGATCAATCATGTAAGTTTCACATTGTTAAGAAGATTTACTGCACAGCCAAACACAGATCTGCTAGAGCCTCAATTACATAACTGCAAAGACAGCAGCTGATGGATATTAGTTCTGCTCTGCTGAGCTCCACTGGCCTTCTCAGCCAGTATTCCCTGAGAAACCAGTTTGTCAGAGCTCTCTGCCCACCACCAGAGGATGAGATGCCACTGGGAGAGCACAGAATAGATGAAGATTTCAGTTGCTGCATCTTACTGAACAGAGCAGGGACTTGGCTCTCAGCAGCACTCACAAACTCACCAGCTGTAATTTCAAAAAGGATTTTGTCAATTTCTGCCTCAGCTTCCTCTTCCATCTCCTCCTGATCCTCCAGGCCTTCAAAGGTGTCCTCCAGCATTTCCTCTATAATTCCAGCCTAGCAGAAAAAAACAAGGCAGTGTGTGATGTGCTTGGAAACAGCAGAGGAAGAAGACATTTCTACTTGGGAGATGAGGTTATGCCTATCCAGGCATGTAACACTCCCCTGCTCCAGAGGGGTTCCAGATACAGGCTGTTGTGGGAGGGTGGCCAACACACCTGCCCTCAGCGTGAGCACACACCTCTACAACTGGTGCATAGGAAAAGCAGGAAGAAAACTGAGGATTAAAGGCACCTGTTCTCACTTTGAAAACCTCAAGTTATTTAAACTAAAACCAGAGAGATTTAAATTAGATATTAGGAAGAAATTCTTCCCTGTGAGGGTGGTGAGGCACTGGACAGGTTGCCCAGAGAAGCTGTGGATGCCCAATCCCTGGAAGGGTTCCTAGCTAAGTTAGATGGGGCTCTGAGCAAACTGGTCTAGTGGCAGATGTCCCTGTCCATAGCAGGGAGGCTGGAATTATATAATCTTTAAGATCCTTTCCAACCTAAACCATTCTATGCTTCTGTGGTTATTTAGTGTTGTTGCATGTCTAAACCAAGAACCCAGCCTGCTCCAAGTATGTGAAATACAAGTGTAAATTTCAGTCATGCAGCACAAATTGTGTAGCACATCCTAAAACTGCTCTTTGACACAGCTTGTTTATTTTTTCTATCTGCATTTGAAAACATTCCTTTGCAGGCCCTACAACCCAGATATGGCCAAACCGTGCTGGTGCACAATGGAAAAAATATTTAGAAATAAATTTATTTGAACTAAACAATCTAGAGTGGTAGGAAGGGAAAAAGCAAAACAACTTTGGTAGTTGAAAATGTAGCAGTCATAACAGAGACTTAGTATACTTTCAAATCAGAGCACTCTCATGACATGGAGACATTGAGCTTGATGCTTTAAACCAGTGACAGTGAGTTATATCTGAATTAGCCAGGAGTTTTGTAATTCTTTAAAAATCTTGTAATGAACTACATTTAATTAGTTAAGGAATGTTCGACTGTGTTATTTTGGCTGGTTTTGGTTTACACCTGTGTTGGCTAAGTGTCAGTAGAAAAACCTGAGAAATTACCTCACTGCACCTACAGAAAGGAACTCCATGGACCCACATCCCTTAGAGAATCCATAGCTGAAGAACAAAATTCAATAGAGAACTGTTTAATCGTTATCATGTAACTAGAGATGAATTAGATGTCACAGAAGAACAGTATCTTGCCAGTTAAGGAGTCAAAGGCCTACACATCCCACATCCCAGAAAACTTGATTAAGACATTGCAGGTGTAGTAAGGGAGCCACTTCATAGGCTTGTACTCCCCAGAAAGCTTAATCAATAGTAATTGTCCAAGCAGGATAGCACATTTAATAAAGCACTGTTAGCTGGATAAAACTCAGGTTATCCATTAAACAAAGAAAGATGAGATGTTCTGGTAGTAATTAAAAGAAACAAAACACCTCTACCATGATGCAATAAATTGGGCAGATTTTTGGGAGTGTCTATTAAAAAGAATCTTGGTTGTTATAGTGTATATAAATGCATGACAATTGTTGTTTCTTTGAACATGTCTATGGTGAATAAATTCCCCATATGCTCCAAATTTTGACTGAAAATTGTTGCTTGGAATGGTGATTTTTAAAACTCTTTGTGTCACCAGTATCAGACTTGCCACAGAGTCAGAGAATTTCCTGAGCTCACACCAGCCCCGTGACAAAGGGGCCAGCCAAGAAGCTGCACAGCTCAGTAACAACATCATGTTCACCCAAGTCTGATTTATGTGCCAGATCTTACCTTCATCATCTCTTTGGACAAGTCCCTCATTGTTGCTTGGATTTCTGGGATTTTTACTAGATTTTGCATAGCTTTCATGACTTCTGTGCTCTTCTGCAATGAACCTGCTACTCTGAGGACAGCTGTGAAAGAGAGGCACAGAAGAGTTTGAACAATGCATGCACTGCTGAAAGCAGAGAAATTATATCCTCCCTACATGGAAATTTGTTTATATTTAGGCAATTCAATTTGAAAAATAAATGGGCATTGCACTTCTTCATTCTTGACTAAATTCCTGGAAAAGCCCAACTTACACGCACATTGGAAAAGTCACATTTATAGCAAAGCTACTGGTCCTGTGCAGTGAGGAACCCAGGTGGTCTGCAGATATTTCAACCCACCTGCATGAGTTCATTAAAGACAGGGAGAGAGTTGTTCCTGCCCAGCCCCTCAGCAGCAGAGCTGCAGTGACTGCTGAAAACAGGGATCTCCTGCCTGACACTGGAAACTATTCCTGGCAGAAGTTCTGCTGCAATAGCTCCACAGCAAAGAGTAAGCTATAACATTAATACTGAAGCCAAAAATAAGCTTGTTTAAACTGAATTTAACAATATGCTTTCCAGAGGCTATTCTAACTTAAAAGCTCTCCTCATACGTATTGACATACCAAGATCAAAAAGCAGTAATTAAGGGTACTTTGAAGTGTTTTGAACTCTGCCATTTAACTTTGCAGATTCCTGGACATTGAGAACTTACCTATTTGTATATAAAATGGTCACTCCTTAACAAAGCAAAATGTGGAGGTACAGCACATATTATTTTTCATTTTAACAATTTCTTTTAAGAGCCCTATACTTGTAACTACCAGAAACCTTGCCTTGAGTGGTCATTTCTCAAGTTACTACAGACCCCAGACTGAATTCTAGATTCCTTCATACTTCCTATCTAAGTGTATCAGAATATTTCCAAGAAGATGAAGACGGCTGGCAGTGGTAATGAGGAGGAGGCTGTTTTGAATTTTTCCTTTTAAGGGACACCTTAAGATGCAAGGATGCACTTTCCTTTCCTGAATGACATGCATGGGGAGCCACATTTGAATAAAATTTCACTTAAGGTTCACAGTGTGACTTCCTGTTTTATCACTCATCCAACATTAAAATCTACTTGGATGATGCTGGGGTGGGGGAAATGCTTTGACATTTCAGCAGCATGTTGACCTCCACCAAGTCTTCTCCTGTCTTTAAAGCTTTCTGCTCTGCTTGTTAGAGGTTGGACTGTTTCCAGCTATGGAAAACACTGCAGGAAGTGTATTACAACAGATTTCTGATGTGGGTAAGAAACATGGGAAATATGCTCATGCTGGAGGAACACAAAGGACCAAGGAGGGTTTACAGAACATGGGTGTTAAACCAAGGGGCAAAAGGATTCATCCATGCTAAGAAATCAAACACTGCTCCCCCAATGCAGGCATTGGTAAATGCCCCCAGACTCTTGCTAGGGAAGCAACCGTCTACAAGATGAAGAGAATTGTACTCCTGGGACAGATTCTGTCAAAATCAGTGACACAGGCTCCACTAGGATACAGGGATATTAGGAATGCATTCCAACTGTCTAGAAATGGACACTAAGAATGTGCTCCAAATTGCTGTGAGTTCTGTTTCAGAGCATGTGATTCTCACATCACTGGAACCCTCAGGCATTAGATCATCTGCTGAGCAGCTCGTCACAGGAAACAGGGAACCAGCAAGGATGCAGGGAACAGTAAGGGGCAGGAACCCCAAGAAACTAAAACTGGGAGCTCCCTGACTACTTCAGAGCCCAGGGTGGGACACCCATCCAGGCAGGGCACTGGAGAAACAGCCTCAGAACATCTTGCAGACTGAGGGGGGTTATTGCCTACAGGGATGTAGGGGAAAAGAGCATGTTTGGACACGGGGAAAAATTACAGTGGATCTTCTAAGGGGATTACAGGAACATAACTGAATCTTAGGGGAACAACCAAAGGTGGTTTGGGGAAGGATTGAAATGGATCAGGGAACACACAAACCTCAGGGGCCTGCAGGACCAGATACCAGCAGTTCAGGCAGAGCAGGAGATCTGGGGCCAGGTACCAGATACCTGGCCAGCTTAGACAGAGCATCTGAGAGCAGTTCCTGGAACAACCAACCTATTGTGTACATGTGTGTTCTGGACCTCAGCCCTCATGAGCTGAAGAGGAAGAGCAGGATGGAGCTGCTCATATGTGTGTGAAAGCTCTGTGTGTGTTTATGGGGTGGTGGCAAAGGCTCTGCTCTGAGAGTGTGGGTGCATGTGCCTGCTGGGATTAGGGGATAGAACTTCAGCAGCCTCAAAGCTCTGGGCCTGCTATGGCAGGATCTTCCCAGGCTCCTGAAGCCCACTGGAATCAGCTGCTTTCCACAGGAGCATGGCTGCTCCACATTCAATCTCTGCCTACGTTTGATTTTGGTTTTGGACTAGGAAACCTCAGACCTCACTGCTACTGTCAGAGCAGTCACTGTGCTTGGGCCCAGAATTTATTCTTACCAAGCTGGTTCTTCATCCCCATGAGAACAGAGTTCATGTGAGCTTTGGATGCATAGAGTTTGCTTACGGCCCTCCGAGAACGGATCAGCTCCTTCGCCAAGATCACACACACATCTCTCTGATTCTTTTTGGCAGCATCCTTTATTGACCTCTTCACCTTCTCCTCTTCTCTCTGGATATCTGGAGTATAGAAAACCACAGCAAATAGTGATAAACTCCTAAGGATATAGGAGAGAAATCAGACATTTGTTGGGGTGTGTTTCCAATGCAAAGAATTGTTTCTGCTTGATTTCAGATTCCCTCTGTTACTCAAACACTGTTTTAGGCTTATTTACATGTCAGCTGATCAATTCAGCTAAATCTTAATAGGAAAATTCTCACTACTGAACATCCAGCTCTGTAATTTCCTTTGCAGTCAAGAGTATTCTAAAGGACTGAGAATATTAGTCCATGATGCTGAGCTAAGAGCTTACAAAACAAAACAAAAAAAAAGTCTTGGAAGAACAAAGCACTCTGAGAGGATGATTTGACTTACAACTTCAAAACAACTTCCTGACTATTAAACTGACCTGATACAAATATATATACACATAATATACATCTAACTTAAAACACCCTGTTCAAACTCTCCTGGCATCCAGCTTTGTTCAAAAGCATTTTTTACGAGTGTGTTTAAGTGGGAATACTGAACTAAGCATGAGCACCAAAGAGGTAGTTGGATTTGAACTATTAAACACTAAAAGGGCCTTTTTAAATACCATTGGTTTGTCCAGAAAATTTGATGTGACTGTTCACAATTCTGCCCTGCCAGGTAACACTGGCTGTGAATAGCAGGAGCCAGATACTCCAAAAAGCCCAGAGTAAAAAGTGCAAGAGTAAGCAGGGACAATATCAACCTCCTTTATTTTCCAGACTTAGCAATAAATTGGCCACTGATGAAATGTAGATGTCAGAGGCCACAAGAAAAATGATCCTAAAGTAAATAAAGAATTCAGATAGTAAGGGTTCCTCACCTTCCTACAAAGGAAATGATCACAAGAACAATTATTTCAAGGAGAGCCTCTGTTCAGATTTAGCTTTGAGTCTTCTCGATTTATGCCAGACAAAGTTATACACTGGAAGAATCAGAAGCTGCCCTTTTATAAAAACAAAGGCATCCACACACGCTTTCTGGCACAGGCCAACTTGGAGACTTCAACACAGCTTCTCAGGTGGATGAATGGACCCCGTACTCAAGACCAGTAATTCTCTCAGTATCATTCACTGAGGTGTTTCCCTTCAAGGACTGGCAGAAAGCTGTAGGCTCATAATCAGAAAAACATACCTTTGCTGCCTTCCCACTATTATTTTCAGAAATACCACAAACTTGAAGACATTTATATGTCAGACAAGGGACTGAGCCGAGCCCCAGTATATCAGAGCAGGTAAGAAAGAGCTGAAGTGCTCCAGCAGGAAACAGTAAGCACCAGAAGAACTCCAGCAGTACTGAGGAATTACAACATTCCCTTTGTCAGGCTGAAAACAACCACAAGTATTGTGTTACTACAGCCAGGCTAGTGCAAGGCAGCCAGCACCCGAGTGAATGCTTTCACTGGCATGAACTGTTGAGTATGAGATCAGTGGCACAAGTATGCAAGAACAGTCAACTCCATCTTTGGAGGTCAGTGCCGGCTACGCACCTCAAGGGAGACAAAGGCACTTCCCCAGTCCATCTGCAGCACTATCAAGCACAAGAGGTATAAAGTAGCCCAAAGCCACAAGGATACCTTTCATTTCTCCAATCCTTCCAAGTCCTGAAAAACAACCTGCCCCAAAGAGAAATCACTACAGCAGCAAGAGTCCAACAGCAGATGGTTTCAAAGAATGCGTTGCTATTTTAGTAACTGTGCTGACTGGGCGAGCCAAGTGTTCAAGTGATCCAAGCCCACTCAGTTCATCCCAGGTGGATCTAGTGTTGCCTTGTTCAAACACATCTAGCACAGCCTTCCCCAAGGAAAATAAGGCAGGTTCCAGCTTAGCATCCTTACTTTAAGATTGCAGTGATTTCCTGTGTAAGGCTCAGATGAAACAAGAAAGCATGGCAGAATCTAACTACAGCAGGTAATTTTTGAGGAAACCTTCAGTAGCACTTGGCTGTCATCCTTCAGGAGCAACCTGCTAGCCTGGGAAGTGTCCAGCAGAACCTTGTACTTCCATACGTGACACCTGGTAAAATGTGAAATCCTGGCACAAAGATATTCTGTACTTTATTTTAAGGGGAATTATCAGTATAGCAGATGGTTGGTGGTTAGTGCTGAACTGTATTTCTTTGAATGTAGGACTCTGAAACACAGACATGTTTAGTGCTGCTAAAATTATTAGATTTGCATTCAGATCAAAATATCACACTACCATGTAACCTAGTATCTGTGTAGGCCATTAAAAGTATTATGGTGTGTAAAAAGTTAAGAGAAAACTGAAATTTCAAGAAACATCAGTAGTGAACATGTGGGTAGTTTGCTTCCATGGAAGATGCAACTTCTAAACATATGTTACTAGTAAGATCAGAATTGCAGCTCCTCTGTACCTGATACAGGCACACAAAGTGCCCTGGAGAAAGTAAAAGAATTCACATCCTGTACATCAGTCTTCCTGGGAAAGACATAAACTCTGTTCCTCATACTGGAGACAAGGACAAAGACAGACTTTGTACTGCAAAAGCAATCTTCCCCAGACCACAAGAGGGAGAAGACACAGACCCTGCCAGGTCACTCTAGAGGCCCAGGGCTGGGGAAGAATGGGGAAGGGAGGACATAGTCCTCAAGGCGTCACTCCAAACAGGCATGTGCCTAGTAACCAGATGCTGACACAAAATATCCTTCACCAGCACATCCCACGGACAAATCCCAGGGACAGGGTAGAAGATAACAAAGGGGAAAACAAAACCTAGTCCCAAACCTATTTTCAGGCTCAGGGAAGGCAGGCAGAACAGATTCTGAACTAACAGCAGTGCAATATTAAGCAACTCCTCTGCTTTTCAAGATACATTCAGCAGTGTAATGCTCATTATTTAATAGCAAAACACCATCCACTGAGAAAATACCGTTTTTTTCCCCCTTCCTCTCTTAGGTTTGTAATTTTTCCAGGATGACAGCAAGCTACTTTTGCTTGGCATGTGCACTTTCACACCGGTACATGCCAGTGGAACTGTCTACACGTGGAATTATATACCACACTGATACTACTCATTAAATCAATGTGGGTGAAATTCTGGATAATAAGTCTAATACATGTTATCCAAAGGGATTTAAGAGCATTATGTCTTACTGGGAGCATGAAATATTCATGTTCTTTTGAAAATTTTACTTGCATAACTTCACAGTGACATAATTTTGTAACACAGAGTAAATCTGGCCCCAGGATCACATTCATCTTCCTTTACTCCAGATGTCATAGACTACCTCAGGTTATTAAATTTCACAGCCTACGTCAATTAAAGCAAAAAAAACTTGAAAGCTCACAAGGAGAGTAAAAACAAAAAATGAGACACAAGTACAAACCTCTGATCTGTCTATCAATCACTCTCATTTCTTTCCTTATCTTCAAGGACCATTCATTGACCTTAAAAAGAGAAAGTGAGAGTTACTTGAAATTCCAGCTTTAAAACTATGTTTTATACTTTCATGTAACTTAAACATTCAGTATCAAAAGCAGCACTTCAAAATGCATGAGCTTCAAGTTATGAGTGATGTTAAAATATTTCATTATTCAAATAATAAAACCCCCAAAACATTGCAGAGATACCACCAGTTACTGCACTGCTCCTAATGTTCAGACAAGGAGTTAAGGAGAACGTTTAGAGATCCCTTCCAAACAAAACTCTTTGATGATTCCATGACGTGATTTGTGAGTCAGATGCTCACTGCCTGGCTAACTTCCCACATTACAGCCATGTACAGAGGGAACTTGCCATAGGGGATTTCAGCAGAAGGGGCAGACTTTGGCACAGGATGACAGCCCCAAGGGTGTTACTGCCCATTTCAGTCAGGAGGATCCCCAGAAGGTCTCCAAGCCAATTCATATTGAAAGCAGGATCAAGTTCAGACTTCAGACAGGTTGCTCAGGGTCTCATCCATTGAGTTTTGATAACTGTTTGAGGGCAGAGACTTCACAGCCACTTTGAGCAAATGCACTTAAATTACTCCTGTGTGGTGAAGACTTTTCCTCATAGAATCACTGGAATGGTCTGGGTTGGAAGGGACCTTAAAGACCACCTATTTCCAATGCCTTGCTGTTGGCAGGGCCACCTTCCTCTAAACCAGATTGCTTGGAGCTCCATCTAACCTGGCCTTTCACGTTCAATTCAAAACTCTCCTCTGGTCAACAGTGGCTGTAGCCCCCCCTCCTGTTATTGGACACACCTCAAAAGTATCTGTCTGTCTTGACTACAACCTCACCAGAGGCAGTGAGAGGCTTTAGACCCTTGCTCCTTCACCTTCTCTTCTCCAAACCAAAATGAGCCCAGTTCCCTAAGCCACTCCTCCTGCATCACTGACTCCAGCCCTCCTCCATCCTGATGGCTCTCCGCCACACTTCCCCAGTTCGCTGAGATCCTTCCTGAACAGTGTGCCCACACTGGGACACTTCTGCAGATGTAGCTTCTTTACTGCTGACTGGCACAGTGACTGAACACTCAACACTGCAACTACAGCTTCCTAACACAGCCCCACTTGCCTTCATTGCTGCAAAAGTGCACTGGGAACTCAATTTACTATCCATGGGAAACCAGATCCTCTCCTGCAGAGCCCCAGGCTGCACATCTCTGTGTGCAGGGATGATTGTCCCACCTGCACAATCTTGCATTGTTCAACATCATGAGGTTCCTGCTGTGTGCTACCTCGTGCTCAGGTCGTTCTGCCCTCTAACTTCCCCTCCCCTGCCTTTGGTGGGGTTCAAACACAGCCACTCCTTCCACAGCTCCCTCTTGTGCCAAGATGTCTCTGCTCCAGATCCTCTGGCTCACCCAGGAGCTGGGGAGCTCCACTTGCCCTGACCACCCCTCTGGGGAAGCAGAGTAAAGAGAACTTGTGCAATGAAAACTTGTAAAGCAAGTTCTCTTCAGTGCACAAGCCCAGCAGAGCAACAGATTTAGACTTCCATCAGTCTCAATTGGTCATGGTGAAAAAGACTGTTTTGACTGCAGACAAAATCCATCATTTGAGGTGCCCAAGCACAAAATCAGCTTAAAACCCCCCCACACACAACCCAAAGCCCTGCATAGGTACAGAAGTTTCTAACAGCTTTTAGAAAGTTCCCTTTAGTTAAATCCTGGGTTTACAGGGAAAAAAATCCCCAAACCCTTGCAAGACTGACTGCAGCCTCCCCTCTTGTTCTTCACAGCAGAGAAGAATATGTCCTGAAGAGTCATTCCTCAGCCTGACAGAAAGCTAAGATGGTCCCTTTTTTGAGTATAGACTCCATAAGAGTGAAAAAAGCAGGGAGAAGAGATTGAAGAAAAACATGTCAGAGCTCTGGCTGGCCAACTATCCTGTCTCAAA
The DNA here is from genome assembly GCF_049639895.1 of Pseudopodoces humilis. Classification (NCBI taxonomy): domain Eukaryota; kingdom Metazoa; phylum Chordata; class Aves; order Passeriformes; family Paridae; genus Pseudopodoces; species Pseudopodoces humilis. The sequence goes on along the minus strand of NC_142205.1, from coordinate 5,670,234 downwards.
TGTAACACCTACCAGAGATTTGCTCTACAACTTGTATTCTAGAACAAACCAACACACAACAAGCCTTCGTGTACGAGCACAATCAGCAACTGTCAAATAAACACAGCAGGATTTGCAGCTTCTGTCTCTGGGATGCACAACCCAACACAATGACACCATTAGATCAAGACTGGTTGTGTGCTGTCATCAATCCCTGCTTACTCTGACAGCAGAAAACTGTTTCACAGCTCATCCCTAGCATTGACAGGAATCAGCTGCTTCACACAACTGAAGGCAGAGCTGGGAGCTTATGCCTTCCCTGCTCCCAACTCATCTCCTGTTTTGTGTAAGAGGAGGAACAAATCCCACTGACTCTGATCCAGGCTAGTCCCAGTTACATGAGACAGCAATTTGTAGAGCTGTAAAGAAGCCACACTGCCCATCTCACACAGGACATGGGGACATGAGCCATGGCACAGGGCAGCAATACTGGGAACCGGAGTATGTGGTCCAGCTAAGCAAAGATGATTACCCTGAGCACAACTCCATGCTGATGAAGCAATTCTGCTTCCACTCCTGATCTAAACAAAAACATCACTCTCACAGCACTGCATCATGCCAGAGTCAGCCAGCAAAATACTCAAGCTGAAAAGAGCCATCTTAGACTACACTGGAGGAAAACCCACTTTTTAAAGTTCAGACCATCCAGATATGGCATTAAAAATACAATAAATGCCCAGCTTTAGACAGGCTGAAATGCATGACCAGCTCTTCACAAGGACTGAAGATAATTTATTTATGATCAATTCAAGGCAAATATCTCACATCAACAGAGCGGGCAGACAAAGAAAGCAAGGGCAAATCATTACCATCCCAAAAATCTCAACCCCTCCCCATCATCATCCACCTCCTGCAGTGCTTGGATGGCTCCCTCTAGCCCCGCTCAGGTACTGTATCTTGTGCACAGCCACTGGCAGACACAAGCTAAGCGGTGCTGTTTCCCTATCAGCTAGGATGCAAAAATAACTACTGCTTTTTCCTTCTAAAGCTGCAGTTAGGTACACGAGGAAAGGAATTTTTAACTATTAATAGGTTTCTCAATATCAGTGTTAAGCCTGTGAAGTCACCATGCCAGCCTGCACCCCAAGGGAGTGCTCATGACAGCAAGAGGACTCATGCCACCTCTCCCTCACCTGTTACACACTGCCTTTGCAGGGCTTTCTGCAAAGAATCACAGAATCATTGGCTTAGGAAGGGATCTCTGGATATCATCCAGTCCAAACCCTCTGTCAAGGCAGGGTCACCCAGAGCAGGTGACACAGGAATATGTCAAGTGTGTTTGGAATGTTTCCAGAGAGGGAGACTCCACAACCTCCCTGGGCAGCTGTTCCAGGGCTCTGCCACCCTCAGCATAAAGAAGTTTTTCCTCATGTAAAGGTTTCATTTATGGTCACTGCTCCTTGTCTTGTTGTGCACCACTAAAAAGAAGGTTCTGATGGATGGCACCATCCTCCAGGAGCTCCAAGATGACCCACAGACTCTGTGCTATTGGAAAACACAGCAAGTTCATCACGTAGGGAAGGCAAAAGAGCGGCCCTCAGACAGGAGACATGACAAGATGTGTGGGTTACACAGTTGTCTGATGTGTTACCTCACCCTTGAGAGCAGCAGTCACCAACCCCAGCTCTCCCTGTGGTCTTTTGTACCACACTCAGGAACCCAGGAGAGTGACCCAGCCCAGCTGACACAGGCAGAGGAGGAAGGGAAAGGACACTCCCAAACACTTCCTCATGTGATTCTCTCACCCAACAAGCAACAACCATAACCTGCTCCCCTGGGACTCAGCTGCTACAAAGCATCCGGGAACATCTGTAACACTGTAGCTTGTCTAAGCCTTTAACTTGTGTGCCTGCCCTCCTTCGCTCTACTGATCTTCCTCTCCCCAAACAGCAGATTTTTTCACTGACACATTTGAAGCTACTTATGAAAGGCAACAGTGAAATCCACCAATGTCTTAATTATTTCACTTCACTGTGACATCAGAAAGCTGTTCACAGAAACAGAGTTTGTCTACAGACTCATCTTCACCCGACAAGTCCCAACATTTCAGCTACTGTTTCCTAATGTTAAGGCTGTGTCTGCGAGAGGAGCTAAAATCATAGAATGCTAAGGGGTTGGAAGAAGCCTTAAAGAACACGTAGTTCCAACTATATGTGCCCTGCCCTGGGCAGGGACACCTTCCACTAGACCAGGTTGCTCAAGGCCTTATCCAGCTTGGCTTTGAGCATTTCCAGGTATGGGGCAGCCACAGCCTTTATGGGCAACTTGTTCCAGTATCTCACCACGGTAACAGAGAAGAATTTCTTCTTGGTATCTAACCTAAGTTTCCCCTCTATTAACTTGCACCCATTCCCCCTCGTCCCGCCACTCCAGTTCCCCACAGGGAGCCCCCTCCGGCTTCCTTGTAGGCCCCTTCAGATACTGGAAGGTTCTGTGAGGTCTCCACCACTCCAGTCCAGTCCCGGGCCGGGTGTAGCCTGCGCTAGGGCCAGGCCGAGCCCGGTCCCTCCGCAGTTCCCGTCCGACGCCATAGCAACGCCACACGGCCCTGCCGCGACTCGCCCCTCGAGCTCCCGGCCCCCGCCGCTCCCCGCCCCGCCTCGGCGGCTCCGGCCCCTCACCAGCTCCTTGGGCGGCTTCTCGGGGGTCTTCCCGAACAGCCCCATGGCGGCCGCACCGCCCGGCACTTCCGGGTTCCCCACAGGCGGCCCTGGCGGAGACCGCACTGCGCTTGCGCCGCCGGCCGGGCAGGCCCCGCCCCCTCCGCGTGGGGCGGTGCCGAACGGCCTCGCCCCGCCCCTCGCGGCTTCCCGCCGGTCACGTGGCGCTGCGCACGGCGCTGCGCACGGCCCCGCCCCGCGCGGAGGGGCGGGAAGGCGCTGAGGGGCGCCGGGCGGGCCGGGCGCTTGTGGTGGCGGGAGCGCTCGGCCCTGCGCACCGAGCCTGTTTGTAACCCATTCACAGGGCCAGTCAAGCTGGGAAAGACTTCTGAGATTATCGAGTCCGGCCATGACCGAACACCACTATTGCACTGGGTGCCACGTCCAGTCTTTCCTTAAACACCTCCAGGAACAGTGACTCCACCATCGCCTTGGGCAGCCCATTCCAACCTCCAATCACCCTGTGAAGAAATTTCCTCCTAATGCGCAACCTAAGTTCCTCTGGTCCAGTTTAGGACTGCACCCTCTCGTCCTGTCGCTGATTTCCTGGGATCAGAGCCTGATCTGCACCTGGCTGCACCCTCCTGTCAGGGAGCTGTAGGGAGCAGCAAGGTGCCCCCTTGAGCCTCCTCCAGGCTGAGCCTCTCCAGCTGCTCATCACACCCGTGCTCCAGACCCTTCCCTGGAACTCTAGCACCTCGATAACCTCTTGGTGCAAGGGCTGACACCGTCTCCCGTCCGTCCCCTGGAACGGCCCCCAGGACACCCGAGGGCAGAGCTCCTACAAGTCGAGGGCCACCCCGCCCCCAGGGCTCTTTCGGAGAAGTCCCACCAGGCAGGCCTGGCTCATCTTCATCCTCCTCTCCGCAGGGTCACCTGGCTGAAATGAAGGGACAGCTTGGAGCTGCTCTGCTGGAGCTCCAGCAAGTCATTCCATCTCTTCACGCCCTGGTGCACAATCTGAGACTGAGAGCATTAGAAATAAATCAGTGATGCATAGAGTGTAAAAGCTTAGGAAGAAAAAGGTGCTATTAACATAATACCTTACAATTATACTTACCCTCATTATTTAATTACCAGAGACAGACATTTTAATGAGTTACAAAAACATACCTTTGTCATCTTTCCCTCCAGAATCTAATGCAGAAAAAAGACCTAAACAAGATCTTGGAAAAGAGAGCTCTCATTTTGGACAGAGCACCAGCAGTGGGAAAGCCAGTGCTAACAAAACAATTATTGATGAAATTGAGAGTGGCAAAGAGCTTCAGAGATTATTTAAATACATCCTTTGTAATAACAGCACAAAACATCCATCACCTTTTTTAAAACCTAACAAGGAAGTGAATACCCTCACTTCAGTGGTTTGATATTTTCTGTTTACAACTGGTCTCCAGCTTCCAGGCACGAGACATCAGAGAATAAAACACCACTTTAGGAATGTTTAGCATCAGTTAAGACACTTCACGAGTACTACCACAACGAAGCCCTGCGAGGCAAAACATGTGAGCAGCGAAATTGCTGACCTTGTTACCGGCACAGTCTTTGCTCCTTTGCTCCGTTCTCCGGATCTTCAACTGTCAACGCGTCAGGGAAGGGCTGTCTGAGATCCTGCACGCAGTAGAAAACAATGTTACTCGGATGCTTCTGCTGCTACTGACATGAGCGTTTCATAAAATAAACACCTCCAACTGCTTTTTCTGTCCTGCTGGGACTCTCAATACACTATGCCAGCTGCTCAAGATTCTGTAACAGATGCATTGCCGGGAACTGCATCACAACAATTTATATAACCCAAACACGAGGGGACTAAACCTTTCTCCACAGCTACCTACTGGTCATAATTACGTACTCCTGTGGATGTGCCCTCAGTGGCTCTCCTGCTAATTAAACAGTAGTTTGGGTCATCCATCAAAAGAACCGGATGAGTAGAGCAACTGAGGCCATTAAAACAAGTCTTCAGCTGAAACAGGTGTGCACACAGGTTTACAAACAAGGCTGAGCCTGTGCACAGGGGCAGAGCTGCTGGGGCTGTGTGTGAGGGTGAGGAGGTCAGCCTTGAGGAGCAGAGCTGCACTCCACGAGCATCCAGTGCTCCAAGGACACAGCATTTCTCCAGCTTAACACTCACAGCATTTGGCAGCAGCGAAAGGCTACGGCGGGCTGTGATACAGCACCTCACTCACTTCTGTGTGTCAGCACCTCAGCTACAGCCTTATTTATACTCACAAAATTTCTCCTTTCCCTTGGCAAGGCCTCAGCTCAGTGCAGGTTTCAAAACAGTCCTGAAACAATGTGGATTTCAGCTACTCATGACAAGCACATATGCCACGCTGCTGCACAAATTGGAAGCAGAAATGATCTTTGCCCTCATTATGCCTCTCTGCTGCTCCGCTGAGGCTGTAATGACAGAGACAGGGCATGTACTGGCAGGTCTCAACTGGAATAAAAATTACTTTCTGGACCACAGGAGAGTTGCTGATATTGTGCCCCTTGTACCTCTCTGTTTCAGTACTGCCCTGGGAAAAAGGAAATTAGAGAGAAAAAAGGACTCAGTAAATTAAAAACAGCTCTTCTGCTAATTACATGAATATCCTCTTGGGAACACACCTGGTGACAGAGCCATGAAACATTTGTTAATAAAAAAGAGCGTGCCCAGGTACCCTGGACAGACAAAACAATGCCAGCTGCTCTGTGAGCACCAGCCTCCCAACTCTATAAAGACTGTGAGATGGGTTATAACTGCAATGGGGAGCTGTGTTTGTATTTCTTATTATCATCATTTCTATGTCATTATCCTCCTTTCATATCACATAGGCAAGATTTAGGAAAGAAATTAGACAATTGACTCATCTTTCTAGTTTAGCCTTTTCCTCATATCATTTCCTGCTCTTCTCCCCCACCCCCCTTTTTCTTTCCAACCAACAATTCCTCTCTATTTTCAGCCAGATGATTTCAGAAAGGTACAACCAAAATCAGAGTTTCATATTGAAATATAAAGTAAACAACAGACTCAATTTTTTAATGGCACCAAAGAATTATCAAAGAAACCAGAAATCACTTTGGAATACCAGCACAGTTGGAAGCTGGCAATTTTTACCTTTATGAGCCACTTTTGTCACTGCATGACAAGATTCTGCTCCTTCTCAACAGTTTAACTTGAGGCTGTAGAGGGAGCTACCCTAAAGTCTTCCTACATGTCTGCAGATGAAGGTACTGGAGAGACAGCAGCTAGAAGAAGGTGTCCATCTGGAAAAGCAGCTTGAATCAACTGGAAAACCACTGATCAAGCAGAGAAGCACCTCAACAGAGCAGACTTATGAAGGAAACAGTTCTCAGTGAAACACCACTGCCTTCTCCTTGGCGAGCGGCTCGGAGCACTGAATTCCTACATCCCTAGGAGATGATTTATTAGTCACAAGAGTTGTGTTATATTTTTATTGTCTTCACAGATAAATCAGGCCAGCAAGACATCCGTAACCATACACACAAAATATTTATCAAAACAATTAATGTTACAAATCTCCTTTTAAAATAATTTATTTCACCGATTTCTTTTTAAATGGTACTGTCTTACAACATACATTATTCAACAAAGATGTGCAGAACAGACTCTAAAATAAGAAACACTTAAATTAAGCAATTGTCTCCGATTAGAATTTCAATTTCATCCACATCCCAACTTGTAAATGTTTGTTGGAATACGCTTCTCTTTAGGCTTGATTTTTGTGCTTACAAAAACAGCATCAAGTTTCCAGATGTTGAAGAGAACAAGTTATTTGTATGGTAAGTTTGCATTCAGTTCAACATACAAGGCAACCAAATGATTCAGTCGTTAACGTTAGCATCATGTATATTTTAGTTCACTGCACTAACATTTAAACTAAAACTTCAAACCACGTAATCTTTTAAGTGACTAACATTTAAAAGGCAAGCAGTAATATCCTGAAAGCTTACAAAAGACAAGGGCAGACAGCTAAGACGGGGGCTCACTCAACAAAGGCTGCGGGTGTGTGTATGGCTGCTTTTTTTTGTAGGACGCCCACCTGCAGACGGGGCAGCAGTGTCGCCCGCCAGCCAGCCACATCACGATGCAATTCTGGTGGAACACGTGGCCGCACGGCAAGCCCATCAGCAGGCAGCCCTTTGCAAAATTTTCTAGACACACCACACATTCTGTACAGTGCAACATGTCGGAGGGCCAGGCTGACCAGTCTGGCTCCAGGTCACCTGCGGAGCTGTACGAGCTGTACGACCTGGCTTTGCGTTCGCATGGCTCATGGTGACAATAGTGGCTGGCACAAGAACAGGCCTCAACACCACACCAACGCTCTCCTTCGCTGCACCTGTGAAACGTGCTCAGCTCATCGTCCTCCGAGACTTCTCTGTCACTACTGAGGACCTCTTTGTTTTCACTCTCAGAGTCACTTTCGCTGTCTGGAAAGGTTTCCAGCATCTCCTCATCAGAATGGGCACCGAGGCATTGAAACCTCCACATGGGTAAGTTTTTTATATAATCAGTTGGTATCAGAGGGTGAAGCCAGAGATCGGGGAAGGCCAACCGTTCCAAGAACAAATCCGGGTCTTCATCCCAATCTGAGTCAAAAGGGAAGTGTTGAAAAGAAGCAATGGGATGAAACAGGTAGCTGGTGTACCAGTCCCACAGGCTCGACAGCCACTCCAGATTATTAGCATTCACTTCATCTGTGTTGTTATTGCGCCTTCGCTTCTTCTCAAAGTAATCAATTAGTAAACCATGGCCAAGGTATGTGCTGAGGAAGAGGGCTGGATGAGAAGAGTAGAACATCCAGTCTGCCCTTACCCAAGAAGCCAAAGTAGTTGTGTTAGAGTACCTGAAGAGTTTTAAACTGTACTCATAAAAGCTGTCTAAGTAGGGTAGTTGCAAAAAACCTAACACTGGTAGCCAGGAAATAATTAATAGTGAATTGTACGTCCCTAAAGTGCTTATAAGAACCACAAAACGCTTTATAGTAGCGCCTTGTGTAATAAACAGGTCCATCCAAGCCATCAGATTAACCAAAACTAAACTTAAAACAAATAAATCGTTAACTTCTGGTTGCAATGAGCGTAAAAAGGACTCCATGGCACGTAGTGATATAAATTCACCAGTGTTATTTCCATACCTGTAAATCCCCTCAGGAGTCCTAAGTATGTACGATGGTGTCTTGTAGATACCAATTTCTGCCATGTAACTTTTGTTGTCCCAGTTTTCCACATTCACAAAAATAAACTCTACTCTTCCAGTAAACTTTACACTTAGTGCAGAGAAGAATGCTGGAGGCTGGTCAAGGTTGGCAAACAGGTATATTTTCACCCGGTACTGGTCACTTTTGTTCCATTCTTCTTTCAGATGTTCGGAGTTGTAGATGGTTTTGATCCGAGAGGCAGCGTGGGCTGTGATCCATTTGAAGATGTGCTCCACTTCAATCTTGCGCCCATTGTATTCCTTAAGCATGACTTTTCCCTTGGAGGTACTGGTTTGTGGAACCGACATAATGAGGGTGGATTTCAGCCAACCCCTCCTCTTGCAGTATCTACAAAGACAACGGTATGATAGTTTACAGTTTCATGACCCCAGAACTGAGTCCTTACATTTCTATTCTAAGCCCAAAAATGAGACATGCTGAGCACCTGGGAACGCTTATAATATAATAGCAGGAAATAAGGGCACCCAATATTCTCTGGCAAAGCATATTTATTCTTTAAATACATTTATATCTTACAGGAATAATGTAAAGAGATATGCATTCATAAATCAGGAAAAGGAACAGTGTTAATTTTCACGTGTCATTAAAGTAAACAAGGCCATGCAGCCATTCATGCTTTGTATCTGGATTTGAATAATACACAAGCTGACTCTTTACTTTAGAGCTTTAGTATTAGAAGCTACTTTTTCTTGGCCATCCAGCCAAGAAGAAAACCACTCCAATGTAACACAATATCCCACAGCTTTCCCAGTGCTTCCTTCCATCCTGGTTTTGCAAAGCAGCTGTGGGGTGAAGTTGAACAGACATTTGCAGTTGCTTTAATGAAGCTGACAAGCGTCCACTTCCTACTGGGACCATTTTGGAAGGATGCAGATAGGCTAAGGGGTGAGGTGAGAAAGCTGGCTGCAAAACCAGCAGAGCAGGAAGCAGACACATGGTGCTGGATGATTTGGGCTAAAAAAATACCCACATTATCTGGGAGGCAGATGGGATGAATCCCAAATCCGTAACTAAAAGAAGAGGCTCTTCATGGCTGAACCCTGAGACATGATCCAGAGTCCAGTAACTCTGAGATGAATCTCATGACTCACAAGATCCCTTCTCTCATGCATCTTTCCTATCAATATCACTACACCAAATTATCTCGGTCCTCCTTTAAAAAATATCTGGCAGCTTCAACAATCAAAATATGACCGAGCCAACAGGCACACAGTCTCTGAGAACCCTGCACATTGGGACCATCAGCCTCATTCACCAACCATCTTACCCAGTTCCTCTGTGGTTTTGGTCTGTCAATATGTATTTAGACAATTACGTGTATTTAGACAATTACAACTCCCCTTCCAAGGAATCTGAATGCAGCATTTTTAGAAAGAGCCATAAGATGTTACCCTACTAATAAAGGTATCCTGATTCTTGCAGCATGTAGTATTCTTCTGAATTTCAGCTGCAACTTGATGAAAACTATTCACAAGGGTTTACCTGACAAAACATTTCTTGTATTAAAAAAAAAAATTAATTATTTTAAAACATGGTATTTGATCAGAACATTAAGGCTACTTAGGAGCTATGCAAAGAGAAACACTGCCAAATTTTTAAGATGTTCAAATACAAGATTATTTTGCATAAGCACTACAAAGCCTAAGAATTTCCTCTTATGATTAACATTGAGATTTCTGTAAACATTTAGGACTTAAGCTGTATAAGATATGTGTATCCATACATGCCACTGGAATTCTAGACAAAGTCTCCTGTCATGTAAAGCAAACGCCTCCAACAAAATGTTTAAAAAAAGCCTCTTTTTACACCAGCAGAGAATTATTAATAGCTTCTTTGGCTCTGCTCTTCCTCCTTGTTCAAAATCATGACTCTTGTACAGCACACTGTGTGTTGCCCAAGGGTGTGTGCCAGTTTATATATAAACATACATTTATCAAGGAACAGGATTTGTCAGTAATTCTGGGAGGCAGGCAATGTATGCAAGGTTCATGCTAACCTGTGCTTCTCCCTTCCAGATGGTGATATAATGACACTAAAACTGATATTATTCAGCTTTGTCCTAAGCAAGCACAGTTCCTCTCCCTGAATGCCTGGACTGGAAGGCCAAACTCTTCTTTTTATTCCTCTCCACTGCTGTATTATGCTCTCCACAGTCTAATCATGCCTTTCCCACACAACGCTTTAGGAAGCTGCAGAGCTGATAAATAATGTAATGGAGCATTCTGAGCAGACTTTAGGAGAGATAAAAACATGAATAAAGCCACCTTCTGTCACAGCTACTTTTACAAGACAGCAAGCCTGCTGCTAGAACACAGCTGAGCCTTAAGATATTCTTGGGATTTAGATAATCCTTTAAGGATATACCTGGGGTCACTGGAACAGTTGAAAGTGCCAGTACGTATGCCGAATCTTGAGACTTTCTTCACCATTTTCTCCCAGTGGACTTTACCCACTAGTGGGCTTCTGTCGTTTGCTATGACCTATTGCCAAAAGGAAATACTAGTTTAGTATTTCACAGTCAGTTTGGTTCCTGAAATAAAGAGCAAATTTCAAGAAAACAGAGCGCCGGTCATGCTTGATACTCCTTCCCCTTCTTTTAGGACAGAGTATGAATGTACAACTGGGAGTTATGGTAAATGTCTTTGGAGAGTGAAGCTCTAAGATGGAAATGTGGTTTCTGCAGAGAGAAAGAAGTGCACCATCGTATTAATTACATGTTAAGATACCAAAATCAGTGGTAGTTGACAAAAACTGTGGTAAAAAACCAAAACTATCTTTAACCAATTCATAATAGGGGAAAAAAGAGAGGGGGCAGCAGGTTCCTCTTCACTGCAATAAAAAAAAGACCATCATTTTATTACAATTCTCCCTCAATATACAATACAACATACATACAACATACCAAAGAAACGTCTCAGAGCAAATAGAATGAGCAGGAATGCATGTACCTGGTACCAGATTAAACTGCCAACAGCCATTCCTGAGTAGTGCAAACTACTGATTAAACTCCCAGACAATGCCTAAGAATCTTGACTCCTTCCAGCTTTGCCCGTGACTCACTGTGTAACTTTATGTGACTGTTCCACCAACTCCAGTGTCCTATCTGCCATTTCAGGAGGATCACTTGCTGTGATATATCCCAAGGTTTAATTTGTTCTAGCCCAGTATATTAAAGTTGTACTTCAGGTTACCGCACTGTAAGCTTCTGCTGGCATAGATGACAAAGAAGCAGCATTCATCCTCTGACTTATAATTGTACAGGGAGGGGGGAAAAAAAACCCACAAGGAAAAGAGAACCCTGCCTGCCTGCAGCTGACAGGTAATTTTGAATGACATGACTGATCATGCACTATTCCACGAGCCGTAGCATTTTCTATTTTAGAAACGCCTCACATGCTTCTGCAGGCTTACTGGCAGCCACTTAAAATATATTTTTAAATTAAATCTTGAAACTTCCATTTGTTAGGTATTTGTTTACCCGCCATTAAACTTATCCCAATCATTTTCTGACTTAATAACCTCAAATGTCAGCTTGCCCCTGGAAGTTGGGCTGTCACCATGATTAACAGTTCTCTGTTGACATGCTGAGATTCAACCTAGAAAGTGTGTCCAGCCTTTGAGACTCATAAATATTATCTACTTTGTGGTAAGTAGCAGCCTCTGAGAATCTTAAAATAGAATTCACCAAGCAGAATGTTCTACATAGGGAAACAAAGTGAAGTCACAGATTACATTCCCATTCCACTAAACCCAAAATGTTTAAATAACACTGGAGGTAAAGATCTAGGTAAGAATCCTTCAAGTTATTCTTAAAACACACCCATCACATAGAAAAGCCTTTTTGAATACATAAATGTAACCATCACACACTGAAACAATCAGCTGGGAAATCTGCTGTGTTACTGAACCTTCTTTACATCACCCAATGTGACTGAAGCTTTGGATATTTTAAACTTCTTCCTTTCATGCACTTCAAACAAGGAAGACCAAATTCCTAAAGACATCTTAAAGCCAGAATATCCTCAGAGCTACTATGGCATGATAAATGCATCCAACATAGCAAGGAACCACTATGTTATATTAGTAAGCATAGAAGTAAAACTTTGGTGACTGAATTACTCTTTGGTACAACTACTCAGAGATTGGCTTCCTCCAAACTCTGTGTGCACGTTCTGAAATAGTGATGAGAGAATGTTAATGTTGTGTGCAGGAGGACATATTCTGCTCACTGTTTCTTCTGCCTGGCACCACAACATTCACTTTAAGTCTCAAGACAAAAATGTGTTGCAAATACAGTCACCATTATACTTTACTGTCACCTGCCTGTACTGGTGGAATTTTTAACACCTGCTTAATTTCTTTCCTATGAAAAAAGTATTTTCTCACAGAGAAAGTTCTTTGTACTGAAGAACAAAGACCTTAGAAGCAATCTGTATTTTGTAACTACATAGAGGAACCCTACTCTGGTTTTGCACACTGAAGCTTCATAAAATATTTTGGGCTCATGCTTTTTTATGTCATTATGGAAAAAAAATCCAAATAAACATGTCCGTTGCAGCTGCTCCTTGCAGACAACACCCACTTACAGCACTGGGAGTTCACCATGCCAAGGCAAGGCTTTGTATTTTGGAAAGCAGTCACCACCTCTGTGCATGAGGGAGTCCAAGAAAATACTGCAGGTTAAGCAATCAAAATGTACTCCAGTTTAAATTAAAAATAACCTGCAAACACTTGTAACAGATTTTATTTAAGAAGTGTGAATTTTGATAAGTTAAGAAATTTAGCTTAAAAACCTGTGACTGAGAAGACTGGGAATTTGAATGTGGAAGAGGCCTGGAAGTTCTTCAAGCCCATGGTGTTAAAACTATCAGGATTTTATATTTCAAATAAGAAAAAAAAAAAAAAAAAAGGTTGCTAGGAAGAAGTGCAGGATTTGACAAGCACATCCAAAGAGAGGTTAGGAATAGTTTGACAATCTACAAGAATTGAAAAAAAGGTCAAAAGGAAGAGCTATCAAAGAAAGATATGCAAGGGAAAAAAGTAAGGAAAAATGAGCTATTCAAGTTAGACCATACAAAGACTATTACAAGTTGTACCAAAAGGTTTTTCAGTCATATGAATAAGAATAGAACAGGGGGAGAAGAAGCAGGATCACCAAACAATGAAGATAGGATAAAAATGTAAGATAATTTTCTTTTTAAAGTTAAATTAAAACTGTGACTCAGTTTTCAGTGAAGGGGGGGTAGCTGGCCATGGACCAGTTAGCAAATTTATGGGAAGAAACTACATCAACTGAAGGTGAAAGCAGAACTCAAATTACTTAATGCACTTAAATCAGAGTAAGCAGGATATCTCCATCCTAGAACTGTAGCACAGGCACACAGTATATCACAGATGAACCTGTGAAAATTTCTTGCAAACCCCCATCAGACCAATTCACATTTTGTCAGGACAGTAACAAGTTTGCAGCTATATTTAAGAGTAAATGAAAAAAAAATTCCACTATTTTGATTTCAATAGAATGTAAAACTTAGAAGTTTTAGAGGCGCAGAGATAGTTGCATTTGCCACTTCTTTCTAGCATGTAATTACTAAAGCTGTATCACTCCTGATTGAGAGAAACTTTCCCTGAAGGAAAAGGACTGAGTTGCAAGAGAAAAAGGGAATGTAGTACCCTGTTTGTAGTTTGGTAGCATATCATGTATTATGCCACATGGAAAATTTACATGAGAACTACAGATAGGCTTTTATAGTGAGTGGAAAAAAAAAAAAGTGAGTTTTAAAATGAGCAAGAAATTGGCTACAGCAAAAAGACATCAAAATACCAGAAAGGTGCTAACAGACTTCTTAATAGATTTACCTTAGAGCTCAGTTCATCATATATTCCCATTAATGCCCTTCCTGTGGGAACCTGAAGTCTCCCAAAGCCATTTGTAGAAGATGTAAAACTGGGAAGCACATCTATGTGGGAAAGAGGATTATAACGCCATGCAGGAAGAGCTGCACAAATCTTGTAATGCAGAGTGTCACATGTGAAATTGAATTCAGTAATGAACAGGACACTTGGGGAGTTCATCAGTTAGAAACAGCGACGGGAAGAAATGCTTGGGGCTATCAGTTGCTCCACAAGAAAACACAAGCCATCAATATTAACTGGCTGCAAAACAAGCAAAGCCCAGGATATATCAGACCTGACAAAACAAACTGGTTGATCGACCTCACTTACTGGGAGGAACGTGGTTGACATCAGGACTCGGTGAAACCAAAGGGCAATGTCAATTTATGCCCAATAGGAACAAATTAGCCCTGAATACACCCAAGCCAGAAGTCAGACACACATTACCAAGAAGAAAACAGTCAACAGGAGTATTTGAACAACTTACAGTGTAAGAGAGACAGCAAAATATTTTCTAGACACGTATTCTACAGTATAGCAGAAAGCTGAACTAGCTCATCAAAAAGGTCCCTTGCAATCATAAATTCTATTTAATGTTGCAGAAATAAAGCCCAAGCTCATAAGCGAAGGTACCTTTTAGGAGATCAGCTGACACAGATAGAAACAAACACCACGTCTGGAGAAGCACAAACCCTCTCAGCTTTGCTTATTATTAGCTATGTTCACAATCTGTGACATATCACATGTCAGAGTGACAAGTAAGACAATGAGGGTAACTCAATTAATCCATTAATCATCTTAATGGGCTAAGGGAATCCAATAGGATCACAGTAACCCTGCTATTTAACAACTTCACAGAATGGATCTACCCTCTAACCCACACCTAACCCAGGCCAGAAGATTGGCTCTGACTGCAAGGTCTGAATTACCATCTCTAATACTGAAAATGCTGAGATTCTGATGATTTCAAAAGACAGTTGAATAGGGAGCTTTTGCATTGGAGGAGTTCTCATGACATTGAATTATACAGAATTATCTCCAAAGAGTTCAATCAGGAAAGCAATTAGAAAAATAGAATTATTTTGATTTATATGTTAAAGTAGTTATAGTTATGACATTAAAGAACAGACTTAAGGAGCAAATCCCAGAGCCAGAAAGATTCAAACACTTGGAAAAAGAGGACTAAGTCAGCAAGGCACTTGCCTCTCTTGCCTAATCCAAACCCAAAGTATATTGGGTAGGTGCATCAATATTGCAAGAGCTACTTTATAACCATCACGGATCCAGCTGCTCCCTAATTTCCAAGTATCATTAAGCATTTTTAAAGGTTATTTTATGAAACATAGATTCTTAAAATACAAGTAAAAATACGATTGAAATTGAAGAGGCTTGAAGAAGCACAGCTGATGTTAGAGTTTGCTGTAGCAATGCAATATACAAAGACAGATTCCTCTTCTGGTATCCCTGAAGTACTTGAGCATGACATGATAATGACCTCACTTGAGCATTATCCCGTTCTCCATGCATTTAAATCAGGTTTTGCTCAATTTCTTTCAGAAGGTATGCAGAGATCTCAAAGCAGGTCACAGGAATGAGATTTGTTTTCAGTAAGTTTTGAAGCTCGCTCACAACTAAAAGTGTTCGAGTATCACAAGGCATGACAATGAGTCAGAGAGGGGCAAAAGCAGAACAAACACCTCATGTACTCCAGCTCTCATTATTTTAACCAATTCTAGCTGGGATAGCAAGTGTCAGGCACACCTGCTCATGCCAACAGCACACAATTTCAGACACACAGTAATAGTCACAACTTGGTTTTACAGCTCAGCCACAAAGACAACGACTCCAAGTGCTCCTCAAATCTGGGCACTAGGGCGCAGTGACAGACTTCACACCATCAGGAAGAACAAAACCGATTAAGTAAGAGACACCATTCCCTGCTGTGCACACACACATCCAGGTAGTTCTCTCAGTCAGTCCTCACTCAACTTCAGCAAGTCACTCTCCACACAATGAATACAGACGTTTGAATTGCAAAAAACCTGTGTAATTTTGCCAAAGGCAAAACTGATTTCTAACTCATTTAATGAACAGGTAAGGTTGTATGAACGTGAAAATTGCCTGTCTGCTTCAGTGGTTTCCAGTTTGAGATACCCATGAACTCCTTCACACTGCCTGCAGAAAGTAAATGAGCAGGGGAAACAATATTACTGTAAATATCCATGCATGCCCTGAAAGATTTTTAGGTATCCACAAAGATAAAAAGGCTCAGAAACTGTAGTCATAGAACCCTTTTTCATCAGCAACTATGCTGCAAACACTTCTTCTATATATAAAACAGAAGTAAAAATACAACTAATTATAAATGGACTGGTAATTTACTTATTAGAAGCTTGGAAAAAAGCTCATTTATTCCAGACAATGTCAATAAGTTTCTACATGAATGTCTGCACTTCTATTAATTCTGAAACATCTCACTTTCTGTTTATTATTTGACAATGTGTTAATGGAACTGAATTTCCACTTAGACTCTCTTTCCTAAGAATTCACAACTCATTCAGAATCCACCCATATGGACTGAAGATATCTGGAGATTTTTTGCCTTTCTTTTCTGAGAAAGAGATTGTGAGAAATCACATCAAAATAGGCAAAGACTATATCCATCACAGCACTCAAAAATTAACCACCTAAAAATTACATGCAGTTTCTCCAAGGAGGTGAGGTGATCTATGCACTGATCTGGTCAGTTATGCTGTCAGTTAGGTCAGAGATTGAGAATAAATGAGTTTCTGCAATGAGTTCATACAGATATACAGGCAATACAAGGACTATTACATTCCAGCTGATGGTATTCTGCACCCTTGACTGGATATGATGCCTCTAAAGAAGAAAACTGAAACTTAAAATCATGTATCCTGTGGTAAATGATCCTGAAGGGCTATTGGAAAAGACACAAATACTGAATTATGTATTTTGAAAGAATTGAGTGTTTCTGCTTTGTTTCTTTTTAGCAAGAACAGCTGATCACCTGGCAAAATTCAGAAGGCAAATAAATATGAAAATCACTCATCCTACATGCAAGCAAAAGGAAGAACAAACAAACCATCACCACCAAAATGCTGTAGGCACATTCCTTGCCCTGTGACTACACCACTTGAACTAGAAACTGAGATGCAGAATAGACTGCAGAATTTTATATCCATAATAATGCCTTTGCAGCTCTACCAGACACAATCAGAATGTCTGTCCTTGTACTTCAATGCCAGGAAGAAAGTTGCCTTTACTTCTCTCTGCCACTGTGTTATAGTAGAGACTTTTAAAATAAAAATATACATTCATTTAGATTTTAACTCCATTCAAAGAGGATTTTTATCTGTAGATAATTTTCAAAATCCATAATCACTACAATACCATTGGATGTTGGACAGGCTTCTAGAGTCTAACCAGAGCCTGAAAAAGTAAGAATGTTACATATAATTCCCTCAAACAACAAGAGGAGCAGCTCCAGAAACTACCAGCCACCCCCCTTGCCAGCCAAAGAAGTGCACAACAGCAGCTGGCAAGCAAGAAGAACAACATAAAAGGAAAGGTGATGAGATCATGAGCTAATAGGAGAAAGAACATGCTGCTGTCTGTGGCTCTATGGAAGCACCACACAGGAGATGTGAACAGCTACACTGGTAAACAAATTACCACTGGACCAGGATGCATTGCATGTGGATTTCCAGAAAATAAAGAAACAAAGCCATAAAACACTGATCCCTTATGTATTGACTTTGACTTTCTTCAAGGAATTCATCTTGCTGACTCTAAATCATAAATTTGCACCTCAATTTTTGTCAAATATAACAAGAAATAGTAATTGTTTCCTCTTTTTTCCTTTGATTCTCTGCAGACAGTGATGGCTATCACATGCCCAGCCTGTACCACACCAGAAATTTCATTTATATGCGCTGGAAAATAAAAATCATCTTCAAAGTCTCAGTCCTCTCATACATCATCAAAAGTGTTCAAACCAACAAGTGACAGCCACTCAGCCAGCTAAGGCAGAACTGCTCCTCTCCCTCTGCTCCTTTCCAGCAGCCCCCACAGAATAGGGATTCAGGGCTCAGGATACTGAAAAGGATCTGGAGATCCTTTCTGCTTCCCAGCCAGCAGCAACAGAGCAAGGGAATCTCCAACCTTGCCCATGGTCACCAAACCCACCCATGAGGCATCCTCGCTCCCCTGCATGAGCATCGAGCTGGTTAATTAGCTGGAAAGTTTCCACAGGATTCCTAATGGCAAAGGAGGATGGGCAAGGGAGGGAATCAAGAGTTAGAACTGGGAAGTGATGGTAAAAACCAGCTCTGCAGGGATGAGGTCTAAGAAAAGAGTGTGGGAAAGCCTGTGAAAGGACACAAGGAACCCAGCACAGGAGTTATCCAGATAGGAGTTGTGGTGGGGAATGGAGCAAATGAAAACTCAGAGTGATGAAAACTCAAAAAGCAAGAATGAAAAATATAAATTCGACATCTCTTGTGGTTTTTATTGTAGAGAAACAGACAAATAGTGTTCAGCAAGTAAATTATTCAGTAAATTCCACTAATTTTTTTTTTCCGCAGCTATTGTGACCAACTGAATAGCTGTGCAAATATTCCCAGAATGATGACAACATTTGTCACACTGGAGATACCAAAACACAGCCTATCTGACCTGCTATTAGGATGCCAGTGGAAAATACAAGTAAAATTCTGCAAGCAAGGAACAACAGAGAACTATCATATTTCACTCTTTTGAGCTGCATGGGGAGGAGGGAAGGTTTTTCACAGCATATTCACGCTTGTATTTGTCAACTAGCTTGGGGACATGTAAACTGCCTTTCAACACTCTCTCTCTGCTTGAAGAATGCTCTCCTGTATGACTGAAACCTCAAACTTGGATTCAATAAACTCCAAATATATCTTTCCCAAAACACAAATACCATTCCAAGTCTGAAGGTAATCTTTCCTCTTGTCTATTTTGGGGGTGAGACCTGATGAGGTGACAGTGCATGTCTAATAAATAGATTATGAAGATTTAATGACTTCCTACTAAATAGAAAACATGAAGTGAC
This sequence comes from Pseudopodoces humilis, assembly GCF_049639895.1. Classification (NCBI taxonomy): domain Eukaryota; kingdom Metazoa; phylum Chordata; class Aves; order Passeriformes; family Paridae; genus Pseudopodoces; species Pseudopodoces humilis. The sequence goes on along the minus strand of NC_142205.1, from coordinate 5,651,320 downwards.
ACCAGACAAACCAGGTAGGAACTGTCAATGGAACAATTAATTGCTTGGTGGGGAATTCAACTGATGTGGCTGTTAGGAAGAAAATTGTGCCTTATAAAACACCCTTTTATCAACAGAGAAGTTGACATAGAAAAACAATTTCTACATTTTGGTCTAGGCTACTTATGTTCTCAGGAATTATGATTAATTGCTTCAGAATCCTATTGGAAAAAGTCTGTCTTTATTTTCCTAAATGATCTCTTGTTCTCAGGCAACCCTCGGGAAACAATCTAAAATTGCTGGGCACAAAAGGTTTGGGAGAAAGTTAACTTTAAGCTACTGGAATATGTTGTAGAAACAGCCTGCTAGCCTGGGAAGTTGGCAGACTGAGATCCTTGCTGCCTTTGTGAAGAGCCAACAGAAATTTTACAAGTGCTCTAAGCCCCTTAGACAGCAGACCCCTTGAAGCAGCAACTTCAACAGCTTGGGTCTGAGCATGTAATGCAATCAAAAGGACGAGCAGCACCAGGAGCCCGTGCCCGCTGGGAGCATCTGTACTAATGCACCTACTTCACACATTACAAGGCTCTTACAAACCCAGGGCCAAGGACTTGCATATACTCTGTGTACTTCAGTGTGTGCTGCTCTGTTTGTTTTCTGGTTCTAAAGTGCCTGCTTTTCAAAAAGCTATCCAAAGAGTAACAGGCTTTTTTTCTTCCTGTCTGGATAGGAACTCTGACACTTCCAGCCTTTCTTGTTTTATTTCTCTATTCCTTATCTCCTGGATGAAGTTTATCTTTGTCACCATCTTTCTGTTTAACTATGCCCATAAACTCCTCCTTTGAAACACATTTTGGATATGATAAATATATAAAAAACAGAAGTCAAATGTATATACCTGTACCAGCCAGATCCCATCTTTTGTGTCTTCTACAAGCTCATAGAAGTGCATTTCACCACTGAAGTTTGTACTGGAAACTGATTCAGAGGCCTCTTCCTCCTTGAGAGCTGAATACAGCTCTCCTTCCATGAGGTCTCCTGGAAAAGAGACAATTGGAGAAATTCAATTAAAATGGCACTGGAGAAAGATTCCTTCACGTATTCTAGTAATAGTTTAACTAACTATATTTGCACGGTTCCTCAGAGAACCTTTTCAGTACAAAGGTAGCTAAACTTTAAGTTGTTACTGTAATTCTATCTCTGGTGACATGACTGTGAACAATTTAACTTCAGTCAGACCACAGAAGACATGAATGCTCTGTTTCTGATTACACAGATGCACCACAGATGCACGAGCCCACAAAGGAAAAGAACATCTTCTAGGGCTCATTCTCTGCAAATAACAACATTCAGTGGCTGACAGCAATTTTAGTTGATACATCTTTGCTTCTGTTTCACAGGATTGCAATTTTGCAGCAAGCAATTTCTTAACATTGATAATTCGAACAGACTTCCAAAATGTCAATCATTAATTCTGGACCAAAATTCTGAACCAGTGTTTTTGGTCCTGTTGCTAGTAAAAATCTCAGGCAGAATAATTTAGCTGTTGGCTTTTGTTTGCACAGTTGGGAAAAGTTCCCATGATGCAGCAACGTAAAGAGCTCACAATAAAATCATCTGATTATGTTTCCTTCATAATATCATTTCCTTCTCGTGTTTTGTTTCACAATCATCACAAACACTGTTACTGACAACCCTCATTCTAGTAACTAATCTACTAAGCTTTAAGAAATTAAGTCTTGTCCAAAACCAGTTTCTTTAAAAATATAAAAATAAGTTCAACAGCTGAAATCCTTGAGGGGTTTGCAAAAATATTTGTAAAATGTAGAGGGGAAAAAACCAAAACCAAAACGCAACCACAGAAAAATGCTGCAAAGCCTGTTAGTATGAGAAGTGTTTCCATGACATTTGAAGAAGTTGGTTAATACAGTTTGTTTGGAGTTAAACACTTCCCTGCAGCATATGCAACCCAAACATCACGACATCATGAAAGTACCTGACAGCCAAGGAGTGAAAGTGATTGGAAACAAAAGTGAAAGTGCCTAATGCTTTTCACTGGTGGAGCAGCAAAGCCAATAAACAACATAAAAACATAAATAAACAATGAACAGTAACAGCAAATTAGATTTAAATGCCAAGGATTAATATAAATTATTTAAACCAGCATTTTTAAGTTTATATGGCAAGCACTACATCCATACAAATCCTTCTCCCTCCCCGTCCAGACATTAGAGACCCACACTGCCTATCCCATTTCCTGGGATTTCTCTCTCTCCTGGATCACCAGCCCTTCCATCGTTGATTTAAAAGCAGCGACTCACATTTTCCTGCTTGGCTGGCACTACAGCTATTACATCAGCCCCATCTCCCAGTTCTTGGGGCCAGTTCCCTCTGAATGCTCCAGGCAGCATCCTCACTTTCAGGACACTTCTGCCATTCTTACATCTCCACTGCTCTTTATCGGTCCTAAGAAGTCCATCTCCTTCACCTGATTCTCCTTACTTCCGAAATATCTCCCTTCCTTTTTTCGAGTTTTTTGTATGCAGGAACTAGTTCTGTTCCCCTTGTATAAAACCATCTCAGCCCTGGGTACCCATTCCTCTGCTCCTCAGCTATGAAATCATCGCTTTCCTTGGGGCCCATCTTGATAACCGTACCTGTAATAAACCCCGCAAACGGGTGGGAATACACGAGAACAAGCTGGCCCCAGCAGTAAACAGTAGCCTACTGCAGCTATTTGAAGTCTCTCCTCCTCGTTTTTCACGGCTGACGGCACTACCCGCACTGACCCGACCGCCCGCAGCGGAACTCCCGGGGAAGGGCCGGGCCGGGCCGCTGCTGGTGCCCCGTCCAGCGCAGGCCTTTCACTCGGCGCAGCCCGCTCGGGCTCACAACGCCGCCGGGCTTTTGACCGTCATCCCCCGAGGTCCCCGGGCTCCCTCCATGGACCCCCTTGCTGGGGAGAGACAGCTCGCTCCCCAAACCCGCCCTGAGAAGGGAAGAAGCGCCCGCGCCTCCATCCAAGGGCGGCCGGAGCCCACGCGGGGGTGGCCGGGCAGCGACCTCCGTCCGTCCCCCCGGGTCACGGGGGAGCCCCACGTACCTGACTTCTCCACCAGCTCCCGCACATCCTTCTTCTCGGGCAGCCCCGAGTGCCCCAGCCCGCGGCACTCCAGGATGGTCCGCAGCTTCCTGAAGCTCAGCGCCACCGGGTCCACCAGCTGCGTGGCGAGGAAGCCGCTCTCGTACCACGCCACGGCCTCAAACACCCGGGCCAGCACGAAGAGCGCCAGGAAGTAGAGCAGCAAACAGCACAGCTTCACCCACATCTTCCCGGGAGCGCCGAGCCGGAGGCCGGGCTGGGGAGGGAGGGAGGGAGGGAGGGGAGCGGGGGCTGTCAGGGGAGCGGGGCCGCTGCCCCCCCGCCTCCCGCCCGCCGCTGTCGCTGTCCCCGCCCCGGCGGAGCGGCGGAGACATAACAGTGACGTGAACAGCCGGCACCGCCCCCCTGCCCCCTTTCCCCTTTCCCCCCTTCTCCTTTTCCCCTTCCCCTTCTCCCCCTTCTCCTTCCCCCCCGCCGTGATTCAGCACTGCGGCGCGACCCCGCATCACCGGGCTCGGGGGGCGGTCGCGACTCTGCCCCCGGCTGCAACTTTGGACCCTGCGGCTGCGCTTGCTGCGAGAAAAATAATTCATAAATACCTCGGATACCGGGGAGAGAGAGGGCGGGATCCGACCTGGCCGACGTTTTTCATTAAAAGAAAAATATTTACAAAGCCAGAACTGGGGGCCGATATTTGCAGGACCGATGTGTTCGGCAGTTTTAGGGCAGCTTAGTGGACACAGCTGATTTGGATTCGGGCTGCTGGGTGTAGGGATGATCCCTCCGCTCCTCATTCCCGCACGCCAGCCCCGCTCCGAGCCCTCGGCTGGCGCCAAAGCAAATTCCACACTGAGAAAATTCATCTGCACGGGTCGGAGCTCGGACTCTGCAGCTTTGTCTCGGCACTCCAGCGTTGAGAGCTTGTGCCAAAGCGACAGCCAAAGGCAAGCGTGAGCTGCACCCCGACTTCGGACAAGGGTTTAAGTTGGGTCTGTGCTCACGTTGGAAGTGTTTTGGAGCGCAGCGTGGATCCCCGCTGAAGCAGAGCCTTGAAGAACCATCCCAGCCTGGTTCACACAAGAAGTGTTGGCCTGCAACGATATAATTTAGCCTGCTACAAAAAACGTACTAAAATCAAGCTGCTGGGTTGAGATGAAGGCTCTCCTCTGAAGGAAACTCAACAGTGCTTCTGAATGTTTAGTTATTTTAAGAATCCATAATTTGCATGAAAATTGGCAGCTCATACAGATGAGCACCAAAATAGCAGCTTAGCTAGCTATAGCACTGAGAACCCCCCAGAGTGTACACGCTGAAATTCTGTATTATCAATTTTCAAAAAGGCACACTAATATTGGTCTGGAAAAAAAGCATTTAGATCACTGTACTCCTCAGAGCCTTTAAAATACATTTTACGGATTTCTCACGATTTAAAAAGGAAAAAAGTCCACAATCCAGGTTCAGCTTGTTCTGTGACACAGCCGACACAGCCTCTTCCAGAAGAAAAATCATGACACTATGTTCTTCAGGGATGGGCTCATTTTGGTTTTTGAAAGGGGAAGAGTGAAGAGATTGCAGATGTAGCTGCTCACAAAACGCTGGTAAATGTTCCCTTCCACTGGGAGCCATATAGAACTTCATTCTTCAACATTTTTATCTGGAAAATATATAAGTGGACAGCAGACCTTGTATCTGCTGGTGCTACTCTGTTAAATACAAAGGGATTTCGGCAGCTCCACGGGGTTTGCAGCAAGCCTCGGGTGGCATGGCCGGGTGGGACAGAAGGTACCGGAGGCACAAGCCGGTGGAGGGGGTCACAGAGGCCGGGCCAAGTGCTGTTCTCCCCTTCACAGCCACTGCAGCCTGGGAAACTTCCCCTGCCGAAGCCAGGGCCCATCTCCCTAATAAGCAGGTGGCAAAGCATCAGTAAGATGAATCCTTTGCCCTTGGCAAAAACCAAGGGAGTGGCTTTGTCCCTGCAGCTGGTAAAGCCGGAGGACAGTCAATAAAACGCACATTTCCCATCACTTGCCAGAGGGCCTCAGGCAAGCTCTGAGCCCTGAAGTGCCCCAGGAACAGGGTTCTTTCCCAGAAGCTTTCTGAAGACCCGTTTCATACAAGAAGTTGCCTGATTTCTCTGCCTTTTGTTTCAAGTGAGTGTGAAGTAATTCCCACCCGTGTGAAGTGATGGGCCGGAGTTTGAAGAAGGACTTTATTTAACTTTAGTTAGAAAACACCGTTGGGATGGAATTTTTTGTTTGGTTTGGTTTGTTTGTTTTACATGAGCACCTCAGATCCTACTCCAGTAGAACCCTGTGTTTCTCCCCTGTAATTTCTTCGGGGTGCCCTCATTTCCCCCAGCAGGGAGGCACCTCACAACAATTACGTCTACGCTCACAGCTAAACTATTTGTAACACCAACTGCTGGGGTGGCTGTCACCAGCGTGTCATTTCCGAGTGCTCATGGGCTGAGCTAAATGAGGCCCCTGCAGAGACAAAGCCAATCATCTGCCAGAACTCAAAGCCCTGGAGTCGTTTCAGGAAAGTACAAATGGTATTTCAAGCCAGTACTGAAAAGCCCCCAAAACAACCCAAAACAAAGCAGCTGCCAACACTCAAGCACCCGGATGAGGGGCGGGTACAACCAAGAATTGCAGGTGATGAGTTAACCAAAGGTCTGGCAGAGCAAACCTAAACGGAGCCAGCTCCTCTCCCAAGCTCTCTGGTCCTCTCTTCCCTCCCCACCTCTTCATCCCTGATGCCCTAAGCTGACCCTACCATAAAATGTTCAATTTTCTAAAAGTAGCTGTCATTTGGTTTCCAGTTGCAGCTCAGAATGTCTTTGACATGTCACCTGCAAACAATCTTTCAGGGAGTTTTAATTATCTGGAAAATCTAAATATCTTAAGAGTGAATTGAAATTCATTGTGACTGAACAAAAAAGATGACACACGCTGGCATTTTTAAAGACCCCAGGGTTAACACTACTTAATTAACAGCATTAAACAGTCATCAGTCAGTCCTATGCTCACAGAGCAAATATTACAAATGTGAAGAGCATGGAGAATATAAATTCCACCTTTAAACAAAAGCCCAAAGCAAGGATCTGCTTTTAAATAATTTTGGCAGCAAAAATAATTTATTATAATTTAGGAACTAATGACCCCAGATCCTGAGAACTGGGACAGCCACCTTTCTTTGTCAGACAGCCAAACCTGCAGTCTTTTTTATCTGCTGCCCCTTGGCGAATGGCAAGGATTCCCTCTCCTCCCCCATCCTCTCCTACAAGCAGTTGCTGACTGTGCAGCCTGGGAATACAGACATTAATCCACTTTCCAGACTTCTGTGGAGAACATAAGAAAAGTATTGTCGTTTTGAAATCAGTAAAACAGAAGGTTAACCATAAAACCGATGTTATAAATGCAAAGGCAGATTTGGGTTAAATAAAAACAATTTATTATAAAACAATTTCTATAAAAAAATAAACAATGAGGGAAAACCACAATAAAACAAACAGCGCAGCGCTGGGTGGACAGGGGTCTATACCCAAAGGTATAGGTGTTCCCAAATCCACGAAGGAGGGTAAACTGTCCAGGGTTTTTATAGGGATTTTTAGCCTTGAGGCCAAATTCCAGGCAGGCACCATTCATCAACAGTCCTTGATTGTCGTATGAATTGATTTCCTGGCATTGGAGAATAGAGTCGAATGGACGTCCGGACCGAGTCTCCTCATATGTAAAGAAATTCTGAGTGGCTCTTGTGGTTCAGGCCATCCGGATGGGATGGCTGGATCCGGGTTGGAGCCGATGGATATTTCGGCTGGATTTTTCCTTTTGTTTACTTGATGGCTTCCCCCAACGGTAGCCCGCAAGGCGAGGTGTTCGGGTCCGGTGATGAATATCTCGTCGGTGCCTCTCCGTTTTGGCTTGATGTTTCGTGTCCTGCCTATTCTTCCCCGTTGATGGTCACCGAGCCTGTCCTTGTCAGTTTGAGGAGTTTTTTTTTTTTTTTTTTTTTTCCTGTCAGCTTGATGGGCCGCGTCCTGTCTATTCTTTTGTTGATGGGCGCCGGCTAGGATCGTTATCCTTTGAGTGGGAATTCGTGGCTAGATCTGGGAAGGGCTTGTGTGTCATACTGTACTTTATATTTTATAGTATTGTTATATACATTTATTTAGATTTTTACGAATTTTTACAAGTTCATTTCTCACACCGAGAATTAAACATCTTAACTCAATTCTTTACCATTTTAAAATAACATCACACCATTTTTAAATGAGTTTATCAAGACAACAGTTTAGCAAACTAACATTCAAACAACCTGAAAGACAATTTTCCCAAGAGCCAGGTCTGCAAATACCATTTACTTTGATGACAGGAACTGGACCTTGATGATACTTGTAGGTCCCTTGTAATGCAGGATATTCTACAGTCCTGTGAGTTTCTGGGAATTCACTAACACAGAAATTCTTGATGTGCTTCTTTATCAACATGGGTGCATTTTGACATGTTTTAGGTGTGATATGAAACCGTGCCTCCTTTAATTGATAAGAAGTTTCTGTTACAGTCTCAAAGGAAGATGGCAGCAGCCCAGACATTACTGTGTTGCAGGCAGGGGAATTTTAAATCAGAAGATGTTTTATGCTTTGTACAAGTGGCCAACGGGAATCTGGTTTAACAGAGGCGTGAATGTGTAACACAGCGACCACTACTGACAGCTCAGCTAAAGCCATGGCTGTTTAACCGCGGAATCCTGGCATGGTTTGGGTTGGGAGGGACCTCAAAGACCATCCTGTTCCACCCCCTGCCATTTGGGTGAGGCAGTCACAGCGGTCTGGTGGTGATTCACACAGGAATTCAGGTTGGACAGGACGCCGGGAGGCTCTGAAGCCTAACGCCCTGCTCAGGGTCGGCTGTGACACCGGGGCAGGTGATCAGGGCTTTCTGCAGCCACAGCTGGATCTGATGGTCACCCCCCGCGGGCATTTGATCTGCTATAAACACACAGTGATTAACGGCACAAAAATGGACATCAATCAGGGGAAGACAATTTACAGGAGCAGAATAAATAACTAAGGCTTCAAATAAAGACTCTTTTTTTCCTAGGCAGTTTGTATTTTCTGTTTTTGTAACAGTGAAAAACTATTTGTTGCACCCTTGGAGAAGACCAGCTCTGTTTAACATCCAAAATAAATTAATAAAGGAGTCCTTGCTTGAATGTGCTGAGATGACCAAGGAACCCAGCAATGAAGAACTTCACAAATTAAACCCCTGTGCTGGTAACCTAAGAAACCAGAAGATACTGCTTGTGTTTAAGCATAATTTGTGATAAAATAAAGAGCAAAACCATAGAAAAGCAGCAGTTTGGGCCAAAATCTGACCAATTACTGACAGTACACATCACACAAGTCCTTCATTGTTGTGAGAATACAGAACTCTCGATTTTCCCATCCTGACCAGCACTGTGGACACAGATGAAGCAAGACTAGACTCAGACCAAATGCTGATATTCCAGTTAACTTTGCCAAATTTATTAGCTTTTGTGTTACACAAAACACAGAGTCCCGTGTGTCCTGGGCTACTGCCTCCAAACACCAAAGCTCACAGACTCACCACCATAAAATCACAGAATGGTTTGGGTTGGAAGTGACCTTGAAGACCACTTAGTTCCAATGCCCCTGCCATGTGCAGGGACACCTTCCACTAGTCCTGATTACTCAGAGCCCCATCCAGCCTGGCCTCGAACATTTCCAGGGATGGGACATCTGCAGCTTCCCTAGGCAGTGCCTTTCCTGTTCCAGTGCCTCCCCACTCCTACAATGAAGATTTTTTTCCTAATACTCAGTCTAAACCTGCTGTCTTTCACTTTGTAGATATTCTTCCTTGTCCTGTCACTATAAGCCATTGTCAAGTCTTGTCCTATATTTTCTCTAAGTTTCCTTCAGGTACTGGAAGGCCACAGTTAGGTCACTCAAAGCTTTCTCTTTTCCAGACTGAACAGTCCCAATTTTCTCAGCATTTCCCCACTGGAGAAGTGCTTCATCCCTCTCATCAACTTGGTGGTCTCCTCTGAATTCAGCTGGAGCTGGTGTTAACCAAGTGGAATTCGATCTGAGGCATCTCTTTGAGCACATTTTTATAATTTGCTGCCAGTCCAATGCACTTCAGCCTGTTGGTCGACACAACACCCAGCAGGAAGTTTACCGACCAATTAACAACCCAACGACAAGTTAAATACTCCGTTTCCGGCTCGTCGGGCTCCTTAACTCAGCCCTGACGCTGCTTAGCATTACCTGTGCAATGTTTGGGGCACAAAACATTTTGGGGCACAAAACATTTTTGAGCTGCGAGAAAAGCTCCCCGCAGGCTGGCCGGGAGGGAACCCCTTGTGCCCGAGTACCACCCGGGGGTCACCCCAGCAGTTACAGCACACCCACCCCACGGCCTTAAACCGAGACTCGGAGGAGCCATCCCGGCCCCCCAAGGCCTCCCCGGGCCGGGTCCCCTCAGGCCTCGGCGCCACCATGGCAACAGCGCTCCTCAGGTCCCCGTGCTTAGCTGCCCATCTCCCTGCCTGATCCGCAACACCCCCGGGATACCCGTTCTCCGGGCAGACTCCCACGCGCCACCTGACGGGGAAGCACTTCCTGTTCCCGCCGGGACACCGGAAAAAAGACCCGCCCATCCCCGCCGGCGGCGGCCCGGGGCTGCCCGCCGCGCCGCCTGACTGAAAATCGCCGCTCCGCCCTACATTGCGCGAAGGTCCCTCGCTGAGGCGTCCGCGGCGCTGCCTGCGCGGAGCGCCGGGAGGTCCCCGCGTGTCCGCGGCGCTGCCTGCGCGGAAGTGCAGCGGCCCGAGGCGACGGTGCCGCGCGGGAGCGGGGCCGGGGCCGCCCGAGGGCCGGGGCTGGCGGGGGGCCCGGGCGGCGCGGGGGGCCCGGCCGCGGGGCAGCAGGAGGAGCAGGACGAGGAGGAGGAGGAGCGCGGCCCGGGCGCGATGGACCAGTGCGTGACGGTGGAGCGGGAGCTGGAGAAGGTGCTGCAGAAGTTCTCGGGATACGGGCAGCTCTGCGAGCGCAGCCTGGAGGAGCTGATCCAGTACGCGGGAGGGCTGCGCAGGGAGATCCTGCAGACCGAGAGTACGTGGAGACCACCCCCGCGCCCCCCTCTGCCCAGGGGACGCGGCCCCGCTCCTCCCTCCAGGGAGGGAGAGCCCAAAATTTGGGGCGTTGTGGGCTTGACACCCCTCAAAACTCCGGGTTTTGTGGGCTGGGAACCTCCCCCTAAGGAGAGCCCTTGCTCCAGAGACCCCCCCCCCCCCCCACCCCGAGGGTTTTATGTTTGGGTTGGGCCGGGGGTCTTCCCCCTCGCCCCTCGGAGCTCTGGGGGCGTTGTTGAAGGGAACATTTAAAAGGAGGGAGCAGGGGAGGTTTACGTTGGATATCAGAAAAAGGTTTTTCACCCAGAGAGTGGTTGGGCACGGGGACAGGCTCCCCAGGGAAGTGGTCACAGTACTGAGCCTGACAGAGTTCAAGAGGTGTTGGGACAATGCTCTCAGGCCCATGGTGGGATTGTTGGGGTTGTCCTGTGCAGGGCCAGGAGCCGGACTCGATGGTTCTGGTGGGTCCCTTCCAAGTCAGCCTATTCCATGATTCTGTGACCAGTCCCGGCCTTCCCGGGCCTCTCCTGCCTCGTGTGTGCTGCTGGAGAGGTTCGTTTGTTCCTGGTCAGCAGGTCTGGCGTGACCCTGGCCAGTGTGTTCATAACCCTTTGTGCTGGGTTACAGAGGGGTTGGTCACCCCAGGGGAAATAGAGAGGAAATACGGCAGAGCTGACCTGTTTGCTTTCCCCCCTCCACTCCCCGCCCCCATTTCTTTTCTTTTTTTGTCTCTCTTTTCCTGCGTCCCTGAGTTGTGTTCCTTTGCTGTGGCTGGGTTTGGCGGTGTTCAGGGTAAAGCCGCGCTTAGCAGGAGGTAAACAAACCTTGTCTCTGTGTCACAGCTGATGCTGGGCACTTGTGAGGGCTGTAAACACGGGGCGATTAAACCTTGCGAAATCCCGGAGATGGAGGTAGTGTCGTGTTTATTGAAGTGGGAGGGAGTGGAGAGGCAGCTGAAGTGATTTACCCAAGGCCATGCAGGAAGCGAGTGGTGGCTCAGGGATTAAAAATAGGAACTTGCAGGCTTCTAAGACCGAACTTAAGAGCAGCTGTGCTGCTGCTCCGTTGTTTTTGTTTTTGTTTGGTTGGACAGAAACATCTTTGCCGTGGTCCTGTGGTGCAAAGCTCACTCAGGAGTATGGATAATTCCAGGAACACAAGCATGAGTATGATGGAGCTGCTCTGTGTGTACCCAGAAGTTTCTATAGAGAGCAAACATGGAATTCCGATTGTGAGGCATTTATTTGGGATGAAATAAGGCTTGGTCTTTCTGGCACTGTTTTGAACTGTGTTTCAGTGACCATTATTTGTGCTGTTTGAAATAGTCTGGGCGTTGATGACAGTCGTTAAAATCTGTGTCTTCACAAACTGAGGTGCTGACCTTGCCTGGAGAGCTGTGTGTGTGACTCTCTTACTGGTGTTGGTCTTTGTTGGGCTGTGAAGGTTTGACTGTGACATTCCTGTTTCAGCTCCAGAGCTTTTACTCTCTTTGTAATGATTCCTCCAGGATCCTCGTTGGGTTTTCCATCCAAGCTTGGATTAGCAGTTTTTGGCACTGTACAGCGAAGGCCTTGGACATAATTTCAGCACTTACCAAGTGATGCTGTCCCAGAGAGCACATCCCAATTTCTTTTAGTAAGTGGTCTAGAATGAAGCCAATGCATTGTTTGTGCACCCTCAGACATCTGGGGACTCTTCAATTTTGGCATCTGACAATGAGTTGGATTCATAGGGGCCAGAATTCTTACTATTTTCTTTTTTCTTTAACATGTTATTTGTAACTTTCTAAAAAGATCAGGTATTTTCAGTTTTTATACACTATCTTGAGGTTTTTTGAAAATTGATGGAATTGAAAGCAGCCAGATGTCTTAATGTGGAAATCTAATTCAGGGCTATGAACTGCAGAAACAGGCTCCTGGATGTAATTTCAAAGGAAAAAAGAAAGAGAAATGAAAGCCCTCACTGCTGAAGAAGAGGTTAGGACAAGATCTGAGAGCAGAGATGTATGAAAAGACCTTAAATAGCAGTGGATAAAAAAGGAAGTGGGTGGAGAAAAAGAAGCTTTTAGAAACTGCTTTAACCTCTAAACTGGTTTTCTGCTTCCCCCCTCACACAGTGTATTAAAATGTCTTGAGCTGATTTCATGTTAAAGCCTAAGGGCAGACCAACCCTATGCTCAGGCCTGTGAATGGGAAGACAAAGTTTGTTTTTCTTCTCTGTTCCCTTAATAAATCTGCCTTTCTGGAGTAGCCAAGGATTGCATATTCTTGGATGGTATAAGTGTGTCTGGCTGAGTAAACTTGGCATTGGACTCTGTGCTTGTGGGCCAATATATTTAATTTATTTTTTTTACTTGTGTCTGTGCACACACATCACAAGCTGTCTCTCTGTCCTGTGAACCCTGAATTACCAGGAGGGATGGCTGCAGACTTTCTCCTGCTGATTTAGTGCAAGTAGCTCATAGTTTGATTGGAGCTGAAAGAGAGGGGTGCAGAGGGGAAACCTTCTACAGCTCTGATGGCTTTTCCTCTGTAGACATTTTCATTGCTTTACTGCAGTTGGGTTTCTGCTATAATGTCAGGGGCCAATAATTCACTTCTTTGCTTGGGGTAAAAACGGGCACCCATGTGGATTGTTTGGATTTTAGCTTAATGGCTTTCAGAAAGTGCACTTTAGCCTTTGTGTTTGTTGGGAAATGAGTATTTCCATTTTGCTTTTTGCATAGTCTCTGGCCGGTCATTTTGCTATGGCAAAATTTATGAAACATTTAAAGATGCTTCATATTATTTTAAGTGTTTGTCATAAAAAATTAAATAGCAACTAAGAAATAATGATTATTCTTGAAATAATTTGGGGAGATGAACATTTTCAGATAGTTAAGTGGAATTTTTTGTTTTAATTTGGGATGTATAGAATCACTGAAGTGACTCCTCACTTCTACACAATTACTCCTCAGTCATCTTCTAGAAAAAAACACAGAGCCCCATCAGCCTTTTGCCCAGGAGATGATCCTTGGCTTCATGGGACTGAAGGGAGAAAAAAGCATAGTAAAGCTTACTTTTGTTCTTAAAACACATGTTTGCTGGAAAGAATGATGTTGAAACTTCCCCAGCTAGGGCTTGTGGGGCTGGACAGGAGCTGTTTGCTGGTCAGAGGGGAGGTGGCTCGGTGTGTGACAGTGTCAGCAGAAGCGGTCAGAGGGTGCAAGAGGGAAGGTGCATAGAAAAAGTGGTTGTGGAAGTATTATCCACTCCCTATGATTGCAGTTTTTCTCTGGATACCCTTTGCTCTCTCCTGAAACTGGGCTCTTAACACAGTGCTAAAGCAAAGATGTGTTAAAATATGAAATCAAAAAGGAACAGACCTAAAAAGCGAACGCGTTTTCCATAAAATATTTTTTCTAAAGATTTATTTAAATACCTCTAAAGAGGTATTTTGGTGATTTTGTTTTTTTATCTGAAGTCTTTGGGTCTGGAATATTAGGGAGACATTTCTGAGCTGCTTTCCCACTTAAATTAGTCTTCCCATACAGTGGAAGGTTGCTAAGTCTGTGTCCCTAAAGGAAAAATTCTTCATCTAGAATGACCTTTGAGAGAGACCTTCAGAGGTAAGACTGGAAGGGAGATTTTTTTGTGTTTTTAAATCAAAAGCAGGAAGAAAGGACTGGAGTAAAGCACCAAAAAATATCTTTTTTTTTTTTTTTTTTTTTTTTTCTGACTCAAGCTTCTGAGTGATGTTTGAATCAAGGCACGAATGGTATAAGCTATGAAGTGCTCTGATGTGGTCAGGGGCCTGTAAGCCTTTCCTGTTTATCTTCTCGACAGAGTGGGTAATACAGCAGTGAACTTGTTGGACATCAGCTAAGAAATGTCACTGTTTCTAGAGAATAAATCTTATAACAAGGTCCACAGATCTTCCATGGACTTTTCTTATCCATTGAGGGGAATTTGAGACTGTTCAGAACTACTGCCACAAGTCAGGAAGCAGAATTTTCCCACAGCTCAAACACAGAGTCCAGTAGCAGTGGGTGGCTTGCGGGGCAAGAATTAACTGGGCCATCATTAATCCACATTTTGCTTGCACCCTGCTGAAGTTAAACATGATGTTCTCATGTACCTTTAGGGGCTATCTAAAAGAAAACTGATCCTGTAGTAGCTTCAGTATCTTTCTGTTATGTCCTTAGAGATTTGTGAACTGAGTGTTACTGTGAGATGTTTGTTCATCTGCTGTGACTGAGACACATGAGACCTATACATTAAATTTTTAAACTGTTGCACTTGTTCAATGTTATTGTGCACCCGACTGGATTCGTAATTCCATGGGGGTTTTCATAGAGATGGATTCCTGTACATCTGCTTTCAGTTCAGCTGATCTTGCTTTGCAAATACTTTCTAGATTGCTTTTCTTTAATACCACTTTTTGTCTGCTTATGTTGTTGCATATTAAGAGATTTAGTACTACCATTTGTTGGTAACAAAGTTGGTAATTTTCCTCTCTTTTGTCTAGATCAAGATGGGGACTTGTCTGGGACGATTTCACTTGTTATGACGCAGTGTTGTAAAAGAATAAAAGACACAGTCCAAAAACTGGCCTCGGATCACAAAGACATTCACAGCAGTGTATCCCGAGTTGGAAAAGCCATTGATAAGGTATTAATTTTGTGCTTTGTCTGCATTATCACATTATAATACACATCTGATGTGTTCTCTGCTTCCCAAAATTTAGCTTTTTGCTACAGTTAATCTGAATTAAGTATTCTCTCAGCTGAAGAAGCAAAGGCAAGCCAATGGGCAGCAAGCTACTTGCTGTCAGAACTTACTGCAGACAGCCTATTCCTTCTGGGACAGCTCAGATCTCCTAATTTCTTACAGACCATACCCCTGTAGATACTACAGGATGTAGAAATGTTTTGTGTGTTACCAATTTAGCTAAATGTTTTCTTCAATATCTGTGTCAGTAAGAAATACTGTTGGTTTTTATATCTGTCTATATATATATATATATATATGTATTTCTAGTTGCCAGTAGCAGGTAACGCTGACGTGCCATTTTGTAGTGTACGTGGCTGCCCCATCCCTGGAAGTGTTCAAGGTGACTTCAAGTAATCTGGTCCAGTGGGAAGACCCTGCCCGAGGCAGAGGGTTGGAGCAAAGTGTCTTTAAGATCCAACCTAAAACATTCGATGATTCTGTAAGACCAGAGAATTTTTAAAGAAAGATATTTTGTACCTCTTACAGGGATGTTACTGGTTTTGGGAAGTTAATTTTATAGCAGTGCTCTTAATGAGTAATAGAGGAGATTCAACATTTCTCAGGCTCTGTGTCTCAATGATAAGATAGGGCAGCTTGTCTTTGGTGCTTTACATATGAGACATCTGAATTCCAGGTTCAGCAGTAACTGGGATATGAATACTTTTGTACCTATTATTGTAGGTAAATATTAACAGTTCTTTGAAATGATACTGAAATTGTGCTACGTGTATACTTTCAGGCCATGCTTTTCTCCCTCTCTGTTCTCTTATACAAAAGTAGTTCTGTGTGCAGGGAGTCTGATGCTTGCTGTTATGGAAAATGTGACTCCGACAGGGTCTAAACATTTGTTCAGTACACAGCACTGATTTATTCTTTGGGAATTCCATTTAAACTTTGGCAGTAATGATAATCTGCTAAAGCATAATGTAACAATAATGTGATGAAGAAACAAAGTACATAATGCTGCTTTATTAGACTGAATGTCCACAAAACTTACATTTTTTGTTTATGTTTGACTGACCATTGTGGAGAGTTCAAACTTTGTACTAATAGCTTTAATCCACACGTCACTTTATCCAAAGCTTAAGGATGCATCTGTCTCAAATCCTTGCTGCTGTATCTAAACCAATTAACTAGAGTAAAATTCCATCCTTATTACCAGCTTGAAGCCTGAAATAAATCGATGTAATCTTGTACTAAGTTTTTAAACTTTCCAGTTCTGCTTTAGCAAGTTGACTTTGTGCAAACACATTTCCAGGTTTAGCCATACTTTTTTTATTTAAATCCTCTGTGGTAGAAGAGCCCCAGGTTGTATGGAGAGGGTGTAAGTGTTCAGTGGAAATTGGTGATGGTATTTCTTGTAAGCCAAAGAAAATGCTTGCAAGCATAATGAAGCTTAGGCTTGAGTCTAATCTCCAAATTGCTGTTTCAGTTGTCATGGGAATAATTTTTCCAGTGTTCTGTCCTGCTGTTTTAAGTTTATGTAGTGTTTTAAATTAAAAAGTAATTGATGTAAATAAAAGCGTTTTTTAAATTTCAAATATGCTGCTTGGTAAAAATAGTAGAAAGAATCCCATTAATCTGCTTTGTTCCTGTTGAGTGTCAGAAGGGCTTTTTCAGTGAGGTCTTCTAAAATGAGCTCACCTGTCTGTGTGCAGTGTGCTTGTTCCTCTGTATTTTCAATCTCACTTATTGTCTGTGGTGTTAGCATTAAAAAATTAAAAGCAGTGGGAACTGCACAAGTCCCCAGTTCTGCTTGTAACAAAGGATGTCATTCTATGATGTTCAGAGCACAAATTAGGATTGTCTCCTTAAATATGTCCTTGGTGGAATTTTTTTGATTAATTTTCCCCAACTGTAGTATCTTAAGAGGCCTACTTTAAAATATACCCCAAAGTCTGTGCCTTTTTTTCAGATGAATATGTGTAATGTTGAAATCCAGGTGAAATTCAGCATTTCCTGGAACTGTAACATTTGAAGCAAATTTTCCATATGTACTTAATGCTTCATATGCTGCTGGAAAATACACTTGGAACCTGCCAGCAAAGTCTCTGTTGGCACCAGAGTCCCACACTGGAATTGCCCTCTCCTATCCTTTCACAATAATATACTTATCTTAAACCAATAGAAGTAATTAAGTGTAATTGATGTAGTGAATTGATTGTCAATGCATTCTGGTCAAAATACTGCTGCTTCCAAAATAGGAGTCATTAGAATTTAAGGAAGCACAGCCCTTGCCTTGATACATGAGACTGGAGTTTTGTTTCTGTCACATGTAAGTCCTCACTTATATTACAGACAGATTAACATCTCTAAAATACTGCTTATGGTCTTACTAACTCTGTGTGCTCAGGCACAGATAAATGGCCTGGTTTGAGATTGGGAAACATGCTAATACTGGTACCCATTTCATGTGACACAGCCAAATGGTAGCTGCTGTTGCATGTAGAATCAATAGACTTCCTATTTAGCAAGCTTGGATTGTGAAAGAACCTGCTGTATTTTCTGCCAGTGGCAATTTTAGGTTAAATTTCTTTTTTTTCCTGTATTGGGGCTATATAGGGTTATACCTACATAAAAAGTTTAGTCTGGTCAGTTTTTAAGTTGCTTGTGAACTTGAATGTGCCCTAGACTTGTCTGCCTGCAGTTCACTCTGAGAACAGAAACTCTTAGAGCAAAAATCTGGCATCAAACACATTGAAGTCTGAAATGCCAGAGCTTTGTGTGTTGCTTGTAACGTTTATCTTATAAGCTAAATCTTTTTTCATGGCAGTCCTATGTGGATTGCATGCTTCTGATCTGCAAAAGGCTACCCTTTCTCCCAAAGAGCATTTTCTCCATTGAAAGGAAATGTTTGCATCCAGTTTTTTCTGTTTTGTACTGGCAATTTCTCTGCTTCCAGAACTCATCATATTGCTGCTGTTCAGCAAGTTGTTATCAGGTAGCTCGTTCATCAGAGTTCCTGTGAATCAATGGAATGATTTGAATTTATCTGAAAG